>NC_064254.1:36468034-37668034 GCF_003254725.2 Canis lupus dingo
GACTGAAAAAATACTAGCTGCCAAAGGGTATGAACAGTATGATTTGAAACACTTTTGAGAATAAAAGATTGCTATTAATACTATGTTAGAACAGTGAATGCAAACCAGACTCTCTTGAGCAAACTGGGTTATAAGTTCTCATTAAATATGATACTATCGTTGGAAAATTTTAAGTGCACAAAACAGCACTATAGAAACATATATTTTATGCATATGTCAAAAAAGCATAACAATATTCTGGGAGTGAATAAGAAGAGAGAGATGAAGGAATTGAAGTTTACCACATATGATAGGCAGAGTAACGCCTCTCCGTCCTCCTAGAGTACATGGAAAATGAGACTTCAGATTGCAGATGGAGTTAAGTTTGCAAGCAGCTGGCTTTATGGTAGGGAGATTATGTTGGATTACCTGGACGCACCCTTGCAGGGGAGAGTCCTTAAAGAAGGCAGAAGGAGGTAGAAGAGGAGGTTAGGGTGCTGTGGTGTGAGAAGGACCACACTCATCACCGCTGTCTGAAGATAGGAGGGCACTGTGAATTAAGGATGTGGGCAGCCTGTAGAAACTGGGAAAGGAAAGAAAATGAATTCCTTCTTAAGAACTTCCAAAAAGGAAATCAGCCCTGCCAGCACTTTTATTTTTTTCCCCAATAAGATCCATGTCAGATTTCTGATCTCCAGAATAATAAATAATAAATTTACACCATTTTAGCCACTACATTTGTGGAATTTATTATGGTAGTAGCAAATACTAATTAATGTTTTATTTCATCAAGTAAGGTAGAAATATAAAACCTGTAAGGTGGGTGCAGGAGTCTATTTTATATATATTTAAACAATCCACAATTTAAAATGGGAAAAATATACAATATACACACACATTTTGTGTACATATAATCTGAATATAATTGATTTAATTTTTGACTTAGCCTTCACATAGTGTCAATTCAAAGAAATAGCAGTTAACAGGAAAAAATATATGTGTATATATTTAAATAAATACATTATGTAAAATCAATACATTAATTTTCTGACAAATCTCTAAAGTTGGAAGGGTGTTTGTATGTGTGTGTTGGAGGTTTGAGGAAGCACTTTTGGAATACACAGCCAAACAGCTTAAAATTCCTTTTTCTCTGTCACTGTCCTCTGCAGCAGCCCCTTCCTAACACCTGTCCTCACATATCCTTAGCTCTCAACCAAGAAGTTTTCCTTTCATCCATCCTACAAGGGTTGTTGTCCTCAGTCCTTTCCCCCTTTCTTTCCATCTCAATTATTTTTTCTCTTCACGATTTCTATTCCTCACTTCCCAGTGTTCTTGTTATGCATCTTAAAATTCCATACTTAGCTGGAATTCTCCTTAGGCTGGAAAGAGATAAACGGAGAAGATGATGTCACCCTTCTCTGGTGGGTTTAGTTTGACTACAGTAACAAAGTTCCACAAACTCAGTGCCATTGACAACAGAAATCTGTTGTTTCCAGTTCTGGAGGCTGGAAATCTGAGATGATGGTGTCAGCAGGGATGGTTCCTCCTGGGGGTGGGGAGGGAGAATCTGGTCCATGAGTCTTGCCTAGCTTCTGGTGGTTTGCTGACATACTCTGCATTCCTTGGCTTGTTGAAACATCGCTCCGTTTCCTTCCTTCATCTCTACCTGGTATTCTCCCTGTGTGTGTGTGTGTGTGTGTGTGTGTGCGCGCACCCAATTTCTCCTTTTTATAAAGATAGTAGGCATATTGGACTAAGGGACCCAACTTACAACAGCAGAACTCATCTTAATGAATTACATCTGCAAATACTCAATTTTCAAATTAGGTCAACATCTGAGGTACTGGTGGTTAGGACCTCAACATACACATTTTCTAGGGGGACACCCTTCAACTTCTATCAGTGGATGAGAAATGAGGGAGTCTATGGAGACTCAGTTTTTAATCAGTTTTGCTCAAAAAGATGTATATATGTTTCCTACATAATGTTCTGGAAGGATAACCCACAAAAATTTTCCAATGGCTTCTCATAGAACAGGAAGGAGTAGAGTAAAAAGAATGTTTTAAATTTTAATCTTTAGTGTCTATTTGAAAGTTTTAGAGTAATGAACATATAGTCGTGTATTACTTTTTAAATTTAAGGGTTTAAACAGATTATTTAGCAAGTATTTTCCAAGGATAAAAACTTATCAAAAATATATTTAAAAAGATTTTTATTGCACATGATATTTGGAAAGAAAATAAAACTGAGAGTTGAATAATAATAGCTCTTTGTAGGAACTATTCACTCTCTGAAGCCCAATACAGTGACAATGATGGGTGAGACATTTTCAGCCGTGTGTCATCACTGAATGAAATCTTTTGACAAGAATGATCTTTGAGATCAGAGAAGATTACAATGGGTCAGATGATCTTTCAATGCATCATATGAAATAAGTGATTTGATCTCACCAGGAAGACCTACTAACTGAAATTTTTATGAAGTCCTTAAAAAACAAGCTCTGTTTTATTTCTTTGGCATCCATTTCTGACAGTTTGTTTGTTTTTTTGGGAGGGGCATATTTACTGTCCCAAATAAGAAGCAGTCAGACTAGAGTGTGTTTTCCTTTTTATTCCTTATTATTTGTAAAGCTTTAGGCAGCTTTCTTAAAAACCAAAGCTACAAACATCAATTTCCTCATGTAAAATATCATGGCACTAATAATTTCTATTCTGAATTCCTTCTAGGCTCATTGGGAAATTCTAAGGAAATAATGCATGTCAAAGCACATTGAAAATTATATATACTATAAAAATTAAATCATTTTCATGAAAATAGTTAATATCCATCTACTACATAGCAACTAAGTATAAGTGGGTATAGAGATAAGGCTTAGGGAAAAAGGTTCCTTAGAGTAGGGGAGAAGGGGAATAAATAGCAGCAACAAAAAGATTCATATCAGGGGTGCCTGAGTGGCTCAGTCAGTTAAGCGTCTGTCTTTGGGTCAGGTCATGATCATAGGGTCTTTGGGATGGAGCCCAGTGCCGGGTTCCCTGATCAGCAGGAATCAGCTTCTCCCTCTCCTTCTGTGATCTCTCTCACTATTACTCTCTCTCAAATAAATAAATAAAATCTTAAAAAAAAAGATTCATATCAATTATATAATGATGAACATTTGCTGTTTCAGATTTTTCATTTTTTCTAGGTGGGCATACTTCATGGTTTAAAAGTTTAAAATGTAAAGATACTGGTTTTCAATAGTTAATAGCAAAGTGGTTATTTTCCTTATAACAGATAGACGTCCCTATCATTATCTGTCAACAACTGAAGGTGTTGTAACCTTGTGTGTGGATGTCAGAGAGAACTCATTTCTCAAAGGTCTTACTGCACTCAATTGAACTTTAAATATACTTGGTCTTATCAAGATGATCCAAAGTATTGAAAGCATGGGGCATAAGAAGAATCAAGAAGCGGTCAGTCACAAACAGTACATAATTCTAACTGATTGATAAGTTAACTGAATGTTCCATGGATTTGTTAATTCTAGAAGGGTGAACTGCAGTTTCTCTCTCCCAGCCAGCAAAATATGCTTTTAAAGGAAAACTTTTGATTACAGTTCATTCTTTTACCAATTAAAAGATGTCAGCACCTCACCTAATACTCACTTTGCAGTAATATTCTTGGATAAATCCTGTTGTATTCTTCCCTGGGTCCCCAGTTGTATTTCTTAGCTCCAGGTCTTAGGCATGCAGGTGTTAATAAAGACACTAGCACTGCTCTGAATCATGTAAGGAAAGTTTAGCCTCCTTCTAGGAACTCTGTTCTTAACTCCAACCACTCTGAATAAAGCCTATTTCATCATGTATGTGGTTTGCAAACACTTAATCAGCCAACAATATTTTATTTTTAATTTTTTCCTAATTGCTGCTGACAAGTATTTTCCAATTCTTTTACCACAACAAAATTTATGCAAATAGTGAAGATCTTTACCACATTGCAATCTCCTCGGTAATATTTTTAAATGTTAGCGCTAAATACTAGCAGCTTATAATCATTTGTGTTCTTGGGCTAGTTTTATTTTCTCTACCGTGATTATTATCTTTTTCACATCAGCAATGTTTCTCTTCTTCATTATTTTTAGTATAAATAATGCCTTTTGGTGTTTATTACCTTTTAATGTGATTCTTTTATATTCATAGATAATACATGCCATAATTCATATTTAAAACTAAAAAAATGGAACTTAATGAAAGGTACATCTCCTGCCCATTCTATGCACTAGTTGAGCTATTTAATCCCACCTCACAGGCAAACCGTATTGCCAATTCCTTATGTATCCTTTCAGAAATATTATATATGACATATATATGCATGTATACTTTAAGCAATGGTATACCTTACACACTGCCACAAAAATATAGCTTTTCTCTTCTGACAGTATCTCACTGAGTTGAGGATTTCATATCTTTCCAAACATAGGTGCTTTTTAACTTCTATAGCGCTTTCACTGTCTGGACCTACCCTCATGTATTAAATGGTCCTATATTGATAAGCATTTGGGTTGTTTCCAGACTTTTCCTATTACAAAACAATGCTGCAGCAAATATCTTTATACATAAATCTCTGAAAATTTATTGAAATACAGTTGCAGGATGAATTCCTGAAAACAGAATTTCTTACTAGAAGAATGGATGCATTTGTAATACCTAATAGATGATAGATAGATGACAGATAGATAAATAGACTGATATTGCCAGATGTACTCCATAGTGACTGATGACATCACCTTTTGAAGAAAAATATTTTCCTTTAGGAACCAAAGAGCTAAATATTAAAAATATACTATGCTCAAGAATGTCAGTATATCTCAATGACAAAAATGGGACTACCATATACTTTTAAAGGGACTATATAATTGTAACTAACATAGTTTAATTCCAGAATCCAACTGTGGCTGAACTAGGGAGGAAGAAGCAGAAGGTTTCTTGTGGTATTTTGGTTTAGACATTTTTCTGAGGGGTCATTTAAAAATCAAATCAAAATAAAGTTTGTAACCAATGTGAGTTTGGTTTGGTTTTAAAGAATCTAATTTATATAGAGGAGAAAGGAAAAAAGGAGTTTGTGGTTAGGTTTTTTCCATAGTAGCTTGCTTCTATTTAGTTATGAGTTGCAAGATGTACAGACCATCATCACAGTCTGACTCACACAGCCACTTGAACTTTAAGTCTAGAAGAAGGATATGTTCATTTTATTCACTTCCTAATGTGAAAAAGGAGTGGAGGACATATCCTAACTTGTGTTTAGAAATTTGGTGTTTTCAGGCTTTATGCCTCATCTGTTTTCCTTGTCTAACTTTCCAGAAAAGCAAATGCTCATATATTTCCTCAATAGTTTCTTAATACTCCAAATGTCTTAGAGCATATTTAAATACTCACTGGAGTGGAAATACTCCTTGATGAATATTTATGCATTAAATGAATATCTAAAACCCTGATTGCCTACACCACAATATGGATATTAACTGTATATTTTTTTAAATAGAAGAATCCTTTAAGAAAAATATTGTGGAATTCTAATAAGAAGATTCCGTAAAAATTCACAGTCATTTTCCATCTCATAAACAATGTTTATTAAAGTACTTTAAGAACTTTTTTTTCTTTAAGTTGCTCCCAGGGCTCTGGTCCATCCAATACATTTTCATCCTTTTCCAGCTTTCAGTCAACCTCAAAATACCTCAACATTCGTTTTGTATATCTTAGGAAAACAACCAATCACCAGGGGAAATTGGAATGTGGAGAAGTTAATAAGTCTAAATTCCAGAAAGATACCATCAGACCCATTGGACCAAGTCATAAGAACTAATCAATTCTTATTTGTTCCTTATGCCATGAAATAGCCCAAATTACTAATTGGAAAGGAACGCACATATACACAAAAGCACTATTTTTAAGCAATTTTTTTTTGCTTCTTTGTCAAACAACTGGTGAATTAAACATTGCATATAATTAAATCACCCTTATGATTAGCTTTGATTGCTATAACAAATCTTTCATCTAACTTAAGCTCAAATTTTCAAAGTTCTAATACATGTAAATATGTATAAATACAGTGTATGCAATGTATATGTGTACAATAGGTAAAGAAATTGTATATGTCTTTTGTAACACATTATACATTGTCTTTCTTTACACCCATAGTGAAAATAGAAGAGTAGAAATTCTCCTGTCCCTAACTTGACTGATAGTGATGTAGGAGGTGACCTGCCCAAAGTCAAACACTGAATCCTCACAATCACCTTATATATACAGCATCTGTAGAATGGACCAATAACATCGAGTTTATAATACTGAGCAAGATAGTTCGATAAATACTGGTGTGATATAAAGGCTAAGTTCTTTCTCTTTGGAAAAAGATATTGTCCCAGCACCATTTGTTGAAAAGACTGTCTTTTCTCACCAGTGAATTGTGCTTGCTCCTTTATTGAAAATCAATTGACCATACATGTGGAGAATATTTCTGGATTTTTAATTCTCTTCCATTACTCTATGTCTAATTCTATAGCAATACCACATTGTCTTGGTTATTATAGCTCTATAATAAGTCTTTGTGTCGGGTAATGTATGTCTTCCCATCTTGTTCAGCTTTGTCAAAATTGTTTTGGCTGTTTGAGATCTTCTGCATTTTCATATAAAACCCTTAGAATCAGCTTATAAATTTCAACAAAAACACTCCTGGAATTTGTATTAGGATTCTGATGAGTCTATAAATCAATTTGGGAAAACTTGGCATTTTATAACTGAGTCTTCCAATCTGCGAACATGGAATATCTCTTGATTTAGGTCTTTAATTTCTCTCAGCAATGTTTTGTTATTTTCAGGGTAGAGATTTCCCATGGATTTTATTAAACTTATCCATAATTATTTATATTTTCTATGCTATTATAAATGATATCACTATTTTAAAACATTAATTTCCAAATTTTCATTACTAGTATATAGAAATAGCATTAATTTTGTACGTTGAATTTTTAATTATTACTTCGCTTAACATAATTTTTTAACTAGCACTGCACCGATGGCCACTCATTTGCCTGTGTGCAGAATCAATCCTGCCCTCAAAAAATAAGAACAACTCCGAAGTGGAAGTGGCAGCCCTGCTTTTGTGGTTTCTATAAGTTGTTCTGGCTCACTATTAATGTTTTTGACTTTTGGATGAATTTGATCTGCTTCCTATTTTGATTAGACATGGTGGCCTTGGGATTCATCTTGGCATACTCACCACAGGTCTAATATCTAGATCTTTCCTGACCAAGCCCCAGTGGGCCTCATAGGTGACTTGACCTTTGCTCTTTTTAATACAACTCTCAACTTACAAGGCAAGGAAAAATGAACTACAATCAGTGGCAAGCTCTGAAAAAGTAAAATAAAATGTTTTTGTACACACAAAATAAATGGACTACATGTTTTTATAGTTAGAAACACACCCTGGGATGTAACACTGTTGTTTTGAAGGAAGAAGGCATCTCTACATATAACAGACAGCAATTTATAAAATTTCTGCTCATCACCATTGCAAAAAAAAATGTGTTTGTATACATACACGTATATATGTGCATCCTTTAATAAAATCTAAATAATGGAAGTTTTGGACATGAAATATCCAGAAGTGGCACAAAAGCAGTTGACTGTGGGAAATAGTGAATGTTTTCAGTGTGTATATTTTACATTTTGATCCCCAAAGATTTAAAGTTTGTTTTTCACCACAGTGAAACCAAGAGGTAATAGCCAGGCATTTAGGTTTTCCTTGTAGCCCAACAATACACCCAGCTGGATTAGTTTCTACATCCCAGGGGCTGAAAAGCCTTGCACATTTTTATGGAATTTAGAGTCCATGTAAATACCGGCTATGTCAACAGGAGGCTCAGCCAAAGTGGCAGTTGTGGCCTGGTCTCCTCAGACGGTCGGTGTTTAGCAAAACTCTGTAATTTTAGCTTTCAAAGACTCAAGCCCTAAATTTTGTAATCTTTCATAACTTTTTCCTGAAATTTCTTCACTAAGGAAGGAAAGCAAAGAGCTTTCTACTCCATTCTCACGTTTCAAAGCATGTTATTAGTGTGGTCCACAAATCCCCGAAGGCTCTGTGGAGGCCATGTGCTGCCATTTCAGGGGACTTCTGCTGGAGTTCTTCTGGGGGAGTTTACTATTTTTGAGAAGAAACTTGTTTTTGATTTGTAAACACTTTGCATATTGGAGTCCATTTTCCAAGATACACCTTACCGTTGTCTTTTCTAAGTTATTTGAATGATTTTGGACAGAAATCTGTCTTAGGTGTTCTTCATTTCCTTTGGGATAAAGTTGCTAAGTGATTTTGACTTCCTAGAGTCAAAAGAGCTTGCTGATTATAATTAGAATTGGATATACCTGATTCATGTAAATGCTCAATAAATTCTGGCTGAACTGAATTACATCAGGAAATAGAAGCAAATATTACTGGGCAAGATTTTGTCCCTATATAATCTTGGTTAAGATTCTTTACTACTTCGGATCATTTTTTTATCTTGTAATAAAAATTAAAAAATAAAAAAAATAACGAGCTTAAAACAGTCTTTAAAATTCCTTTTATTTTTAAAATTATATTTTATTGTGCATTGGTATATTCCAAAAGTTACTTGAAAATGTATAAACTTTATTTACATAAATATAAATGTATTATGATGCTTCTTAAATTTTGACTGTTCGATTTTTACTTACACTTTATGGATATAGCCTGTGATTTTATGTTTATTTATTTTTTCCTACATGATACAAAAATTAGTAGTTAAAAATGAAGATTCTATTACAACCATTTGTTTAGTCTACATTTCCCAACTAGCTTGTTATACATTTTTCTATTCGGAATTGACTCATTGTAGTAAAGTTACATGTATGAAGCCATATGCAAAGACATTTTAAAAAGGAGAATTCAAGTAAACTATAATTACATAAACTGCCATATTTTATTTGAAAAATAGCTACTAAAATGAAAATATAAAGCTAATATGTTTGCCCCTTCTAAGAAGTCACAGCTGGCTGAGTATCTTTATCTTCACTTGTCTAAACTATAATAGTATTTTAAAAATCTTTAAGACCACTCCTATTTTGTTTTCTTAGTGGAAAGCCATTTCCCCACCTAATTATATTTTGAAATTTGTCTTCTGCATGTTCCATGTGGAATAATAAATGTTTAAAAATTTTTAAAAGGAGTCTATAGTGAAATAAGTTTGGAAAACACTGAATTAAATAAAATCGAACAGATTATGGCAGGAGTGCTCGGAAGCCTTAATACACTAATGTACATTATAAATATCCAGAAGAGAGTAAATAGCAAGTGGAAATTTCCAGACTTACTTCACCATGCGCCTCTTTGAGGAGAGAAATATACCCTGTGAAAAATGCTACTTAAAAGATGATTTAAAATGTTTTGATCTACAGAATTTCAGGTGCTTAAGAAATCTTCTCACTACTTGCAAACACATCATCTTTTCCATCTACAACATACATATATCTGTGCAATATACACAATCTTTTTTTTTAAGATTTTATTTACTCATGAGAGACAGAGAAAGGTAGAGACATAGGCAGAGGCAGAAGCAGGCTCCTCACAGGGAACCTGATGTGGTATTTGATCCAAGAACCCAGGGATCAGGCCCTGAGCCAAAGACAGATGCTCAACCACTGAGCCACCCAGGCAAACCAATATACATAATCTAATAGTCTTCTTGGTATCAGTGAAAATTAAGATATATCTTTCTTTTGATAGAAATGAACTTTTCAGGTAAACAAGCTGTAGTATTTTAAAAGTAGTTAGTTATGTACCTATATAAAAATTCTTTCTTTATGATCTCCCACAATCATGGCATAAAGTTAATTTCAGCTGTTAGATCTATGATTTTCATATTTAAATAATTTTTGTCTAATAAATGGTTCAAAACCAGTTCTAGTCTCCTTTGAAAGTCTGCTTTGACTGTAATCTTGACATGTTTCTGTATGTGTGACTTTGCACATCTGGACACTAACATATTTCATTTTACAGTGTTCAGACTTTTGGTCCAAACATAAGCTGAACTGAAAGATTTATAGATTACTTCCTTTATTAACAGTACTTCCAGGAAATTGTTGTATGGTTTTAAAAAATTATTTTTCTGCCTGTTTTAAGTTCCTTCCAAAGTTTTATTGTACATAGTGTCAGACACCTAGGTCAACCTAAGACTAGTACATGATCATTGGTTAGCAAGCTAAGACTCATATGAATTACCTAAGGAGTTTGTTAAAAATTTAAATTTGGGGGGCCCTTTCCTAAGACATTTTGATTTATTTCATCTTGGGTGTTATATACTCCCAGACTGATTCCAATGCAATACCAGGCTTGAAAATCACTGTACTCTGCATTACAAGGTAATTATTTTAAATGATGCTAAGCCAGTAATCCAGTGGAATGTGTTACATGGAGTGAAGTTTGGATGTGGAATTTTAAATTGTTATAAACTCATTTGTATTATATCATCAGAAGTGGTAATCTCTAGAATTAATTGCTGGAATATCTGTATCTCTTAATCAGAATCTCTCATATCTAAGGACTTCTAGCAATCACACGAGTATAGAAGGATAGAAATTTTGTCTGGTTGAGAATGACAAGTCACCATTACAATTTATTCATCTTAACTAGGTATTGACATATAAAACTGTAATCCTGGATGCTCAGTTGGCTGAGCATCTGACTCTAGGTTTTAGCTCAGGTCATGATCTCAGGGTTGTGAGATCACCCTGCATGGAGCTTGATCCTCAGCGCAGAGTCTGCTAGAGGTTTTTTCTCTCTCTCCCTCTCCTTCTGCCCCTCCCCCTGCTTGTGCACATGTGTGTGGTCTCTCTAAAAATAAATAAATAAATCTTAGAAAAAAATGCAGGGACACCTGTGGCTCAGTTGGTTAGGCATCTTCCTTTAGCTCAGATCATGATCCCAGGGTCCTGGGTTCCCTGCTCATGGGGGAGTCAGAGAGTTTGCTTCTCCCTCATCCTCTGTTCCTCCCCCCACCTGTGTCCTCTTTGTCTTTCTCAGATAAATAAATAAAATCTTTAAAAACATGCAAATAATACTCCTTAAGCATTTTCCCTAACCATTATAGGAAAGTGGGAACTAAATTTCTTGGGAAAGAAACTTTCTTTTCTTCACACACTAGATTAGGACATCCTCTTTTTCATGTTCTAAAACCATTCTATGTTTCAGTATCTTGTCTATAAATTGACACTAACAATAATATCAAACGTGTGTTACTTAAATGAGTCAATATGTCACATTTAGAACAGTGTTTGGTGATTAGTAAAAATTCACAAAATTTACTATTATTACTTTACCGTCATTCTAGTGGTCTCCTTGCCTCTAGTCAAGAAGAAAGCCCAAACGAGATGGCAAGAAGGTATTAGTTTGCCCTAATTTCATTCCGACTCCAATTAGCAGGAATGCAGATACTATAAACTTAACAACATCAAAATTTTGCCTTGGATACATGTAAACTATAGTTGCACATATTGCTGATTTGTCTTTTTTCTACATTTGTAAGGAGGTCAGATTTTAGGTTTTCAGGTCTATATTTACCTATGCTATCTTTTACCTTGCACAGTTCAAGCTGTTATTTTTAGCTATTCCAAATACTTATTTCACTATCGACTAAGACACACATGGGCAATATTATCTCTGACCTCAGGTTAGTCAGGAGAATTCTAGAATGGTGATTAGATATGGGTTTTGCTTGAATCTTGACATTCCTTGGATTTAATGAATGTGGTTCTAGGATAATTTGAAAATGCTTAATTAGGTACATTATTCTGTTCTATAAATTCATTTCTAAATTTTCTTTCAAAAATTGAAGAAATATCCTATTATCATCCAAATTTCCAGTAACCTGGCATCTTGCCTTTAGTAAGCTGTAGATTATAGAGTATAGGATCTTACTCATTGAAATCTGCCTTGTAGGAGAGAATCTTAAGAAACATATCTAAACTTGTTTCTCTTTTTCTTTTAAAATATGCTCTCAGAATTAATTAAATATTGACATTAGATGATAATCTACTTAAGATTACAACTATATATTCATATGATGATTGTCTTCTGATTGACTTATTTCACTCAGCATCATATGGTTTCACTCATATGTGGAATATAAGAAATAGTGAAAGGGAAAGGAGGGGAACTGAGTGGGAAAAATAAGAGAGGGAGACAAACCATGAGAGACTCCTAACTCTGGGAAATGAACAAAGGGTTGTGGAAGGGGAAGTTGGTGAGGGGATGGGGTAACTGGGTGACAGGCACTAAGGAGGGCACTTGATGGGATAAATACTGTGTGTTCTACTATATGTTGGCAAATTGAATTTAAATTTTAAAAAACCTGTATATTTAGATAGAACTATGCCCTTTTGTTCACTCCCCTTTTTTTGTATAAAGACATTTCTATATCCAAGTTAATGGACTAACTTCACTCATTTGGAATGCTGAGGTTGGATACATTTTTAGTCATTTTACCTAATAAGGTAAACCATTCGTATTGGGTCATTTAAACTAAACTTGGAGAATGATCCCAGAAGAGGCTCACGGTGCCAGAGCAACTCTCAAACCACAAGAAAAGGCTTGTAATCATCAATAATATGTTACAAATCTAGGATGAAATGTGATAAGGATATGTTTATCACTCCATAAGAAAAATATGTAATATAGGCTTCTGAAATTGTAGTGTTTTATCAGAACTATCAGCTGCCAAAGACTACATAAACAGTTTCTGTGAGAGGACTATGACTTAATTTCTCTTATGGTCAAGTAATCATGGATGTGCCCTTATATATTCAATTACTTTTTGGGGATGAAGGTGAAATTTGAATACAATTTTAAGAATACGCTCTCAATTTAGCTTTTCCTCAGTCAAACGGCTCATTGCCAGTGCTGTCTTTGATACGTTCTAGGAAAAACCATGTGTCAACCATTATTTTATTCCAAAATTTGTTTTAAGTAGATGTGTCTGAGGTGCAAATTTCAACAAATTATATCTTCTGACTAGATAATCATATTAATGAGGAATTTTTACTGCAAGTTCTCATGACAAGATGAGTGAAATAGTTTTGATATTCTTCCACACATATTATCAGGATTTTCCAATAACATTTATAATTTAATATTTTAAAACATCAGAGGCCTACTTGTTAAATGACAAAAGGAATGTTATTTATAAAAAGGAGAATTTAAGGGGTTAAAGCTTATGAAATAATATCTAGAAATAAAATATTAGAAGAAATTATTTGCAATAGATTCATTAATTATGAGATTTGATTCACAAGCAGATACACCTACACACTAACACACATATACATACCAACACCGAGGACTTCTAGGTTCAGTAAATTATGCCAAGTGGACATCTTTGGCCTTGGAAAGGTAGGAAGCAGCTTCCCTTTGAATAGAAGTAGAGCTACTATGCCCCTATCCCCTTTCAAAGTCCATCTCATGGTCTTTCATAACAACTCCACATATCTCTGCCCCTCCATGCCTTTTGGTCAATGGATGTATGGAGGTTACTCCAATTAAGTCTAGAACACATTGATTTGGGACGAGAGTCCTTTAATCAATAAAATATCCTTAAAAACCATTTTTGTTCTGACAAAGTAGAAAATGCCCATTTTATTTATAATTTTGCTCTAAATCAGATTCTTGGATTCTTTGGTCAATTTTTGTGCTAAAGATTTTGAAAGTGATATTGTCCTATTAGACTTGTGACCTGGCTTTGTATTTATGAAATGAAAGATTCATATGGGGTAGCCGGGGTGGCTCAGTGGTTTAGCACTGCCTTTGGCCCAGGGTATGATCTTGGAGACCCGGGATCGAGTCCCACATTGGGCTCCCTGCATGGAGCCTGCTTCTCCCTCTGCCTGTGTCTCTGCTTTCCTCTCTCTCTCTCTGTGTGTCTCTCATGAATAAATAAATAAAATCTTAAAAAGAAAGATTCATATGATAAGTAATGCTCTCTAGATACACTTTGATGTTGTTGGTAGGATGTTTTTAACCATTTACTGAGTCTCAAGCAAGTTATCTTTAGATAACTATTCAAGTATGCAAATAAAGACTTCAATCTCTTTTTTTGAAGGAACCTTCTTTCTCAGTTTAATCTTCTTGTCTAATTGACCAAAAGCGTGGGTTAATAATAGTCCATTGACAACATGAGACCTTACTTATAAAAATGCTTGACCAGTTTCTGCCACTGTTATTTCAATTTGTTCACATATGCTATTTAAAAACTTGAGTTAAAATTCCCTTATTATATGTTTTTAATAACAGTTTGACTGGAATATAGTCCACACAACCTAAATTCACCTATGTAAAGTGTACAATTCAAAATATAAAATACCTAGGAATAAACTTAACTGAAAAGGTGAAAGACCTGCCTTTGAAAACTATAAAACATTGATGAGAGAAATTGAAAATGACACAAACAAATGGAAAGAGATTTCACGCTCATGGATCTCATGGATTGAAAGAACCAGTATTGTTACAATGTCCATACTAACCAAAGCAATCTACAGACTTAATGCAATCTCTATCAAAATACCAAAAGCATTTCTCACAGAATTAGAACAAATAATACTAAAATTGTATAGAACAACAAAAGACCCCAAATAAGTGATCCCTGGGTGGCTCAGCAGTGTAGCGCCTGCCTTCCACCCAGGGTGTGATCCTGGAGTCCCGAGATTGAGTCCCACATCAAGCTCCCTGCATGGGGCCTGTGTCTCCCTCTGTCTGTCTGTCTGTCTGTCTGTCTCTCTCTCTCTCTCTCTGTGTCTCTCATGAATAAATGAATAAAATCTTAAAAAAAAAAAGATCCTGAATAGCTAAAGGAATCTTGAAAAAGAAGAATGAAGCTATAAGTATTATAATATCAGATTTCAAGAAATACTACAAAGCTGTAGTAATCAAAAGAGAATGATACTGGCACAAATATAGACTAATGGATCAATGGAACAGAATAGACAGTCCGGAAGTAAACCTACACTTATATAGTCAATTAATCTATGACAAAGGAGGCAAGGATATATGATGGGGAAAAGACAGCATCTTCAACAAATGTGCTGGGAAAACTAGACAGCTATATTCAAAAAAAATATATATATATAGGAATACTGCATGTATATTTGTACCACTTTTTGTCCATTCATCTGTGAAGGGACACTTGCATTGCTTCCATATTTTGGCTATTGTAAATAATGCTGCAATAAATATAGCAGTCCGTGTAACTTTTTGAATTAGAGTTTTTTTGCTTTTTTGGTATATATATATATATAATTTCTCAGCCATAGAAAAGAATGAGATTAGCAAAAACATGGGTAGACCTAGATGGTATAATACTAAGTGAAATAAGTCAGAGAAAGACAAATACCATATGATTTCACTCAGATGGATAATTTAAGAAACAAAATAAATGAACAAAGAAAAAAAAGAGACAACCCAAAAACAGACTCTTAAATACAGAGAACAAATTGGTTGTCATAGGGGAGTGGGAGGAGGATGGACGAAATAAATAAAGGGGATTAAGAGTATATAAACACACACAACAAAATAAAGTGTACAATTTTAAAATTTTTAATATATTCACAAAGTTGTACAGCTATCACCCAATTTTAGAACAATTTCATCATCCAAAAAGGCATCCTATACCCATTAGCAGTTATTGTATTTCCTTTCATCCCACTCTTTCCATCCCTGACCCTAGACACACCAATCTACTTTCTGTTTCTATGTATTTGCCTATTCTGGACATTTCATATAAATTGAATCCTACAATAAGTGGTTCTTGGTAGCTGGCTTCTGTCATTTAGCATAATGGTTTCGAGGTTCATCTATGTTTTGGCAGGTATAAGTAGTTCATTTCTTTTTTATTCCTGAATAGTATTCTATTATATGGATATACCACATTTTTTGCCCATTCATGAATTGATGGACATTTGGCTATTATGACTAACATTGCTATCAACAGTTGTGTGCAAGTTTTGTGTGAACATGTTTTCATTTTTCTCGGATATATACTCAGGAGTGGAATTGCCGGGCCATATGGCAACTCCATGCTTAATATTTTAAGGAATAGCCAGACTATTTTCCAAAGCTGCAACATTTTGTATTCTTACCAGCAATATATAAGGATTCCAATTTCTCTACATCCTTACAAACAATTGTTGTTACCTCTTTGATTATAGCCACTTCTAGCAGAAGTACTATCTCATTGTGCTTTTGATTTGCATTTCCATAATAATTATGTCTATCATCCTTTCATTTGTTTATTGGCCATTTGTGATCATCTTTGGACAAATGCTTATTCATATCCTTTGCCATTTTTAATTGGGTTATTTCTTTTATTATTGTTGAGTTATGGGAATTCTTTATATATTCTACATATGAGCCCCTTATCAGATATCTTAATCCACAAAAGCTTTTTCCATTTGTGTGTTGTCATTAGCCTGAGTCCTGGAATAGGAAGACATGAGGAGCAGAGTGATAATAGTCCACCTTCAGCCATTGGTGCCTAGCCTCTAAATCCATTCCTATAACAATTTTGGCAGGTAAACTGATCAGTATGTTTTGTAGCTGCTTTTGAGATGAAAGGACTCTAAATAAAGGGTAGAAGCTAAAAATAGTAGATCAAGACCTTCTTTGAGTCAAAGTATGGCTATTGACTTTATGTAAAAGAAAAACGTAAGACTTACTAAAAATTATTTTTATATTTGCCATGAAATCACAAATATGATGAGACTTAAATTGTGAATTTGGTAGTTATTCTTCTGAGAGAACTTATTATCTCTCTAGTGTCCCCTGTTTTCAGTTGTTGCTAAAAACAACTCTTCTTTCCAGTTGTTGCTAAAAACCAAGACTCATTGCCTTGAAGTCTACCACTGTCAGGTCATTTCTTGCCCATATTATTATTTCTCCATCTGGATATATGTCATATTCACTCAGGAAGTCACTTTTTTCTCTTTAAGGGGCTAAAAGTGTAATAGGCATAGCTATAGACATGTAATTTATGCTGCTAGATTAATGGGAAGGGATTAGATTCTTGAACCTTTATTCTCTATCAAATAATTTGTGTCCTAAATTATACTGCATGGTTAGCCATGATTTTCCTGTGCACAGAATCAATCCTGGATGAAAAAGGTAAGAACAGTCCTAAACAAATGTAATACAAAAGAGATAATCCAGATTCTGCAACTGCAATAATTTCCCAATCATTTATTTACCAACAAATAAACATTTGATAGTGTAAGGAATTACATTTAGTGATTTTGGAGATGCAAAGGTGGTTTGGAGCCACATCCCATCTATAGGAAGATTTCATCCAATTGTGAACATACAAGCAGTGCCCATTTTGGCTAAGCTTACTTGGTAGCCACACCAATTAAAACATGAATAACTCTATGTGCCTGTGTAGGCACACCATGATACAGTTTGGACATGTTTAAAATCACTTTATTTTTCAGTTCTATACAATGTGGAATAATTCTCTGGGGTAATTCTGTAAGACATTTCATAGCCCATTTATAAGTAGGACAAACAACAGAAGTAGCATAAAGAAGAAATCTCATTTACTTAAATGATGGGGCAAAATGTCCCGAATGTCCCCATTCTGTCCCGAATGACAGAAAGAGCATAGAAATAATGAAGTGAGTACCCAACTATGATCAGCAGTTTGAAAAATAAATTCTATGAGTAAGGACAAAACTATGGGCATTTTTAGTTATGCAGAGAAAGTTGGCCTCTATTAATTGGCTGTCTTGGCATTAATATTTTTTTTTTTTACTAAATGGGGTTTAATAGGTTCTATTCTCAAGTTGTCCATACCCTCTGGCTGGGCTCATTTTTAAAGTAACACCATGGTCTAAAAATCTTAATGTTAGTTTCTGAGACTTTGTTTAGCAGTTTTTGCTTGAAGAAGTCATTGGCAGAGACCTACTTTGGATAACTCAAATTACTCTTCAATATAGTCTAAAGAAATACATTCCTTAAATATTATTTTCATCATTAAGATATAAAAATAATTTTCCTACTGTGTCATGTAAGTGTATATTCCCATAAAACATCATTCTGCTGCTGAATAATTGTTTTCATGAAAGGGTGTTTTTGGTGAGAGTCCTTAAAAGAACAGCTTAGATCACTAAAGTTTAACTAAATTCCTTTTATTTATTATAAACATCAGAGCTAGTGTTTGAATTTTGGTAGACAGATACTATAACATTCTGGGTAGACAGAGTATTTTACTGCATGCCTATGAACACTGAGTTGTTAACAACCTCCCGCAAAACCCATATCCTGCCCAAAGGTTTATAATTCCTTCTCTTTTGAAATACCGCTGGAGTCAGCAGGTAATCAGATTTAAATAATGCTTTTTAATAAGGTTAATTCTCAGTGGTAGGAATTCAGACACACAAGTATGTTCTTGAATATGATTTGACTTTAATTAGAAGCCTGGACCTAACATATTTTGGTCACACATCAGTTTTATAAATAATAATTTTTTCAAAAATGTTTAGAGCAAATTTTATAATGGTTTGCTAAATTCCTAAGATAAATCTCCAGCTCACCTCCATTTGGAGAAGAGGTGCCTCTTAGTCAATGAGAATAACTGATTAACCTTCTTAATCTTCATATTTGCATGCTAAACCCTGTCTTTATGATAAGAACATTCCCAATTCCTCCCCCATGCCTATCAGAATATGTAACTTTGAAACACTGTTTTGCAGATATAGCCTCAGAAATGTTTTCCAGATCTGATAATCTAAGAAAATCATTAGTTGTGATTCCCTGAGACTTCTTGTGAGATGCTCTGGAAATAAAAAATCATAAGCCTCCAATACTTTGAATCTATCTTGGTTAAAATGCCACAAATGACAAACATATCTTGTATAAAAACTTACAAGTGAAACTGCTGTTTTGAAGTCCTATATCACTTATTGTTTTAGGTAAACAGGAAGGAGAAAATTGGAGAATATTTTGACACCAGTGTCCAAAAGAACATTAGCCAGCAAAAGGGTGTTTTTTTTTAAGTAAACTTTTGTCTTAGATTTGTATTTATAGAAAAGTTGGAAAGATAGCACAGAGAGTTCTGTATATTCTTCATTCATCCAGTTTCCCCTATTATTAACATGTTCCGTTATGGTACGTTCGTCACAACTAAATGATGAACAAATATGATCATCATCAAATCATTTTTCCCAAATAACGCTTCAACTTTCATTATCTGAAATGTGTTTCCAGCCTTCTCGAGGTAAGAGTGAGAATCTCTCGCTGCCGCAATCAGAGACATTATGTCTCCGAACAGTGAGGCAGATGCTCACTGGAACCCACTAGTGAGGAGACAGCAGAGATTCAGCTTTAGAGGTAGCATGACATGAATTTGCTTGTTTGTCAAAAAGCAAAGGGCTTAGGATACTGGTCTTGGTTTTTTTTCTCTGACATACCAGGAAACTCATTCTAACAAATTTTATTGACAGAAAAAGATAGAGTTCTTCCACTGTGTGTTGCTATTAATTTTAAACAATTAAGTCCTTAAGTCCTGAAATTAACAAATAATTTATATTAAAAAGTAAATCAGAACTAAGTCAAGGTTGACCTAATGATTATTTTATTCTTATACCCAGGCATTGCATTACCTTTCTTGAGTGGTAAGAGGACCCTTGCATCTGATACATGTGGGAGTGTGTTATGCTCATGAGCATTATCTAATATGAGTCACAATGAAAAATGTTTGAAAATCACCAGCCTATTGTCCCTTCCTTTATTTGTTCAAAATTTAGTGTTTTGTGAAGGCCAAATAGAAGTTTATACTTTTGGACCATATCATATTTGATCATCATCAAACCATCTTTCCCAAATAATGCTTCAATTTTCATTGTCTTTCAGTTTTTATGAAAAGTTACTAGAAGAATTAGAAATGTGATTTCCATGTTGACATTTTCTGTCTTGTACACACTTTTTTCACAGTATAAGTACTGCATTTTTTATCTCTATGGTGAACAACTAAGAATAACTAAATTTGGTTTTCCCCAAAGGCTTGATAAAACTTTTCTTCTCTAAATAAGAAAAAACTTAAAAGCTTTTATTAATTTGAAATAATTATAGATACATAGGAAGTTGCAAATAAGTGTACAGGAAGGTCCTTACACTCTTCCCCAAGGGTTCCCAAAGTTAATATCTTGTGTAGCAATAGTAAGATAGGGATACTAAGGATCTGACATCGACACAATCCATGGAGCTTATTCAGATTTCTCCAGTTAGGCATTCTATCATTTTGTGTGTATTTATTGAAGTAAAATCTTAACTTTTTGGGAGTTTCTTTTTGCTTTATTGAATTGTTTATGGTGAATAATACTAGCCATTGTGATAAACCATCCCCCTAAACCTCAGTGTCTTAACACAATAAGAGTTATTTCTTATTCACACAAAAGCCAATGTGGGCATTTCTGGCTTTGGGATTACCTTCTTCACGGCCATCTAGAAACTCAGGCTCCTTCTAGCTTGCTGGTCCAGCCTCCCTTGAGGCCTAGAGTAGGGTCCATTCAACTGGCAGTTGGGAAAAGTCCAGGCATGTAAATGATTCACATCTCTGTGGCTCACATTTCATTGGTCCAGACTCAGTCATGTGACTACTCCAGATACAAGTATAAATGGGAAATAAACTCTAGCTAGTGTCCAGGAGGAAAAGAAAATAGGTGCTGATTTCTATTACACTTGGTTCCTTGAGGTTAAGAGCCAGATTTTCTGTTTATCATATCTTGTTACTGTTTTTAGTATCTTTTTCTCTCAATCTATTTTCAAATATTCATTTTCAACTTAGTAATCTTAAATTCTATGTGTCTGCTTTGTTATCTCTTTTTTTGGCAAAGGAATGGGAAATAAATTCAATAATTTCTAAAAGAATTAAATAAATTATGCAACTTTTCAATAGCAAATATTTATTTGTTTTTATTTCTCAAGATCTTTTCTTTGTTCTTCAATGTGCTAAAAATTAATGATCAGGTTTTACTGCGACTACATGATAAAGTATTTGGGTTAAAAATTAAAGTTTTGATCAATAACCCATATGTTAGTGCAAAAGCCAAATATAGCAACATTTAGAAACATAAATGTAATTTTACTTTCTTTCATAGACATAGACTTTATCAAAGTAGTTTATATCTGCAATATGGATTGTAATAAGAAAAAAATCATTTTATATCAAATTTTTAAAAGAATACTTTTATTTACATAGATTATCTAAGAGTTTCTTTTAGCCTTGCTCTTAATGTAATATTGAAAATAGAGGTCCTGTGGTATTATATTGCTAGTGATAGACATTCAGTAACCTAATTCCACTGAATTTTGCAGTTGTTGAGTTCAGCGAGTTTACTTCTGTCTTTCTAAACATTAACTCCAAGGGAAGTAATGTAATTTACGCTTCTTACAAATCTGCAACAGGGATATTACAAACCATAATTATTGCAGCATGCTGCAGTGAGGGACTGAATTTAATCATAAGAGGCTACTTAGGGCACCTGGGTGGCTCAGTGTTTGAGCACCTGCCTTGAACTCAGGGTGTGATCCCAGGGTCCTGGGATCAAGTCCCACATCAGGTTCCCCACAGGGATCCTGTTTCTCCCTCTTCCTATGTCTCTGCCTCTCTCTCTGTGTCTCTCATGAATAAATAAATAAAATCTTTAAAAAGAAAGACAGACAGACAGGCAGAAAGAAAGAAACCACTTTCCCAACTTCAATTCTTTCAATAAAAATCTTATAATAGAGGAGATAAGTAGTTAATTTAAAAATCATTGTTCCATGGAAAGTCCTTAAATAAATATGAAAGTCAGTTCTGCTCTTTAGCATTTTTTTTCATTCTGAAATCATTATTTTCACTGTAAAGTAATATGGTCTTAATTGTTTGAACTATTATTAAGTAATTAAGGCACAAGTCTAAGTAGCTAGAAATCAGCAAATAGATGGAAAACACACATTCCTTTTAGAAGCATTTTCAACTAAAATTTTACTTGAGTTGTGGATTTGTCAGATATACTGAAGGAACACTGAACATAAACCCTACGTTTAATTCTGTAAGTCTTTCCACGATAGTGTACACATGTAATTAAGGGGAAACTTGATGATCTATCTTTGGTGTGACTTAACATCTTGACTATGTATGATGTCAGACCGAATCCCTGAAACACATCAGGGTTTCCTGTTCCTCTCCAGCCATTTAAACATTCCTTTTCTTCCTCTATTTCATCCTCTTCTGGCACGACAACTTTAGATGTGAATATGGAAATCATCTACAGAGTTTTAATGGACAAGTATTTCAAGCTGTTTTCCAGAGCAAAACATTGCCCATGCAATTTTTCTATATTTTAATTATTTTTCAAATTTTAACATTTATTAATATTCTCCAACTTATTTTTCATTTTCATGCCAGAGCTTGTTATTAAAGATGTTTTAAAGAAGACTTAGCAATTTTCTTCCAAATATATGATATAAATTTGCCACGAGTTAATTTGTAAATAGTTACTGGCAATGGCTATTATGCTAGGAAGCTGTCATCTGGTCATTTGTCTAGCTTGAACTATGGAAGATATGAATCTTGACGTATGAGAATTCACATTCTGCTATTTGAGTGAATGACTCAAACCATGGTAGGAAAAGATGGACCTTTACCTTTCACGTAGACCTTTTAAATTCTGGGAATTGACTGGGGTGAGTTTTACCTTCCTTCCTGTCATGATTTCTCCCTGCACAGTCCCGGGCCAGACTTCTGCTTCGCATCTTAGCTGACATGTATTCAGTAGCTCCAGACTACTGTTCATCTGAGCCAAGGACAAAATAATTAAGATGAGACATCTTCCCCTTTAAAAATAGTGTGTACAACAAAATCCGATACTAAAGATTTTTAGAATTCTTTCAATATCTAAGACCACAACAACCCTTTATTTGTACAGGTAGTACATCTCTGTTCTGACTGGATATAAAACCTTACAAACTTTCTGGTGGATAATAGGTCAAAATAGATCATATTCATTGACACAGACGTTCCTCCACACACATATTAAATATTTTGGGCAAATTTTCAAAATTTTAAGTTTCCAGCGATGTTTTATCAACTTGCACTTTTATCAACAGTTAATGATAATTTGTTGACTTACATCCTGACCTCTGAATATTTTTAAATATTTTAATTTTTTTTGCCATGTGATAGATTAAAATCTATTTGACTGTTGGTTTGATTTGCATTTCTTTGGTTATTAATATAGTTGGCTGCTTGTATTTCTTCCTTTGTGTACTGACTATTCTTGTCCTGTTAACTTTATTATCCATACTTGAACCCTGCTAGTGTCTGAGTAAAAGAAAAGAGATTTAATTGATTTTTGTTTCCACTCACGTGGCCATACCAATTCTTTTTCATCACGGACATTAGTCTCCTTTAGAACACAGTGTTCTGAATGGAAAATTCAAGAATGAAAGAACGTACTATGTAGCACTTTGGCCAAGAACAAATCACTAAATTTGAAAAGACTGTGCTTTAGGACAAAGAGGGGAGGATATCGTTGATGTGTTAATGTCATAGTTGCATTTAGTTCTGTAGGCTTGTCTTCTGTGCCTCACGCATTGCTTCACTTTTCCTCTAGCCCCTGCCAATATTGTACCACCCAGCTCCTGAATGCAGCTCTCTTGTGGGACTGTAAGTAAAGCCCAAATTACAGGGTAGAAGGTCTTTAGTTTGCTCTTTGAGGCATGAATAATTTCTCTGCCATCTCTTTTGCTCCACTCAAGTTACCATGTGGAATGCCATTTTGGGTAGCTTGGAAATGGCTCTATAATGTAACATAAAGAGACCCAGACGTTTTTTGTATACTTCATAATGGCAGAGAGAAAATAAAGAAATGGATTCAGGGTTTGACCTAAGAATTTAATCCAAGTTGGTTGGGGTTTGGGTTTTCCTGAGTTGTCACTTCTGGGGAACCTTGCAAATAGGTTGGTAATGAGGTATTTTGAGAGCTACTAATTCCGGAAATGGGTCCAGTCATCTGGATACGTGGCATCCCATCTGCTTTTGCATTGCATCTTGCATTAAAGGATAAACGTGGTATTGTGGCATTCTTGACTTTGAGCTATATTATTGGTTCTCATAGAAGAGGGTCTAGGAGAAATCTTAAAGCCATATTTTAATAATGAAAAATAGGATAATTATTATGTTTCCCTGAGGAGTATCAACTTTTTGATTGAGTTGTGCCCCCAAGTTTTTTCAATATTTCCTTACTCTTTATTTGCCAGTGACTGGGGCTGTGGAGGGCTTTAGCTGGATTCATAATTGTAAAAGGTAGCTATTGTATTACAGTAGAAAGAGTTATAGAAGAGACATTAGAAACTGGCTTGCTTCCTGTGGAGTCTTGGGGCAGTTACTTATCTTCTCCAAATCAAGTTCTTTCTATACAAAAGGGAAATGCATTATCTCTCATGTTTAACTCAGGGCTATGATCAGAATAAAATGAAAGGCTGAATGTTAAAGTTCCAGGAAACATAAAATATTATATGAATGCAAGGTACTATTATCTACTGATAAATATCATGATATGGGTTACAGAGGCTTTTATAAGTATTTCCTGATGGAAAAACCATTTTGACAAAAGCAATGGGATACACCAAAACACTGGGTGATTCCCATAATTCTTGAGAGGCTGAACTCATATAAAAATATTTACATACTTTAGCTTTGTTGGGGGTGTGTGTGTTCATGTATGTCTGTGTGCATGTGAAGTACATATTTTCCCTTTTGGATTATTTTATCCATCGTTTACTCTTATAATAAAAAAGTCCATTTCAACTTTCTGACTTCTAAAAACATTTGTAAGTTTTTACTTTTATTGAAATAACAAACCACTGATTTAAATTCAGTTAATGCTTGAAATGATCTATGACATTTTTCTAATATGAAAAAAATAAAGTTGGAAAGAATACCTGCTTCCAGTTATGGAATGAATAAGTCACAAGAATGAAAGGTACAGCATGGGGAATATAGTTGGTGGTATTGTAATAGCATTGTATGGTGAGAGATGGTAGTTACAACCTGTGAGCATAGCATAACATATCGAGTTGTCAGATCACTATGTTGTACATCTCAGACTAATGTCTAACATCATGTGTCAAATATACTTCAATTTAAAATAAATAAATAAAATATATCTATATCTACCTGCATACATATATGTATATCTGTATCTACACACAAATACAAAAGTTGCATTACCATAAATGGCAGTAAATCTAAATGACTGGTATGAAAAATAAATTTTTCAGCCTTGGTTCCTGCACTGTGGCCACAAAACACCCACCCAGTTTTAATGTCACTGTCTTACTCAGTGTTCCATTTGAAGTAAATTATCTTATGTTCTGGTCTGGCACAGCTAGTTCAGATTTTAAATGGTTGGAGGATTAGACTAAAGCTGGGAGGAAATATCTATGTTTCGATTTCTCCATAAAGGTGTCAGATGGCTTATTACTAGTTTTACAATTCTGCTTCAGTTTGTTTTATCCATGTTTTTCTTTGTAGAAAGTGTTTCACAGTGTACTAATAATGTGACATAGAATATAAAATTTCTTCTTCTAGAATATCAAAACTGGCTCTTGCACAAACATTTAATTTACCTCATGAAACTGAGAAACGCAGAACTTCATATTTTACAGATTGAGAAACCAGTGCACAGACAAGCATTAAAATAAGCTAACAGGAGCTTAATATTACTGGTTTTATAGACTCAGAGTTGGTATCAATCAACAGTAATTAAAAGCAAAATTTTAAAAAAGCTTATGTGACTAGATGATGTTGAAATAGATGATATGGTCATACATGTCAAAAAAACCAATCAGTTCAGTAAATAAAAAAGTTTAACCATTTGGATTGTATTTCAATCAAAAGGGCACATCCTGAGTCCAAATGTTCATAGATTTCTTTTCCTAGAGTTTGCAACAGCTTTGAATTCCTAAATGTGAAAATTTGTCTTACAGATAATATATATAATTAGCTATTCCCTTAGAATCATCTATTAATTCAGCTGCTTCTTCTAGTTGGAATATCCTTCTGGGAAAAGCCCCAACTTCCAGTTGAAAATTGGCCACCTTTCCCACCCATGTCACACATCACACAGTCCTCAAGATGATATTATCTTCTTGTCTTTGAAAGCTGCCTCTTCATGGCTCATAACATGTATCTTCATCATAACAATTTAAATATTGTTTTGTATTTTTCTCCTCTCTCTGTACTAAGTTCTTATTGGCAAATACTGTGTATTTGTCACATTTTTATTCTTCAAACTGCATCAGATTGATATTGCATTTACTGTTAGGTAGATATATATCAAGTTGTACTAAAATATGAACAATTTGTATTTCAGATGTCTCCCCTAAAATTCAGATTTTCTTTTCTTTTTTTTTTAAGATTTTATTTATTTATTCATGAGAGACACACAGAGAGAGGCAGAGACATAGGCAGTGGAAGAAGCAGGCTCCCAGTGGGGAGCCTGATGTGGGACTCAATCCCAGGACACCCAGATCATGCCCTGAGCAAAAAGCAAATGCTCAGCCACTGAGCCACCCAGGTGCCCATCCTAAGATCCAGATTTGCATTTAGATGTATATTATTTAGTTCATGATCTAAGAGGGTAAGAAAGAAGAAAACCCTAAAGTACAGTCACCAACTAGGTTTAGCCCCATGAAGAGCTTTTCCAAGTTCCAGCAGCTTCTTATATCTCAATTGAAGAGCAATAGAAATTGGGAAATGGGGAGTGGATATTGAGTAAGCAACTAGCAGCCAGTAAAAGAAAAACAAATAAACAACAGAACCTACAGGGGAGCCTACTTGTATAGTCCAAGGTCAATTCAAGCTCAACATGTCCTAAGTCCAGCTTCTCCTATACTTACTCTTCCCATGGTTCTGCCTCCACAAATAGCACCATCCTATCAGTCTCCCAAACCATAAATACAACAAACATCCCAGATTCCAGTATCCCCCGGAAACTCTGTGTTAATCCATTTAATGTGACTTCAGTTTCTTATTATCTTTCCTATCTGTCCTTACTGACAATTGCCATTGCCCAGTATCCTACAGATATTTCTTGGCACTTGGCAGTAGTCATTTTTATTGCCTTCTTAGCTTTTGCACACCCCATCTACCCTCAACCTGCACCACCACCCACCCACTCAAACAATCCCAGGCCATTCCTTCCCAGTAGCTCTCCATTTTCATTTGGATTCCAGAGAATCTGGCCCCATTGTTGATTTTTTAAGACAAAACACAACACATGACCTAGGTTAAGCTAATCAGTGTCTTCCACCTTCCTGAATGCAAAACCTGGCTCAGAGATGGTCATATAATCACAAATATAATCATATAATATAAACACTGGACATCTATGTTTTTTTTTCTGTAATCCTGAGACAATTACACTCTTTTCTACTTGATGTGAGTGCAAAAGCATGTAGAAATGAAAGATGATGAGTTATAAGGCACACCTGCCAATGATGAAGCCTACACTAAGTGTAGGATGAAGACGATAGAACAAAACCAGATCCTTGATGTCATTTTTGGGCCACTAGATAAAACCTCTGCCTGGGCAAACTCTATCTTTGGACTTTTCAGGAAAGGAAGATGGTAAATTCCACTTATTGAAAAAGCAAGTTTGAATTGGGTTTTCTGTTTCTTACAACCAAAACTTCTTAATGATTCAGTCTGACAATTTCTTGTTTAATTGGAAGAGGAAAGAAGTGTACTCACTAGTCCCTAAAATATAATTATCTATTGAGGATTTTGAAAATGAAGGTCAGATTTAAAATAATTGTTATGCTAAGGCATTTAAAAATAAGAAGTATGGTTATTCTAGTGGCCTGCTTATCAATAGACTACTTCATAGGAAGGGTGACTATTAGTATTGGTTGACCCCAGATAGTCCCCAGTTAATGCATTGTCATTTATAGCTCCCCATTTCATAATCAAGTGTCCCAGTTTGGACAATAAATTATATGATGATGTCCTAATAAGTCTCAAATAGTTGTTTAGATTTGGTACAAATTACCAAGCACATAACAATAATCATCTCTGGATGTCCGGATTAAAAAGATTTTAAAAAGGATATCTTTATCCTGAAGAAATGGGTATGAATCTCTGAGCAGTGCTTCTGACTGCCTAATCTGTCTCAGCACTCAGTAGTCTTCACACCAATTATCCAGTTGACCACCTCAGAAACACAAATAAGAAACAAATACAAGTTGAAAGAATCTCCACACCCATGGTAAAGTAGTTCAGTAGCAGGAAAGTGATTTGTCATCCTCCTGCCTATAGACAGTATTTTAGGATTTGCTTGTTTATTTGTTTTTATGTCTTAGAATCTTAGCTCCTGATGTGTCATTAGGTTATACCCAGATATTTAGAGTAAAATGCCCATCATCACTATGTCTTTCTTTTCTTTTTTATCAATTCTTTATAAAAAAAAAAATCCAATAAGGCCTGGAATCACATTTGGCAACCAGAGTTTACATTAAAATCTTTAAAAAATTACTTTGCCAAAGTTAAGGGCCCATGTGGTCTGGTTCATATGGTACTGGAATAAGAGTTAAGAGACATAGGTCTAGAAACATTTTCTATCTTTTTCATTTCTATCCTCACTGAGTGGAAGAGTGAGGAGGAACATAGCAGGAGCATAATGATTATTTGTTGGATGAATGGTTTATAATACTTTACTCCACAAAGCCATATAGTCTCTGTAGTTTTAGTTGCCCCACCTGCAAAATTAAATTTAAATTACCTACCTCCTCAAAAACAAAGTAAAATAAAATACCTACCCCAACTAGCCCACAAGTTTGTAAGCATGATCAAATGAGCTAATTATGCGAAATGCCAGTAAAGATATAAAATTATATATAAAGACAAAGTTTAATTATATACAAGAATATATATATATATATATATATATATATATATATATAAATGTTACAGAATTATTCAACTCCTCTGCAAGGAATAAATATATCTAAATTGGAATTCTTTTATGTCACTGTATTGCTTCCATATGTATTATTGTAACTTTTTTATTTCTTCTAATTTTAAGGCATATTGAAACAGATCAAACTGTTTATCAGTAAAATTAGAATATATATGAAAAATTCCATCAAATAATACATTGAAAAACTCACAATCACTGCCATGTGATAAATTAAAATTTTATGAATTCTCAAATGTAACGAGTTCCAATTTTCCTAGGTATCAGAAACAGAAAATATTGATTCATCACTAAGTCAAACATTTAATAAGATGTTAGAAAGAGAATTTATAAACTGTTTTAGAAAATACACTTCAGCATACAAGAAGCACAAATATTAACAAACAAACAAACAAACAAACAAACAAACAAACAAACAACAGTGTTTCTGCATATGCTTTTGGATAAAAACCAAACACAAGACTTCTAGCAATAGAATATTTCACTTAAAATTCCCTTTCTAGGACCCTAAGTTTTAAAGAAAAATTTCAAACAAAAAAACTCCAATATATTTATAGAACAAAAACACACATTGCATTGAATAAATAAATTATTGTTGATAGTCTAGCTTTGCTGGATTTCAGCAGCCTCAAATACAAATGCTAACTCCTCACATGGTGACTTACTTGTGGTTACATTTACCTTTTTTAACTCTATAACTAGCCATGCTCTTAAATTCATGTCTGAACCTCTTGCTAGCAAACACCCTTGAGGATTGATTAACAGCAGGCAAAGAATTTCTCCAGACCACCCAGGTCCCAGTCAAAGTAATATAGGCAGATGGGCTTTTTCTTCAGGCTAGGTAAATAAACAATCCATAGTATTAAGCAGGGCAGTGGGTATCAAGCAGCTGGGATACATGTGAAATTTGGATGAATCAGGAAACAAGATCAAAGAGTCCCTGAGGGGATGAAGTAGCTAAGGGAAGGACTTTGGACAAGATGTCTCTGCAGCACCAACTGTCCCCAGCCTTTGGTCATTTTGTAATAGAGAGAAGGGGGGAATAAAAGAAGGTGTGAAGTAAAAGAGGTTTAGTGTTTGTCAGGGCGCTTGAACAGGAGAAGAAATAGTCCTCCTGGTTTTAGAAAGAGTAGTCACAATGGAAATGAAGTAAAGGCATATTTATTGTTTTTTTTTTTTTTTTTTTTTTTTTTTAAAGATTTTATTTATTTATTTATTTATTCATGAAAGACTGAGAGATAGAGAGAGGCAGAGACACAGGCAGAGGGAGAAGCAGGCTCCATGCACCGGGAGCCTGACGTGGGATTCGATCCCGGGTCTCCAGGATCGCGCCCTGGGCCAAAGGCAGGCGCCAAACCGCTGCGCCACCTGTTTAACCCAAGCACGGGACTAGAAACCGACAGCTAAATTCTGAATATTAAAATTTTTATAGATTTTTTTTTGTTCCAATGATCAATGTGCAGCTTTGATAAAAATAAATTTATATTGCCTTAAAATGGGAACAATTTACCTCAAGTGCCATTACAATGTACACAGTATTAAAGTTCCACAGAAATCCTACAAGTCCAAGGATGGCTTTGCTTAGTCACTGGATAGGTTTTAAATTAAGAGAGCCAGAGGCTAGAATGAGCTGGACCCTGCATACTGGGGGTGGAGCCTGGGTTGTGGTTTAAATTTTCAGGATGATCATCAATACCACTTTCTGCAGCCAGAGAGACCACAGGTCCAACACCAGGAATACCACCCACAGACAAACCCATGTATTCACACAGAGAGGCTGTGTACCAAGGAAGAGAGAGTAACCTACCATCAGAAATAGGAAGGGAGACAGGTTGTGGTGCCCACCTGAAAGTAAAACTGGATAGGCCTCTATGAATCTGGAGAATGACCTAGAGGGAGGCTGGGGCAGGCAGCATGGACAGCAAGACCCAGGATGGTTGACTATTTAATGTTGGCTTTGTGGTCATTACATGTGTGGAATAGTGAAATGTGTGGGCTCTGTAGGACTCTGGTTATTCTACTAGTTAAGAAAATGTATTCCACGAAAAAAGACCAGTTCTTTTATCATTTGAAATGAAGATGTAATTGTTGAGTACTAATATAGGAATTCTGGGGATCTTTACCAACCAGTTTCTGTATCAAGTTTGACTACAGTTTGTAGAATCAGTATATGTAATTTTACTGGCATAAGTTTGGAGAAGGAGCTAAAAATCTTGCCCATTTTGTCCAAAAAAAAAAAAGGCAAAGGATATGGAGAACCTACAGAAATGTGTTATTTTTAACTCCTTAAAAGTAAGATTTTTACCAGGCTCTTTGATATTGATCAGAACCATCTGACCATGGAGCCTGCTTCTCCCTCTGGCTGTGTCTCTGCCTCTCTCTCACTCTCTCTCTCTCTGTGTCTCTCATGAATAAATAAATAAAATCTTAAAAAAAAAAAAGAAGTGGAAAAAGTAGAATTTTTTTTTCAGGGAAAGGAATAAGCACTTTCTCAATAAAATGAGATAATCAAAAGCAGAAAGACTTTAAAGTCTTAATAAAATAAAAATAATATCATGTAAGAAAAAGCGTTTATTTGTTCAGCATATAATATCCCAATAACAATCTTTTCATATCCATTTTAGACCTTTCTGGTGAGTGTAAATTGTCACTAGATGAATTTTGGACAAATAAAAAAGGTAGATTTGTTTCTCTTAGGTTTTTTTTTTTTTATTTTAGCAGAAGATGTCTGAAGCCAGGTAAATATGTATTATTTTAAATAACTTCTAATATTATACCCTGTAAGGATATAGCTTTTCTTCCCTAAGTAAGTGCATGTTGTATTATATTCTTTGGACTCTCTGTGACATGCACATATAATTCCATCACTCCCACTATATAAATCTATGAAACGTTTTGCATTAGTAGGAAGCTGAGTAATGGAAATGACTTGTTGCCAGTGTACAAGGGCTTTCTAATCATGGACCACCAGGTTACATGGCGTACTCTTTACTGATCTTAAAATCCACAAGGAAATTCTTATTTAAGAGTGAATGCAGTACTCCATACCTATCAGGTAGCATATCTCTAGCTAGCACATTCCGCTTGATGAATGGGATCTGATGGAGCCAGAGTAGGATGACCAGTAGAATCTAGGCTTGGAGCCAAAGACCTCAGGGATTACTCAGGAATCCACATCCAGCTATTTACCAGCTGCCTTAATTGGGATAGTTGCTTAACTTCGGTCTCAGTTTCTCAATTACAACAGGGATAATGTGTTTTTTGAATGATTGTTGCAAGTCTTAGGTAAAATAAGCTGTCTAGGATATTCAGGCTATTCAATAAATATTATTTCCTTACACATTTTCTTTACTGTCTAGTATAAAAAATGGCAAACATTGATGTTCTTTTGTTTCAATCTAGCTGCTGGAAACAGAAGAGCATAAAGTGAAAAAACCATTTAGTGAGGCTGCTGGAATGTTAATATTAGTTTTCCATCATCATTCAGATTAGTACATCAAGTTCAAATACAATAGAAATAGATGCAAAGTAATAAATACTCATTAAGAGTTAGAAAAAATAACACAGATACACCATCACCTTAGAATTGTTCTATGACTTCAACTCAGTTGTTTAAAATGTGGTTTTAAAGGAGCAGAGACTCCTTTGTGAGCACACAAATGACCTCTGTTCCTTAATAGATCCTGAGTCTGAAACCTTAAACATGGCTAGTATGGCAGAGAAAGGCTTAAGGAAGAATCCTTTATTTGGGCTTTTCCTACCTTTCTATTCTAACATTTTGTAATCATCCTTGGTTTAGGAATTTTGTGGAAATGTTGCCTAGAGTATGAATTTTTTGTATGTGTCAAAGCTGGAAAGTAGGAAGTTTTATTAGTCATAATATATAGAAAGATTTATGTCTCTCAATATAGGTACTAATCATATGGTTACCTCTGTTAACTGACTAAGATAACGCCAGAGCAGGGTTTTAGCTAAATATATTAAACATTATTTGGGGCTAATAGAATGTCAGAGAGGCTTAGGGTACCCAGAAAGTGGGTGGAGTCCAATACTCCAAATTGTCTCACTTTATATTTCAAACCACAGCAAATGAGGAGATGCAAGGCAGAGCAGTCTCACAGATCTCTTCCATGGTGTTCCTCTCCAAAGAACATGCCCAGTGGTCTGTTCATCTGTCTCAGGGTCCAGGAAAATAATTTGCATTTGAACATCATACATGGAAAATATCATTCTTTAGCCCTGAAAAAAAAAATACAAAGACCAGCTCAAAATTAGAAAACCAATTCCAGCCCACTCTTCATCTCCTTTTCTGTATTCTCCAGGTAAGTAGTATTGGGGAAGAATAAAAAGCCTTTTTAAGTCAGGCACATGTGCCCTTTTTTCCCTGGAAACTGTGCAGTTACCCCTGTGTTCCACATATCCTTCTTGTGAGAGCTCTAAGTGCTCTCATCTGATCATTGTAACAAGTCGATCTTTTACCAAGTCGATTTTACACATGAAGAAACTGAAGCCTAGGATTCAGTGATTTATTGAAGTCCACATAGCCAATAAATGGTGGTGCTGGCTTTTGAACCCTAATTCTTTGGTTTCAGGGCCAGGTTTTTAGCCACTAAGTAAATGAGAGGCTATCCTGATTAGTACTCTTGTTAAAACAAACAAGCAAACAAGATAAGTTAGCATGTCCTCTTGGTCTCCAACAAATTAAGAAATTCATGGCTTTGTTCTTCAGGTACACCAGATGTAGGGATGACTCAGGGGCAAATCAGCTCCTCTATAGGAAAATCCAACTCAACATATTTAACTTTGTACGTAATTTGATCCTTATGTTTGGCAGAATACTGAGCCCCCCAAAGACGGCCAACTCCTAATTCCTGGAAACTATAATTATGTTAGGCTACATGACAAAGGGGAATAAAGGCTGCGAATGGAATTACCTTTGCTAATCAGCTGACATTAAAATATGGAGATTATTTTGGATTACCCAGGTGGGTCCAAAGTACTCATGGGGATTCTGTAAAAGTAAAAGAGGAAGGCAGGAGAGAAGGTCAGATTGATGTGATGTGAGAAGGACTTGCCCCTCTACTGCTGGCTTTGAAGATGGAGGAAGGTGGCCACGAGCCAAAGAATGCAGGCAGCCTCTGGAAGATAGAAAAGGCAAAGAAACAGGATTTCCCCTGCAGCAACAGGAGGAATGAAGCCCTGTCAACTCCTTAATTTTAGCACACTTAGACCCATTTCAGACTTCTGATCTCCAGAACTGTAGTAAAAAGTAAATTTGTGCTGTTTTAAGCCAAAAATGTATAATTTGTAATACTAGCAATTGAAAACTAACAAAATCTTTTAAAAAAATGAAAAATGCTGAGGTATTTTCATTAATGGGATTTGTCTAAAAGAATTTACCTGTTTGGCGAGGAAATTCTTTCAGAGGCTCACTTCAAACTCCATGTCTTGCTTTCATAGCTCTCTCCTGAACCTCGGTATATCTTTTATAATCAAGAGGAAATGCGCGCTTGGATTGCCTGTAACCTCATTTAACCTTAATTTATTTTATTATTATTATTATTATTATTTTTAGAGACAGGTCAGGGAAGGAGCAGAGGGAGAGAATCTCAAGCAGACTCCCCATTGAACACAGAGCCCAACAGTGGGACTTACTATCAGGACCCTGAGATCATGGCCTGAGCAGAAATCAAGAGTCAGATCCTTATCCAACTGAGTCAGCCAGGTGCCCCAACCTTAATTTAATCTTAATCTTTCCCCTTATTCATTAGCAATATACAAAAGGTCTCTTTGTATCAATGGACCTCCTCAAGCCAAGATTCATTCCTCCAAGAATAAGGATTATTTGGATGTAATAATTAGGAAAAATTGGCTATGCTTATTGATAATATTATTTCTATAGGAAACATATGCATCTTGTCCATCCTCATTCCACTAAAAAGCTATGAATCAATGCATTATAGTTGAGCTACTTATACCAAAACAAAAGTTATAATCAATTTATGGTCTTAGGACTATACACATAAATAAAGTCTGAAAATTTTATTAAATTATGGATAATTATGAATAGTCCTATGCTTCCTGCCAGCCACAGAAGCTTAATAACAAACTATTTCATAGAATTATCTCCTTTAAATCACAACATTATAAAGGTGTATAGGAGAAGTCAACAAAATACTGCTCATGGAATAAAGTCTGGCCTACCACCTGATGTTGAAAATAAACTTTGATTGGAACACAGCCACATTTATTTGTTTACATATTCTCTAGAGCTACCTTCATATAATAACAGAGTTGAGTTACTGCGACAGACACTGTATAATCCACAATGCCTAAAGTATTTACGGTATGGCCCTTTACAGAAAAAGTGTTTCAGACCCTTGGAGTATAGACACAACAACATCATAGGTACTATCTTATTTTTAACTTTAAAAATTTACTTATAATTTAGATTATGAATGAGGCTAATTCCTCCAACTTCTCATGTTTAAAACTCACTTAAAATTCACAAATATTAAAAACAATTAGAAATGCAAGATATTAGTCAATGGTTTATCAGTTTTCATGAGAAATCATCCTAACTGTAGAATTAATATGCTGGATTAATTTTCTTCAAGGCACTCATCACTTCTGAAATGTTCTTGATTATTTAGATTTTAAGCTCTATAGTAATAGAGACATCTGTTTATCACTGTATCTCTGGAGAAAGTATGTCTGGAGACTGACTCTTGTAATCACAAATAATATTTGTTAAATGTAGTATTAAGTGCTCTTTAAAAAACTTTCAATCACGTCTAGTCAGAATATAAATTGGTACCATCTTGGTAAAAAGCAATTTCCCATTATGTTCCAAAAGCTTAAGGGCACTTGGATGGCTCAATGGTTAAGTATCTGCCTTTGGCTGGGGTTGTGGTCCCAGAGTTCCCAGGGTCCTGGGATTGAGTCCCACATTAGGGTTCCTTTCCCAGCAGGGAGCCTGCCTCTCCCTCTCCCTCTGCCTGCTGCTCCCCCTGCTTGTACTCTCTCTCTGTCAAATAAATAAAATCTTAAAAAAAAAAAGCTTAATGGTTCTCAAATCTATTTATACAGTAATATCATTTCTAGGAAAATAATTTTAAAAATCAGAAATGGGAACAAGGATTCTATAGAATGATATATAATATGCATTATATATATAATATAGTATACAATGTTGTATATAACTAAAAAATTAGAAACAATTGTCCAACAATAGATAAATGATTAAAGAAATTATGATTATTTTCACACAAATGACAATATTCATTCAACCTTGTTTTGGTAATTATACGTCAAAAAAATTCTCTCCCCCATTGGATATGATGATGAGATTAGGTGCCCCACATTCCTTTGGCCCCTAGATAGATATTTGACCCACACTAGGTGAGTGGAATCTTACCCTAAATTTGAGTATTTGCAGATTAATAGAAAGGAAGAGTGAAACAATTGTAGTTTATTAATTTCACTGCAGATGCTTGAATAGGACTCTTAAGCAGTTTCTTCTAGTAAGATTCACCAGTACTGTCTGGCTCATGTCATGGCTGATATCCCACTGGGTACACTGCTCAGCCTTGTTGGTTGTCAACATATTTAATTATTTATATATTCATTTGTAAATAGTCCTTGCCCCTAAGAGTCCTTCACTGTCTCAGCTAACTTAGCCTTTCCTCCAGGACCCTGTGGATGGCCCACCAATCAAGCAAATGGAGAGGTAATACTTGGTTCAGCAGCTTCATGGCTGACATTGATTCTGAAAGATAGTGTCCCATGCCATTCAGGTTTTTGAATATTTTGAATATCGTTCTTTCTTCCTATCTTTTAACCTTGTGTGCTCACTCATATTTTCCTTTTAATTTTATGTTTGTTATGTCAACTCAATTCTTTTCCACCTCATATATCTATGCCAGGCATATTAATTTCACAATCTGTAATTTTGCTGACTGTGTTGATAAACTGAATGTTAATTTATACAGTTTTACAGGATGATAAATTATGGTTATCTGATTTTTAAAGGTCATGCCCATTCTCAATTTGCATAATTATTTAGAAAAATATTAGTATTCCAGCTCTCACTAGTCTTTGCCATATCAAGGAGTGTACCTGGAGATAGATTGCACCTAGGGGGCATGGTAACACAAACGCATTTGCTTTTTAAAGGCAAAATTTGGGAAACATGGTGGTCCCGACATAGACAAAGTTTTCAAAGAGGTTTCTTTTGGATGAATGCTTTGAAAAATACCACATTTCCATAAAATTCTGGGGAAAAATTTCACTTCAAAATGCTAAATAATGTTTATAAACCAGAAGACAGAAAGTGTTATGTTCAACAGCCAAACCTCCTGGTGACCCATGGCTAGCTCTAAACTGGGGTTGAACATTTAACACCAGGAAGATAGGCTTCTTGGGATGCTGACTCCCCAAGATGGAATGTTCATGAGGATCATCTATCAGATGTGTGGATTAAATGCTACACAGAAACATTATTGAAAGTATATAATGAAACTTTTTGAACTTTTTTTTCCAAAGAAAAAAGGGTGCTGAAGTTATCAAAAATAAATATATTTTGAAGCATATTACAGTTACATTAGAAATTAATAGCCTGGGCAGCCAGGGTGTGATCCTGGAGACCCGGGATCAAGTCCCATGTTGGGCTCCCTGCATGGAGCCTGCTTCTCCCTCTGCCTGTGTCTCTGCCTCTCTCTCTCTCTCTCTCTCTGTGTGTGTGTCTCTCATGGATAACAAATAAAAAACCTTAAAAAAAAGAAATTAATAGCCTTGTTAAGTTCACAGTTTGACAATAGGTACAAAATAATTGGGGCCATGTGCCTACCTCTGGCCCATTAAATATATTTCAAATTGTAGGTAGCTTCTAAAATTGTCCCTGACATTCTCTGATGACAATCTCTCTCACTACATCTTCTGGCCAGACTCAGAGGAGCCTATAGAGTATTTGGAGCAACCACTATCAGAAAGAAGCCTGGGTCCCTGAATCATCTGGTTGGCTAACTGCCAGGCAATTAATTGATATAAATGAGAAACAAATTTGATCATGTTAATAAATAAACATACATTCTAGAATATAACACACACATATATAAATAAGTATATCCATAATATATAAAAATATACTCACAATATCAATAATAAAACACAAAACTCTGCAAATGCCATAAGGTAAAGAAATGTCTTATTGGACTTGAACGAAGAAAACCCAGCTAGAGTGGATATAACTCAAAAGAGGCTTCTTTTCTAGGAAGCATCCTTTGACAGCTCAGACTTGATTAGACCCTCTTCTTTGACCCCCATGTAAGGCCCATGAAGCTTACTGGCCTGATCCCTATCAGTACAATCAGCTCCCTGTGTCAGGGCTATATCTGAATTACTTTTGAATGCCTAGGACTCCCTTAGTGCCAGAGATGTAGCTGTCTTTCAGTAAATGTGTCCTTAAGGACTGACAGATGAAAATGAGAGACATTTCATGGTTTGAGAGGGCAATAGAGGTAAAATTTGTTGGATAATAGAATTTTGATGGGTGGTGACTATAATGAGAAAAATGTTCCAGGTAGAGCAAACAGCATGTGCAAAAGACAGAGAAACAGGTTAGTAACTGTATGATATAAGCTAGGCTGGAGGTCTCTATAGATGTAACAGTAAAGGGGTCTTTCTATTATATTTTCATATGGAAATTCACACTCTCATGATTACTAGTGCAAGCCTCTCTGTCTCTTGGTATTTGCCTCTATCCTTACTATGAGTGTGGGTTGCTAATATAAGTATGTGAATTTAGACAATAAGCACTGAGAACAAGAGTAACATTCTAGAATATAAAACCATGTCAAATGATAGTTTCAAAAAGACAAAGATGTTCTGTTTATAGAAAATAAATTTGATGAACATTTTGATAACATTAACTTTCTACTCTGATAACATAACTAAGGCAAATGCAAAATAAAGTATCATAACGGTATTATAGATATCAAAATCACTTACCAGTAGGACTAGCATTTTGTTAAATAGCATGCTTTTTACTAACAAATCATGTAAAATCACTATTTGCACAAAGTACATTTATTTATTAAATGTGTATTACGAGTTAGGTGCTACTCTGAGTGCTAGTTATGCACTGTGATTAAAATAAACATGGTCGGGATCCCTGGGTGGCGCAGCGGTTTAGCGCCTGCCTTTGGCCCAGGGCGCGATCCTGGAGACCGGGGATCGAATCCCACGTCAGGCTCCCGGTGCATGGAGCCTGCTTCTCCCTCTGCCTATGTCTCTGCCTCTCTCTCTCTCTCTCTCTCTGTGGGACTATCATAATTAAATAAATAAAAAAAAAAAAACCAATAAACATGGTCACTGCCCTATTTTGAGATTATTGTATGCTAGGAGACATACATAAGTAAATAAACAAATGGTGTAAAATAATGGATTGTGAGAAGTACCACGAGAAAAATTGAGAGTGTAGAGGTAAAAAATCATTGTAGAAACCAATCTGGATAGAATCAGTTAGAAAGGCCTTTCTGTCAAGGGGACATTTAAGCTAAGACATGTGATGCAAAGAGCCAGGAAAAATGCTATGGGGAGTTGTGTTCCAAGCAGAGTGGCTCTCAGATGTCATTTATCCTAGGTATCGATCAGAGTATCTGCCCTTCCTTTTTTCTCATCTCCAAATATTGAGTGTGTGGATATATTAGGTAAATCAATGTGCTTGGTGCTTAAAGAGATAAAAAGATGAGCCAGACGCATTTCTTATCTCCCAGAAGTTTACAGCCATGGAGGGATTGTAAATTTGAAGTTACGACTGATAATTGTGTGCTGGAGCCAACTCCTACTGACTTGTCAAGGCTGCTTGTTAAATATTAGGTAATTTTTCAGGCTGGCTGTTACAGTTAGTAGCTTGAAATCAGCCAGGGTAAGAGGATTTACACTACAATAATTGTCAATAATTACAAATTAGGGTGCTTCCCCTCACCCCCGAACATTGATGGTTAAGTACTGGCAGTTCCCTGGTTAGGAGCATAGCTGATTTAGAAGAGGAACTTTCTTTTCTTTTTTTTTTTTTTAATTTTTTTTTATTTATTTATTTATGATAGTCACACAGAGAGAGGGAGAGGCAGAGACACAGGCAGAGGGAGAAGCAGGCTCCATGCACCGGGAGCCCGACATGGGATTCGATCCCGGGTCTCCAGGGTCGCGCCCTGGTCCAAAGGCAGGCGCCAAACCACTGCGCCACCCAGGGATCCCAGAAGAGGAACTTTCTAAGAGGATTGTAGCCTGGCTTTATGCTCTATTGTATTCTATCAACTGTTTGAATGGTGTGTGACTTTAATAGAGTAGAGGATTACATTATATGTCTATCTCAATTTCTATGATGCAAAGTGTTTTTAATAGTGTTTAGGGTTGGAAACATGTGACTGTAAACTTGATAAGACACAGACAATATGACCATTTATTCTCCACTCTATCCTCAGCATCCACCATACCTGGAACTATCACTAACCTGTGTTTGCTCTCCCCATCACAAACTCCACCTGACCAATCCAGCTGCCTTTCTTACAAATATTGTATAATACGTCCCATCTTTGTGAAAAATGATTCCTGTACCCCACATGCCCATCCTTCAATAGTTTCATTTTTTTCTTTCCTCATTTTTTTTAATTTTTATTTATTTATGATAGTCACAGAGAGAGAGAGAGAGGCAGAGACACAGGCAGAGGGAGAAGCAGGCTCCATGCACTGGGAGCCCGACGTGGGATTCGACCCCGGATCTCCAGGATCGCGCCCTTGGCCAAAGGCAGGCGCTAAACCGCTGCGCCACCCAGGGATCCCTCTTTCCTCATTTTTATGAGCATGCTTTACTCTCTGTCCCAAAGTCCTTACTTCATATTCTCTTTTGAATCAGCTACTGGCATTATAGATGATAGATAGATAGACACATAGATAGATAGATATCTCACTATTTGATAGTATATATGTCAATATATTTTTTAAGATATTGGGCAATACAGTATTATTCAGTATTTAGGCTGTATATAATACAGCCTAAAATAGAAATGTAGAACAGTTGGTGTATAATATAATACAATGTAATATAATAAATCACTAGAATGTAAGATCCCTAAGAACAGAAAATTTCCTTCTGTATTTCTATCACCTTGATACATATAGTAAGAACTTAAAATATGCTTTTTGAATGACTGAAAAAGGTTACCTAAAAAATCAGTGATATTCTTTTTATTTTTTTTATTTATGATAGTCACAGAGAGAGAGAGAGGCAGAGACACAGGCAGAGGGAGAAGCAGGCTCCATGCACCGGGAGCCCGACGTGGGATTCGATCCGGGGTCTCCAGAATCGCGCCCTGGGCCAAAGGCAGGCGCCAAACCGCTGCGCCACCCAGGGATCCCCAGTGATATTCTTATACTCTTCTTTTGTATTTTTCACCCTTCCTCTCCCACTCAACATTTTTCCTTTGAAGATACAATGCTTACCTCTAGGACTTAGAGTAGTAATTTATGGAGACCAGGACTTGCATCCAGATCTTTTCATTATTTTTTAAATTTCAAATACATTTTTTTCAATTGTAGTGCCACCTCAAGTTATAATCTTTTTTTAGAGGAAGCCTATTTATTTACTTGTTTGTTTGTTAGCCTATTCATTTATAATATAGTTTCCTATTGGCAGTTTCTGGCCACAGGAAGATGCATTAAATATTTATTATGAGCTGGCCACTCTATTAGTGTTTGAGAGCCAAAGACAAAACACTACTCATATCTAAGGAATTCTCCATCTTATACAAGTAAATATGCACAAAAACTATTGCAATAATTTCTCACAAAATTGTGCACAACCTGTGCAGCAAAGACCTTATATTCTAACTTTAAAAATTCTATTTGCAGGATGAATTTCTATGCATACACAATCACACACATAAACATGCTTCATGAGGAGCTTGGGTGTATTACTTGATATTCATTTTTCTCTTCTTTGAGTAAAGTTCAAGTCTGGATGTAACCAAAGAAACACCTGACCTCAGGAGAAAAAGAATCTTTCATTTGCTCATTTGTCAAACTTGAGCTTCAAAGTCAGATGCTAGCCTAGGAAATAGCAACCCCATTTGGAGGTGTTGTCACGGAGAGCTTGCCATCAGAGTCAATGGAAATGAAAAAGCAAAGGCTTTTTTAATTATCTGTTTTTTCCAATTTGGAAAAAAATGTTAATACTTGTCCTGCACACTAGATATCAACTAGTCCTTTTACTGACTTGCATTATCTTTCCGTATACAAGTTTTTTCCAAGATCATATTTGGCCTGCCATTGACCTCACAGGTAATTTATTTTGCAAGCAGTTCATGTTTAATCTATGTGGCATGACAAATAGCTTTCATATTCTTTAGCTGACTAAGATGGAAGTTTGAAAAGGAAATTCTACTTGACAGTCCGTGTCAGTGAACTGCTAGTACATTTAATGTGTCAGAGTGCTAAGAGCAGAAACTCCCTGCGTAAGTAATACCACTGGCAACCTCAACTTTTTAAAGGCTACTAAATTCTTTCATCCTTTGATGCTACTACGTCTCCCCTAACCTTTTTTTTTTTTTTTTTGCTGCTAACTATATCTTAATAACTATGGTGTTATCCTTAAATATTTCAAAATGTAAGTGTTGATTACATAATCTCAAGCATTCAGTTATTGTTTCGTAAGAATTTACTCCAAAAGAATTACGGACTTGAAATAAACTTCATCCAAAAGGCATTATTATAAAATTTAATATCTAGCCTCTATAGTCTATGTTATAGTGGATTTTTTGGTTGATATTCTGAATACAAGAACTGCACCAAGGATTGAAGGTTTAAGATACTCTCTTCATTTAAAAATGCAAGAATAATACTAAAATAGTAATGATGCTGATATATTTATATCATGCATCTGGTACTCTTTTGCAATGTAAATTGTCTAAAAACTTTAAGAAATCCTTGATCAGAGATGTATTAGATAACATGAAATTTAACATAAGTAACCAATATTCCTTACGTTACACCAGGCTGTAAATATAAAAAAGAATCAATTTTCTGTAGAATCCTGTGAAGTTCTCTTTGAAAACCAAAAACACTCACATTCATTCCCAATGGTTTGGGGAATTTTCAAGTGTACCCTATGGATGTGCTATACAGTAGTGTTCTTGGCCTCTAGCACCCATTTCCCTGCCTGCTGATTCCTGCTTGCTGTGGTGAAATTTCCTGTCACTGCTAATGCTGAAGCAATGTGTGCCATCAAAATTCATCTTGGCAGGGAAAGAGAGAATACCAATCTCTACTGCAAAAGAGAATTGAAGACATCAAGGCCATTCACAGTACAAGCTCTCAAAGTCCCACAGAGATTTTACTCGAACACCATCAATTTTTACCTGCCCTTTTTTGCAGCACAACTTGAGCACAAAAACTGGACCATCCCCAGAACCAACTACTTCCTTCAACCTCTCTGACCTCGCACTGAAACAAAGTTGTGCCTTTAAAATTTGTAAAGGGGTAGGCCATCCCAGCATTGTTAGATATCATCATTTTCTAAGAAAACAATAAATCATCCTACTGATTTTTAAAAATTATTTATTTATTTTAGAGAGAGAGACAGCAGATGGGGTGGGGAGGAAGAGAGAGAGTCTCAAACAGACTCCACGCTCAGCACAGAGCCCCACATGGGGCCAATCTCATGACCCTGAGATCAGGACTTGAGCTGAAATCAGGAGTCAGATGCTTAACTAACTGACTGAGTCACCCAGGTGCTCTCAATCTGCTGATTTTTAAGTCTTGATGGCTAATTTAAACTTAATGAACAGTATTTTTACTGTAATATAGAAAAATACCTTGGATATAGTGATTTAAAATAAGAAATATGTATTTTGGTCTTCATCCATGGTTCCTGGAACATACCTCCTTATAATTTCTGAAGTGATAAAAGGTACAGAGGCATCTTTTGTTATTATATTTAATCTTTGTTCCTACTTCCTGAAATAGCACCAGAGTGATAGAAGTGAAATGGGAAATGGGTGTCTCTTGTTATTCACAATAAACTTTTTCAACCACATCTGAGTTTTTATTAATGAGATGATTTTTGGAAAGCAGCTAGATAACCACAGGTTGGGAACTTGTTGCCAGGGGAACTGATGTGTAATTAGAGTTAGAACTTTCAAGTCTATCCTTTGACCTCTGGGGAGGGAAGAGGGTGTGGGAATTGAATGTGTCACTGATGGCCAATGATTTAATCTAACATGACTAAATAATGAGATTTAGAGAGTTTCCAGGTTAGTGAACACACCAACTGGTGTGCTAGGAAGATGGCACCCAGAGAGAGCATGGAAACTCTGGACCCCTTCTCACATTCTATGCCCTATGCATATCTTCCACTTGGCTATTCCTGAGTTATATCTTTTTATAATAAATCAGTAATCTAGTAGGTAAACTATTTTCCTGAATTCTGAGAGCTGCTCTAGTAGCTAGTTAATGGAACCCAAGGAGGGGATAGTTGGAATCTCTGATCTATAGCTAGTGGGTCTTAACAACCTGGACTTGTCATTGAAATCTGAAGCGAAGAAGGAGGCAGTCTTGTAAGGCTAGGTTCTTAACCTGTAGGATGTGATGTAACTCCTGGTGTATAGTGTCAGGTCTGAGCTGAATTGTAAGACTTAGCTGGTGTCAAAGTTATTTGGCATGGGATAAAGAAGAAAAAAAATCACAGTTGGTGACCAAAATTCTGTAAGTGGAGTCTTATAATAGAGAAAATTAATATCTTAATTACTGTGCATTCCAAGTGGAAAGGAGAGATAAGATGTCTATAGAGAAGACTATTTTTAAACCATTTCAGTTCCAGAATATTATTATATAATTGCAGGAAAATCTAGAGAAAGGTACAATAAAAACACATCAAATTCACCGGTCTAAAGGCTGAATATCTCCCCTCCATTTTCAGTAAATATTCTTGAATACTATTGTGTGGTCAGCTCTTAACTGGATCGCTGGTGTGCACATCTTTAGTAGAGACAGGCTTCCAGAAAAACTCTTATGTGGAAAAGAATTTCCTCTAAAGTAAAGTAAAGCAAAAGTTCTGCCAAGTACATAAAATAAGGAGAATATGGAAAAATGTCAACACTTCCTCTGTGGTTGTGGCATACGTAGTATGGCCTATGTGTTAGAAGACTGTAGATAGCATACAGACTTCAGGGACCTGAGGAAGCTGGAAGAGATAACGGCGAAGATAAGGAGTGGCTTGAGGGTCCATAGATACTCTATGATCTCCATTGGCCCCACCAAGCCACCTCAAGAAGATGTATCAAAGAAAACAAGTTCATTTGATATGCAGATATAACTTAGAGACAAATCCATAAGTTGATGTTAAAAACAAAAACTTGCTGCTTATAGAATCCTCCTTTAAGCTAAGTTTTGAGCTTATGGGAGAGGGGGTAAGCAGAACAGTAGCGCAGTGTCACTGTTTAAATCATTATATTCTAGAAGCTATTAATAAAAAGTTTCTCCCTTTGGTTTATTATGACCGGCATGTTTGCCCAAAGGAAAGTAAGGAAGCTATCCCAGGCCTCTGGAGTCTTGAGCTAATATAGGAGTAATACAAAGAAAACAAATGAAACTTTTGGATTATGACATAGAGCAGAAAAAAAGAGATTTTATAAGTAAATTAAAGCTTCAAAGTGAGCAACCCAGATTATAACTAATCACAGGGAATATTTTATTTTTCTTGATGTGAGAATAGCTTTCTGGCAAGAAAACTCAGTAACGCAGGGCTCAATCAGATTCCATTCCGGACTAGAGAAGCCAAATAGTTTTCCTCAAATACAGAAATGTTTGAGGACTCAACAACACAGTTCCCACTCTCTGAAGTTTAGATTTGAATATGAGGTACCAGTTTAATGCAATTGTTCATTTACATTGGTTAATGATGTATCAGAATCATTAGTCATTAGGTTTTTTTTTAGGCTGTCTGTATATATAAGATTGACTTTGAATTTTGTCTCAAGTGAACTTTTTTCCTCTAAAGTTTGAAAGAATTCAGTGTGATAGTGTCAAATTTTAATTGGTAGCACAAAAACTTCCCATAGGAATGGAAAATGAAGTGATTACCAAAAAATAGAGTTGAGCCGTGAAAAGCTTTATACAAAACTCAGAAAAATAAATATAACCTTATTAATTGCACTACATCATTCAAATACTTTAGGCGTTCATGTATCCAACCAAGGTGAGCTCTGCCAAAATTCACATTTAGTAAGAAAGCTTCAAACCCCCAAAAGCTCCTTTGACTAGAAAATTTGTGTGACATTTCAGTAGTGCTTTTTAGTTTGCTGTGAAGTATCAGGTAAACTGATCCTCTGAATCCCTAACATGTGACTTAAACTAGTTGTTTCTATTCAATTCAGTCAACAAAAGTGATTAACAGACATAAAATGGTAAGCCTTCCTACACAAAGGATGACTTGTGAGTTAAAGTGATTTAAAGTTCATGAGGTTTGCCTACCAAACCAGATGTTTGGAAATTACCCGTGGAGATCAATTTACTCTGCACTTTAACTCTGGATATAATTCATTTAAAGACTGTTGTTTTTTGTTTTTTTTTTTTTTTTTTTTTTTTTTTTTTTCATTTAAAGACTGTTAAACACATAATTATGTTATAGTATTCATTTTCTTAAAATTAATCTATTTGCCACTTGATGCCAGAGGTGGGCAAACAATACCTATGGGCCACATTAGTGTACCTATAGTTTTTGTAAATAAAGTTTAATGGGCATAAAGCCACACATTCATTTTTCTCTTTTGGGTTATCTATGGTACTTTTGTGTTAAAGCAAAGTTGAGTAGTTCTGGCCGAAAGTATATAGTCTAAAAAAACCTAAAATATTTACTATCTTATCCTTTATAAAAAGCTTGTTGATCTTAGTTTTTGTCTATTTTGTGACATAAACAGATTTAGAATTTATCACAATGAGAGTTACCAACCATTTATTATTTGTTAGGCACTGTGCTAAACCCTTTCTATACTTCTTCTATTTCACTACAGTTCTATGAAGAATTGTTATTTCCACTGCAGGCATGAGATATGAGAAGCTTCGGAAGTTTAGGTGCTTCGCCCATGTAAATAGTGCAGCCAAGATTCAGCTTCAAGTCTGACTCAAAACCCATGCTATTCCCTTTTAATCCATCTCGTCTCTGATAAATCCATGGTCGTCTTCTTCCAGGCAATGTGCATGATTTGACCCTATGATAAATAGTGCCAGTGGTTGGCCTCTTAGCCACCTGGATATGAAGCTAAATTTAATATAGAGCTCTAGAGGGGAAAAATAGCTTTAAAATTTCCTTGACCTGTAACCAGTTTCAGTGCTCGGATTAGTCCTGCCACAGTCTGTTTCAAAGCTTTCAAATCAGCCTTTATCTGGGAGTTACAATTTGGTCATGAATTAGGAAGTGTCTTTTGGCAAACCATTGATGTGACTTCTCTGATTGCTGCTTCTTTGCCTTTTACACAAGAATGGGAACTACAGGGATATACAGGTTTTATTACCAGAAAACCTGCATGAGTGCTCCACCTTGTCTTCTTAGCAGGTGCCTCCCTGGGTGGGGGGGGGGGTGGGCAGGGGCACATTATATCCAGAGTGCTTGAAGGCTATGATTTCCCTTCGTGGCTGAGATATATGCCAACACACAAAGGCCCAGGTTATTTTTCTGATGGTAGCACATTTCATTTAACTGCAATTTGACTTGTTTGACGAGTCTGGCCAGTTTGATCCCAATCTACGTGTTCTGAAAAAAATACATTTTTACTTAAAGCAGAAAAAAAAAAAAACACCATAGAATTTTAAAGGAAAAATAACCTTGGAAGACATTCGGTCCAACTGCCTAATTTTGTGAGTAAATAGAGGACACATCCTAAGATAGGATGTAATGTAGGATGTCCCTGACTACCTTCACTCACATAGACTGTTGTCCATAGATATCCCTTAGAAAGAATCAGGTTATCCTGAGATCTATTAGTTCTTCCAGGATTTTCGCTTTGGGGTTTTGACATCATGAAGATTAAGAAAATATTTCTGGCTCCCCAAGAATTAAACAACATCGTCAGTAGTAAAATTACTTTGAAAAGTTAAAATCGTTATATAACCTGAACTGATCTTATTAGCAATAATCCATTCCTATCTCCTCTCAAAAATAGAATCTTAGTAGAAATTAAATTGTGGAATTTTGACGTAACTAATCATGAACTTGTTTTTTTACAAACATTAAGTTGACTTCACTAAACAGTAAAAAGTAAAGCTAAAATAAAAATAAATTCCTAGTAATTTTTTTTTTTTTTTAGTTCTTCATGAAAAGCCCAGTAAAAACAAGTCCTGTTTATGGAAACTCTTATTTTCTCATCTTTTCATCTTTCTTCACCCCTCCCACCAACTCCAACCCTCGCTGTTCCTCCCCTGTTCCTGGTCCCCTGTATGTCTCCACCCAGGAGGGAAATGTTTTTGAGCATGAAAATGGGGAGCCTGAGATCAAGGGATTTCTGGAATTGTTGAGTTTCCATGCTTGAGGATTCTTTGCAACAGTGGCAAAAGTTCAAACACTAACTGATACATTTAAAAGTACATTGACAGAAATCAAGAGCATAGTTTCACTAAATGAAAAGCACAGATCTCTTAAGTACATATTTGTTCATTTGGTTCCATTCCTCAGACCAAGTTCACATTGTTTGTTCAGTGTCTTAATGTGCACAGAGCCTCTAGCCAGACTGTGACACCCCACTTCCATGTTCCTTTCACAAATTAAGCCATTAAGGACATTTTCATGCTCATATTCATCATTTATGTGTCCTCGTGGTATTGCGTTTGATAGTGGAAAATATTATCAACATATTATTCTGGTTACTTTGGCAAAGTGAATTCCCCTTAATAGTATTCTATTACATACCCCATGTGAGACCAAGAGACTTGCAAACTTTTTCCCCCTCTTCTCCCTGAGTCATCTTGTCTGGCATTTCACAGTACATTCCAGAAGGCAAGACAGGGAGAGAGTAACCGCAACAGTAGCAGAGGCAATTCTCCTGGAGGAAACGCCTTTGTTTGAGGGAGGGGAAGAAAAAGAGAAAAAAGCGGGGGTGGGTGGAGAGAGAGGGAATCAGCACTATTAGGGATTAAGAAAATAAAGAATATAGGTTACTCATTATTCATCTCCTTGAAGGGTTCTTCTGGCCGCTCAAAGAGTGAAACACAGAAAACTTAAAGGGATTCAAGGAAATGAAATTTGAAACAAAAACTAAAGCTTGACCTTGATCTTGGTCTGTCTTCTATCCCATTATACTGGAGTTCTACTTTGGGGAAGGCCAAGAAGATTTAAAACATTTACCTAGATTGGTCTAATGTGTGTGTGTGTGTGTGTGTGTGTGTGTGTATGTGTGTGTGTGTCTCAGAGCATGTGCGCCTGTGTGTGGGCTTCCAACTTTAAGCTTTAGTCTTTGATGTTGTAATAATATTCAGTCTAAGGATTTTCCTACTGTTTTAAAAGGCATTATACACAAATGCCATTTTCCTTTCCAAAACAATCCCCAAGTAAGGATGGTAGCCTCAAATTTTCTATTAAACTCAGAGCTATTAACTTAATTTTTAAAGGAAAATCAAGGATGGGTAGTCTCACCTATCACGTCACCCAAAGCTACAGTTACTTAATAGCAGAAAGTCTTACAAAAGGCCCATCATAACAGAAACAAAGATACAGAGTTTGCAAATATATTTAAACTGATTATTAGATTATTTTAATGGTAGATGGGTGTATGGTGGCATGGATGGAAAAGGTAAAGGATGGTACAAGGAGCCCGGAGTAGATACATATTCTCAAGCTGTTCCATGCTCCCCAAAAGATGTCCAAGAATTGCACATACTGGCCAAGAAGTTTTTGAAACTCTTAATCTAACATCTTTCTGACCTTTTATTTTTACATTTTGAGTTTCACAAACATAGCATAATTAGAATTTCACCTGCTATAAATTAAATATACTTTGTATAAAACTAACATTACCAGGGCACCTGGATGGCTCAGCGGTTGAGCAACTGCTTTTGGCTCAGGTTATGATCCAAATCTGAGTTTCCTGGGATCGAGTCCTACATCAGGCTCCCTGTGGAGGACCTGCTTCTCCCTCTGCCTATGTCTCTGCTTCTCTCTATGTGTCTCTCATGAATAAATAAATAAAATATTTAAAAAAATAACATTACCTCATAGCAAAGCATTCAAAAACCTGGACCAGCTCCAGGGCAGTTGCTTAAATAGTTGCAATGCCTTTAACACTTTAGATTTGGGTCAGGAAAGAGGTAGTAACTCTATCCACTGGCTTCATAGCCTCTCACAGTGGATCATTCTGTGATTGTGGCTATGCTGCACCCAGCCATAGAGAAAGGGGTTAGTTATCCTCTAATAATTTCCCAGACATAGGGAGCCTGAGGGCACTAGGCCCCAGTGGCACTCACAGGGAGATGGAGGCAGGAAATGCTGACAATGCTCCCACATTTTCGAGAATGTATTCATTTGCCTATATTGCAGAGTGTGGGGCTAAGGAAAGGTGGGATGATGATATTTCAACAGGAGGACTTGTGCCATGCTCTGTCATGGAACTAATATAGAGTTTATGGAGCATTTGAACTGAATTTTTAAGTGGAACACCCGAATGACAGAGAATTAAGGAGAGGCAATATAAGAAATAGTGAAAGGGATTATAGGGGAAAGGAGGGCAAATGACTAGGAAAAATTAGAGAGGGTGACAAAACATGAGAGACTCCTAACTCTGCGAAATGAACAAGGGGTAGTGGAAGGGGAGGTGGGCAGGGGGATGGGGTGACTGGGTGACAAGCACTGAGGATGGCACTTGATGGGATGAGCACTGGTGTTACACTGTATGTTGGCAAATCAAATTCCATTAAAAAATACGTGTGTGTGTGTATGGAGAGGCAGAAATGTATGGTCTGCAAATGACCCTTAGGCTGATTTAATTCTCCTACCCAAAGGGAGAAAGAGGAGAGGAGAAGGAGAATGTTGTAGCATCAGGAGCCATTTCCTAGTAAAGTTCCTTTTCTTTCTATGACAAAGCAGAGCTAGGGGTTTTTAATGGAAAAGTTGAAGTAATTCAGCAAAAAACAGGGATCACCACAGTAGGTAAACGATCAAATGCTCAACTTTGATAGAGCTAATAAGTAATTTATAGCCAAAATAGAGTGAGGTAATAACGGCCCCTCTGGGCCACTATTTAGAGAGACAGAAGGGAACATATTCTTTCCCTGTACCTACGGTGTGTTTAGAGCCCACGTACAGATATTAGAATTTTTCATTCACTTAAGCCCTGTCACATTTCTAATGTTTTGGTGTGATTAATTTTACAAATTAAGAAATGAACATAGGTTAGTTTCTTGAAATAACGGTGACAGCAAAGGGTGGAGTTGCCTTTTTCTGACTTCAAAGCTCATGCTTCTCTGCACTGCACCTTGTACCCTTTGAACCTGCCACCTTCAGCCATCATTTTCTGTCTCACTTTTTTCTTGTTTGAAATTTTTGAAAGAGGCTCCCGGGGCAGCCCGGGTGGCTCAGTGGTTTAGTGCCACCTTCAGCCCAGGGCCTGATCCTGGAGACCCAGGATCGAGTCCCACATCAGGCTCCCTGCATGAAGCCTGCTTCTCCCTCTGCCTGTGTCTCTGCCTCTCTCTCTCATGAATAAAAATAAAAATAAATCTTAAAAAAAGAGGCTCCTGTTCCTATGGTCTCCACTTCTTTATTTCTCATTAATAAGAAGTAGAGCATGGTAGTTAAGATGGGTTCTGAGCACAAATCGCTTGGTTCAAATCCTGATTCTGCTTCTTTCTCTAATCTGTGTGAGGTCCAAAAGTAAACTATTTTCTCCCTGCTTCATTTTCCCCATCAGAAAAATGGAAATGATCATGACAGTCATATTCAACTCATAGAGCAGTTGTGAGGATTAAATGCATTTGTACTAAAAAAAGATCGAGGACAGCCTTGCCACTTAGTAAATATGCAGAACATGTTAACTTCTACTAGTACTACTCTTCAACCAAGTGAAATCTAGCTTCTGTCCTTGCCAGTTTATGGAAATGTTTCTGTCAAATGTCACCAGTGTTCTTGGGGGCATCGAATGAAGTCATGTCTTTCCAGGATCCATCCTGCTTGACTTCCATGTCATGCTTTGCCCAGCTTCCCAAATTCACTGCGCAAAACTCCTTTATTATCCTCTCAGCAATTTGTTTTTCACTTCATACGCATTTGATGTCAGTGGTTGCTTCTTTGGAGGATGTAGATCAACATGTCCAACTACCTATAAATATCTGTACAGATACCTCAAACTCAGCATGTCCCAAACTGAGCACATTGTGCTCCACTTCATCTGTCCACCTTCCAAAACTCCACTTCCTCTGTCCACCTGCCCCTTCCTGATGAACGGTCCAGCAAGGTCTGTAGGACTCCAAGTTTGTGTTCTCTCTTTCATACATCTCATTTACTCTTATTCTAAATTCTTTATAGTTTCCCTCACAATCAGATCTCAATCAACATCTTTGACTCAATCCTGGACATTACTTATTTAGCTGAGATTCTAATGATTTCTCACTTGTATTCCTGCAATAACCTTCTCACAGGCCTCCTTTCTTACTCCATTATCCACTTAGAATCTATTCTCTACACTGAAGGGAACATCATCTTTAAAAAACATGAGCTGATAAATACCACTGTCTTGCTACAAATGGTTCAGCATAAAGCCCAAACTCTTTTATTCAGCCATAAGGTACTACTTCGGAATCCACCTACTCCTCTAGCCTGATACCAACCGCTTCCTATAATCCACCCAGAAAGATTAATGAAGAGTTGGTTACATTTGGAAATGAAGAGGAAAGAAGCAAGTTAAAGTAATTAATGTGTCTCCACCATGGGACGCAACAACCTAGATGATTTGGCTTGTCTTTATTCGTTCATGCATTTTATCAACAAATATTTTCAATAAGCCTTCTGAGAAGGCATGCTAGGGATTTATCAGTAAAGCAGTTTATCTAGGTGCCAGAAATATGTTGTGAAACAAAGCAGAGAAATTCCTGCTCTCACAGGGAAAGAATGACAGTAAATATGTAAACCGATAGCCTGTAGGATAGTGACACATGCCTGGGTGAGGGGGGCGGGGATAAAGAGGATAGGGAGTCCTGGGAGAGGTGATTGGAGGTTGCTGTTTTATGTAATTGGGTGGCCAGGAATAGCCTCCCTGAAAAGGTGAAATTTCAGCAGAGATCTGAAGAAAGCAGGTGTGTGGAGAATATTCAGGTTCAGAGAACAGCAAGTGCAAAGGCCCTGAAGCAGTATTAGGCAAAGGATGTTTGAAGAATAGAAATTAGGTCAGTGTAGTTATAGCAGAAAGAGTGAGATGAAAATGGTAAGAAGTAGGAGTAGGAGTCATAGCAGTGTTGAGAGCCAGACCATGAAATCTTTGAAGTCATTCTGAGGATTTTATCTTCCATTAAAAGGTTAATGGGGAACTCTTGCAGCGATTTGAACAGAGGAGTGGGATGATGGACTCTGTGGACTTGTCCCTTAATCTCCTTTTCTTTCTGGTACACTAATTACTTGAAATTCCCTATTCATACTCTTCCTCTGATTCTTTCTGTGTGTGGCTACCTACACCTGGAATATTCTTCCCACTCATACCTATCTCTCCATCAATATCCTAGTAGATCTTCTGGTTTCATCATAGATATTACTTCTCCACGAAGGTTGCAGTAGGTGCCCTTTTCAAGTTCCCCCATGACATTTTCTCGGTCAAGATGTTTCTGGAGGCAAATAACAGAAAACCTATCAGTGGAGTAGATCATAAGAACAGTAAATGCCTGTCTGTCAAATGCCTGAAGGTAGACAGTATCATAATTAGTTCAGAAACCTTGGTGTATTCACAAAGATCCAGGTTCTTTCCATTCTTCTGCTTCACCACAATCGGCATATTGGCTTTCATCTTCCATCTTGTCCCTGCTGGTTGCAAGATGGCCCCATTTTATCCTCACAGGCATCAGAAGCCACAGCAGGGACAAAGGGAAGGGATTCAAAGAGCTTTCTTTTTTCAGTGCCCTTGCCTCTTGTCAAGGGAGATCATCTTTCCTAGAAAGCCCATTAGAAATTCCTTTATGTCTAATTAGCTGGGATTGGACCATATTTATTGTAGCTGTTGTTTAACTGTATCTCCCAACCATTGCATTATAAAACCTAGCACAGATTGTGACACGTATTTGGTGGTCAGTAAATATTTGTTGACCAAAATAAATGTCTAGTGGCTTTCATTCTATCTGTTAATAGAATGTGAAGTTGAGGGGTAGGAATTTTATGAAAGTAACACACTTCCCAGATAAGAACTACTAACTAGAAATGACTAAAAGAATTGCTAAATTATGTGGCCTCACCTATGTTTGGAAATAGCAAAATAATAAAGTTCCAATTTGTATGTTAGTTTCCAAATAAAAGTTCACAAATTCCCAAAGGAATGAAATTAAGTTCGCATTATCTAAACCGTGGAATTTAAATATGCTTTGAAGGTTTTCTCCACCCTGGTTTCTGTTCCTTGATAATGATCTTCAAAAAAATGTTCTCAATTCTGCTGAACTATATCTGAACATCACTAGTCAATTGTAAACCATAATCCCTGACATATGGGTCAAGCACAAACACAAAATTACACCCAGAAAGAGAACCCTGGAGAACCAGTTGTTGATGGCACAATGGGGAACTTCTGTATTTATAAGAATAAAAGATGTTTGATAGTGTAGCAAAAGAAGGGGCATAGGGTCAATGACTTTGGCTTAATGGAAACACATTTTTGCAAGTATCCTTCTCACAAAGCTGGTGTCTAGTCATGCTTAGTCTATGGCTCCTTTCTATCCACGAGCAAACTTGCAGTTATCCTTTGGAAAGGCACAGTGGCTACAGCCCCTTAGATGCAATCCCAGGCTCTGCCTTCCATTTTCCACTCCAAATCCACTTATTCTGTCCTAGTGTCCCCCATTTCTGTCCTGTTCTTTATTTCTTTTAAGTCCCTTCATGCTTTGGCAGAAAAGGCCACTCAGCCTGATCCAGGCTTCTAATCTAGATCCCCCCCACAGTTCCATGCTCTGGTCTCTTGGCGAGAGCAGCTATACTCTGAGACCAACCCAGGCTCTAAAAAATGAAGTCCAGGTATAATACTCATTTGTCATTTTAAAGTTTTAGAACCAGCCTCTTTATCTATTAGAAGGACACTTTCGGTTTTGCAGAAAGGGCCACAAATGGCTTTAGACCAAGAAAGAGAGAGACAGAAACAGAGAATGAATACTGGGAGGGGTTGGACTAAGTTGGTCATGTATCACCCAGTAATGATTAGAGAAAGAAGCAAACCGGCTTAAAAGCCAGAATTTTAAGCATATCTGTTGTAGCAAAATAGGACAGCAGCTAGAACTATCAAAACAGAGTGATCAAGAATCACAGACTTATGAATTTTGCATAATTATGGACAAACACAGAAATGTGTATAATGAGTTTCTTAGCTCTGTTACAAGAAAGTACTTATAATGTAGATATGAACTAGATGGAGACAGATAAACATCGATAAACCACATAGAATCAAGTTCTGGACGGATACGGTATGAAAACTTGTTTGCCTATCCAATACTAATAATTTCAGCAAATTTTCTGGTGCAAAAATTTGAATCTAGTACCAGGATTATGCTACTTATTATTTGAACTTTGTGATTATAATACATCTGAGAACATGTATGTATATGCCTTTAGTGTTTAATGACTTATATGTAGTATATTTATTCTCTAGCAATCCTTTCATTGACTCCCAGGTTAAAAATCATCTACTGGGATCCCTGGGTGGCGCAGTGGTTTGGCGCCTGCCTTTGGCCCAGGGCGCGGTCCCGGAGACCCGGGATCAAGTCCTACATCCCGGTGCATGGAGCCTGCTTCTCCCTCTGCCTGTGTCTCTGCCTCTCTCTCTCTCTCTCTCTCTGTGACTATCATAAATAAAAAAAAAAAATCATCTACTTACACCAAACACATACATTTGTCTTGAGTTTTTGTTGAAGGGTGGGTGATGTCTGAATCCAGCAAAACCCAAACCACCATTGTGTGACATTTCCACAGCTCAGAGTGGCTGCCGTGAAAACAAATATCTTCACAGAATTCTGGCTTACCAGACTCTTTTTCCTATTCAAGTGGGCCTTATGTTATAATTAAAAATTAACATATCTCATCTTTTGAGATATAATTTGTGATAGCCCAAAACCCTGCAAAAGTCTCTTCTGATTTGTAAATTAGATTGGCAATTCTTTAATCACCAGGTAGTTCCTGCTTTGGGCTAATTCATACTACTTAAAAAAAAAACATAAAAATGTAATATGATAATTTTTTTGTTTGTGTTGTTGTTAGACACATGGCATTTGTGTCTTTCTGTGATATGGGAAGTCTTTGTCGTGTGAAATCTTGTTGAAACAGAAAGATTGTTTACTATCTTTAAAGAATTTATCTTAGGGGATCCCTGGGTGGCGCAGCGGTTTGGCGCCTGCCTTTGGCCCAGGGCGCGATCCTGGAGACCCGGGATCGAATCCCACATCAGGCTCCCGGTGCATGGAGCCTGCTTCTCCCTCTGCCTATGTCTCTGCCTCTCTCTCTCTCTCTCTCTGTGACTATCATAAATAAATTTTAAAAAAAAAAAAAAAAAAAAAAAAAAAAAAAAAAAAAAAATAAAGAATTTATCTTAGGATTTTGAAGATTAATATAATCGCTAGAGTGCATAAAACATAAATTACATATTAGAAAAAACAAATAAATTAAGCCTGATCTCCCTAGCTATATGGCTTTTTTTTTTTTTTTAACTATTACACACACCACTGCTAACAACGTTTTCATGGTCAGAGAGTTCTAGAAAGTTTGATGACAGCCATTTAAAAACTGCTACATTATAGTTTCTCCCCTTGGCTGTATGCTGTGAAACCTGTTTTAAGAAGGAAGTACTATTAATATATTTTATTGCTGTCATTTATCAAAGTACTACCCAATGTGTTCCACATAGCTCAAAAAAAGTCTCAATTTAGCTTATAAAATTTTGTGTTATTCAACACTAACATTTTTATATGACTATTCTTTTCTTACGGATTTCTATTTTTACCATGCTAGCATTAGATTCTGCTTCGTGGAACTTCCAATGTACCCCATATATATATTTTTTGGTTATCATTCTAACTTCTGTAAAATATTCTATCATAAAAAATGAACTTTGTCATTGGAATTAACATAATTAAATTAAATTTTATTCAAGCACCACCATGGTCTGATTTAAAGCATTGTACAACAAACAAAAGCAATACTCACACACAATTGTGAAGGGAAGCACCCATTGAAAGACCCAATATGAAGTCAAACTGACAGGGGTAGCACAGAGCTCAGCGATGGCTTGTAGTTATCAATTTTACATAAACCCAACTAACTTCCTTGAAAACCAAACAATTTGTCCAGTATTAGGAAAATTTATTTACCTTTCCGGGTAAGGCATGTGTCAATATGTCAGACTTGGTTTTTGGTGAATTCTCCCAGTAATTTGGTGAAGGCAAATGATAGCTATTTTAGAGATTGCAGAGTAATACTAGCTCCAACTGCACAGCCAAATTTTTAAAAATGGACTAAAACATTGATATTCTGATATTTTTTATCAAGTTAATTGAGACTGTTCCTAGTTAAGTGGCATTTGGTTTCAGAAAGAAGTAAATTAAATTTTATCTTGCTTTTTAAAAAATACACTATTTCTTTTTACTTGTTGATATAGTTCCCAATTTAACAATTAGTAGAAAAACTAAGAAGAATATTTTTACTTAAAATCTATGTGACAGAGTTTAGGGATGTGATTAACATTAAGTAAATAATATATTTTTATATTCCCTAAATAAATTGGTCCGTATCTAAGAAACTATAGGCACAAACATAAATTTAGTCAGTTTATAAATCGAAAGAGTAAAAGTTCTTAGTTTTCTGATTCAATAAATTAACACCTTTTTTAGATTTTTCAGAATGAAAAACTATTTGCATAATTTTATGCCTATAATAATACAATTTGTATATCAGATTTGTAGATATTGCAGTTATGTAAAAACTGTCCAATTAACAGCCCATTTCTCTATTAGAACATATTTTTTGTTACTACATGTGACTGAAAAAAATTTCCCACAAAAGCAATCTATATTCGATTCTATATAAAAAAATGTAGCATAAATGGTGCAATAAAGCAAAAGATTTGAATGTATCTGTCTAATAATAAATAAGAGCTATTTTTAATCTTGCCAAGTTCAGTCATGATTTTTGACCATAATTTTGCACAAGGAGGTAGGAATTCAAGATGAAAGGAAATAGATTCTTTTGACTGCGAACGTGACATAGGATTCTGAGGAAAGAATCTTGCACCCACGATTTAGGAATCCTATGGAGAGGAGAAGTAAGCAAACAGGAAGATGATGGTCAGCGATATGAGAAGACAGATGACGCGATATTAGAGAACCCAAGAAGGGAAAGGTTTTTATGAAAAGACAGAGGAGGTCCAAGCCAGCAGGGTAGTGGGCTTTGAATATTTGCTGAGATTCCTCCTAAATAATGTTGAAAAACTGTGCCCTCTCACATGTTTAACATCTAAAATTTTTCAACATAATTATAATTTTTTTCCCCTCACCGACTGCCTTTATTGGGCATCAGCCCACGGGCTCCAGAGGCCCAGGAAGGGGTGGTGGGTGTCACTCGAAGCAGGGACTCCCCCGCGGAGGAATGGCCAGTGGTGCCACTAGCGCCAGGACACCTGCCTCAGCCCCGGGCGCTTACTGTACCCCGCGTAGCTGACCCAGCGGGAGGGCGTGTAAGGTCACGACCAGTTCTGGGCTCACCGGGGGGCACTGAAGGGCACGGCCCGCTGGCTCAGGGCGTGGTCCGGCGACCGCAGCCACCCCCTCTTGAGCAACTGCTTCAGCTGCGACCGCCGCATGTTGGGGTTTTCTTGCTTGAGCCGTGGCGGCCGCGCGGGTCAGAGGCGGTGAGGGCCGCCCGCCTGCAGCCTCTTCTGCCGCGCTGAGCGCCGCGATGGCAGCCTCCGCGGTGCGCGCCTCCACGCGGCCCTCCACGCGGCCCTCCACGCGGCCCTCCGCCGGCCCTCGGCGCTTCACATGCTCCTCCAGCGGCCGCCCAAGTGGCTCTTGGCTTCCTCGGCTGGTCCCGGGGCCTCTTTGTGCTGGTGGCCTCGGCGGAGTGTCTCCTCCACCCGGGCCCGGGGGACCTTGGGGGGCGCAGCCACGCGGGGGCCTCGCCACCCTGGCGCAGGGACGCCTCCTCCTCCAGCAGGCGCCGCTTCTCCTTCTCCTTGCGCTGCTCCTTCCTCATGACGTGTTTGTCCTCATCCTTCCAGGACGCATCCTCCGGCTCCTTCTGCTTCCTGTATTTCCTTTAAAAAAATAAGGGTATTTCAAGTGCACGTATTAATAATTGGAAATTTTTTTACGATTGTTTTTTGAACACCTTGCACGTCTTCATAGTGAAGGAAGTATAGGAAATTGGTTAAAGAGAAATCTTCATTATTTTCTAAATAAGACCTTCCTTTCTTATTTATCACTGTCTTTTAAATTTGAACTTCAAAAAATAATTCTGTTGACTTGAGAGATTTGGAAGATGGGTTCCACTTCATCCATATTTTACTAGAGAATGGAAAATTAGAAAGGATTTCATTTCACAAATTTACCAAATCCACATGCTTTATACCATTGCTGAAAGTATCAACCACCCATTGATTATGTAGCCACCTACCAATTAGATTTCATCGATTAAAGAAAGCAGTAATACTCCGTTACTGAGCCACATCCCTTATTGTTCATATATGTTTCCACCAAATGTAAATACTCAGAACTTTTTAAAAACAGAAATCAAGAATGGAAGGGATGTAGAAGAGTAAGGAAATGAAACAAAGTTTCAAGCAGTGTTGTTAATAGAATGGTAAAAGGATTTCAGTAAATGAAGAAGAAGGAATGATTTCGTTTAAGGGCCAGAGGTAGAGCCCTGCAAGTTTGGGATACCTATCCCAGCAAGCTGTCGGCGGTCAAGCTTTGAGGTCCAGGTCCAGGGCAAAGGCTGGCGCTGCCCTCAGTTATGTTTAAGGCCCATCCACAAGGAGATAGGAATTCAAGATGAAAGGAAGTAGATTCTTTTGACTGCGAACGTGACATAGGATTCTGAGGAAAGAATCTTGCACCCACGATTTAGGAATCCTATGGAGAGGAGAAGTAAGCAAACAGGAAGATGATGGTCAGAGATATGAGAAGACAGATGACGCGATATTAGAGAACCCAAGAAGGGAAAGGTTTTTATGAAAAGATAGAGGAGGTCCAAGCCAGCAGGGTAGTGGGCTTTGAATATTTGCTGAGATTCCTCCTAAATAATGTTGAAAAACTGTGCCCTCTCACATGTTTAACATCTAAAATTTTTCAACATAATTATAAAAAATTGGAGAAGATATAATATACAGCATATTACAAATATTCTCATAAAATAGTGTTATATGACTCTCGCAGCTGTATGAAATGGAATATAAAAAGCAGAACAATCTGATAGCCATTGTTGTCTATTATAAAAACATATGAAGTAGCTCTTCTCTAACAGGAATTTTATGTTTTGTTTTTAGTCTGAGTTTACATTTCCATTTCACTTTCTCCCACAGAATTTAATCCTAATGAATATGCTTTATAACTCCAAATCCTTTTATTAAGGGATCCCTGGGTGGCTCAGCAGTTTAGCACCTGCCTTCCGCCCAGCGCGTGATCCTGGAGACTCAGGATCGAGTCCCATGTCAGGCTCCCTGCATGGAGCCTGCTTCTCCCTCTGCCTGTGTCTCTGCCTCTCTCTCTCTCTCTCTCTCTTTCTGTGTCTCTCATGAATAAATAAATAAAATCTTTTAAAAAATTACTTAACATAAATAGTAAAATTTATAATGAATTTTTAATAAGATGAATTAGGCTATTTTTTCAGCTAGTTCATATATCTGTGAATAAGTGGTTTTATTTTTTTAATTTTTAAAGATTTTATTTATTTTATATTAATGAGAGATACAGAGAGAGGCAGAGACACAGGCAGAGAGAGAGAAGCAGGCTCCATGCAGGGAGACTTACAGGGGACTTGATCCAGGGTCTCCAGGATCACGCCCTGGGCTGAAGGCAGGCACCAAACCACCGAGCCACCCAGGCGTCCGAATAAGTGGTTTTAATTAGCATGAGGTATTCAACATTACTTTTTCTTTGTTTTTAGTTTTTGTATATATAAGATGATAGATAAATAGATGCTAGGTAGATAGATAAATAGGTTGATATGTATGAAACTCTGTTCGCATCAATAAATAAAACAGAAAGAGTTTGTTATGGCAATGCCACTCAATTCTTTGAACCACTTCTGAGTTATATGCCAAAAAAAGAGCATCAGAATCCATCTATTAATGCTTTATTTATTCACTTTTAAGTTTTAAATTCCAGTTAACATACAATATAATGGCCCCCAAAATATTATTTTCAATTACCTGTGACTATAAGACTTAAACATTATACATGTTTTCCAACTCCCTCTCAACTTGCACTCTGAATTCTTTACCTTTTATTTTTTGTTTTTCTACCGTTTACTACTTTCTAATAGACAACATAATATCCTTATTTAGTCTGTCTTTGCTGGCATGTGCAGGCTGTAATCTTGGTCTTTTTTTCTTATGTATTACTGTATCTCAAACTTGTAGAATAATGCCTGGTGTTTAATACCTGCTCAATAATTTTTTTTTAAGATTTTATTTATTCATTCATGACAGTCACAGAGAGAGAGAGAGAGGCAGAGACACAGGCAGAGGAAGAAGCAGGCTCCATGCAAGGAGCCCGACGTGGGACTCAATCCCGGGTCTCCAGGACCGCGCCCTGGGCCAAAGGCAGGCGCCAAATCGCTGCGCCACCCAGGGATTATTATTTTCAATAAAATAATAATTATTTTAATAAATATTTTTAATAAAATAATTATTTTTAATAAAAAACACTGAAACTGTAGATATACTTCATTTATTTTTTATTTTTATTTTTTAAAAGATTTTATTTATTTATTTATTTATTTATTTATTTATTTATGAGAGACAGAGAGAGAGTCAGAGACACAAGCAGAGGGAAAAGCAGGCTCCATGCAGGGAGCCTGACGCGGGACTCCATCCCGGTACCCCAGGATCACACCCTAGACTGAAGGCGGCGCTAAACCGCTGAGCTACCTGAGCTGCCCTATATACTTCATTTAATTATAGAAAATGTCCCTATAATATCTAGTTGCAATCTAAACTAATAGAATGTAAAATATCAAAAGTGAACCCAAATGGAAATGATGGATTTTGAATAACAATGATGTGTCAGCGTAGGCTCATTAATTGTAACAAATGTGCCAAATAGTGGGGGATGTTGATAATCAGGTAGGTTATGCATGTATGGGGGCAAGGGTCACACTCAATTTTTCTGTGAACCTAAAATTGTTCTAAAAAATAAAGTCTGCTGAAAAAAAAATTCACACAAATCCAAATAGCAGAGCATTCTACCAAATACTTGACCAGTACACCACAACACTGCCCAGGTCATCAAAATTAAGGAAAGTTTGAAAAACTTACAGTCAAAAGGAGCCTAAGGAGAAATTAAGACTAAATGTAATGTGATAATCTGGATGAGATCCTAGAACATAAAAAGACCACTAAGCAAAAACTAAGGAAATCAAGTAGGAGTTAATGAAAATGTAACAATATTGGTTCTTATTTATAACAAATTTACTGTAGTGATATAAGATGTTAATAATAGGAAATATTAATAATAGGAAACTGATGAAGATCCTATAGGAACTCTCTTCAATTTTTCTATAATTTCAAAACTATTCTTAAAGAAAGAGTTTATTAAAAACAAAAACAAAAACAAACAAACAAAAAAAACACCTGATTTTCCAAGCCAGTCCCACTGATAAACTAATCAACTAAATTTGAGTCAACGTCTGTCTGGAAATGTCTACTTTTATCTTTCCTTTTAAATAATTGTGTTAGTCCTTTACCTCAAGGGCAAAGTGGATTCTGAATTGGACTTCCAGAACAGCTGATTGAGAAGGTTGGGTATGGGTAGATCAATGGGGAGGTGGGGATAGATGGAAAAGGCTCAGAGCCTTGCCGAGGACTGGTAACCCAGATGGATTTGGATGCTGCCATCTTTAGTATTTCGTACTATTTGCTTAGCTTTGCATTCTCTGAAGGCAGTCCAAGGATGAAATCAGTGAGGGCAAGAATAGGAATTCTCATTAGTTTAGGCATTCGGAACATTTACACAAAAGATAAGATCCCAAAATTCTAAAATCAAATTTTAATCTTAAGGAGACATGTATAAAGCAGAGAAAACCGATGTTCTACAGAGGCTTTCATCAGTATTTAGAAGTAGCCCCTTATTTGCTGCCAGATGTTTTATATCCACTACCTCCTCTCTTCTCCAAGGCAGTGTATTAGTAAGATTGGTAAATGAAAGGTACAACTTTCTTTTCTAAAGTGGAAGAAGTGCTCTTAGGGAAAGGAGTAGCAGTAAAACAGAGCTAGGGTGGAGCTAGAATGTGAAAGGCACCTGGGTGGCTCAGCTGTTGAGCATCTGCTTTTGGCTTAGGGCATGAGCCTGGAGGCCTAGGATCAAGTCCCACATCCAGGTCCCCGCAAGGAGCTTGCTTCTCCCTCTGCTTAGGTCTCTGCCTCTCTCTATCATGAATACATAAATAAAATCTTAAAAAAAAAAAAAAAGAAAGAATGTAAGATGAGCTACAGAATTTGTGGGGCCTACTGCAAAATAAAAATGCAGGGTCCTTAAAAAATAATTAGAATTTTAAGGTCTTTGTAGTAGAGCATTAAACCAAGGGCAGGCCCTGTGCTCCTGCACAGATCACACAGGCCCATGAAGCCATCTCTGCCTGGATGCTTTCAACCTAGATATTTCAGGAGCAAGTGAATTTTAGGGAAGACTAAGAGGAGGACTTGGAAGTTGATTCCCTTACTCTTTCGGGTATTCATTTCTCCTGTAGAATGTCTATGTATCCCCCAGAGGTCTGTGAATCCCAGTTTACAAACATGGTTGGTGGAAAACACTATGGAGATTCCTCAAAAACTTAACAAATAGAAATACCATATGATTCAGTAATTTCACTACTGGGTATTTACCCAAAGACAAGAAAAACACTAGTTTGAAAAGATCTCTATCTATCTATCTATCTATCTATCTATCTATCTATCTATCTAGTATACATGTATATATATAGTAAGATATATATATAGTAAAATATAATTCAGCCATAAAAAGAACAAGATCTTGCTATTTATGACAAAATGGATGTACCTAGAGAGTATTATGCTAAGTGAAATAATTCAGACAGAGAAAGACAAATACCATGTGATTTTACTTATATGGAGAATCTAAACAGCCAACTAATTAACCAGACAAAAAAAGTTGAAAACAAACCCATACATACAGAGAACAACTGGTGGTTGCCAGACGGGAGAGTGGTGAGGGATAAGCACAATGGATGAAGGGAAGTGGGAAGTATAAGTTTCCATTTATGTAACAGATAAGCTATGGATGAAAGGTACAGCATAGGGAATGTAGTCAATGTGTTTAATAAGATTGTATAGTGATAATAGTTACCCTTGGGGTGAACATAGCATAACTTATAGAGTTGTTCAATTATGTTGTTGTACACCTGAAACTAATGTAGCCTTGTATGTCAATTATAAAAAAAAATTATTTAGTTTTTCTTTTGAGGTATTTCTGTTGACTGCATGGAAAAGTTATAGCTCTGGGCAGCCCAGCACGCATTCCTTATTTGGTATCTGAAATCTACAAGATAGGAAGGCCAACTAAATCCTAGCAGATACCAAAGAGAATGGAAAAGTAGAAGACCTTGAGAAAGCCTATAAATATGGTACATATGAGATTAAGGCCTTTAAATTTATGATCCTTATTAAAAACATCCAACATTAAAAATTGATTTAAAAGCTGTATATTTAAAATCTAAAAGAAAAAAGAAAGTAAAACTAAACAACAAAATAAAAATAGAGCTATATGAGATTGAGATCATGGAATAAAACTGCAATTCTCAATGGTCACTTTGACTCTGATCCAGGTTTATTAAAAGAGGACTGGGGGATCCCTGGGTGGCACAGCGGTTTGGCACCTGCCTTTGGCCCAGGGCGTGATCCTGGAGACCCGGGATCGAATCTCACATTGGGCTCCCGGTGCATGGAGCCTGCTTCTCCCTCTGCCTATGTCTCTGCCTCTCTCTCTCTCTCTCTGTGACTATTATAAATAAATAAAATTAAAAAAAAAAAAGAGGAGTGGATGGCCCCTGGAGATTTACAGGACAGCATTCTGCAAGCTGCCATCTGAGCAGGTATCTCTGGGATACGTTAAAACACAGACACTGCATACTTTGAGTAGTTGCTGCTGTCTGGTCTCCAGGGCTATCCTAAGTTTATGCAAATTAATTTTGTTCTGTTGGTCCCAATAAATATCCCATGAAATTCACTTAAATAAAAGTGAAGGCGCTGTGTGTTCAGTCTTCAAAACTTAGAACTTCAAAGGATCATGCGTTGAATGTTTTATCTGAGCTCTTTTAAAATGGGCTTCTTCTCTTTTTCATTACAATCATGAATTTTTTCAGCCTTAGAACATATATTTTGTATGAATAATATAAGAGCAGGCCAAATTGTATCCTGAACTGCTTAGTCAAGATTTTTGACCAAAAGAATCCAGAAGATACTGTAACTAAGAAATATGCCAGCTTTTCAAAGAGCTTATATAATTTATAAATAATTGGTCAATACAATGAACATGGATTTAACATAAAAACAATGTACTAAAGGAGAGTCTAGATGTCCCATTTTGGACTCTAGTCTGCTGTCAACTGATGACTTTCCAGTAGGAGAACATGGTCAAAGCCGTTTTATAGCAAGATTAACATTCGGGATGATTTAAAAAGAGGTATTACTGGGGTTATTAAAATCGTCATGGTTATTCATTAATAAGATTTTCTATTTATGGAACGTAGTATAAGATGCTGAAATATTAGAACTGAAAGAAACTTTACAGACTTTCTATTCTGTATTCCTTCTTTTATTAAGGCTATTTGAAGAGATCTATCCCCAGTACTCACATAGATTATAATTTATATGACACTGGATGATTTTATCCCTAACTACTCTCCAACCTATAACTCCACTGCCCTATATAAAACTTTATGTTCCTACCCAATGGGAAAACATGACATTCCCTGGATGTGGTCTCTGGTATCCCACCAGAGGTGCTGTCACTCTCATTCTGGAATGTCCTTCCCTCTGATCTAGACTCATGCAAGTCCTATGAGCTTTCACCTCTTCCATAAACTTATATCTAGTTTTGTGTGTTCATTTGGTTGTTTGTTTACCTTCAATGTTGCTCTTCTCTGAGTCTCTCTTCTCCTTTCTCTCTTTGAGGAATCATTCCATTCATTCTTGGTTGGTGCACGGAACATAGACTTTGGTATGAAGATCTACATTTAAGGCATGATTCTGAGCATAACATCTGTAAATCTTAAAAGATCATGCTAAACTTTATAAAATTGTTGCTGCAAAAAGTGAAGTAGGTGATATTCATTAAAATACTTTGCAATGTGAGAAGTGTTACACATGTACTAGCTGCGGGTGGCAAACTAAAGACCAAGATGGGCCAGTGGGATAGAACCTTTTTGAATCCAAAACTCGGGAACCAAGAATGGTGTAAGTTTCTGTCTGAGTCTGAAAATATAAGAATCAGGAAAGTGGATTGTATAAGTTCTGAGTTGGGTTCCAAAGAAGATTGATGTTCTAAGTTAAAAATGATTAGATAGAGTCAATTCCCTCTTACTCTGCCTTTTTGTTCTATTCAGGCCTTCAATAGATTGGATGAGGCCCACCCACGCTGGGGACGGCAATAGAAACACCCTCACAGACATACCCAGAATGATGTTTAACAAATATCTAAACACTCTGTGGCCCAGTCAAGTTGACACAATAAAATTAGCCATTACACCCCATAAGTCCAATGACTGATCTCATGTATCTCTGCATCCATTAAGATAGGTACTTTGCTGGGTTTTTCTTTTTTCTTTTTTCTTTTTTTTTTTTTTTGGGTTTTTCATTGAATTCCCAGCACCTACCACAATACCTGGCATAAATATTAAATAAATATTTACTACTCAACTGGTTGAGGAGTTTGTTGGATTAATATATGAGTAAATGACTAGATGAATTAATGAATGCAAAGTTGTTTAATACATGAATACAAAAAACACTGTGTTTCCTCCACTCCATTGTTAGCCATTTTTTGGTTTGTTTTGTTTTGTTTTTTTGGCTTTCGAACAAGACACATTCAGAAGGACTGGGTTTATTTTCTGACAGAATCTTTTAATATAAAACAAAGATAAAACACATCTCAGCCCTGCAACCTGCCAGCATGCCTTGGTTTTCACAAGACACACGCTAGACCTTAAGACTAAGTAGGAGAGTCTTTAAGTAGCATTTGGTTGGGAGAAATAGAAAAAGGAGATTTCAGGTAAGCCTGGGCAAGCCCAGAAGCTGAGCTACATCCCTGAACACTAGAGCAGTCCTTGTCTCTTCAGGTCCTCCTAGGTTTTCTTATTCACCATGTTCCCGCTGGAGTCTTCATATTCTTCCTCGGTGTCAGGCTGCCATCTCTCTGATGCCTTCTGCAGTTTCAGCTTGGCCCACAAGGAGACAGCATCTTTGATCTGTGTCACGTTAGCGAAGTGGGCAGTGTTTGGGATGCCCAAACACCTCATGCCGTGGGCATGACGCCACTCAGCAAAGTGCCGCTGGAAGGCCTTGGGACCTCGGTACATGTAATTTCCACAAATCTCACAGTTATAGTTGATGTTTAGACCATGAAGCTTATACAGCCAGTAGGGAATAGGTTTTCCATCCCAGCCGAGGGGCAGGTTTTTGGGGTTGTAAATGATCTCATTCTCCTCATCTTCACTTTCACTCTCACTGATCTGCTCTTCCTCTTTTTCTTCTCGTTCCTCCCCTGGCCTCGCCTGCTTGTGTTGTACATTTTCATGTGTGAGATGCCGCTGTTCCCCAAGAATCTCTACATATTCATAGATCTGGGCTTCTAGGAAGGCAGTGTCTTTGTTCCTCTCAGTGTCTCGCTTGGTGCCTTTTGACTTGGGATTTTTGGCAAACAGGGAGGTGTCAAGTGACTCCAGGGACTTTCCTTTGGTGCTGAAGAGCCTCTGGGCTCACTCTTCTAGGGTCCCACCACACTTCAAGCCTAGAGCTAAGAGTGCAGATTTCAATCTTTCCAGACCCAGGGAGGCCAACTCCTCCCAAGAAGAGAATGCAGACAGGTCAAAATGGGCTCCAGCATGGGTCAGGGCACTGCTTGTCTCTTTCGGCCATCCAGGAAAGGTATCATTCTTCCACTTCTCAAATTCATTCTGAATCTTCCCCAAAAGTTCGTTCTGATCTTGGAGGGGCTTGACTCGATCTGTGTAATCTTGAAGGTACTCAAGCAGCATCTCCAGGTATCTCTTATATTCAGCATTTTTCCTCTCTTTAGGAATCTCAAATAACTAACTGGTCAAAGATGGACAGATAGGTAATATAATCCAGTTTCTCTGAGGCCTTGAGATTAATGTATTTGAGGTAACAGTCATGGAGGTCGAGGTAGCGACCATATCCCTCTTCATCTGTGAACTCCACCAAGTTTTGTGCCTCTTCACTTGGATTCTCTCGAGCCTTCAGAAGCTCCTCAAATTCCACTGACATTGGCCCACAGATCTCATTTGGGTGTTTCCGATGGAATTCTTTTATTTGCTTGAGTCTGTTATAAAATTCAGCAAATTCACTGGGTCCTGAAATGGCACTGAGTTCCTCCTTTCGTAACCCATCCTTATCATCATACAAATCCCGCAGGTTCCCACTCACTTCCATACCTATCCTGCATGGCCCATGTGCCGTGGTCGGAATTGATCTGGTCCCGGGGCGTGGACTTCTTAGTGAGCATCTCTTTGGCCATGACGTCCATGAGCCGTTCCTTCTCCTCGTGGTACCCCCGCTGCTGCTCCAGGGTCGTCTCCATGTTTCCTCCACCGCGGGTTCGGACCCCGACGCGGCCCATTGTTAGCCATTTTTATAAACTATTGTTCTTCTTTTTCTACATAATCAACAGTACCTTCATCTGGCATTTTGTAAAGTAGCTTTAGACATAGCTTTAGATTTTATAATTTTTCTTGGCATGGTTATAACACTCATCCTAGTGAATTGTAATTGTGTAGCTGTATGTCTGTGTTAGCCTGAGCTTAATTACTTTACTTTTTGTTAACCTTAGCACTTTCACTGTGTCACTGTATCAGGTGCTCAGTAAATTTTTGCTGCATAAGAATCAAATTAAATTGCTTCTTCACCCCTTTACCATCCTTCTTCTCCCCCTGTTGTGAGGAATCTGCTCAATGCCCATGTTCTTCTTCATCTTTGCCACCTGAGCCTTGGTGGTTCTGAGTGGGCATATAAGGAAGACTGGTCTTTGTGTTCAGGTCTTCCAAAGCAGATCTCCAGATGAGGGCATATGAAGTATATGTGTGGGAAAAGGGTGGAATCAGGGGAGGAGAATGATCCCCTTCTGCTACATTCATGAATTCTATTCTGTAATGGCCAATTTAACTTTTTTTTTTTTTTACCTCATTTTACATGCATTTGAGATGAACTGGCTTTCTAGAGATCGAATATCTGGCCTGGGAAAATCTAGCCATATACTTCCCATAGCCCAGGGGATAAATTCCAACTCCTTTTAATACATTTGTGAAGTCCTTCTTGACTTGGCCTTCTCATCTCTAGGTTCTAGTCACCAGAAGCCTCTTATAGACCTTTGAATCCATGATTTTTTCTTCTCTGTTTCTGCCTAGAATACACCACATGTCCCCTTTCCTTGCTCCTTTTTTTTTCCTGGTCATTAGAAGTTTCCATGGGCTCCCAGGGGGGCACTTAGAGGACAGCTGAGGTGAGATCCAGGGGATCAGAATGGAAGCTTTTGAGCAAGATGATTAGTTTCGAACAGTATAAGTTGACCCAAATTCCTCACACTCTGAAAGTTTTAACAAATTTGTCCCTCAGATTGACAGCTCATTAATGTCATGAGCAAGCTAATAAACCTCAAAAATGTCTTTTTAAAGATTTTATTTATTTATTTGAGAGAGAGACAGCATGAGAGGGAAAGAGAGCAGGAACAGGGAGAAGAGGCAGAGGGAGAGGGAGAAGCAGACTCCACACTGAGCAGGGAGCCAGACACGGAGCTTGATTCCAGGACCCTGAGATCATGACCTGAGCTGAAGGCAGATGCTTAACCAACTGAGTCACCCAGGTGCCTCTCATAATGTTTTCTTTCTTTCTTTTTTTTTTTTTTTGAGATTTTATTTATTTATGAGAGACAGAAAGAGAGAGAGAGGCAGAGACATAGGCAGAGGAAGAAGCAGGCTCCATGTAGGGAGCCCCACGCAGGACTCTAGCCCAGAACTCCAGGATCACGCCCTGAGCCAAAGGCAGACGCTCAACTGCTGAGCCACCCAGGTGTCCTTCAAAATGTTTTTCAATTATGCTAGGCTTCATTGGAAGAATTTTTAACTGAACATTTCCTTCCTTCCTAAATGTATTCTTGAATTAAAATAATTCTTTTTTTAAGATTTTATTTATTTATTAATGAGACAGAGAGAGAGAGAGAGAGATTGAGAAAGAGAGAGAGGCAGAGACACAGGCAGAGGGAGAAGCAGACTCCATGCAGGAAGCCCAATGTGGGACTCGATCCTGGGACTCCAGGATCAACCACTGTGCCACCCAGGTCCCCAAAATTATTCTTTTATTAACCTCTTTCTTTCATGCACAAAATGCAAGTAACCCAGACAGTTAAAGAAGCTCGTGTATCAAAAGCAAAATATTGATACAAAACACCATTTTGGTTATCATGAATATGTTTCACATCTTAAATCCACTGAAAAATGCTGAGAGAGAGCAAGAGAGAGAAGACTCACAGAGGAAGTCTATACTAATCATATATCAAAGTACCCCGAGTCTCTCAGTCCCTTCTTGGCCAACCAGGACTGCTCCCAGTGACACTTTCTTTCACTGCTGACTCTACTCTTGGTTACTGATGGGAGGGTTTTGTGCCATCTTCCTGTTAGCCTGCTCATCATTTCTCACTTAGATTTGGCAGTCAGGATTTGGCTTGCCTGGATGCCAAAGGCAGAGGCAAGCCCATCATTTGGAACCCAAGTAGGAGTGTGAAAAGAGAAGCTTCAGTTAACCTCAGCTCACTCTATGTGTACCCCTTTCAGACATAAGAAGGTTCCTTTTTGGGGAGTAGGGGAAAACATAAGAGCATAATGATGTCCCTTAAAATGTAATGCACACTGGAAAGTCATCTTATAAATGACCCACCTCTCACTGCAAACAGAGCTCCCCATTTGATGTCCCAAACAGGTCAGAAAGAATTCTTGCTTTTTGAGATAAACATAATAACATTTTTTTTCACTTTTTTAAAAAATTTATTTATTTATGATAGTCACACACAGAGAGAGAGAGAGAGAGAGAGAGGCAGAGACACAGGCAGAGGGAGAAGCAGGCTCCATGCGCCGGGAGCCCGACGTGGGCCTCGATCCCGGGTCTCCAGGATCACGCCCTGGGCCAAAGGCAGGCGCTAAACCGCTGCACCACCCAGGGATCCCACTTTTCTCTTTTTCAAATGTGTGGTTATAGAACTTCCCAGTGAGGACTTAAAGAAAAAACCCATTTTCTGTATTTTTCCCATCTTTATGAGTATAAAACTTTGATTTTCAATCAACTTTAATTATTTCTTTCTCTTAAAAAGTTATTCATTTGGAACAAGTTTTGCTTGAAAACTTCTGTCTCAAGGGAGCTATCCTACCAGAGTAAACAAATAAGAAGTAAAATCTCTGCCTTGAAATTTCTTAGTTTATTTCTTCTCAGATTATCTCTCTTTGTCCTGTTCAAAAGTATGGGCTTCCTCAAATCCAAAACTCAGGATTGTTTTGAAAGGAAATTAATACACAGGGAAGAAATCCTAAAGAAATGGAAATGACTAAAAAAAATAAATGGAAATGACTTTACTCAGATATTTCTTTTTTTGGTCACTACCAACTATCTTTGCAATTTACAGAAAACAAATCAAAAAGTCTCAGATCCCACATCTCATTGAGCCTTATAACAAATGCTTCTTTTGGGCTAGTGTTTCTCTCAAGACATCTTTTTTTCTGATTAATACCTTGTTTATTATTAAGCCTAAGCAAAACAGACTATTTAATGGTGACCAAAAGAGTTATTTTACCCAATATCATCTGCCCACTCAAAAAGCCCAAATTACTTTTTGTTTGTTTTTGGAGAAATGTCCAATTGTATATGAAAACTTTTGGGAAGCATGGCCAAGCACTGCCTAAACTTCTCAATAAGAATTCTCTTAACTTTCATTACTTAAAAAATATTAACATCTCTAGATTCTGATGATATGAAGCCAATTAAATTGTCTGCATGCATTTGTAGGGTATTTTACTTGTGTATTTTGCATTACCTTGCTGAAAGCCAAGTTCTAGGAATAATTAACTCCTATACAGTTAGACAAATTATCTTTAGTGAGATAATTGTTGAGTCTTTAAAGCTAAATAGTTTGTGTTAAATGTGGTGCTCATCAAAAAATAATACTTTAATAATTTTTTAGATTTGCTCCATTGAAATAATTGCCTAGCCTATAGGTTAGGCCTTCTCTGTTTTCCATGCTTTTGCTTTTCTCATTTTGTCCAAGTTCCTCAGGGTTTTTTTAAAAAAGATTTTATTTATTTATTCATGAGAGGTAGAGAGAGAGAGGCAGAGGGAGAAGCAAGCTCCATGAAGGGAGCCTGATGTGGGACTTGATCCCAGGACTCTAGGATCACGCCCTGGGCCAAAGGCAGGTGCTAAGCCTCTGAGCCACCCGAGAATCCCCAGGAATTTTAACTAAGAAATTCATTCACATTCTCAGCTCCACCTGTACATCATGTTAATCTAAAGTAGTTACATTAATGTAGACATAAATAAATCTGTATTATTTATTAAACTGTCTAAAATTTTAAGAGCAACCATAATATTTTAAATAACCTACAATACTTTGTTATATCATTAATGTCAACCGTATAAGAGTATTTGTATCTTAATTTATTTTTTCCATTTTCTTTTCTTTTTTTTCATCATAAGTATTTCTTTAATCCCCAACTCTTATTTCCCCCATTCCACCTTCCCTCTGATATCTACCAGATTATTCTCTACGGTTAATAGTTTCTTGGTTTGTCTCTTTTTTCCTTCCCTCACTCATTTGTTTTGTATCTTTTTTAAAAAAAGATTTTATTTATTTATTCATTAGAGACACACAGAGAGAGAGAGGCAGAGACACAGGTAGAGGGAGAAGCAGGCTCCATGCAGGGAGCCCGATGTGGGACTCAATCCCTGAACTCCAGGATCACATGCTGAGCTGAAGGCAGATGCCTAACAGCTGAGCCACCCAGACACACACAAAGAGAAAGTGTTTTGTATCTTAAATTCCACATACCAGTTAGATCATATACTTGTCTTTCTCTGACTGACTTAGTTTGCTTAGCATTTTATTCTCTAGCTCATCCATGTTGTTGCAAAAGGTAAGATTTCATTTTTATGGCTGAATAATATTCCGTAAGACATATTTTTAATTGAAAATTTTCTATTATTCCATTTCAATTTTACTTCTTTATACATTTCTATAATAACTTAATTTTCATTTTCTTTAAAAAATTTAATTATCTATCAAACAAATTACCACCTATTAAATGCTTTTATGTGTAAATCATCTTATTGGTTCTGAAGTAAGAATACACATGATACAGTCTCAATCTAAAGGAGTCTGTGTTCTAGTTGATAAAGAAAAAATAAGTATAATAGAACCTATTTAAATAAAAATCTGTGATTTTATCATTCACATAGTGAATGTAAAATATTCAAAATATCATATATAAATTAATTTATTGAATGAATGGTTTAAAAAGGGTTCCAGGGATGCCTGGGTGGCTCAGAGGTTGAGCGTCTGCTTTCAGCTCAGGGCATGATCCTGGATCCTGGGATTGAGTCCCGCATCGGGCTCCCTGTGAGGACCCTGCCTCTCCCTCTGCCTCTGTCTCTGCCTCTCTCTGTGTGTCTCTCATAAATAAATAAATAAAATCTTTTTAAAAAAATAAAAAGAAAATAAAAAAGTTTCCAGTCTGATTGCCCTCAGGCTAAAGGTGTGCAATATACATATTTGATAATTTAAGTTTATAAGGGACAATACTTACAAATTAGAAATTTTCACATTGACATTGCAAGATTCTTTTAAAAATCAGCACTCATGGCAACATTGGGCTCACATTCCCATGAGGCATTGTGAGTTGGCCTGAAAGGAGGCAGATCTATTTAGATGAGACAAGTTTGTGCAACACTGAGGCTCCCTGTAATGGGTTACCTTGTTACATCCAGCCCAGCTCATTCATTATGATCCTGGCCTCTGTATGCCGTAAAGTTTGCAACCTCTGTGTTAAACTGATAACTGCTATGGGCTTTTGGAAGAGAGGCATACCACAGACTTGGGTTCTAAGGTCCAAAAGAAGATAAGAAGTCATAGATTTCAGGGACTAGACAACAGGATGACTTGAACAAAAGCCCAAAGACAAGAAAGCAGAAGGTGTGTTTCCTGAGAAATAGGTAATCCAGTTGGCTAGGTTGCTCAACTGAGTGTATCCGCTCTCAGAACCCAAGGGTTCTTGCGGATAGTGACACTAGTATACAATTTTATCTAACTAATCTGTCTCCTAAATCATTGCAGTCTGACTACTTTACACTCAGGACTTGCTTTTCCTGCTAGTCTGCTTAACCTCAAAAGTAGTAATCCTCAGTGACTTCCACTCAATGTGATTAATCCATAACAGACGTGATCTCCCTGGCATGGCTGATGACTGGTGGTCAGAGCCACTACTGCTAGGTAATATGCATGGGCCCCTATAGGGGATAAGTAAGTAAGATTACCTTCTCATGTGGCTACTCCCATAAGCCCATCTGATAAATAGCTGTCAAACACTGCCATTTTAAAGTTCGAAAAAAAAAATAAAGTTCGAGAAGTCTGTTTCTGGATCATACTAAAGTTGAGAGCATTATAATTTAAATACTTGAGTTTTTATTTGTTTAAAGAAGGTGTTGGGATTATATAGCAGGAAAAATAGAGCATATGACAGAAAATTTTAAGTGAGCTTAACTATTTATACTTTTCAAAGAGTTTTTTTTTTCTGGTTTAGTTCATTTTTCCTGAAACTAAATGATTACTGTGAGTAAAGAAAAGCAAAGTATAAAAGGACTATTCCTTTTACAAGGAGTGGTCCTTGTAAAATGAAACGTGAAAACACAACAAAAAAGTACCTATGAAGTAGCTGATTGCTATTTTTCCCAAAATACTGAATGATGTCAATCTGTAAAAATGAATTGCTTCACTTTCGAGGTAATTCAGTTGCTGTGTGTAAATTCAGTGAATACGATGTCTTTATTATTGACATTAGTTTTTGTGGAAAAAAGTTTAGTGTGCACTTTGGAATGTTCTGCATCTCATCCCTTTGAAATTTCATCTGGTCCCAATTACCATCTGCTCCTAATTTGATTCAGCGGCAGAGAATGAGCTGAGCTTCTGTATTCAAGCTGAAGCAGACATATTTTATTAGGCCTCATTCTGGTGTTGTTCTTTATATGTCAGCTAAAGTCTACAGAAAACTTAATATAGACTGAACAACTTTATGAAGTTCGGTTAAAAATACATAGAGCAACCGACATTTGCATAATGTATGTAATGACCTCTTAGCTGTCAAATTCACCCAAAGCTGTTGTGTGACTTTTTAGTCAAATAAATAAGTTGGAGTTCCTGCCATAGCTCTTATTTTATATTATTTTATTTTTCTTTCCACATCAGAATTGTTATCATACAGAAATTGAACTGATTCATTTAGAATAGACTGGGCCCTCGTAGGGTCCTTTTGAAATCTCCACTCAGTTCAGTTCATCTAATTTGTAAGGATCGTTGCTATGTACCAGGCATAGACCAGCGCTGGCCCAGAGCACTGAATGTGATTGACAGAGGTCTTGCCTTCCCTGAGTTTCCAGGCTTTTGGAGAAGACAGACATTGCTGTGACGACCTACAAACCAAACCAGTCTTTATAGTTCAAAAGAGTTGTTTTTTTCACTGCTTGCCACTGTCCTGTACCCACAGTGTCCTTGAATGCTGGTCAAAACAGAACTGGGTGTGATCTGCCCTGGTTGTATTCACCACAGGCATCGAGATGTGGCATGTGGATGCTCCCCAGGCAACTCTGGTTCCAAGCCTTCTTTTTCCATCCAGACAAAAAAACCATCCATTCATCTAAGGCAACCATGGTTGGCAACTATGGCCTGCAGGCCAAAACTGGCCTACTGCCTGTTTTTGCATGCTCCACAAACCAAGAATGGTTTTACATTTTTAAATAGTTGAAAACAAGTCAAAAGAAGAATATTTCATGACACATGGAAACAATGTGAAAATAAAATTTCAGTGTCCATAAATAAAGTTATATTAGAATATAGTCATGTTTATTCATTTACATATTATCTATGTCTGCTTTCTTGCTCCATAGCAGAGTTGAGTAGTTGCAACAGAAATCATAATGGCCCAGAAAACCAAAATTATTCTCTGTCTGGCACCTTACAGGGAAGATTGCTGACCCCTGATCAAATGGGTCATGTTATTTATGTCTTTTCTGATTTTTCCCACCCATCTCTTCACTTTATAATACAGACCATGCTATATGTCAGCACCTTATTTATCCTCTAGTCCCTCAACTTTTCCTCCAACAACTGCATGACAATCTCACCTTACAAAAGCTCCATAGATCATTTTTCTAAATAGGGAAGAGAGATGATAGGCCCCTAGCAAGCCAAACACCCAGCACCGCCCCCCCCTTTTTTTTTTTGCAACAAGAGAACACATTTAATGCTACATGCAGCTTGCAGCCTGGCCAGGCTCCTCCCCACGCTCTGAGGATCTTATTTGGAGAACCCTTTCTCCATAGCTTCAGTCACTTCAGGGTGCAGAAAGCGGCTCGCCAAGCGTTCAATGTCATCCAGCATCAGGCGATTCAGGGACCTCTCATAATCCCTCTGTTTGCCTTCTCATACAACCTAACTGCTTTCTCTGATGAATCCTTTTATGAAGATTCTCTGCTTTTCTCTCCCTCTCAGTTTCTGTACCTACTTCCACTGAGCTGACTCTTCTCATATGGCCAGTCACATCCTGAGAGAGAAGGCTGATTCAATAAGCCATTCTTTGGGTAGAGCATTCTCCCCTTCACCTCTCAAGCTGCTGGCCTATAGATTGTCTGTCTTTGGATCAGATGCCTTTATAGCTAGCAGTTGCCAGTTAATGGAGTGGTATTTAGAGAGTAAATAGTTGTAGCAAGGAGAAATTCACAGAAGAAATCCTATAGATGAGACTGTGTATAGAAAGTGGGGGTGTAAATTTGACCTGAGTTCTTTGAGACTCATAGCATGATAGAATCCACACATCTATACTTAGGGTGTCTCAACTTTAAGGACAAAAATCGCATTCTTCTAAGTAGCTTTTCCATGCCACTATTTTGAATAGGCTGACTCCATAATACATTTTAATAAGATGTTTTGGCTTGTCAATTTTCTAAAATCATCAGGGATTATGTTACATAATTTTAAATACATTTGGCTACCATCTTTATTTAGTATTAGTTCTCCTCTAAAACTTCTTAAAAAAAAAAAGATTGTATTTATTTCTTCATGAGAGACACACAGAGAGAGAGGCAGAGACACAGGCAGAGGGAGCAGCAAGCTCCATGCAGGGAGCCCGATGTGGGACTAGATCACGGGACTCCAGGACCAAGCCCTGAGCCGAAGGCAGACACTCGACCACTGAGCCACCCAGGGATCCACTCCTCTAAAATTTCTAAGAGGGATGCCTGGGTGGCTCAGCGGTTGAGCATCTGCCTTCAGCTCAGGTTGTGATCTCGCAATCCCTGGATCAGGTCCCCCATCGGGCTCCCTGCATGGAGCCTGCTTTTCCCTCTGCCTCTGCCTCTGTCTCTCTGTCTCTCATGAATAAATAAATAAAATCTTAAAAAAAATAAAACTTCTAAGAATTGCTATAAGCAGGAATTCCTGGATAGGTCATATATTCTTCAAATGGCAAAATCTGACAATGGGATAGCTGATTCTAATAAGCACTTATTTAGTTATCTAGTTATACTATGCACTTACTGAAAGTGCCCAGGATATGACAGTCATAACTGATCTACAGGATCAGGAGTGGGTTATATTATTTAGAATAAATTACTTGGGGATCCCTGGGTGGCTCAGCGGTTTAGCGCCTGCCTTTGGCCCACATTGTGATCCTGGAGTCCTGGGATTGAGTCCCGCATCAGGCTCCCTGCATGGAGCCTGCTTCTCCCTCTGCCTGTGTCTCTGCCTGCCTCTCTCTCTCTGTGTCTCTCATGAATAAATAAATAAAGTCTTAAAAAAATAAATGTCTTTAATTTTCGTATTTATCTCCATGAAATATGCATGACCTAATAGAACTATACTATTATCCATTTTAATATTTTCTTCACACAGATAATCATGGCAATATTTTTCTTATAATCTCACATGCCATTAAAAAGCTTACTTTAGGGATCCCTGGGTGGCGCAGCGGTTTGGCGCCTGCCTTTGGCCCAGGGCGCGATCCTGGAGACCCGGGATCGAATCCCACGTCGGGCTCCCGGTGCATGGAGCCTGCTTCTCTCTCTGCACCCCACCCCCCCCCGTGTGTGTGTGACTGTCATAAATAAATAAAAAAAAATTAAAAAAAAAAAAGCTTACTTTAAAATATAATGAGGGCATCCCGGGGGGCTCAGCGGCTTAGTGGGGCCTTCAGCCCAGGGCGTGATCCTGGAGACCCAGGATCGAGTCCCATGTCGGGCTCCCTGCATGGAGCCTGCTTCTCACTCTGCCTGTGTCTCTGCCTCTCTCTCTGTGTGTGTGTCTCTCATGAATAAATAAAATCTTTAAAAAAATAAAAAATAAAAAAATTAAAAAAATAATGAAAACTGCATTTGGTTCTCTTAATCCTAGATAATATTGCAGTAAGTTAAATGCATTTAAAACATTGATATTAGATTCTTATTCCTGACAAATAATGTTTGATCATGAAGTAATACAGTTTGGGGCCAAGAAAAAATTATTACATTTAAACTAACTCTTTGAGGACTATCCAAATGCTTTCACTACCTATCAAAGACACTTTTCCAATTGTTAATATTGAATGCAATTTGTGTATTAATTTAAATAATATGTGCGAGCAACAGGCATCTAATATTCGGCTTATGAGGAAAGGAAAAAAAAATAAGCTGTAAAGTTCTTCCTGGAAAGATGAAAGAAGCAGTTACATGTCTTGATAACTTTTAGAGTATATACAGCAGTGGCCAGGGGTGAAACTGAAGTGGAACCTCTACCTCAAATATGACTCATTCTGAGAAAACATGAACAAATAGGTCTAATTTCTGACATGTATCTTATAGAACCAATAATCTATGCTAAAAGGTAGAGCTTTTTTTGGTCTGTGTTTCTGCCAGGTAGTTTCTGAGACTAAAATGGGTAGCGAAAGCAATTGTCTGGCCTTGCTCTGTGGGACAGACAACCGCTTCTCCATTGAGCAGAATTGATGTTGACACGTCACAGAGATGGAAATTGAAACCCAAGCATTTATGTCCCTTTCCCAGAGCCTGTGGTTCATCAGTATCTGAACCTGGATCTTAGGGATCTTCTTTTGCTAAGCCTGGGACCAGACCAAGAGGATACACGGCACAGTGCTTTTGACCATCTTGACCAGAACCACAAAGTACTGGAAAGATCTCAGGAATGGATGTTCTCTACTGATTTCCAAACCTTAGGTATGTCCTTTTAGGTAAGTGTTAGGAAAAATATGATGCCTCTAAAAGAAGTTTCCAAGCCACAAAAACTACATAGAACTGAGACAATGTTTGACCTCCTGCCCGCCTAATTTGTGAAATATTATTGTTGCCTATGTTTTTATTATGCTGCTTTAAAGAACACATCTCCTTTGCCTTTATGTCTTTAAGGAACTTCAACATATGAGTTCTCTAGGATAGAATAAGAAGTGGAAACATCTAAAGGTTAACTAGTTTCTTGAGATATTAGTAATCATACCAAGTAAGTGAAGCACTGCCCAATCGCAGTATTCAATATCTACTTGACTTGTTTTTAATATACGTGTGCATTATTTTTCTAGAGCAAGATGCTGAGTCTACAATTAATTTTAGGTGAATGAATTATGAGTTACTCACAACCTGCCTCCAAAATCTTATAATCTAGTGGAAGAAACAAATTTCTCAGTAAATTAATTCAGTATTACATAGCACTAGCTAACTGAGAAGTACCAGGGATTGTGGGAGAGATAGTTAACTTAGTCCTGATAAAAATGCTTGAGGAAGGAAAAGCTACCCTAGTTGTAAGTTCCAGTAAGAATAAGCTATATTCATTGCATAGCAGCCTGAGCAAGCCCACGAAGTATGAAATTGCATAATGTATACATTCTATAGTAGACAGCAAAATATGGGAGAGAAAGAAAGATGAGGCTGAAGAGGGAGGTTAGGCCTTGGCCACAGAGGGATTATTTTCTGCCTCACTAAAAAACTGGATTCCAGAGATATCAGGACTCCACTAGGAGAGTTATGGTAGTAATACCTTCACTTGAACTAAACTTCTTAGACTAACAATTGTAGACAAAGGTTCTAAGGGAAGAGAGCATAGAGGTAGGGAGACAATGTGGGAGGCTGTTGCACAGTCCAGACAAGAGGTGGCGAGAGTATCATTTAGGACAGTGATAGCAAGGATGAAGAGAATAAGATAGGAGAAATATTTAGAAAGAGGTCTTAGGGTAAAGTGATTGGATCGGATATGACTGAGGAAGAGAGATCCTGGCACAGTTCCCAATGTCTAGTTAGCCCACAGACAAAAACTAAGAGAGAAAGAGGAGGTTTGAGGATGTATGGATAAAAAGATAAAAGAAATTGTCATAGTTCCATAGGCATAGCAACCAATACTCATATTTTGAAATATTTCTCTTCTGTCTTTATTTTTCATGTATTCTACACATAATGAAGTTCATACTACATTTAAAATGATTTATTTTGCTTTTTATTTGACAAAAGCATCATTTCTTACAGAAAACATTGCTTCATGATATAAAAATTTAAATTATTTAAAATTAAAAAAATTCTTTTTAAACATACTTTTCAATAACTGCATAAGTTCAGTTATCAAACAACTAATAACTACATATGGTGGATTTAACATAATTTTCTTAGTATTGAACACCTATGAGATGAAACACTCCCTGGAAATTGAGAACTTGCAACCACAGTCTCTATAAACAACACAGGACAACTGAAGTAATGTCACCTAAAGATTTGGTTAGACTGAGGTACTTAGAAAGTACAAGGAAGGATATCAATATTCCTTAGAAACATGTAGTCTGTTCACAGGAGTCAATCAAATGCATTTTTAGATAAAAATATAAAAAGTCTTCCTCTTATTCTATTTATAAGATCTAAAGTCATTTATGCTAACATAGTAATAACATTATGTTCTGGTTAGAACATGGCCCTGGAGTTCAAGAGATATATATAATCAAGAACAGAAACAATGAGCTTTGGCATTAACCTTTTTCCTTTCCTCTCTAGTGATATGGTTCACAGGAATAAAGTCTGCAGTTTAAAATAATAATAATAATAATAATAATAACAACAACAACAACAACAACAACTTCATTTCCTTGGAACTAGCTGGAGCAAATCCACATTGTCAATCACATGGATAAAATGCAAGCCAAGCTGCCTTATGTTTTTCAAGATAGACAATAAATGAAATACAAGAAGCTAATATGACCAAGTGTCTATAATTCTCACTTCTTGGTCGGCATAGTCAAGAATTATTAAATATGCAGACAATATTTCCATTATTTTGGGGTTTCTTCTCTCTTTTTTTTTTCTGTCTTTTCAACAGGGAATTTCGGTGCATATTTTTGCCCTTTGGCTTCATCTGTTAGTAGCTCATGAAAAATGATACGTTTACACTCAATGCCAGAATCAACACTCTTTCTGTTCTGAAAAGTTGAGAATTTGAAAGCATTTTTCCCTTTCATAAGGATTTACTCAAGTATTTATATATCCTGTAATAGTTGGCATTAGTAATCTTATTCCTTCATATTTTTGGACACTTTTATTTAGAATAACATGCTTCACAACCAAAGAAGCAAACTATCAATGAATACAACTTTATTTTCAATTATTTTTCTTCACATCACTGTGGAAGTTGCATTTAAATATGTTTCACACATATGTCTTATTTTCCACAAGTGGAAATTCTAGTAGTTCAAGAGGATTATGATGCTATATTTAGAACTGCTTAATATTCACTGACTGGTGAAGACCCAGTACAAACAAAGAACATTGTTTGTGTACAAAATATTGGTTCGCTGTATGCTTGGACAATTAGGATTGAGGGTGTTGAATGGGCTGTTACAAGCAGACACGTTGGATATGTGTTATGTACAAACAAGTGTATAGAAAAAAATATAGCTGCTCAAAGGTATAGGAATAGAGCTATTCCATAAAGTACCTGGAGTTTTCTACAGATTTCAATCAAATTTAAGAGGTTATATGATCAATAGATTATTCTGAGAAAGAAAAGAAACTAAGATTTTCATTAATTCTTTTTTTTTTGTTGTTAACCAATGTTTCTTACTTAGTACAAACATTTTTTAAAAGATTTTATTTATTTATTCATGAGAGACACAGGAAGAGAGAGGCAGAGACAAGGGAGAGAGAGAAGCAGGCTCTATGCAGGAAGCCCAATGTGAGACTTGATCCTGGGACCCTGGGATCTCACCTTGAGCTGAAGGCAGACCCTCAACTGCTGAGCCACCCAGGAATCCCTGATTTAGTACAAAATTAATAGACATGCCATAACGAAAAATAAAATGTATTTATGAGGGAATAGGAGAAAGTATTTGAAGTGATACGCTCATAGGTAACTTGAAGATAAATACTCTGCAGGATCAGGGCATATCTACTTTAGATTTTAAAAAAAACTTGCATTCTTAACTACAAAATGGCAAAAGGCACTGGATATGAGTAATAGGCTTTAATATCTGTGAATCAAGCATCTAAAGAAGATAAACTCAAAATTCTACAACACAGCACATAAAGGTTGCACAAGTTGCGTTGCTTTTCATTAGATTATGGATTGCCGACATTGATGGTCCTGAAAATGTGGAATCATGTATTAGTCATCTACACTGTCTACCCCCACCAGTGTGAAGGAGATTCTATGAGCCACAGGCTCACCTAAAGTCAAGAAATGGGGAACATTATGGAAAGTTACCATTTGGTTGAGCCCTTGGCATAAGGCAATTCTCTGATGTTTTCTGGTTACCTAGCGATAATAATACATAAAGTACAAACATTAAATGTTCAATATTATTTAAGCTTCCTTTGTGTTAATATGCTTGTGTTGAAGGCCACAGTGCTTCCAACATTGTACGTATGTTTACAAGAGCCATCATTAGTCTGTAGCCTGGGCTCAGTGCCACAGGCTCCTCTAGTCTGGCAAAAACACACTGAACACTGTGTAAGGACAATTTCAATTTCTTGCTTGACTAAGTTAGCTTCTGATTCATAATTTAAGTGTTTTGTTCCTTTAAGAAATAAAGCATGCATCCCTCTTTCAGTCGGTATTATAGAAGCATCATCATAAAGACATATTCATTAAAGGAAAAAGTTAATTATGTCTTAAAAGTCTGGGCAGACCAACTCTAATAAAATTTATGTTGGACCACAAATGTCAACACTATCTAGTGTTCCCTTGATGAATAATGGAATGTGTGATGAGACGCCATGATGGCATAGTTGACTTTATTCTGCCAAAAAGAGTGGAGTTTGACTCTCAGACCTAGGTCTGATGCAGACAGGTGACTCGTCTTGAGAGTCTGATCTGAACATGATGGAAAATTGTCTCCTATACCATCAGTCCGAGCACAAGCAATGGTAGTGTCTCAGTCAGAGAGCAGCACTGCTCTGCTTTCTCAGACTGCTGGTTATGGAGCTAATCTATCCTCAGAAATCTGTTTTCAATTATTTTGTGTTTTAAGAAAAACAAAGTGCCCTTCATCCAAGCCAAAGGGAAGTCACAGTCTAGGGCACAAAGCTGAAAATGGACAATTGAATTGACATGCTTTTTGTACGTGTGAGTAGAAATATCCTGACAGGTACTGCGTAAACGTGAGGGCCATTTAAGATAATATTTTAACATGATTAGGAAAAGCAAAATACCCCATATTTGTGGGCAGGGACCTATGTACAAGAGCACATTTGAATACCAGCAATGTGTAGACCTCTTGAGAAAGAAATTTGCATGGTATTTGGACCATAAAAACAATAAATAGCCACAGAATAAATTATTGTATAGAGTACAAAATATGAACTGTGTACAATACTACAGAACTCATCTTTTTATATTTGTGTATATGTTTTTCTTTTTTAAAACAATCTAGTTTGTATTATGAGTAATTACTATGTATGGTGAAAATTCAAATAAAAAGATGCAAAGGTCTCTCCCCCTACCTGCCTTCCGTCTCTACCTCTGATTCTCTAGGGTTGCTACTAAAAAATTTTTTTTAACAAACTAGATCATGTTTTATGTATTATTTTGCATGCTGGTTTATTCCACTTAATAGTTTTTGAAGATCTTTCTACATTACCCACATTACCATCTTCACATGCATACACCTATTTCATTCTTTTAAATTTGACTCTAAATATTAAATGTGGTTAAATGATAATTAATTTCCAGTTCCCAGCTGATAGACATTAGGATTGCTTCCAGTTCTTTTTATTTATTTTTTCATTTATTTTTTTAAAGATTTTATTTATTCATGAGAGACAGAGAGACAGAGACGGGGGGGCAGAGACGTATAGGCAGAGAAAGCAGGCTCCCCACAGAAAGCCCGATGCAGGACTTGATCCCGGGACCCCAGGATCACACCCTGAGCTGAAGGCAGATGCTCAACCACTGAGCCACCCAGGCGTCCCTTCCAATTTTTAAAAAAATCATTGCAAATAATGATAAAATGAACATCCTTGTATATATTTTTGTGCAATAATTTATATATGAATAGAACATACTAATGAAATTGAAAGAGATGAATCCAAGTAATATGCATTTTTTAATTTCAATAGCTACTGCTACATTGCTATTTCACCATAGGCTTATGGAGATGATTGTTTCTCCATATCCTTGTCAAACTGGCCAGCAGCAAACTTTAATCGTAGCTAATTTGATAAATGAAAAATTCTAATTCATTGTTTTCTTAATTTGAATTTGTATCATAATTATTCAAGTTGAGCATTTTATACTTACTGACCAACTATTTTATTTTTTCAGTGAATTGCCCAGGAATAACTTTTTGTTGTTGTTGTTTTTTTTTTTTTCCAGGAATAACTTTTTAAGAGACATCAGATCACAATATGTGCTTTATGTGTGTGATAAGGTACTGTGAGAAAAAAACACCTTCAAAACCAAGAATCTACTCTTTTCTTCCCTTTGTATAAATATTATGCATTGTTAAAGCCAATTTTAGGGAACTGTCTCTGAAAGCTACCGAGAAGTGGAATGTGGATTTTCTCCAGAACCAGTTGCAGTGAACTGCAGAAAAAGGAACCTTCTACTCACTGGATATACCTTTGCTCTTTATTATCTCTAAAAGATGAAATTCCAGAAATAATATTGTACATTCAACATGGCATATGTTTTTTATTTTGTTTATTCATTATCTTCTAGTTATTGATGTTTATTATACACAAAACTATCAATATAGGTTCCAGAAAGGTAAGTAACTAAATAAGATAATAAATTAGATACAATCCTTCCTCTTAAGGCATTGATAGTGTTTTTGAGAACAAACAGGAAAGATAAAGGAAACTAAATACAGTAATAGGTTAGGGATATTACTGGAGTATTAAGGAGTTTGAACTTCATTTGAGACAATTGGAAATGAGTACTGTTAAGTGACAATATTCAAACTGCTTTTTAAGCAAATTATCCTGAAAGTAATGTAGATGAAGAGAAGAGAGGGAATAGAGGTAGAAAAACTACTTAGGAGGCTGTACATTTTACAGGTGACAGATCATAAAGATCAAGACTACCATAGTGGCAATGGGAATGGCCAGCCAAGGAAGGATGAGTCCTAAGAAGGAGTGATCATCAAGAATGTAAAATGCCGGGCAGCCCCAGTGGGCTCAGCGGTTTAGCGCTGCCTTCAGCCCAGGGCATGATCCTGGAGTCCTGGGATCGAGTCCCATGTCAGGCTCCCTGCATGGAGCCTGCTTCTCCCTCTGGCTGTGTCTCTGTGCCTCTCTCTCTCTCTCTCTCTCTCTCTCTCTCATAAATAAATAAATAAATAAAATCTTAAAAAAAAAAAAAAGAATGTAAAATGCTACTGTCTGTGGCCATATCACCCTGAGTGTCTCTGGTTTCATCTCATCTCAGAAACTAAGCAGGGTTGGGCCTGGTTAGTACTTGGATGGCAGAATTGAAAGTGCTACAGGCTAATGGAATTCTCACCATGGCCCATCTTTATCCGTCATAGTGGAAATGAGAGCATAGCATTATTATCTTCATCTAATTGGTGAATACTTACTGGCTTCTGCTATATCAAACAGTACTGCATGCTCAATAAATGATTAAAAGGTAAGCAACTGAAAAAATGGTGAGCAAAATCAATAAGGTCCTTACTTTCATGTAGCTGAAAACTTACCCAGAGAGAGCATTAAACCAGAAACAATAATGACACCTCCATTTTGCTCTGGGGGAACTACTATGCCATTGTTAGGTCTCATGTATTAGGTAACACTACCTCTTTGCCAGTTCCCCCAAATGCTGTATTTGACCTAAGACCAGACCCATGGGAGGAGAGGAGGGTGCCTTCTCAGTCTGGCTAGAGTGAGCCATGGTGGCCAATCACAGCTGCTGAAACTTCATTCCAGGTGTTCTACTTCCACTCTCAGAGAAGCAGACTCTCATCCCTACATGGTGGGGACCTGGAAGTGTGAAGTACTGGAGCCGTGGCAGTCAACTTACAACCATGAAGTCAACCTTGTCTGTGATTTGAACAATAATTTTCTACAATAAGTAGAAGGCAGAGCCAAGAGTTACAGAGAAAACTGTGTCCTGATGATATCATTTGAGTCTGGTCAAGCTCTGACCAAAGCTAGATTTATTCCTGAACTTTTGGGTTAGGTGAGGCAATAACTTCTATTTTGGTACAAACCAGTTTGGTTTGGATTTTCATTCACTTGTAATCAAAAGAAGTCTAACCATTTCAACTCAGCTCTTAAAAAATGTCCTGTTCTTTTTTCCAGATGGCAAAAAATTTTGAAAGTACCTTTCTCTAAACATTTTATTGCAAAACTATGGTATATTACAAAATTTTAAGCATTTGAAATCTAAAAAGAATGGCATTTCCTTGGAAATAATTAAATGACTATCTATGGAAAGTTATAGAATCTTCCAGTCTGTTTTAAATTATGGTATAAAGTTCACAGCTGTATGTTCTTCAGTTACCAGAACTCAGAGGAGTCTGCTATTTGGGCCATTACAAACCTATATTTATTTCTCTTTTGAGATAGCAAGAATGTTGCTGAGTAATTACTTTATAGAAAAATAATTGAAGTTTATTATTTATTTCTAGGTAAAAATATTTTTAAAAAATTAAATAGCTCTTATTTTGAGAATCTCTCATTTTAGTTGAGGAGGTGAATGTATAAACAACTAAATGCACTAAAATCATGCAAAAGCCACCTTGATCTTCATCTTTATGTTTTAAGCATCCTTATTCAGAATGCCCTCACATGACGTTCACCTGGAAACAATGACAGTGCTGTTTGAGTATTTTGAGGAATTTTTTCATGCTATGTATGGTCATCATTCAGAATCAGCTTGGAAATACTGTATTATACATAATCATACTTTGAGACATGAGCAAATACAGTGATGCCTTCCTAATCTAGAGTTTCCCTTTTCTGCAATTATAACTTACATAATCTTAGTTGTGTATGTTTTTTGAGCAACCACAGGATTTCAACTCCACTATTCTATATTCTTTCCTTTTAGAGACAGAAAAAGAAGGTGCTAGCACTTAGCTGTAGAAAGAGAACATAACTTTGTGGTTTTTTTCCTCCTAGTGAAGATTTGAGAAAGAAAATCAAAATAATTACCCAAAGTTCCCCTAACCCAATTATTAACATACCATCTAAGTATGAGGATGAGGGGATCCCTGGGTGGCTCAGTGGTTTAGCGCCTGCCTTCAGTCTGGGGCCTGATCCTGGAGACCCCGGGATTGAGTTCCGCATCAGGCTCCCTGCATGGAGCCTGCTTCTCCCTCTGCTTGTGCTCTGCCCCTCTCTCTGTGTGTCTCTCATGAATAAATAAATAAAATCCTTAAAAAAATAATAAGTATGAGGATAAAAATAGTACCTTTTCTAACTACAACACAGGCTCATCAGGATGAATAAATAAATAATTCCTATGAAAATAGCTTGTACATTTTCAAGAGCTATACAAAGTTAGTCTTACTTCCAGTTTAGAGTTCCTAGAAGCAATGGGCGGTCAGGGCAAGATGGGCAGGTTACGCATCGCACAAAGATGTCACAGCATATCATGTAGATTTCTAGATCTATGCCAATAGTTTTCTGGCAAATGACAGTAAAGAGAGTCTTGTTCTGATAAATTCTCAATGCTATGACAATGTTCCAACAGGAAGGGTTGCCTTTTTAAAATTCTCACAAAAGAGCCTTTGTATTGTGAGTAAGGAAGCATTGTTCTGGCCTGTTTTTTCTCCCTTTTTCTACCCAATATTCACACTGTAGTCTGATAATTGCTCCTAAAATGCAAATTACATAGTTTTATTCCTCTGTCAAAATACCTACAGTGACTCTTCAAAGGCCTTCACAATAGCTTCCTAATTTCTAAAATTGGCAATTTTCGAGACTCCTCATCTCTCCCTGCCTCCTGCTACCCACTCCCTATGCTCCAATGTGAGGAGATATGTAGAACCCCTTGGACAGCCTGTGCTTTTCTTGCCTCTGGGCCTGAGGAAATACTCCTTATGCCTGAAACATCTTTGTACTCTTCTTTTCCTTTATGCAGCTTACAGGTCACTTTAGATGTCACTCCCTCCAGGAAGTTGTCTCTAAGCTACCCGTTTTATTCAACCCTCTAGGGATCTATTTTTATGTCTGTGTTCTCTTGTATAGTAACTTTATTAGTCATTCAACTGCCTCTAGTGGATAATGAACGACCGAAGAGGGTATGTGCCACTGACCTTTGTGCCTGGTACATATTAGACCTCATTTATATTTGCTGAGTGAAATGGGGTCCAGCTTCTAATGTTGGATGTGCTGCTTATTTGCTGTGTGACTTTGGACAAGTCACTTACTCCTACTCTGTCTTACTTTCCTTCCAGAAAAAAGAAGTCTGACCATAGCATAAGATATAGAGAGGCTGAATCACTACGTTGTACATGTGAAACTAATGTAACATTGTGTGTCAACTAGACTCAGACAAAAACAGTATAAAATTTTTTTAAAGTATATTGCATTGATAAAAAACAAAAATTTGAATTAGCCAATTCATAAAAGAGAACATTTAGACTTGGAAAAATGCCTTTTCTCACCTAAATTCAGAATCTTCTATCTTTGCTGCTAAAATGGAAAAGGAAGAGGGACGTTTTGGTGATTGAAACTCAAAGACATACAAAATATGTGTGTGTATGTGTGTGTGCATGTTTCCTCGTTAACATTATATTTCCCTGACGGGCTTTGAGAAGTTTTCTAACAAAAGATCGTGGCAATGGAAATGCTTGGCAAATGAAATTCAGCTATTTTACAGTGGTTTAACATTTTCCAAATGCCAAATGTAATTGGTGTTTGATATTGCCCATTATTCACTGGGTCTTTATTTCATTTTCACTACAAATTTATGCTTCAGGGTAAATGGCTTCAACACACGATCGGTGACTATTCTGGGGCTGTGAAAGAGAGCTTTACAATTACCTCATTACCTTGAAAGTTGATACATAGGACTCAAGTGGCAACTCCTCCTGGGTAAGCAGTGTCTTCATCTTAATCATCCTGACTGTGGGCAGAGCAGAGTATCATTAGGACCTGGGTAGAAGTAGTGAAAGAAGCAAGGGGCTATAGGAGCTGGAAAATGATGGTGGGAAGGAAAGAAGTGAGTCACAGAGAGCAGCTGTTGAAAGATGCTAAAATCCATGGTGCCTTAAGGTTTAACAGAATGAACAACGATCACATTAGCAACGTTTATCCATCTTTTGTAGACATGTCTTTTGATACCCATAGGACATGACTGCTTTTGCAAACCTGCCAGTTTTGATATAATATGCCAGAGGAACCCATTATTTTCTGTGTTTTCCCACTATTCAAGGTTTGGTTAAGCTTTATTCTCTGTAGATTATATTAAAAAACATTTTTCCTCAAATTAAAAATTTGAGTATAACATTGAATATGACTTTCAACATATACACGTGCTCTTCCTACAACTCAGAGGCTAAAATATACCCCTTGGGGGGATGGGGGTCCCTAATTTAGAATCATAGATTTGTTGGGTGTTGAAGAAGCAGCATGCACTGTAGAGAATGACAATCAAAAAAGGAAATACAACTGAGCTACATATGATTTAGAATTATTTCCTTTGAGTCATTCAGAAATTCGTCTCCTATGAGATGAACAGAACTCCATGGTGGGCACAGGGTGATCACACATATTTGCAAAGTTGAATGCTGGATTAAAAGTATCAGTTATTTTATATGTGACAGCACAGTCATAAATGCATCTGTTTTAGTACAGAGAAAAAGAACATACTTTATTACCATGTCACCCCTTATAGAGTCACACCAGTAAGCACCTGCCATATATTTCAGCTGGATAAATTAGTGATTTTTAAAGATGTGTCAGGAAACGGGTGCCAGACTGGCTAGAGAAGAATCACCCAAGGAGCTTGTTGTAAATAAATCCACCTGTGTCTCTCCCCAGTCCACCTGAATTAGAATCTTTGTGGGGAGAGTCCAGGAATCTTTACTTTAAAACAGCTTTGGTGGTAATTCATATGACCAGGTTTTGAAACTGCTGGACTAAATCATATTTCATATGTTAGTAGCTGTACAACGAACTCGCCCCTCACCCTGATATTCTATGTAAGTGATAGTCTCTTCTGGGAAAATAACTGAAAAGTTTGATAATGACAATTCTCTGAAGAGAGAAAGCATTAGTAGACGACGATGAAGCACAGCATCATCAGTTGTCTGTCCTTGACAAATTATACACTTTTTACCTCTGGAATCTTAATTGCCCTCTTGGCTGGGTCGTGAAATTGGAATCTTCCTGAAATGGAGGTACATTAGTAGACTTTTACTCATTTTCTGGAACAAAATGGACAAATCTGTATCCATTCACACCAAAGAAAAAAAAAAAGTTCCCTTTAAGTCAACATGTCTTAACACTTCAAAATAGGCCGAACTTTACTACTGCACAACATGAAACATTTTAAAAGAAGTTGTATGATTTACGATAGTGCATATGTGGTCAGTGATTCACCCAAACACCCCTGCTTTTAGTAATACAGTGCAAATAAATTGCAGCAAATATAAGTGGGAATTTAAGGATGAAACTGTTGCTTTCTTGAACTCAAGATGATAGGATTTGGAGAGAAGCTGAAATGCCAGACTGTTAATCTCTCTCACAAAAAAAAAAAACCCTGTTACATCGAATGTTTTAGAAATGTATGTGAAAAATTATAGGAAAAAAATTTTAGCAAGGGTTTCTTTTTCTTCACTTCATGAGAATGTGAGTTTTACCAGAAAGATCATTCATTCACTCAACCGACAAAATGATACTGATTGTCTACTGTGGACCAAGTGCCCTGATTAGCCTGACTAGAGTAGTTCACATTTAATTAAGTCTGCCCTTCCCATTAAATAATTATTTCTAAAACCTAAATAGAACTAAAAGATTTATTTATTTATTCACTTACGTATTTTTTTCTAGATTACCTTGCAAAGCACTATGCTATGCTCTATTAAGGATTTTTAAAATTACATACAGAACTTCTAACAGTTTACAATCCATAATAATTCATAAAAATGACTGCAAAAGGTATACCTCAAGTAGTAGAAAATAAATATTTTACTTTTCACTTCCTTATTTTCTTACGAAAAAGATAAGGATGGTTATGAGGGGAGTCAAAGACATACAGGTACAAATTATTTTCCAGTGGGGTTCAATGTGGATTGACAAAGTGTGTCATTTCTTTTAAACCAGCAGAGAAGTAGTTGAAAATGTAAGATTTATTTGCCTAGAAGATGGAATCCCATGGTCATTCATTACAACACCTCTCTTGCATACCTTCAACATCCTTCCACTGACTTCACTCTACTCACCTGTCACAAACCCAACCTGCTACAATCCAAACCTGCCCACTCCCCCACCCAGGTCCAAGCCTGCAGCAGTGCAGCTGAATGTGGCTGGAGAAAAACAGACACACTGATGGTTTTCCCTTCCAATTCGCCTTTGTGATTCCCAACAATCATACTATTTGTTCCCTAAAACTCCTACTCTCTGACTTTTTATGTCTTCTCTTCTCCCCTCAAACTTCTAATACTTTCTCCATCCCCACTTTTAAGGGAAAACAATTTAATTTCACTGATATTTCAATGAATTATTTCTGTCTAATAAAGCTCCCCAAACCTAATGGTGCAACACAAAAAAATGATTAGGAATTTAGGCAGGGTTTGACTGGGAAGTTCTTACACACAGTGTGCAGCAGCTAGGGTTATTTAGCTGGGAGCCAAGCTGGCCTAGATCTCCAAGATGGCCTCTCATCCTCCATAACTCTGCATGAGTCCCCTAAACATTCAGTAGCCTGGATTTCCTTAGAGTACGGAAGCTGGGCTCTGAGAAAGAGGAAGTAGGATATCCCAATTTCTTGAGGCTCAGGCTTGGAAATCTGGGAACATCACTCCTATCTCCTATTCTATTGGTCAAAGCAAGGGGGTGTATTCAAAAGAAGGACAATAGATTCATCTCCTGGTGTGAAAAACTGCATGTGAATACAAGGTTGGGAAGAACTGTTGCTAGACATAATTAAAAATTACAGCAAGTAATTAAATGTTAATTACTATGCCTGACCACTGCATCAACCACTTTACCTATACCTGTGCCCACATGTCTATGTTCTTTCATGTTACTATTGATGAACTGTCCCTCACTGAACAAGACTCAGCCTCTGCTTTTACATTACAATCCACTTTCATGGGGGGGTGCCTGGATGTCTCAGATGGTAAGTGTCTGCCTTAGGCTCAGGACCAGATCTCTGGGTCCTGGGAGTGAGCCCCAAGGCAGGCTCTCGGCTCAGAGGGGAGTCTGCTTCTCCCTCTGCCTCTCGCCCTGCTCATGCTCTCTCTCTGTGTCTCTCTCTCTCTCAAATGAATAAATAAAATCTTAAAAAAAGAGAGAGAGAATCCACTTTGACCTGCTAAAGCTCCTTGTTTCTGTAATTTTTCTTCTTTGTCCTGCATCATCAGTTCTTTCCTTCATTATGTAATTCCTTCCCATTGGCAACCTAATATATTGTAGCTTTTCTCCTCTTAAAAAACAACCTAAGAAACCAAAATTCCTCTCCTGAATCCATTATCTCCCTCCAGACATTTTTATTTTCTGTTCCTCTTTAGGCAACACACTTCAGAAGATTATTTGTATGCACTGTCTTCAATTCCTCTTAATCCATCCTCTCTTGAACCCACTCCAATCAAGTTTTGTTCCAGTAATCCCACCAAAACAGACCTCACCTCTATAACCATATCTTCTACCTTCAAAATGCAAAGTACAGTGGCGCCTGGGTAGCTCAGTCAGCTAAGCACTATTGGCTCTTGGTTTTAGCTCAGGTCATGATCTCATGGGTCATGGGATGGAGCCCCACTCGGAGCTCAGTGCTCAGCTCAGTCTGCTTGATGAATTCCCCCTCCCCCTCTGCCCTCCTTCCGCTGGTGCATACATACTCTCTCTTTCACTCTCTCTAAAGTAAATAAATAAATCTTTATAAAAAATGCAAATACAATGATCTTTTCTTAGCCCACTTGACCAGCAGGAGCATTTAGCTCTAGTAATACCTTCTCCTTGAAACATTTTTTCCCTCTCTTGGCTTCAAAGACAATATACTCTCCTGATTTTCCTCCCAACTCACCGGTGGTCTTTTTTGTCTCTTTTGTTGATTTCTTCTCATTTCTTCAATCTCTGCTCCAAGGCTCAGTCCTTGGTTCTCTTCTCAACTTTGTTTACTCACATCTCATGGCTTTATTTTTTTTTTAAGATTTAATTTATTTATTCATGAGAGCCACAGACAGAGAGGCAGAGACATAGGCAGAAGGATAAGCAGGCTCCCTGCAGGGAGTCTGATGCAGAACTCGATCCCAGGACCCCGGATAACACCCTGACTCGAAGGCAAAGGCTCAACCACTGAGCCACCCAGGCATCCTTCACATTTCATTATTTTAAATACTATCTAGGTTCTGAAAATTTTAATACTATATTCTCCAACCCTAAGCTCTTTCCCACATTTCAGACTATATCTAATGGCCCATTTGAGATCTCCACTTGGATATCACATCAGAATCTCAAACTAAAATGTCCAAAAGTGAACTGCTAATCATGTCCCCAAATGGTCCTCCCACAGATTTCCCATCTCAGTAAATGGCATCTCCGTTTTTCCAGTTGTTCCGGCCAAACACTTAGAGACATCTTGGGATTTCTTTTTTTCTCAAAATCCTCACATTCCTTTAAAATGCATTCATAATCTGAATACTTTTCACCGCCACCTCTCACCTAGATTTCTCCAAATAGCATTTATGTTTGTGTCTTTATGGTCTATTTTCACCACAGTAGGCAGGGATCTTTTTTTAAGTTGGATGATTTCATCTTCTACTTAAAACTCTTCAGTGACTTCCTGTTTCACTCACAGTGGCCTCCAGGGTCCTACAGTCTGGCCTAATACCATGCCATTCTGTGCTTGTGATCTCGTCTCCTCCGCACCCCCCACCCCTCACTCATTCCCTCCAGCCACATTGGAGACTTTGTGTCCCCAACCCACCAGGGATGCTTTTATCACAGGCCCTTAAGGACATGCTGTGCCCTTGCTTGTCATGCTGTTTCCCCCCATGCCACCCTGGATGTAGCTTTGATTTTACTTGTCTATTTGTTTATTGCACATCCCCCACCCCCAACACAAGTTCCGTGAAGACAGGGCCGTCCATCGGTTTTGTATCCTCATCATCAGCAATACCACCAGCTACGTGGTAGGCTCTCTGCAAGTAAGTTTTGAATGAGTAATTTTCATTTCCTTTTTGCTTGTTTCGTTTTTAGACATAGTCAATTCTTTATGCTCTCTGAAATGTATTCTATCTTATGCTAAAACATGAGGTAGAAATTGCTAACTGGCTCTTTCAGAAACACCTTTGGTGAAACTAAATTATGATGTCTTCTTTGATGTGTATTTATCATTACTAGATTATATCTATTCCCTGCACTTGTTTCATGCTGCTTGGACTGGTATGGCTTTGCTAATGTGTTTTAACAGGTGGTAGAGGTAGTCACCCCCTTTCTCCTCAGTCCTAAATTTCTTTTTCTTCCCCACTTATTCTTAGACATCTGTGCCAGATGAATTGCATACTGCCTCCTGGTAGCCAAACAACGAGAAGCAGGCTTGTTTTAGTTTCCTCAAATCTTTTTATTTTAAAACGATTTTTAATTATTTATTCATGAGAGACACACAGAGAGAGGCAGAGACACAGGCAGAGGGAGAAGCAGGCTCTATGCAGGGAGCCCGATATGGGACTCGATCCTGGGTCTCCAGGGTCATGCCCTGGGCCGAAGGCAGACACTTAACCACTGAACCACCCAGTGGTGGCCCTCAAATCCTTTTTAATATAGTATTTCTCACTTATATTTTCCCTCAACTCTAGGATTTGGGGATTTCTGGCATGTTACTTGGGACTTGGTATCTTCTTTCTTTTACTTTGCTACCAATTTTGCCTGCCTTCCTGGCATTGAACTTTGTTTTATTATGATCCCTAATTCTGTCTTTGGAGTCTGCCATTGCCTGAGGTGGGACATTTATTTCCCTGTGTGGGGGGTGTGAAGAGAAGAGATGCCACACTCCTCCCTGCCTCACAGCTCTAAGAATGAACAATGGGCCAGCTTCTGGACATGTTCTTGAGGAATGGGAACAAATCTGGTCATTCTAGATGATTTTTACATGGTTTTGTCATTTTTGTTTCAAATGTTTCATTGGGATTTTGTTAGTGTTATATCATCAAGTTGAGGAGATTTACTGAGTCTTTTCAAATAAAAACATTTTATTTTTATCATTCAAATTTTTCTGTAAATGCTTACTAAAATATAGTTTTCTTTAACTTGGTAAAATGTTTCTAATTAAGGATAAGACTGAGTGTGTATTTCATTGTCATCGTTAATAAAAGCTTTTTATTATATTTATGGGTAATGTATGAGATAATATGTTCTTTGGGGGGCATTTTTTGTGAGGGTAATTTTATGTGGCATCTTTAAAAATTCTTCATTATAAAATAATTTTAAAGTGATTTTCAGAATTATAATGTATATAATAATTTTGTCTGTATTTATGTCTTGTTTATGTTGGCTATATAAGAACTTCTTTATAACAAATAACTGTATAACAATTCTATATTACAAGAATAATATATAATCTTGTTAAGGTTTCATAGGAGCACAAACCTTGATTGTAATGGAAAAATTCTATGATTTTATGTGTTTTGTGTGCATATGTGTCAGTCTAAATCACAACATACATGTATTACTTATGTTACTCCATCACTTCCTCAAACACTATATATGATCCCTATAAACAATGCATATTTTAAATTAGAAATTTAAAAAATTAAATGATTTAATGGCAATAGGACTTGAAATAATGACCACTTTTTTCACATTGGTATTGCATTTTGTTCTATCACTATATTAAGATATATAGTTGGAAATAGTCCAATATGCAGTTTTTTCATGGAGCACTTTGCACATGTTCTGAGTGAAGGAAGTTTCAAGAAGAAAGCTTATTTGAGATAGCTCTGAAGAGATGGGACTAGCATGAACACAGTGCTCTGAAGTTGAGAAATTTTACATCCTTTTGTGACACTCAAAATGGACACAATATGGTAGAAAAATAGCCAATTTCACAAGTTTATACTTTTCCTTTTAACCCAAGACTATAGGATAAAGTTTGATGCTGCTAGAGATAACCTCATAATTAGAGTACCCCAAATAGAGGGGCTACCTATAAGCAAGCCCACCAGGAAAACACTGCATTTCCTCATTAAACAGTTAATAAAATTCTAAGAGCTTGGTTTGTTAAGTATGAGGAAAAGGATTGAAATAGGATCTATTAGGTTGTTTTCACAGATAATGTCCCTGGTGTGTGCGCATACACACACACATACACACACACACACATCTTGATAATTCTGCTTTCCTTAGCATAGGAAAATTGCATTCTTTAAACATGCAACACTTGATGATGGAGCCAGATGTCAAAAAGCATGTGGAGTTGGAGAAGAATACAACCTTAAGTTTGAAGATTTGCCATGGAAAATCCAAATACAGATCAAGGAATTTTTTTAAGTGAAACTTTTAACAGTCTATTGTTTGTAGTCCATTTAAGAAGACAAGATATCCTATATGCTTTGGAAACAGTCACTGATCTGAAAGTAAGATTAATTATAAAATCGATTTCTTCCTCATCATCACTTATACTAATAATCATCAGTTGACTCTACTGGCATTCATGTTGTCATATTAAAATATATACAATCTAAACCCTCCCCCCGGGTCTGATAATGTCACTAAATCCACTTTCTTCAAAGTCTAACATCACACACTGAGGCTGAAACATTTGTCGGTTTACGTTAGGTACTCTATTGGTATAAAATTTTTTATTTTATATATCTGAGTACCACTTTGGTTTGGAAAAAAACAGTAGAGATTTTTATGGTTGTGTGTAAGGGAAGGGGCTCATTAATAAACACAATTCATTTAAAAATTTCAAGAAAAGCTATCCAAAAATTATAGCACAATAAGCTGATACATTGTTTTGTCTAAACAAATCCATGTGTCAGAGTGCTAATTCTAGGATATCTTCCAAACCTACAGACCTTTAGTGTTGCCCCTGTTATATGCATGTGCATCTGCTGAGCCAGCATGCTATGCTGCTTTGACTCAAAAGAGTTGTCCATATCCAGGCATTAAGTCACTATACCGGACACGCACCACTGGAATGCTGTGACCTACATACGGTGTATGTGGTTTACATTTTCAGTAACTGGGAGGCAATTTAATTGTCTGACTCAATTACAGTAAGTGAGAGCCAGACTGCCAAGTCTTCATTCACCTCACTGAAAATGGACCCCTCAAAGTCATGCCAAATTCTCGAAGGAGAAGCTGGGTCAGCAAAGCTGCTGCTGAATCACGTGTGTTCCAGTCTGTATCTTGAAAAAGCTGTTAGTTTTCCTTGATCCTTTATTTCTAGTACTCACTCTCTGAAACTGGTCAGACTCGAAGATCAACAGTACAATTGAGTTTGACTCTAGCAGAATGGAGATCCTATGTTGGGTAATCATTTCTTAGATGAAAGCCAAAAGAAATATTGCCCAGTAGGAGGAACCATAATAAACCTGGGTTTTGATTAATTTGGAAAGTGTACATTTTCCAAGCAGCACTGATATGCTTGGAATTCTACATGAGTCTTAATCTCCACTAGAAAGAGGTAGCCTGGGCTCTTGGGATTAGACTACCTCATGTCCTCATGTGGCCACCTACCTCAAGATTGGTTTGTCAAGTGACTCCTTTGACTGGCCAACACTGGCTTCTGACCAGAAGGCACAGGGTCTGCTTAGCCAGAGAACTGCCACTTAGTGAGAAACAGGCCAAGTATCCACTGAGAAACCACTGATGTAACTCTCAGTTCCTAATGAAGCAAAGGGAATCTGTTCAAGTCTCTTTCTTTGTAACGTTCCAAGCAGTAGGCATTAGATTTGAAGTCTTCCCCTCTTTGGTAGCTATGTTAAAAGATAATGGGGAATATTCTCAGTGAGAGTTATGACCAAGCCTGACATGTGCTATGAGAATTCCCAGAAAGAGGATGGTAAAATTCTAGTAAGAAAAGTAAAACCAGAGTGAGAGGAGATTCATTTTTATGGATCGTCTCTAAAGCAAATAATTCTGCACTATTTATAGTAGCCATGAAAATCCTCACAACTTGATAATAAGCAGGTGGGCCACTGACATTTCTTAGAAGTACTAATAATTATGATGGAACTTGCTTTCTCCCACAGTAGAGTTTACACAATGAAAGGAAGGCCCAGAGTAGGGCAAAAGAAAAGGCCATGAGATAGCAATCTGACCTGAGGCTGATGGCTTTGTTTGTTTGTTTATGCATTATCAATGTCTTTAGGATTATGTTTGAAAGACAAGTGAGCCAGAAATGATCACAATTTAGATTCTATGACATTATGCCTATTGAAAATATGATATAGAAAAGGTGTAATAAAATACAATTAACCTGTGAAGCAGATATTCTATTGCCCATCACCACCAAGGGTTGAAAGCTATTTTACCTTACGAAGAAAATATTAATCAATACCAGTTCGGGTCTTCAGAGTCTTCATTTGCCTTTGTACTTAAGATACATCTGTATCTTAAGAATGCACTTAAGAGTACATTCTTTCAATAATATCTCGTACGTAACTTGTTAAAAATTCATTACTGTTCAGAATTTTTTTGGGGGGAGGAGAATTATATGCCTTGAAAGATAGTCTTAAAATAAATGGGTCCATACAGTTGGGGGAGGGTGGAATGGAACAGGGAGTGTGGTTGACAGTAATCGTCCTGACACCACATGAACCTGGGTTTGGATGCAAGCTCTGACATTCTGTAACTGTTGGCTGTATCTTTTTTTCCCTACTCCTTGGTGTTTGTTTTTAATCTATAAAATGGGAGGAAAAAAGATTAATGAAATAATGCATCTTCAACTCTTAGCATAATGCATGGTATATAGGAAACAGTTAACAAGAGTTACTGATTATCATTTTAAAAATAAGCAAATCAGCATGTATACACACATATATGCACACATACAGAGTCTTTTATTTATCCATTGGTACTACGCTCTCCATGCACTTATTTAGCAGAAGGATAAACGTTTTTATAACATTTTCATTCTTTGATACAATTTAGAAAATACTGAGCAAGTGAAGTAAGGGACCATCTATAGAATGTGATTTCTGGGTTCCTAAAAGACCCTTCCTCACATACTGAGAGCTGATGTTCCAAATATTATCATCTCATTCCATCTCATTGAATATGTTTAAGCTTAAGTTTAAACTCCCCTTCTTTCTTCCTCCCTCCCTTCCCTCCTTTTCTTTTTTCTTCTCTTCTCTTCTCTTCTCTTCTCTTCTCTTCTCTTCTCTTCTCTTCTCTTCTCTTCTCTTCTCTTCTCTTCTCTTCTCTTCTCTTCTCTTCTCCTCTCCTCTCCTCTCCTCTCCTCTCCTCTCCTCTCCTCTCCTCTCCTCTCCTCTCCTCTCTTCTCTCTCTCTCTCTTTTTTTTTTTTTTGCTTTTGCTCTCTTTTCTCTTTCTCTTGCCCATTCTCTTCTCCTATCTGAGATTTCTTGGTGGACTTCCCAAAGTTCCTTTGGGATAGGACTTCCCAAAGTTCAGGTGATAGGAAGCTGGCATGAGCTTCCCAGGCCTCAGAATCAGAGAAGTTCTGCAAAGTCAGCACTACCATTGGCTGATTATGCTTTAGTTTAACATTAAGACAAAAATGTTTTCAGAAGAATATACTTTACGCTCTAGGTGGTAACTATATGTTTTATTCCATCATTATTTGGATTTCTCTGATATTTTTTTTTGCAATTAACATGTATCCCTTTCATAATAAGAAATTAAAAACACTTAAGGAAAATAAAGAAGTTGATAGCACTATTCGGAGAGTGTTAATTCAGGGCAGAAATCCCTGAATTTTGCTGCTTCTGTGATAATTTCTAAGGATGTTGGGTATGTGGAGAAAAGATGATGTAGATATCTGGGTTATGTATTTCATTGTTCTTATCTTTCATCATGACATTTCTGACAGTTTTCCTGTCAGGAAAAAAGAACTCTATGAAGCACAAAAGTCTGTGTACTTCATAGAGTTTATACAATCTGTAAATTAAATTACAAAGGTGAACATTATTTGCTATCTTTATCTGTCTTTTGGCCTCAGAAGTTTCCTCACACATTTTCTTTCTCTGCATATGACATTCTAGAATGTTACATGCTCTAGCTTTTAGTTATCTTCTATGGAAGCCTTCAGCATGTCAGACCAATTTCTCATGTTCATATGGAAGTATATTTTCAGTACAATGGCACATCAACTTACACAATGAATTAGAGTGAATACTAAAAACATTTTCTGAAGGTAAAATAAAATAAAATAAAATAAAATAAAATAAAATAAAATCTACAAATGTATCTTGAGAAATCAACTTAGAGTAGCAATTTTTCTGGTACATGGACACATTTTTCTTCCATGAAATTTTTCTAAATTCATGTCTATCCATTTGAAGAAACTTTGACAGAACAGTTATGACTTTTCCCAGTGAGAAAAAAAGACATCACATACATCAGATGTTCCATACGCCTGTGTTATGTCAAAGTCTTTAGTATTTTATTGACTCTGTCTGGTCAGATGTCTCAGGAAACACATCAGCTTATGACATATGGGTTCAAACTTTAAATCCACTTTCTTACACTGCTTTCAATTGGCTTTTTTTTGGGAGGCAAGACCATTAGCTTCAATTAGCCTGATACTACAGACTAAAGACTGAGGATATTATCCTTAAGTATGTGGGACAGCTCATCACACAGGCTTAGACGAAAGCAGCAGAGTTTTAAACTCACAAAACTCTTTGAAGGCAGCACTTTCCTGACTTGTGGCAGAGCCACTGTGGGATTTCTGGGTAAAGCAGTTTTCGTCATCAGTTCTGCAGAGATCCTGGAAGCAGAGAGTATCTCCCTGGGCTCCTGGCCAGCTCCAATAGAGTACTGGCTTCCTGTACCACTTCCTCCCCAGAGATTCCTGACTTGAAACTTATGCTGCTTGAGGAAGGCAAACCTGTTACCACAGGGCTGTTGCAGTCCCTCTTCCCATGTGGCAAATTTATCACTAAGTTATTTACCAAAAAAAAAAAAAAAAAAAAGTAATGAAACAAACAAAACGAATGAATAGCATTACTCACACATTTGAGTAGCAGCTTTCATAATCAATTTCTAGAAATTTGGAAAAGAAATGAAATGGGATGGAGAAGATTTACAGTAGGAAAACTTTGATGAATGGCTCTTGAAAAGTAAGTAGGAGTCTGTCCTCTTTATACAGTGACTTTCCAAATCCACAGGAGCACATATTGAATATATTATGTGCCATATTCTCATTCTTTTCCTTCCTTTTGACGTGTAAGATAATACTTACCCTTCCTTTGATTCTCTGAATCTTTTAATGTACTAATGGTTCGTTCTTTGATGCACATGTACACAAAAGTGGTCCTCCTCATGCTGCTTTTCCAGAGCAAGCCTCTTTAATTTTACCTTATATATGACATGTGTCCTTGTGTTAGCCATCCCCTGTAGCATGTTAATAGATGGGTCACCACACACACTTTTACAATCTATTTGGAGAACTTCAGGAGAGAGAAAATGTTAAGAAAGTATAAAATTAAAATAATAATGAAAATTTTTTTTGTTGTTCAGATTTCCATAAGATTTCAGTATATATACACATATATATACATTTATATATATAATTAACATAAGAAAATGCTGTGATGATTTACCACATTTTATTAATTTATGTTATAGCAATACGTAATCGCCCTTTTCTCTATGTCAGCTTCTTATATTTCTTTTATAGCGTTTATCATAACACTTCCAACGTATCTCACCAAGTACGTGGGGATTGTCTCCAAGGCAATGACTAGATCTTGTTCTTCCTTGATGTTGGAATACTTTGATCCTTGGCACAGAGTAAACATTTAAATGCACTTTAGTTGAATGAATTTAAAAAAACAGACATATTAATAAATGGAGGGACAGTCATATGCATATATTTAACACTATAATCTTGTCTATAAAACAAATGTAGGAAGATTTCCTAAGTTTTTTCGAGAAGAACTAAGATTGGGCATGATATAAATAGAACGATGCAATACTCTACAGCACAATTTTTCAACAGTGGCAATGTGGACATTTGGGGCAGGAGAGCTCTGTTGTGGAGGCGGTCCTATGAATTGCAAGATGTTTAAGCAGCATCCCTGGCCTCTACCCAGTAAATGTCAGCTGCAATGCCTCCGTCCCCAACTCAGACAGCCAAAAGTGCCTCCAGACATTAGCAGCTGTCCGTGGGTGAGGCAGGAGCAAAACCACCTTTGGTGGAGAATCACTGCCAGTTAGTGTCTGATTTCAGGATGGTATTACACATTTGTACTTCATTTTTTTTCTGTTCTAGAAAGTAAGTACATAATTGGGGTGGGAAACAGAGGGAATAGTAATGCCATTTTCCTACTCAGGTTAGGAAGGATGGGAAACAAGTTTTGTCTCCTAAAAAAAAAGCATCTGAGAGACTTCATTTATTCAGGTAAACTAATATTTTCAGGTTATAAAGTGAAAATAAGCCTATGGAGGCCCATGGATTCTCCATCTAGTTTCCACCTCTCAGATATACATCACCACATCTGCTGAAGAAACTTATACCACCTTTTTGTCTGTTCTATGCTTGGTCTATATACTAAAAATAAGTACATAGTTGGCATTTTTTCCTAGTTAAAAATTCTCATCTTCCAAATTCTGCAAAATTTGCTTTCATTTTGTTTCATTTTAGAAACTGAACAAAATATAACTGAGTCCCTGGACTCCTTAGTTTATCATAAAATTTACTTAAATCTAATAATCTTTCACTGACAAGTTTTTAAAATTCTTTACATTAAAAAAATTATTATCTGAAAAGTCAGGTCAGATAACCTCCATGTAATAAGTGAGGAAGAACTGGAAACAGAGACAATTAGAAAAACAATGTAGGTTTATAGATTGTGTTACAGCCAGAGCCAGGAGTAATCTGGTGTCTTAGGTCCCAATCCCAACATATACAAAATTTTGATTACTGCTTTCAGAATGCTCTCAGGGCAGGATGTATTCATTTACACTCCTACAGTGATGCATTATAGCTTTCATCCCCAACCCTCATCTTCTCACCAATATTCGACTCTATCTTAACTTTAATCTTTGCCAATATTATTAGTGTAATGTAACATTCTGCAATCACTCTAAGGGTTGAGTTTCTGTCTATACATTTCTTGGCTATTTGTATTGGTACTTCTACTAACTGCCTATACCTTTTCTCAATTTTTTGGTTTACTTTCATCCATATTTCTTGTATATTTTAAATCAAAAGTCTCTGCCAGTTTTAGACATTATAAATGGTTTCTAGCAGATTGCCACCAAGCTGTTAATTTGTACATGAAGAAAACTTAATTTTAATGTTATGATATCTATTGATTCATTCAGGTCTCTATCTCCAGGTGGTCAGCTTTGAATAGGTTATAATTTAGACACCCAACCATGTTTTTTCTCTTTAAAGTTTGCTGGATTCTGGTGATTTCCATATAATAAAGTTCCCACATAGTCATAAACCCTATTTCTAAGCCCCATTCCATTCCATTGGTCTATTTATCAATTCCTGTACTACTACCACAAAGACTTTCTCTCTCTCATTGTTTTCTCTTTTTTTAAGTTTTAAAAATTATTTATCATAGCCTTGTGGCATATGTAGTGTACCAATATATTAGTGTTTCCAGAGAAACAGAACCAATAGGAGTTATATACATATATATAATACATAATATGTAATTTATTTCCCCATTAGTGAAGAAGAAATCAAGACATTTTTCAGTGAAGGAAGACTAATATGATTTGTTACAGGCAGAACTACTTTGATGGAACTAACACAAATTTGCTACATATAAAGAAATTTTAAGAGAAAGAATCGTTCTTGTAGGAAGGAAGAAAGAACAGTAGAAAAGGTAAAAATATGAGTAAAAACAATAGACTGTCCTTTTCTTCTTGAGTTTTCTAAATTGTATTTTACAATTTAAAGCCAAAATTAGATCACTGTCTGATGTGACTCTAACTTATATAGAGGAAATATTTAAAACAATCATGTTATAAATGAGGGAAGGTAAAGAGGTGTAAAAGGAGGTAGGGTTTCTACATTTCACTTCAACAGATAAAGTGTTAACAATTGACTGTGTTAAGTTATATATGAACAATGTAATGATGTAATAATGGTATGTATGACTCCATCTATATAATATTCTTGAAATGACAAAGTTATAGATATGGAGAACAAATTAGTGGTTGACAGGCATTAGGGTGACTATAAAGGGGTATCAGGAGGGAGATTTTTGTGGTAATGGGATAACTGTATCTTTATTGCAATAGTAGTTACATTATTAAATCAACATTTGTAAAATGACACAGAATTACACATTAATAGTACCAATATTAATTTCTTGGTTTTTATACTGTCCTGTTAGGTAAGATGTAACCATTGGGAGAAACTTGGTGAACTGGTACACACAGTCTCTCTACTGCCCTTACAACTTCTGTGAATCTTTAAACTGTTCAATATAACAAAATTTAAACAAAAACTTGTATCAACTGTCAGCATAGTAATAAATTAACTTTGGGGAATAAGTTCAGACTGAAGAGATTATATTTTTTCCCTTGTGGAGTTTAGGAAGTCTTAAAGCTCAGAAAGATGGATTCATTCCAGGAAAGGGCATTCCCATGTGGAACGCATTCTAATCTTTGAAATTACATTCAAAGAAATAACCTGTTTTTTCATAAACATGATGCTGAGTGGGAGGGCCAGAGTCAAATAAAACATAGTCCCCATCCCCTGCAGACCTGAAACATAGGCACATAAGCAAAGTAAGATCCTAAAGTGCTATGAATTATATACTAGCTCTATATAGAATTTGTTAATAACTCAAGATAGCTGTATCACTATTAATGACTTAGGGATCCCAGAAAATGCTTCTTGAGGGAGGGAATCCTCCAACTAAGACTTGAAGAATGTATAGTTCTCCAGCTAGAAGGGGATGGAAAATAAAGCAATTATCTATTTTTGTAAATCCAGCACCTAGAACCATGTCTGCTATCTAAGAGGTACTCCATAAACGTGTGAAACTCTGAGCAATCGAGACTGTGTGAAAACAAGAGAAATTGGGGTGCTTGGGAGGCTCATTCAGTTGAATGTCCAACTCTTGATTTCAGCTTAGGTCATGATCTCGGATAGAGGGATTGAGCCCTACATCTCTGCTCTGCATACTGGGTGGGAAGTCTGCTTGAGATTCTCTCTCTCCCCCTCTGCCACTCCCCACCTCCCACTCACATGCACCTGCGACTGCGCACATGATCTCTCTCTCTCTACCTAAAATGAATAAATAAAAAAAAAATAAAAATAAAATAAAATGAATAAATAAAATATTTTAAACAAAAAGAGGGGAATGGACTTTAAAGATGAAAGTAGAAAAAGAACAAATTTCCATTTATTTCCCTGAAGAGGGGTCTTCAGTGCCCTGACAATTTATAGAAACTTTCAGGTGGAAATAGCCCAAACTTTATTCTATCTTTTTCATTCATACACAAATATATGTATGTTATGATGGTGAATGCTATATGTTCCTGAAGATGATAAATGTTATATTTTCTTGAAGATAATGTTTATTATATATTCTTCTGGTGCCCTGACCCAACGTATTGATGTGGAAACCTGGAGTTAACACAATTCCTTTTTGGAAATATAATCAATTTGTCTATAAATTTAGTAAGTATATTATTTTTTAATGCAAATAAGTTTATAAATCAAATCTTTAAGGCATATTCAATGTTTAACTTTTGCATTCTCACCTTAAAACAAGTTATTTGACCATAGTGAATTATTATATTGCCAAATATTTAATATAAGTATTATTCTCTAACATAAACCAATGAAATTTGCTAAACTTAAATTTTGCACTTATTATTAAAACATTTCCTATTCTAACAGGTTTTTCCTGTTATTGTCCCCAAATTCAATTACATTTTTCAAAAGTTCCCCTCTAATTCTCTGTAGATGCAGCTTACTCCCCTTTTCATTGACAAAGGCAAACCCAACACTCGGAGAGAAGGAAAATAAATAATATCTATGTGGATTGACTCAGAAGGAAATCTACTTCTTGCCCTTGACATGAATTTAAGTTTGAGACAAATTAAAAAATAGAATGTTTTAAGAAATTAAACAAATTTTCAGATTAAAAAATTATGAAATAAAGTTTAATAAAATAACTTTAGTAAATTATTTGAATTTCTATGTTCTACAGTTTTATATCACTTTTAGTGTATGTTCTTAAAAATGTAAACATTAAAAATAAAACTGAACAGTGCTAATGTTAAGCTGCCAATTTGAAACTGCAATCAACATAGGATGTGGATCTTGAATTTTCTAGATGATAGCTGTGGAAATTTATACAAGAGTTCTTACTATTGAGTTGTTATTAAAAGGACAATTATATCATATATATATATATATATATATATATATATGGATATATATCCAGTTATAAAATAAATAAATCATGGGGATAAAAAGTACACCCTAGGGAATATACCCAATACTATGTAATAATTTTGTATGGTGACAGATGGTAATTACACTTATCATGGTGAGGATTGTGTAATACATAGAATTACTGAGTCACTGTTATAACAGCCGAAACTAATATAACATTGTAAGTCAACTATACTTCAATTTTAAAAAAAGGACAGTTATAACCCATCTACTACTAGGTGTGAATTTAAGACTTGGAAGTGAAAATATACATAGTATATAAAAATTGCGATAGAAAATTACTAATGAAAAATTAGTTAAATATAATTTTTGGATTTCCACAGGCTAAATGGGTTAAACACTTATATAAACCTCTTGTTTTTCAGTGAGTAAACATTGTCTCAGAAGACAGGGTTTTTTTCCTTCTCTAATAACAGAATAATATTTTAATGAGAAAAAAATCTTAACTTTTTTCCTTTTAAAGACACAATGAAAAAATATCCATTATGGCTATTGGCAGAGTTACTTCATCCTAGAATAACATTCGCTTTTATATTTACCATGATCCTTGGGACTTCCAGTCAGATATTATATGGATAGGCTATATTTTAGGCTGATTTATACTCTTTTTCCTCAGAATAGACTATGAGGTGTTTAATTTGGAACTTATACAGTCAGCTATTGTAATCCATTTAGATGAGGAATTCAGATAATTTACATTACAAGATATAGATCTTTGACTTACAATGAGGTTATGTCCTGATAAACTTATCATAAGTTGAAAATACATTTAATACATGTAACCTACCAAACATAGCTTAGCCAAACCTACCTTAAATGTACTCCAAACACTTAACAGTAGCCTACAGTTCGGCGAAGTCATCTAACACAAAGTCTCTTTTATAATAAAATCTTGAATATCTCATGTAATTTATTGAAAACTCTACTGAAGTTAAAAAAATGGAATGATTGTTTGGGTACAGAAGGGTTCTAAGTGTTTGGTTGCTCACCCCTGGGATTGCAGGGCTGACTGGGAGCTGTGGCTCCTACCTTTCTCATCATCATAAGACAGGATCATACCACATTATCACCACCCAGAAAATATCAAAATTCAAAATTTGCAGCACAGATTCTCCTGAATGTGTATTGCTTTTCCACCATCATATAGTTGAAAAATTGTAAGTTGAACCATTGTAAATTGGGGATTGTCTGTATAAAATAAGTGACTTTTGAAATTTTAATTTTTTTGGATTTACATATATAAAATAATGAGAAATACAAGAATAACAATTAAATGTTCATAGCTAGAGATGACATGTAAATGCACATAAAATATGTTCATGTATGACAAATGTGATATGTATATGTAAGTGTGCATATATAGATTAATAGATATGTGTATATTATAAATGGGTGTCTTTCTTATGTGTGTTAATGAACACTCCTTCATGTCAGGGACTGTATTCAAAACATTATGTCTATTTCTCAATTCATCTTCATAAGAACCCTTTGAGATATGTAATAGTGCTATCATCATTTTACAGAAAAGACAACTAAAGCTCAGAAAATTTAAGGGACTTGCCCAAATTCTTAGCTAATAAGGGGTAAAGCTATAATCCTTAAAACAAAAACAAAAACAGACTTCAGAACTTATATACTAGACACTAGATACCCCATTGAAGCTAATGCCCTCTAAGCATAGCAAGTTACATAGGAATATGTATTTCTTAAATTTGTTTACTTTTTTTAAAAAATATGGTCTATATTTCTTAAAGGGTGTGTTTAGATTAATTCATTATTGATAATTCTTTTTAAAAGTCATTTCACAGTTTGGCTATTGTGGACATTGCTGCTATAAACATCGGGGTGCAGGTGTCCCAGCGTTTCATTGCATCTGAATCTTTGGGGTAAGTCCCCAACAGTGCAATTGCTGGGTCATAGGGCAGATCTATTTTTAACTCTTTGAGGAACCTCCACACAGTTTTCCAGAGTGGCTGCACCAGTTCACATTCCCACCAACAGTGTAAGAGGGTTCCCTTTTCTCCGCATCTTCTCCAACATTTGTTGTTTCCTGCCTTGTTAATTTTCCCCATTCTCACTGGTGTGAGGTGGTATCTCATTGTGGTTTTGATTTGTATTTCCCTGATGGCAAGTGATGCAGAGCATTTTCTCATGTGCGTGTTGGCCATGTGTATGTCTTCCTCTGTGAAATTTCTGTTCATGTCTTCGTGGATATATCTTGCAAGAAGTTACTGTGGCCGAGTTCAAAAGGGGTGTTGCCTGTGTTCTCCTCTAGGATTTTGATGGAATCTTGTCTCACATTTAGATCTTTCATCCATTTTGAGTTTATCTTTGTGTATGGTGAAAGAGAGTGGTCTAGTTTCATTCTTCTGCATGTGGATGTCCAATTTTCCCAGCACCATTTATTGAAGAGACTGTCTTTCTTCCAATGGATAGTCTTTCCTCCTTTATCAAATATTAGTTGACCATAAAGTTCAGGGTCCACTTCTGGGTTCTTTATTCTGTTCCATTGATCTATGTGTCTGCTGTTTTTGTGCCAGTACCACACTGCCTTGATGACCACAGCTTTGTAGTACAACCTGAAATCTGGCATTGTGATGCCCCCAGATATGGTTTTCTTTTTTAAAATTCCCCTGGCTATTCGGGGTCTTTTCTGATTCCACACAAATCTTAAAATAATTTGTTCTAACTCTCTGAAGAAAGTCCATGGTATTTTGATAGGGATTGCATTAAACGTGTAAATTGCCCTGGGTAACATTGACATTTTCACAATATTAATTCTGCCAATCCATGAGCATGGAATATTTTTCCATCTCTTTGTGTCTTCCTCAATTTCTTTCAGAAGTGTTCTATAGTTTTTAGGGTATAGATCCTTTACCTCTTTGGTTAGGTTTATTCCTAGGTATCTTATGCTTTTGGGTGCAATTGTAGATGGGATTGACTCCTTAATTTCTCGTCTTCCGTCTCATTGTTCGTGTATAGAAATGCCACTGTGGAAGGAGCCTCGGTGTCCATCGAAAGATGAATGGATAAAGAAGATGTGGTTTATGTATACAATGGAATATTACTCAGCCATTAGAAACGACAAATACCCACCATTTGCTTCAACGTGGATGGAACTGGAAGATATTATGCTGAGTGAAATAAGTCAATCGGAGAAGGACAAACAGTGTATGTTCTCATTCATTTGGGGAATATAAATAATAGTGAAAGGGAATATAAGGGAAGGGAGATGAAATGTGTGGGAAATATCAGAAAGGGAGACAGAACATAAAGACTCCTAACTCTGGGAAACGAACTAGGGGTGGTGGAAAGGGAGGAGGGCGGGAGGTGGGGGTGAATAGGTGACGGGCACTGAGGGGGGCACTTGACGGGATGAGCACTGGGTGTTATTCTGTATGTTGGTAAATTGAACACCAATAAAAAATAAATTTATTATTTAAAAAATTAGGAAAAAAAAAAGAATGACCTCAATAATCTCAGAATCCATTTTAAGAAAATGGAGGAAGAAGAGCATATGAATGTAAAGTAAATAGAAAAAATGAAAATAATGAAGATCAGAACATAAAACACCAGGAGTGAACCCTTCTGTATATATGGACTTTGAATGATAATGATGTGTAAATGTAGGGCCAGCATTTGTAAGGAATGTACCACCTCTGGTGGGGGCCTTGATAATGAGGGAGGCTATGCGTGTGGAGGAACATATATGGGAAATCTCTACCTTCCTCTTAATTTTGCTGTGAAGCTAAAACTGTCATTAAAAAGTCTTTATTTTAAAAACTAAAAAAAAAAAAAGTCATTTCATAGCAATTGTCCAAAATGGAAAGAAAAAAGTGACATTTTCAGGAATAGAAATTAAGCAATCCATATGGCCAGGTTTCCCCTGGAAACAAGGTATTTTGGCTCAGTACTGGACCATGCCTCAGAGCTGGGCAGGCTCTAGCACATGTCCCAGAGCCACTTGATGATTGTTTTAGCAGGAGGCACCAACCCTTAAGCAGAGGTTAGCTAGGCACTTGTGTGAGGGAGTCCTGGCTCCTCCTCTCTGAACAGCTGACAGAGACAGCAGACTTCACGTGTTCCAGTGTGGGAGGACTTTGGGACACATTATGGTCTTTTGAGTCACGTGCTCTCCTAGAAGCTGCTTTACAGATAGATCTGGAGGACACCAGATAGAATGTCTCATTTAACTCCCACTTTTTGCAGCCGGGTCAAGAGAATAAAGTGATTAGCTCAAAGATCATGAAAGGCAGAGATAGGATGAGAACTGAGGTCTCCCAACTCACATACAGTCAGTTCAGCCCCCTTAACAGCAGCTGAGAAATATTCTTTTCATTGCAAGTGTGAAACTGTGTAATTCAAAGCAGCTGGAGTTTAAAGGCAGTATTGTTGGTTGATGTAACTGAAGCAGCCACAAAAATAACGATAGAAACCAGCTTTTCTCTCTATATTCCACCAAACCTTCCCCTGTGTTGATTCCATTCTTAGGCCTCTCTATGTAGCAAGATGGCTATAGCAGCTCTAGATTAAGCATCCTCTCAAATTCAAGTGCAGAGGAAATGAGAACTTCCTCCAAACTATTTGAAACTAAAATCTTGGGATTGACTTTCCTGGCCAGAATTCCCATTCCTCAAAAATCAATAACGCCAGGAAAATGGAATGCATCAATCATGTCCATTACCAGAGCCCTCCTTTTTTTAAGTCATTTTTTTTTTTTTTGAGAGAGAGAGAAAGAGAGAGGTAGAAGGAGGGGGCAGAAGGAGAGGAAAATAGAGAATCTTAAGCAGGCTCCCCTCTGTGCAGAGCATGACTCGGGGCTCAATCTCACAACCTGGAGATCATGATCCTGAGATCATGACCTGAGCCAAAATCAATAATCAGCCAGCTTAACTGACTGAGCCACCCAGGTGCCCCTTTCAAAACCACATGACTGGGAGTAGGGTTGAAGTATTTGGGATATTTTCAACAGAAGAGTAAATGAATGGAGAGTGACAGAATAATATATATTCATTACATTAATGTAAATTACACTGTTATAAAGTATGGAAGTGGCTACTGACCTTTAAAGTGAGTAAAATTCTAAATCACGGAATGAAGACATATTGAGATTTGTGACCCAAGTATTCTTCAGATTAGTTACATTTTATCAAGTTATAAATCAATTCAAACAAAGAAGGGATGGATAGGAAAATATTTTTTACAACAATGACTAAAAAGTCAAAAGTATATTGCAAATTTCTGAGAGGAAGAGCAAAAATGTTGTCTCACTTTTGGGCAGTGGAAATGGCGATAATACAAAATCAATTATTTTTGTCTATCCTAGTAGAGTGAAAGAGTTCTTCTGCTGGATATTTGCCACATTTCATCTACTTTCCACATCCTACACTCTCATATCAATGAAAGACAACATCAGTTGAAATAGACACAATAATAAAAGCAATAAGAGCTCATGACATTTTTTGATTTTTCCAGAGACCTTTTATGTCTAAAGGGTTTAAAACAAAAAGGGATGATAGCATTACAGAAATCACCCATAACCTAACCAAGGAACATAGGCTAAATATTAGAAGGAAATTCTCCATGTAGATTTAACTAAAAGAAAATATAATAACTAAATAAAATATAATAATCTTATAGATATAACAATGCAAGAAGATGTCATAAAACCACAGAATGAGATGATGTGGGATCTCAGAGGAAAAACTTCAAAGACCAAGACTTCACTTAAAACTGATGATAAACTTCTAAATAAATTAGAAATAACAAGGCACATAATAGAGCTTTAATAGAGGAAAGATCAAGATAACCACAGTTAAAATTCAGACAAAAAATTAATATATATGAATAAAAAAATTCCTGAAATGAAGAATTACACCTATAGAGTGAAAAAAACATATTCTCTTCCATGAAAAAAAATTAATATGGAGTCATCAACCTTTAATCGTACCTGGATGAGTTACATTACCTCCAAGATAATCCCTCAGGCATCCAAGCAGAAAAGCAACTCTCTTATTAGGAAAAATAGGAGCAAAATAGGCTAGCTCCAGATTTTAGCATAACCATATTCAGTGCCAGAACACAGAGAGGCAATGTTCAAAATGTGTGCAGAAAGGCTCCCAAAGAATATATACTGTTGCCGTGCTGCTACTCAAGTAATTCAAGTATGAAGGCAACTGTGAAGACACTTTCAAATATGAAAGAACTCAGGAGCCAAAGCACTTTTGAGTCCTTCTTGGGGAAAAAAGTACCATTCAATTAAATCAAACCAATGAACTCATGAATGAAGAAGCCTCAGTGTAAGACACTGAGTATCATGAGACCATAGAGCAATGTCTCTAAAATTCTTTTTTTTTAATAAAATAATTTTTATTGGTGTTCAATTTACCAACATACAGAATAACACCCAGTGCTCATCCCATCAAGTGTCCCCCTCAGTGCCCATCACCCACTCACCCCCACCCCCCGCCCTCCTCCCCTTCCACCACCCCCAGTTCGTTTCCCAGAGTTAGCAGTCTTTAATGTTCTGTCTCCCTTTCTGATATTTCCTACACATTTCTTCTCCCTTCCCCTATATTCCCTTTCACTATTATTTATATTCCCCAGATGAATGAGAACATACACTGTCCTTCTCCGATTGACTTACTTCACTCAGCATAATACCTTCCAGTTCCATCCACTTTGAAGCAAATGGTGGGTATTTGTCGTTTCTAATGGCTGAGGAATATTCCATTGTATACATAGACCACATCTTCTTTATCCACTCATCTTCCAATGGACAACGAGGCTCCTTCCACAGTTTGGCTATTGTGGCCATTGCTGCTATAAACATCGGGGTGCAGGTGTCCCAGCGTTTCATTGCATCTGAATCTTTGGGGTAAATCCCCAACAGTGTAATTGCTGGGTCGTAGGGCAGGTCTATTTTTAACTCCTAAAATTCTAAGAGAAAGCAGTGTGACCAAATTTGGCCCAGTGCATATTAGTCTTCTATTGTGAAAGCAATAGGCAGACATTCTCAAGCCTGTAAGGACTCAGGAAAATAAAAGTTCAGAGGCTTTCTTCAACAGATAATGGTAAAATTCAACCAAAAGATTAAATTGAGGGCAGAAACAGAAAAACCATAGAAAGACTAAATATAACAGAATATCATCAATACATAACAGAATGTACATGTTATTGGGCCTTTTATCAACTTAAAAATTATCTAAATAGTGAAATTTAGGTGTAGGATACAGTGTGGGCCAAAGTGGAAATGTACTAATTTCCTCATTTTCATGGCTGGAAGCCAATTGTTACTATATAAGTAAAACATGTAGTTAAAAAATATAACTGACTTTTGTATTTTTCAAATTTCTTTAAACTCAGAGGGTCTTTTACAGATTAAATTATCTCTTCTGCAGAATATTTCTCTTAAATATAAACTTAAGTGTGATGGCCCCAATTTTAAAAATAGCATGCAGAGTGTGATACACTTTTATAAACATATTTATTCTGTCTATAAATATGTATACATTCACAAGGATTTCTGGAATTGTGTCAATCTAATTTTCTTATGTTAATCTAGTATTAAGAATATCTCTTTCCAGGTGATATGACTTTCCATTTTTGTCTTTTATCCTTTTTATATTCATTGAGGTTTTTGTAATAAACATGCATCATGTTCATAAAAATAATATAATTATTCTAAAAATATATTCTAAAGGAATAAGGGAAGGGAAAGAATCAAGGGAGATCTGTGACAGCTTTAAACTGATGTCGTCAGGTCTGAAAGTATCATATCAGGTCAATCCTTTCATTTGCTTAGGACTTCATTCATCAGACTACAAAGCTGCCTCGGATGCTGCCACACCCTCAGGACCTCAGGTAGAGTGAGGTGGGTCACTGAGGAAGAGGCCAGGGTAGTCTCCAATACTGACTCTACATGAAAGTCACTGGTGGGAGAGGGTAACCTTTGCTCTCTAAGCATCCTGCCCAGATTAACCTGGGAGTGAAGGGGTGGAAAAACACAATCTATGCACACATTCTGCCTTCAGTAGCTTTTGCCCACTACTCTACGTGTGATACAGTTTCCAGGTCTTTGTTTTGCAATTTATTTAAGAAAAGGCAGCTTTCTGGATTTGTTTTGTGGGGCTTCTCCGCTTTGAAGATTCATTATAATCCTACTGACATCCAATAGAGACTTTAGGAAGAGGGTGTGAAGGCCAAGTTCATAAGTTTCCTATCAGGACATATACTGCTGCTTTTACTCATATAGCATTTTAGAAAGAGAAACAAACAAAGCTAATAAATGCAGCTATAAGGCAGTTTTCCTTCTATCTTTTTTGGATGCCCTCTTGTCCAACTGTCCTCCACATATATCATGGATATCTAACTTAAATACTTCCCTGAGATTTTATACTTGTAATAACATGTCGTCAATAGAATAAGGACACATTTCACACATAGGAATAAGGTGGTCCGTATAGTGATGTACCATGTAACTGAAGATTTCTGCTTTAAGCACCTAAACTTTCAAAATTTGTTTTTTAAATATGAAATAGTTTATAATTGAGTAAAGCATAAGCAAAAAAAGTTCCTATTACCCACCTCATTTCTGATCTAACTTCCTGTACTAGCCACATTAATATTGGCTGAGGAATCAAAAACAAAACACAACAACAAAAAAAATCAGAAGAGTCATTCTTTACTTACCTCTATGTTCCCATTCTCAGGAGAATAGAGTTCAGATTTTCTCTCTGGAACACAAAGAAATGTTGGATAATGGCCCTAATACCAGCTCTGTGTCACTTATCACATGTATCTGATGACGTGTTTCTTTTGCGTATAAATTAGCATTGTTTATATTTTATTAGGTATTTTGCACCAAGAGAAAATCAATTCATTCTTTTAGCAAAGATCTACCGAGCACTTAAAATATGAAGTAATTAGATAATGATATCCTCAAAAGCTTATGGTTTTATCAAAAAGATAAACATGGACAGGCCATGAGCATCTTTAATGATTTGCTGGGCCACTGAAATCATTGCATTTCTCAACTTGTGCTACCATATTCTTAGTCCCAGAAATTATCCCTTCCAATACACTAAGTTCAGTGCCAGCTGGACATGATTTTTTTAAAAAAATGTACTTTGAACGTTCTATTGAGAACTGCATTGGGAGCCTCTGAATAAGTTTTATATTAAGCATTATTTATATTCTTCTTTGGCAAAACCAAATTAAGTTTTAAAAATAATAAATGCTGCAGTTTACCAGATGGTCTTTAAAGCCCTTGTTACTATTCGTGTTCAGTGCCATTCAGTTTATTTTTAAGTGGATTTTTCCATTGAAGGCCTAAGCTTCTGTCTAATGAAATTAATGCATGAAGTCAGGGTCAGACGGCATGAATTATTCATTGAATTCTCACACTTGCCTTTATGGTTAAGTCATCATAATATATCATAGCATGAAGAATGTTAACTTTCTAAAACCAAAAACTACTCTCTTTTTAAAGCGCCTTTTATATTTTGGATAAATATATGTGTTCTAAAACCCCTTATCAAGGACTAAGGATTGTAACTTGACTAAATTTTGGTATCATAACTTTAAATAAAACATTATCTTAAATAAACTCAGATTTTGGCACATATGATTTCCTAAGAAGTAAAATACTTTTAAAGCTTCTCTCTTCTTTAAATACTGAATTTGGGGATCCCTGGGTGGCTCAGCGGTTTGGCGCCTGCCTTCGGCCCAGGGCCTAATCCAGGAGACCCGGGATCGAGTCCTGCATCAGGCTCCCTGTATGGAGCCTGCTTCTCCCTCTGTGTCTCTGCCTCTCTCTCCGTGTGTGTCTCTCATGAATAAATAAATAAAATCTTTAAAAAAAATACTGAATTTGAATTAAATATGTTTTACTACTTTAGTCTATGATTAATTCCCTTAAGATTATACATGAACACAAAGTGAGGAAAAATATAAAATTTGATCTATGAGACAAATATTATTATTGTTTTTTAGGTATTTCTCTCTCTTTTAAAAACTTACTCAATTTAATTTGAATTAGTGTATCTTAGAGTATGTCTAAAAATGGAGTTTACAGGCTATGAATACCATTTGTATTTAGAATAAAATATATAAAACTTCTGATAATGCCACCCAGTCTTGCAAGTCTGCCTTCTTATCACACTTCCTCTGGCTCTCCCCCTACTCTCTATTCTCTAGTTGCACTGGCCTCTCTGGACACCCAAAGCTCATTCCTGACTGGGCTTTTACCTTTGTTCTTCCTTCTGCCTGGCAAGCTTTCCCCAAATCTTCACACTATGGCCAAGCTGGGTATTCAAGGCTTACTTCAAATGTTACCTTGGAGGAGACACATTTTTGTTATATTTTCTTCATAGTGCATCACTGAAATTACCTCATTGATGCATTTGTGAGTACACAAGTGATGATTACAAGTTAATTTTAATCTGTCCCACATAGAATGCAACCTCATGAGACTATAAACACAGGCTTTTACCTCTTTTTGTCTCTGTGTGGCCTTTTAACAGGCCCAAGAAGCACATTCCACACAGAGTAAGCTGTTGTTAAATATTTTAGAGCGAATGAACTAGGGTCATCTAGGGCAGGGGTTGGCAAACTTTTTTGGGGGGGTGGAGGGGAAGCGCCAGGAAATAAATATTTCAGTCTTTGTAGGACATATTCTTTAGTTTTCTTCCTTCTTTCCTTTGCCTAGTCTAGTCCATTATAGAAGTGATGAAAATTTTTAAATTTAAATTTAAATGACAAAAAAATCCACTATTTTGGTTCACATCCATTTTCAGACACTGCAGTAGGCACCAGTGCTGGCTACAAAGCTAAACTCTTTGAGTAGAAACCTGACGTGGACTTAGGTCAACGAGAAGGAAAAGTAATGAACAAGCTTAAACAAGACTTTCTTCGAAAGACCATTAAATTCTACTTCAGTCAATTGGTGTCATAGCATTTCAGTGAAACGGAAAGCACAACTGTGACTATCCTCACTTTAAACATAATAATCCTTCATCACCAGCTTGAAAACATTTTTTCTTCTATAAATTTTGGTGTCAAATTGATTTATCACTTATTAGATGCTGGAGCAATGGAAAATATAGAAAAACAATTCAAAGTAACAACCACAATCTGTTCATAGTCGTTCAATTGTATTCTGTTAGATGTGTACTAGTTATATTCAAGCCTAAACTGTGTTTTCTTATGATCTGACTTCTATTATGTCTAGCCCAAAGCTTTCTGATTAGTATGACTTATCGTTTTATTATTTATTTTTATATTTTTATTTATTAGTAGTGTTTTACATCATTATTATTTATTTATAATAAGTTATTAGAAACATTATGCTCTAGGTACTAAGCAGTGTCTATACATGATCTGTTTGAATCCTCTGTTCTTGTTTACTGCCATCCTCATTCTGTGGATGAAGAAGCAAAAGCTGAGAGAGGATTAGGAAGTCAACCTACACCACACCTTTAGAAAGTGGTGGGGCTGGGAGCACGATTTGGGGGGCAGGAAGGATGACAGTAGAAGAAAAGGAAAGAAACAATGGATCTGGGAAAATGCAAAGGAGGAAAGAGAATAAACAAGGTAGGGAAGAAGTAGAGAAGCAAAGTTATCCTAGGTTTCTATCACTTGTTGAGATTTCTCAAGACAATGATAAGCAATGGAGAACAGCACTTTTTCACCAGCATCTTCCTTGTCATGTCTTTTCAACTTCTCTGTGAAAAGTAAATATTATCATGCTGCCTCTTATGAGATGCATCTTGTGATTTTTCCTAAATTTTGTGTATTTTGATGAAAAAGACTTTACCACAACCAAAAAGGAAACCCTACTTGCCCAAATCACATTTACTAAACTTCTATCCATTTAAGATAATTTTTATCCTAGAAAATTATTGGCTGGAGGTCAGATAGGTAATAACCAATCTAGGCCAAAAGTTTATACTTGATTGTAAGAGACCTGGATTGAACATTCTTTCTTCAAGAGAAAGTTTTTTTAGAAAACAAGTCACTTCATAATAGATTCCAAAACATGGAGTCATGACACGCTAAGAGGCCAGAATACAATGTGGAAAGTTGGTTAAAATATGGATAGTCACGAACATACATATGGCTTTGCACGCATATACACACACACAGAAACACACCCAGTTTTTTCTCCAGAAAATGTTTTAAGTGTTTATTGTTCTGTTACCATATAAGCACATGGAAGCATATTTGTATAGTTATGTCAATTGTTTTAAAAGCTATTATTTTATATCCAATGCCAATTTTATAAAATCATGAGTTACTTATTATAAGATATAAATTTTCTTAAATAATTTAAGTTCTACATCTCCAAATTTTGTTTATTTTAATTAAGATGAACTTTTATATGATAAAGAGGTGATGACAGACATCTAATAAACCATGACTTACAAGGATCAAATTAAAGTATTTTGGCATGTAATAACCTCAAAAGCAAGGATATAAATGGACACATTAGTATCTCCTTAAAAGTCATACACATAGAATATTTTTCTCAGACTTGTTCTACATCCATTTGCAAGTGTAATGTGGTATCATGATAGTTGTCTTTCATGTGTTTATGACAGTTTTGGATACCAGAGCTTTATCTGAGCAAAATGCTATGTAGCAACCAAGGATCAGAGGGCAACAAGGGTGATCTCAATCACAGTGTGGCCATACTATCAACAGACTGAAGTGGAATTAATGACCATGTTTTTTTCTTTCTGTGTAAGTGGGGTTATTAAGTAAAAAGGAAAATTAGAAAATTAAAAACTAGCTACAGTGAAGAATTGCTTCACAGTAGCAATTCTTTGACTTCCCTAGTAATTATTATTATTATTTCTATTATTATTATTAGAACTACAAATTATTTAAATTATTTAATACCTTTATAAGAAAATAAAAATCAATTGATAATTGTAACTCTAAAATGATTTTAGAACGTGTAGACTTGTGTTTTTGATAAAATAATAGACACTAAATCCTAAAAGTTTTATCCTTACAGAATCTTCAAAATATTCAAAATCTTCAAAATACATTTTTTAAATGGATAGCCAAACTCACAAGAAAGTAAAGAGCATCATCAGAAGGCAATATGAAGTGAGAATGCTGCCCATAGTGGTGAAAAAAGTGTTCAAAGCCAGAAGCTTGCCCTGGGGACACACGCTGATTCCCAGGGGAGCTTTAAGTCTTGGTGGATCATGCAAGCAACAAGAAACACAGACTTAACAGTGAATCCAATTAGAGATCTTCTACATACAACCAGAGTCCACAGAAGGCTGCTATCTTGAGAAAAGGAGAAAATTTGAAGGAAATTTGTAGGAAAGTTGTCCTACAAGTGAGAATGACAGGGAAGTTTGTTTGACAAAGGTAAGTAATGGTTGTGGTTTAGTATATTTATACTAAATATAAAGCTCTAGCCAGAAGCCAGCCTTCATGTAGGATCTGGGTTGAAAGCACAACAACTTTAAGGTACAAAAAAACCCTCTATAGTCTTTATCTGATTAATTTATATTCCTCTAGGTACCTAACAAAAAAAGTAAATATTCTGCTTCTCAGAAAATAAAAAGGAAGGAAGGAGGGAAGGAAGGAAGGAAGGAAGGAAGGAAGGAAGGAAGGAAGGAAGGAAGGAAGGAAGGAAAAGAAAGCAAGCATCTTCAACTCGGGTCCCATTGATTTCTTACAGATAAATTTCCAGTAAAAAATACACAAAATAAAACAAGGTACCAAGGTTAAATGTAAGTAGAAACATTAAAGAGAAGAAAAAGGTTTTCAGACTTAAAATATTGGAATTATTCTTTAAACCTAAAGTTAATATATTTGGCATGCTTATAGAAATCAAGGAGAGGACTAAAACATGACTAAGAAATAAAAAGCTATCGCAAATATTTATTTATATATTGTTTAAAAAATAAAGCACAAGGAACTTCTATAAATGCAAAATATGATAGCTAAATGTAAAAGAACTCACTGGAAGAGATAAACAGTAGACTGGAAACCTCAAGATATTTAATAAATTGGAAAACAATTCTGAAAGATTATTCAGAATGCATCAAGAAGAAACAAAATTTTGAAAGAAATTATAAGCACAGAGTGGAAAAACTCTAACATTGATTTTAATAAAAATTCATAAAGAAGATAATAGAAAGAATTATGGAAAGATTTTAAAATAACATGGCTGAGAATTTTCCAAAATTAATAAAAGACACATACTTTCAGATTTAAAAGTACAATGTCTTAAACAATATAAATACAAGAAATTCACACCTCATCATCATTTTATGGTGAAATTGCAGAACCAAGACAAATAAATGTTAAAAGCATCTGAAGAAAAATCAGATTAGCTACAAAATAACCATAGACAGCCAAATTCTCAAAATTAAAAAAAAAAGGAAACTAGAAGAGAATAAATTTACATATTTTTAAAGGTTTAAAGAATATGTTGGTGCATAATTGTACTCATAGTAAATGAGAATGAAAAAATCACTTTCAGACAATCAAAAAAGGTTTACTAGCAAAGGATCTCCACTAAAATGAATTTTAAAATATAACCTTCAAGAAGAAGAAAAATGATTAAATAGAACGTTGGAAACGCAAGAAGAAATAAATGAGCAATGAAAAAGACAAAAATATAGTTAATTCTAAATAATCATTGACTATATAAAACAATAACATTATTTAACTAGAGGGTTAATTTAGAATTAAAATACTTTTTACCAATTAGCATGCCAACAGACATAGAAGGGTTGAATATCATCAGGAATTAAAGATGTAAGGTCTTCTATTATTCAGAAGAATTGAGCCTTAATAAGTCAACATTAGAGAAGATACAGAAAAAGTAGAACTACCAAAAGAGTCTGAGGAGGAGTGCCAGAGGAACAGCAGAAAGGCAAGGAGTGTGTGTGTGTGTGTGTGTGTGTGTGTGTGTTAATAGCTAACCAGAACACACACATTTGTAAGTTTGTCTCTCAATCATGTTAGTGCATTTGCCAAATCTAAATTCAATCAATAATTTGGAGTACAGATGAAAATATTAGGATGGATGTTTTCCTGACCATTTTGTCTAAAATTTATCTTTCATTTGATACTGAGCAGTGAAAATTCTCTATTAAATGATAAAAAAGGTTTATGTAATGGAAAAAATATTTTGGTAAAATTCACTCCCATTCATGGCAATGACTGCTTCTTTCCTCCCAGAACCACCTACTTCCTCTTCTTTAATGATGGGACCTCCACAATTTTAGTTGGGCACATGTACCCAGAAGATTACATTTCCTGTCTTCCCTTGTATCTAAATATAGCCATCTGGCTAATATTTGGTCAAAAGAGTAGAAGAAATGTGTGAAATCTCCAAAATATTTCTTTAGATGGATGAGATTTGTGTTTTATTTTACATTTCCTCCAGAAAGAGGGCACAATGGTAGAGAGAGGAGCCATCTTGTGCCACAAGATGGTAATCTAATTTTCAGTGAGACAGCACCAAGATAGAAGACAGACCTTTACCAAACATGTGTTGAAGGTAAATCATCTCCATTAATATCATTTAAGCATCTAGGATGAAGAAACTGACTCATTACATGCAGAAGGTATGTTGATTTGAAACAGGTTGGTATCCATTGCTATGTCTGTAACATTCTTGAATTCATTATGTGTCGTATCTAAACATTATCACTCTAACAGATGATACTGTACAGACTTATTGACCTATTGCATTCAATATCAAAGATAATTGTTATAATTCAGAAACTGTGATTAGGGTTGCTTGGGTGGCTCAGTCACTTAAGCATTCAACTCTCGATTTTGGCTCAGGTCATGATCTCAGGATCTCAGGGTTGTGAGATGGAGCCCTGTGTTAAGCTCCATGCACAGCATGGAACCTGCCTAAGATTCTCCACCCCCTTCTCAGAAGAAGAAAAGTAGTTGTGATTAAAACAAAATAAAACAAGAAAAATTGCAGTCTACTCTTTCCATACTGGAATAAAATTTGTTAGGAAATGGAAAAAAATACAGACCACACTGACATCATGCTTTTCCCTAAGAGCATCATACAGGAAAGTCAAGAAGGTGAATATTCAAACCTTCCAAGGCATTTGATTTTTTCAATAGCATTTCATGTTACTCAATCTAATCCATACATCTAAAGGGTAAAGAAACACTGATGCCAGGTGATTCCATATTAAAGAATGTTACTTTTCACACAAAATCATGTAAATACAGATATAGAAAAAAATTTGCTTAAGTACACTGATGTTTGAATTTCATATAATTTTCATGTGTTAAGAATTATTATTATTTAAGTCATTTAAACATGTAAAAACCTTAGTTTTTAGGTTGTACAAAATTAGATATTGGCAGGTATGACTTATGGATTTGGCCTGGGGGGCCATGTCATGGGTAGCAGATTGCAGACCATTATTCTAGATGAAGGAAGATGATAGTCAGGTTTGAAAAACACTGGAAAGTTAAAGTACTCCTAAATGTGGCCAGCAATTAAGGAACAAAATAAACTAGATATCAGTGCATTAAAAAGAGGTAAATACAAAATGCAAGAAAAAGTAAAAATAAAAGGCAAATGCATTGGAAAAACTATTTGTGACAGAGCAGGTGAATGGTTAACATCCTCTATATACATAAGTTAGATGTAAGAAACAAACACTTAAATAAATATAATGCAGGAAAAGACAAATACAAATAGGCATAAACAGTTTGTAAGACAACATACAGATAAAAAGTAAGAATCCCGAAAGAGGTGAAGGGATAGGAGAGTTCTTAGCTGGCCGGGTGCCTGTAGGTTCTCTGGATGTTGGAGATGATTGAAGCTGCCTCTTCAGAGTTTTTTTCTCACATTTTTAAGAGAATCTCATTGTTGAGGACTGGGATACTATCTCCTCTGGTTTCCTCAGGTTGATACGTCTCTATTAGTTGTGATTCCATAATTGTGAACCTTTATAAAACTTGCTGTTTGAGGTCACTCAAATAATTTTTAAAAATATTGAAGTGCATCATTCTTTTCAAGTTTATGACATGTCATATTTTCTAAGGTTTTCTAATGTTTAGAAAATGTCACCAGTGAGACAAGCAAAGAATAATGTTCTCATTTGAAGATTTCTTCTGTATGGTCTTTAAAATTCAACAAATAAATTTATTTTTAAATAGGCAATTCAGCCTGTTTTCCAGACTTTAAACATTTACCAAACAGAATTGTTTATAGCATAGGAGTCTATTCTATTATTAAATTGAATTATTTTAAGTTCTTGGATTATAATCAATTTACATATGATTAAATGTTTGACAGAAGACATAATTTATGGCCAAGTATCAGAAGTTTTACCACATGGATTCAAGAAATATATCCTGGATCAATAAACTATTTTATGATGATATAAAGAATATACCTTCGTCCCATTCCTCTGATTAAATATGTGGAGCATATTTCCAAATGTTATAGGAAAATAGTCATCTTTGGTTTTTTACTTCCAGACGGTGAAATGACAGCCAATTCTGTTGAAAAGGGAAAAGCATATTCTAAATGTAATGTGTTTCCAGTCCATGGCATCCAGAAAAATATTTTTTCGTTTGTACTGTTTTAATGTTTTCAGCCTTTACTACCTCATAGCTAAGAATTTCATAAATCATATGTTTTAGTTATTGAAATAAGTATTTTTAATAGTAATTGAAATATTTTAGGGAATTACATATTATTTCTATCCTACTCTTTTACCCTTTTACTTCCTAAAAACCTTGACTTAATTTAAGTAAGATTTTAACTTTTCTTGAATCTCTGTACTAATGGATTATTTTTACTTATTTTGAAATTGTCACATTTAAAGAGTTTGTTATAGCTTTTCTATTCTAACATTCTTATATGATCATTATAGAAAAATATAAATACAGAGAAGTAAAGAAGACTGAAAATACTCTTGTGCTCAGTACCAACATAACTTTTGCTAATACTGGGGCATAATTTTATTCTGAATTATTTCTTTTTAAATTTTTTTCTAATTTTCTTGAACAGAATTCCAGTAGGTTGTGAATTATACTTTATCAATATGAAAATATTATTTTAAACTTATGCAGGTGTTCCATGTAGCTGTTATGAAAAGGAAAGAGCTGCTTACATGGAAAGTTGTTAAAACCAATTCTATTGATAAGCCTTGTGGTATATTTCTCAGTAATAGAAATATGAGATCTAGGCTCCCAACCTACTTAGTTCCAAGTGACAGTAAAACTTTTGTCATAGGATGGAGTAGCAAGTTCTTTACTTGAAGACAAGGACTATGTCCTATGCAATGTTTCTTAACAGCCCAATGCTTTAATTCAACACACACTTAATGAGCATTTGCTACATGACACTCTGTAGAGTGAGGGAAAAGTTAGGCTTGTGATATCTCCAGCCAAACTGTACCTCCCTATTTTTAATGTTTATCTAGTATGATACATTCAATTTGGCTGTTGAATTGAAAATTATATAATTTGGTTGATTTACTTATGTAGCAACTAATTTAAGTAATTCAATTCCCAGCATGGAATTTTTTTATCTTGAATATATTATGTTCAATAAAGAGACTTAGATTCCATACTATGCTCAATAAAGGGATTTAGATATCATACTCTGATAAATGCTTGTTAGTTGTAAAATTATTAATGCTTTTGTATGTACACATGCATGTGTATACGTATTTATTTATTTAATTTTTTAAAAAAAATATTTATTTATTTGAGAGAGAGAGAGTGGAAGAAGGAGAAGCAGACTCCTCGCTGAGCAGGGATCCCAATGTGGGCCTGGATCCCATGACCCTGAGATCATTACCTGAGCCAAAGACAGATGCTTAACCCACCCAGGTGCCCCATTTGATTTTTTTAATGCCTCTGTGTTTATTAAGTGAGATTTAAAGTTGTATCTCCTAAAGTTGTTGTTCAGGACAAACGAAACAAAATATACAAAGTGTCTGTTACAATATCTGGATCAGAATAAACATCCTTTAAATATAAGCTATTATATTTGCTAGTTTGTTATTATCATAACAATAATCTTTCTATTTTTCTTAACTGAAGTTGATAAAGAATATAAATATACATTTTCCTTCCATTTTAAACAAATGTCTCTTTATCATCTTAAAAATTTAAAAACATGTGACATTATAGCAAAGTTATTTAATTTAAATTTTAAAAATAAAAAGGTATATTGGATTCTACATAAATGAGATCATATGGTATTTGTCTTGCTCTGACTGACTAATTTCATTTAGCATAATACACTCTAGCTCCATCCATATCAAGGCAAATGGCAAGATTTCATTCTTTTTAATGGCTGAATAATATTCTATTATATTTTTATATACTTATATACTTATCCACTCATTGATCGCAGGACATTTGGGCTCTCTCCATTGTTTGGCTTTGTTGACAATACTGCTATAAACATTGGGGTGCATGTACCCTTTTGAATCTGTATTTTTGTATCCTTTGGGTAAATACCTAGTAGTACAATTGCTGGATTGTAGGGTAGTTTTATTTTTAACACTTTGAGGAACCTCCAAGCTGTTCTCCAGAGTGGCTGCATGAGTTTGCATTCCCATCAGCAGTGCAGAGGGTTCCCCATTCTCCACATCCTCACCAACATCTGTTGTTTCTTATGTTGTTAATATTAGCCATTCTGACAGATGTGAGATGATATCTCATTGTGGTTTTGATCTGCATTTCCCTGATGATGAGTGATGTTGAGCATCTTTTCATGTGTCTCTTCATCTGGATGCCTTCTTTGGAAAAGTGTCTAATCATATCTTCTGCCCATTTCTTAACTGAATTATTTGTTTTGGGGTGTTGAGTTTGGTAAGTCCTTTATAGATTTTGGATACTAACCTTTTATCAGGTATGTCATTTGCAAATATCTTCTCCCATTCTATAGGCTTCTGAAGTTTAGTTTTAGTTTTGTTGATTGTTTCCTTTGCTAGACAGAAGTTTTTTAAGAAAGAAAACAGATGAATGAACAGGAAGAAGAAAAAAAGGGGAGAGGGAAACAAGCCATAAGTGACTCAACAATAGAGAACTGAGGGTTGCCAGAGGAAAGCAGGTAAGGGATGGGCTAGTCAGGAGATGGGCACTTGTTGGGATGAGCCCTGGGTGTTGTATATAGGTGATGGATCACTGAATGTTAACTTATAAGATTTAAATTAAAAAAAGAGAGAAAAATAAATAATTTTAAAAAGGTATATTGGAAGTATCTAAAGTAAAAAGTCTTACTAAATCTCCTTTCTGACAGAAACATACATTGGGATTTTCCCTTTTCCCAGTTTACATATTTACAGTTTACATATTTATACATGTATCAATAATTTCAGAGATAATATTGCCAAAGACATTTTGGTTCAAAGACTAGGTTCTAAAACAAATAAAATGCTTGGGAAACTAGACAATTACATGGTTCACGAAGAACAAAGAACTAGTTTTTTTAATAAAGATTTTATTTATTTATTTATTTATTTATTTATTTATTTATTTGAGAGAGAAAGAGATAGCAAGAGAGAGAGCAGGAGCTGGTAGAAGAGGGAGAAGAAGTAGGCTTCACACTGAGCAGGGAGCCTGATGCGAGGTTCAATCCTAGGACTCTGGGATCATGACCCAAGCCAAAGGCAGATGCTTTATTGACTGAGCCACCCAGGAGCCCCAGAGGAAAGAACCTTAAGAATTATTTTCTGAACTTTCTGATGATGAGTATTGTTTTCAATTCTTAATACTCTAGGTCCAAAGTTCCTTATCAACGTTTCCAAAATCCAAAGGGTTCTAAAAACAGAAAAATTAGTTCCTAACTAATATGCTAGCAAAACCTGACATGGCCTAAATTCAATCATTGACAAAACTAACTTCAAGAGCTAACTTGAAGGTCTATATAGTTTCAACTTACCGCATGCAGTATGAATATTTATAAATATAGACAAATATAATAATAAGCTTAATTATAGAATGCTGCTCCAGATCTCACTGGAGATATTAGGTCAAATATGATATCTATCACTAATTATCTTTCTAAAATCTGCAAAACTCTAAATTTAAAAAATACCTGGCTGAAAGCCCACATGTCAGAAAAGAGATTAATATAATATTAATAATTAGTGAAATAAAGCACAATATATTATTATAATATTAGTAATGTATTATTAATGTATTAGTATCACCAGAGATTTTATTATATATAAGTTAGCAGAAAGCACTATAGTTTCCATTTAAAATTGTTTTACAAATTCTAAGAATGTCTTATTATTACTGAATAAATAAGATATATTATTTCATAACTCCTCAAATTGTTAAATGGTGTTTAAAACTGTATTTTGCAAAATCAGAAAAAATTATGCCAAAATTTAAGTTTCTCTATTTGTAATATCAATTTCAGTTGATACTTTCCATACCTGTAAGAATAAACTGATTCAGGGGGGCTGGGGAAAAAAAAAAAAAAAAAAAAGAATAAACTGATTCATTTCACATGTGTTTTAACTTTTTTCTTTATCAAATAGAAAATGAAATGTATAAATTTCTAAATAGTAAATTAAATGTCAGCTCTAGTTGCAACATTAACTACAATTAAAATGCAAATATATGAGTTTCATAGTCTAACATTAGACTAAGTTACTAATATTAGCAACATTAAAAATATGTATCTCAAAGTGTTTCATCTTATGTGAATTAATAAATTAACATGATTGTGTACATTCCAGGTCAGATATTTACCAAAGATAATGTCCCATGTTATCACATCTACAGTAATAAGTACACAGTTTTTTTGGCTTACAGTGGTATTTAACATTTGATCCTGTTAAAATAAGATCTACATAGATTGCTTTATGTTTTATTCTTATTTTTGTAAATGAAATATTTGATTATTATATGAAAATAAAATGGTTTTAAAAGGTTCACGACTAATTTAAGCTTTCTCTCATTTCAAATTTATCCTACCCTCTACTTGCTCACCAGAAACAATGACTTTTAACTCTTACAGCTTTTTCTTCTGTAGTTGTTTCTGATTATAGAAAACAATTATATGTGTAAAATACATATATTAATATATACATATATGTGAAAATATAGATGATATATATTTATAGATACATATAATTTTTGCTTATTATAATTTTTGTCAGAATAATATTTGCTCATACTATAAAAATTAAATACATCACTCCTGAGCCAAGTGGAATACCATGATTAGGAATCATCTGTTGTACAACTTACATTTATTTTACTGGAATCTTGCTTTATTATTTTCTTACACAGTGCTTTAGTTTTTTCTTTAGATAACTAAGTCTTCTGGCCAAAGCTGTCACTTTGCAACATTAGATTGCTTTTCCCTAGTGTTCATGTCTCCTTTTTGGTTCATCTTTCATTTTGCTACCTTTAGATATAGCAGATAGCAGTTGAAGTCCTTGTGTTTAGAAATGTTTTTATTGAATCTTCATATTTGACTTTTAAATTGATGTGACATCGAATTCTGGGTTTCTTTTTTTTTTTATAATTCTTTTTTTTTTATTTATTTTTTATTGGTGTTCAATTTACTAACATACAGAATAACCCCCAGTGCCCGTCACCCATTCACTCCCACCCCCCGCCCTCCTCCCCTTCCACCACCCCTAGTTCGTTTCCCAGAGTTAGCAGTCTTTACGTTCTGTCTCCCTTTCTGATATTTCCCACACATTTCTTCTCCCTTCCCTTATATTCCCTTTCACTATTATTCATATTCCCCAAATGAATGAGAACATATAATGTTTGTCCTTCTCCGACTGACTTACTTCACTCAGCATAATACCCTCCAGTTCCATCCACGTTGAAGCAAATGGTGGGTATTTGTCATTTCTAATAGCTGAGTAATATTCCATTGTATACATAGACCACATCTTCTTTATCCATTCATCTTTCGATGGACACCGAGGCTCCTTCCACAGTTTGGCTATCGTGGCCATTGCTGCTAGAAACATCGGGGTGCAGGTGTCCCGGCGTTTCATTGCATCTGTATCTTTGGGGTAAATCCCCAACAGTGCAATTGCTGGGTCGTAGGGCAGGTATATTTTTAACTGTTTGAGGAACCTCCACACAGTTTTCCAGAGTGGCTGCACCAGTTCACATTCCCACCAACAGTGTAAGAGGGTTCCCTTTTCTCCGCATCCTCTCCAACATTGGAGTGCCTGGCTGGCTCAGTCGATTTTTTTTTTAAGGCGGCAAAAAGGGAGCCAAGAAGAAAGTGGTTGATCCATTTTCTAAGAAAGATTGGTATGATGTGAAAGCGCCAGCTATGTTCAATATAAGAATTCTGGGTTTCAAGACATTTTCCCTCAGAATTTTGAAGGCTATTATCTGCTAGCATGTTTGTAACTCAAAGTGTTGAGAGGAAATCAGCAGCATCAGCAGCACCTGAACACTTGTTAGAAAAGAAGACCTTTGGTTCCATGTCAGACCTACTGAATCAGAATCTGCATTTCAACAAGATCTCCAGGTGATTTGTATGCACGTTCACATTTGAGAACCTGCAGTGTTGCTATCCTCTCGTGCACTGGCTTATCTGTTGGACTGGGAATGCAGTGACTCCTTTAAAATTTGAGAATCATGTTTCTGGAAAATGTCTTTGTATGATTTCTTGAAAACGCCTTCTCTGCCATTTTGTCTCCTAATAGGAATGTCTCCTAAACAAATATGGAAACTCCTGGATTGATCCTCAAAGTCCTCAGCTTTTCTATTTTCTCTCTTTTTATCTTTTCTTTTCTCTTTCTAGGAAATTTGTTACACTATCATCTTCCAATGCCATTAGACTTGTGTATCAGCTATAATTGTCATCTCAGTGAGCTCTTTCTTTTTTCTTATTATTTTTTTCTCATTGTCCAGAACCTAGTTATAAGGCATGCCCACCCACACAGGATGCTGAGAAATGTATTTTTTCACTCTGGAGACAAGTGTAACCCGCTAAGAATCAGTACTCTGTTTCAAAGGAGAGGAATAAAGTATAATGTGATTGGCAAATAGATGCCTCTACCACATTTCCAAATAACTAATTTCAGATGAAATAATCACATCACTTATTTATCTGTTTGATTTATATCTATCTATCTATCTATCTATCTATCAGCCTTCTTGTCATGAATAGAATAAATGATGACTAGTGAGTACTGGAGAAAAATTATTTTAAATAGGATAATTATTTGAAAATGAAAGCATATAGCATTTTAATTTTTAAATTTAGGATAAACCTTCAACTTAGAGTTAATCACCCCATACTTTCTAAAGTATGTTAAGGTCCGTTAATATAATCAGATTATGTTTATAACAAATTGAAGTCAGAGGGCTGATTCTTGCATAGGTTAGAGTAGAGTGTACCAATTACTTTTATTCCTCTGACCAAAGTCTGACTCCTTTATTAATGAAAGGATTCAACGTCATGATCATTTGGAAGGCCACATTTGTAGATCTAAAGGAGAAAGGATAAGTTGCTTCGTAAGTTTTATAGACCGAACCAAACTCCTCATCTGTGTGGTGACATGTATAGTCCTTTCACCCTCATTTCATGAATGTATTCAGTTTACATTTCTAGCCTTCCATTTGGTCAGCTTTTGACTGAAACAACAGAAATCTTAGAATAATTTGTATTTATATACAAAAGTCTACTATGTGGCAGTGAAACAATCCTACAACCCTAAAAGTTAAATTTCTCGTTGAAGAGAAAGTCTCAGTGGAAGATGCAAATCTAACCATCATTTGAAATCTTTCATATTATTCCTTAATGTAAAAACCTCCATTAGATTAGCTAGATAATATTTTTGAATGTTTACGGAGTTTCTTCAACCATATTGATTATATCGGTGTTTCTAGTTACTAAAATATTTAATTCTTTAGAAAATAATTGTGGTTCATGGATAGCAACATGAAATGACTTGAAGTTTAAAGAAATTTAAACTTTATATATATTCTCAATAAGCTTATTTATATTTGTTATTGTTACGTTTAGAACATATGTCTTTCCTCTTAAAGTTCACATAAAGTCCAAAAATTTGAAGATTCTATTCATAAAGTTTAGCTTCACTTAATTTATATTTATGGTAGAATACAATAAACTTTGCTTATATTTATAATGTGGTGTCTATTATATATTCCATCTATTAGCTGTTTTAGTGCAGGTAAAATGATGAACTATAGAAGTCTCATTAATATATAGATCTTTAGTCATGTCTAATCTTTTTGAGATGTTAAAAAAATAAAAAGACTGAAAGGAGTAGTAAAATTTAGCCAGGTTTATCCATATTACTGGAAACTATTGCTCCTGGCATAGCAATTAAAACTGATGTTTGTGACTGCCAGAAATAATGAAGTTTTGGATTTATGATGAGGGACCAAGAGGTATGCTCATATTTTATTTTTAAAGGTGAAAGATTTACAGTCGATGAGGCTTGAACTGATGTGGCTCATCATTCCAGAAATGTGGGAGTGAAGGAATGTGAGCTTAAGGCCAAAAAATGCCATTGTGTCCAGGTGGAAGTGGAACAATAAAAAGGAAGCTACTGATGGGATGATTTATTTTAAAATGCTTTGTGTAAAATGTATAAAACACTCAGCTCTTCAATAGCAAAATCAGAAAACTTAAGTTAGAACTATATATTTATGTTGTTATATTCTTCATCTTTATTTTCCCTCCAGATATGAAATCTCATAGATAGGTGTTCTTCATTAATTTCCAGAAAATTTTCAACTCCCCAGAGAAGCCAATTTAGATAAAAAATAATGTTTCAGGAAAAAACTGATCCCTGTTTTCTCTCCCCCTTTGTTTTCCTGCCACTCTTCTCCTGACATATTTGCAGCATGATTTCTATAATAACATTCTGTATCCCAAAAGCAGGTTTCTTCCTCTGAGGAAGGATGTAATTTTTCTAGAAAAAAATTATTTTCACCTTTAAAAATTTATTTATTTATTTATTTATTTATTTATTTATTTATTTGAGAGAGAAAGAGAGAGACCACAAATGAGGAGGGGAGCAGAAAGGGGCAGAGGGAGAGGGAGAATCCTAAGCAGGTTCTACACACAGCCCAGAGCCCAGTGCAGGGCTCAACCTCACAACCCTGAGATCACGACATGAGCCAAAATCAAGACTCTGAAGCTTAACCAACGGGGCCACCCAGGTGCCCCTTTTTTCGCCTTTCATATGTACAAAAATGATGTTACAATAAAATCAGTGAAGCCAGGTATACATATATTTATTTAGGGACAACTGATAGATTCTCACAGGTTCATTTCTATAGATATAAGTTCATAGTATTTCTGCATCAGTAGACAGAAATGCACTAAAAACTGGCACATTTTTCTTCAATGAAAAGTTGATATAAAATTTTAAAGAAATCCAAAATATTCCTATCAGATTGAATATGTGTTTATCATTATTAATAAAATTCCCCCTGCTGCCTATTATTTTAAATTTGTGTTATTATTTTGAATTGATCTTTAAGTGAATATGTAAATTATGTATATACGTAACACATAAACATATAGAAATATCCTAATGTGCTTTTCTCTGGAGTATCTTATTGTTGGTGATATTCTCCTAAATCAATTACATGTGTCGTCTCCAAAAACAGAGAAAGCTAAGCTCCAGAAGGAGAGATAGGCAAGGCAGAAATGCAGAGAGAAGTGGTCAAAGCCTGTGCATCCCCCACTACCAGTGATGGCAAGCTTCTGGGATGAAAGCAGACCTACTCCTGGGGGACATAGGACTGTGGACTCCTTTGTTCACAGTTCACCTGGGCTCTAGGACTCCTGTTGTTTTTGGTAAACCTCTCTTAACTGCATAGAATCTAAAGTGTTTCAACCTAATCTTCTTTTCCTTCTTCACTTGTGGTCACTGTGCATTGTGGTTTCATATCTCTCCCAGTCTTGTCCAGTTTTCTCCCTATTTCCTTTTATATAAGTTTTTTTTTCCCTCTAATAAAATCTTTGCACCTTTAACCATGTCTCAATGTCTGCTTCTTAGAGGACCCAGACAAATACAGGAGCCTATATATATTCATCCACTAGCTAGTCCAAGACTTGATGGCTTTACTAGCATCTGGCTTCTGGAGAACCTAAGATGAAATTGATTTGTATAGTACTGAAGTGCTGGACGTACCTGTACTCTCTTGCAACCACATCAAAGCCCAACTTCCCCCTCTGCTCAGTCCTGCTTTCTTCCTTCCTTTATCAGACGGGCCTCCCTTAGAAACCTTCTGTATGCATATCCTCATCTCAAAGTAAGCTCTCTGTGACCTGATCAAAGATACTCCACCTCATGAAAGGAAGGACACAGGTAGCAATGTAAGAGGCAGGATAAGACAAAGAAGATCTAAGATGAAAGAGTAGATACAATGATGAAACATGGTGACAATTTGGAGAAGTGAAGAATGATAAATAGATTTTCCTAGTCTAGGATGGAGGTACAGAGAAAGTAAGACAAGAGATGGGCATATTTGAACAATGGAGATAGACAATCTCGTGGAAGACCACAGGCAGGAGCTGATCCTGAATGTAGAGAGCCTCTTCTATTAAGAATACAGGATTTCTTAATACCCTTTGAGTGGGCTCCAAGTGCAGCTGTTCAGCTACTCAACTTTGGCCACTGCTCTTCTATCTCTGAAATGACCTGTCCCTGTCATAGTTTAAAGGGTCACTTTGGCCCAGCCCAAACTATCTTAATAATTTAATAGTCTTAGTTCCAGTTTAACAGGAATATAAGCATTACAGCCAAGTTTCATCAAGTCTAATAATTCTTGCAGGACCTAAACTGACCCAGAAAATAATAGAGTTATTTATCCTGGGGGAGAGGAAAGGAAAAATTAAGAAAATTCTGGAAATTATATGGGAAATTTAATTACCCTGATGCATAAACTGAGTTTATAGCTACAAGATGTAACTGCATGTAATATAAAACATGGACTCGATTTTGTTAGACTCATGTTCCCACAAGGTAGCACACTCAGCTAAGACTCATAAGGCAATTCTGGGGCCCCAGAGGGCAACAAGAGTCACTGGATTCCTATAAATTGGGATAGAGGGGCAGCATTCAAAGGGACCAGAAAAGACAGAAGCATAATGATGGTCCAATGGTTGTAAATACAGGCAGATCTAATTTCCCAGGGAGAACCTCATGACTGGAGAAACGATTCAATTTGGATGGGAATTTGAAATCCTGAAAGGCTGATGTCATGGACATTTCACTCTATTCTTCAATTAAATTATAAATTCAAACCATACTTTTCTCATGAATGGGTATTTTCATCCACAGTAAAGAAAAATCAAAAGAAAACTATGCATCTTGTTACAGATTCTTACCATATTCTATTTCTGTGTTCTGTATAATCTAATTACTGAAGATTATAGTTAGAAAAAGGACTCTAAAAATATCATTCTGCTGAAATAAATTTATTTCCTAATTGATTTCCACAGAAAATAATTTAATCTTTAAGTAAAATCAAGAATGTCCTAAATTTTCATATTAAAAATTGACTCAGAGGTCATCAGAGTAATCTAGAAGGAAATTTCAAAGTCCTGGAACCTGCAAGCCCCCAGCAAACAGACATAATTTTGCCTATTTCAAAGATTTTCATTTGAAATTCATTTTTCAGCATAATATTAAGCAATTCCTTTGTATGTGGGAGGAGCAGGGAGAAAGTGGTTGTTAACTTTACTAAAATGAAACAAAGGGATTTGAATGATCTATATTTTCCTACCCTCACCCCCGTTTCTATTAATCAGTTATAGAATCATTAATAGTTTTGAAAGATTTTCTGTCTCCTGTAGAATGTTTTTCCAAACCCAATACTTTTGTCTTAAGCCTTTTGATTCTGTCAATATCTGCCCATTATCAGCATTAATAAAATAAAAACCCTAGCTGCCAAACTGTTTAAATTTGCATATACACATAGAAGTTACTTTTAGATATGCCTATAGCCACTAGATTTTATTTATTCATCTTTCTCTTATAAAACTATAAAAATATTAGAGTATGTATAAAACGCTAACAATGGGAAAAAATAATTATGAATCTGTGCCGAAGTTTTTAGGACGTTTTAAATTTAACTGATCTGTTTTCATAAATATCCCTGTTAGTTTTCCTTTGCAAATATGTATGACTCATACAAACTTCAGTTATTTCTTTTCAACTATGCCAAATGTTTTTAGAATAATAAATGATTCGTATAAGAGATAGCTATTTCCAAGCATGCAAAAACAATCCTTAGAATATGTACCATGTGGTAACCACCTATTATGGCATTTCCTTTTTCTTGCATTTAATTCATTTTTCCTCCCTCTCCTTCCATCCATTTTACATTTTATCATATGCACAGTTCTTGTATTAGAAAAGTATGATTATATAATTAAGGAAATATGAATCAACTCATCACATCTAATTTTCTCGAGTTTAAAATTAGGAACAGAAGTTAATAAAATTTGTCTGCATCTTAAAATTAGCTCTGAATTATCTTGCCAACTTTTTAATAATTATTCTAAAATTGGATTTAGTTTTATAACTAACATCATGATTTCCATTTTTTCCCACTACTCCCATTTAGAAGCATACCAGAAACACATGAGAGTCTGAAAAAAGTGTCTTAGATAATCTTACATCTAAAATTACATTTAGAAGGGACAGAGGAAAACACAGAATAAAGTGCTATAAATTAAAGAACATGACCCAGTGAATTTTTCTTTTCTTCCATAGCAGTTGAGCAAGATACAATTTTCACTGGAGGAGTTCTGTGATGTTTCTGCCACCACACATTATAAAAATGCTTTTTCTTATTCAAAACCTTCTTAGAAAAAAGATGGCTTATTCATTTTGAGAGTGATCCAGAGAATAGGAATTATGATATAAAATGAAAGTGTAATTTTTTCCAAGTATAAATACATCTTTTTCTCTGTGTTCAAGAGAGCAATGACTAGATATGGCAAAGATATCTGCATTTAACAAAGGAAAAGAGATAAGGCATAGAAATAAGTCTGTAATGGTGGAACTTCCTATATCAGTCAATAAGACATGGAAGACTTTCCTTGGAAAGGCAGTGATGTGATTGAAAGAGGTCAGAGTTAGGATAAGATTAACTTAGATCCTGACTCTGTCACTTACTAGCCCCCAATAAGAATGCATTTTCAGCCTTTTTCTGAGCCTTGGTTTCATTACTTGTAAAAAAAGACATAATAATATATTACCTGATTATTTTCATTATCAAGTGAAACAGTGAAAGTTAAGCATGAAATAAGTGTTCAGTGCTAATCTCTACATGAGTCTACTCAAAAGCTCTTCTTACCATCTTTAAAGTGTGGGGTGCTCCAATCAGCCTTGCTCTGGCTGAAGAGTCAAATATATGTAACTCCAAATAACCTACACATTTACTGATTGAGTACCTGCCTAGTGTCAGACACTATTTCCACAAAAATGTTAAGTGATAATTAATTTAATACTAAAAAGTACCTTATGAAATCGGTACCATTTAACTCCAATTTTCTTAGCATAGAAAAGCCAAAAAAGTACTTGACCTGACATGACTAATTAGGAGGTAGAGACCAATTTTAAAGCCAGGGAGTTTAGTCTTTATCTCAAGAAGCACTATTTATTTTACTAAGAGATAGAACTTTGGGTTTATAATTAAAATAATTTTTTTTAATTTTTATTTTTTTATTTTTTTTAATAAATTTATTTTTTATTGGTGTTCAATTTACCAACATACAGAATAACACCCAGTGCTTATCCCGTCAAGTGCCCCCTCAGTGCCCGTCACCCATTCACCCCCATCCCCCACTTCCTCCCCTTCTACCACCCCTAGTTCATTTCCTGGAGTTAGGAGTCTTTATGTTCTATCTCCCTTTCTGATATTTCCCACACATTTCTTCTCCCTTCCCTTATATTCCCTTTCACTATTATTTATATTCCCCAAATGAATGAGAACATATAATAATTTTTAAAAATTCTTTTATCCTTTGGACATATCCAATTAAAAATGTATAGTCCAATTATAATATTTTAAAGTCACTTGGCACATTATCTTACCATGTATTTATAATACTGACTAAATACATATTTAGGTTCATTTTTAAATTTTTATTCTTGAGGATTGTTCTTTTATTTGTTTAATTTTATAATTGTGTAAAATATCCCATTTCATCCCTTAAGTAATATTTTTGAAAAATTTATTTTAAAAATAATATTTTATTTACTTTAAATACTTAAGTTATTGTTATTTTATATATATTTAAAAATATAAACTAATTAAGTAGATGTTATAGAGTGTTTTGTTATGAGACTTTATCTTTCCTATCATACATTTTTTTAAGGCTTGACATTTAGATCAATCATGTATCTATCTAAAATTTAGTAGGCTATACATGAACACAGTGTTCATTCTTATAAATTGGCTCAAAATTCATAAAACAAAACTTAAAGAAATAATAGATGATACTTAAGGAGATGACAAAGGGTTTCCTTAAAGGTCTCAAACATTCAGAACAATCTTAAAGATTGTTAACTACTTCCCTCTTAATGACAATAAAAATAATGAAGACATCATAGCTTGGATATTTCACAGAGTCAATAGAAAGATATGGCATTTAAACTTTCTATTGTCTTGTATTTTTAATACAAGTCGATAAATATATTTAAAAAAAATAAACAGTGGGAAACCACATATCCTATTTTCCTGCCTGGTCTGTTCCTCTTTGCATGGATGTATGTATTAACATCTAACCAATAGTTTCCTATGGATGGACACCTGGGTTGTGTTCAGTCACATTACAAATAATTCTGTTTTGAATAGCCTTATACAGACAGAGTCCTTGTTTTTGGAAGCATATTTTTGAGATGGATTACTAGAAATAGGACTACTACGTCAAGAGGTAAATGGATATGTAATTTTTCTAGGTAGTTCCAAATTTCCTGTCATTGTAGTTGTATCATTTGCATTGTCATCAACAATGTGCAAGAGTGCTTTTTACACACAGTTTCTTCCACACAAAGTGTACTGTGAAACTGTATTCTTCATTTTTCCTCTTGGTAAGAAATAGTATCTCTTTTTTTTTAAGATTTTATTTATTTATTCATGAGAGACACACACAGAGAGAGGCAGAGACACAGCAGAAGAAGCAGGCTCCACGCAGGGAGCCTGACATGGGACTCCATCCGGGTCTCCAGGATCACACACCAGTGGACACACAAGTTAACTGTGGGCTGAAGGCAGTGCTAAACTGCTGAGCCACCCAGGTTTCCCCAAGAAATAGCATCTCAATGCAGTTCTCCTGCTTTTGCAAATGATTGAGAGATGCACATTCCTATTTTTATAAAACATCTACTTTTTTTTCTTTCCAATTTTCTGTATTTTTTTCTACTTGGTTGATTTTTTATTTTTAAAAACAAAAATATTCTTATAAACTTTTCATGAAGTAATATTTTTACCTTTTCATAAATCTTTATTGCATGCTTACTTTGCATTATGAACTATACAAAGTATTGGGAAAATTGTTCACTATTTTAATTTTACTTATTATTTGAAGCTTTCCATTCAAATCACCTTCAGTGGAAGATGGGAAGAAATCCAGAGTTATTTATCAATTTATTAAAAGTTCATATCTGGATAGGAAATTCAATTTCTATACATTAATTTGGGATTCTTTTTTTTTAATTTGGGATTCTTATAAAAGGGACTGTATTTATCAAGATAGGATAAGTTATACTCAAGTAATATGCAAACTTCCTGTATCTCATTGGCTTAGTATTATGATGGGTTATTTTTTACTCACCTTCATAGTACATATAGGTCGAACTGCCCTTCTTGGTGATTCTCCTAGGTGATAATTCAGGGTCCAAGTTTCCTTCTATATTGAGACACTGTTGTCTTAGACTTGTGGCCCCTAAAATTTGAAGAAGGAGAAAAGAGAGCATGTGAAGATGGTTTATGGCCAGGCCTAGAAGGAATAGATATACATCACTTCTACCCACATCCTATTGGCCAGAATAGACCAAAGGACGCTTAAAAACACAGTTAACTTTTGTGTCCAGAAAGGGGACAATGAAGTGGGATTTCACAACAACATAGTGTTATTGTCTGTGCCAATAAGCAGTCTTAAATTAGAATGAGAGTTTTGTGTGATTAGCACTACCTTACTTTATCACTACTTGAAAAAGAAATGGAAAAGGAAGCAACATTTAAAAATTACAGTTATCAGAGCTTCTGTATTTTACTATAATTTCTTTCATTTGATGTGGTGAGCATCCAACCATTCCTCAATTACTCAGCTATGGTATAAAGCTTCTGCTTCTCAATGGCTGTGTGTTTTTTTCCAATTAGTATATGACATCGGGCATTACAAATTTCAGTTATACTTGTTTTGATTATCTACCTCTTTAAAATATATTGCTAAAGCCTATCTTTATTTTTAAATCATAACATATTCTGTGGAAATAGTTGTCACTTGTTTTCTATTTACTTTATGTTTGTAGAGTGCCTGACAGGCTATACAAAAAGAATGTTAAAAGTTACTATTTAGGGGGCGCCTAGGTGACTCGGTGGGTTAAGCCTTCAACTCTTGATTTTGGCTCAGGTCATTGTCTCAGGGTCATAAAATGGAGCCTGTGCTGGGCTCCATGTTCAGTGGGGGTCTTCTTCTCTCTTTCCCTCTTCTTTTGCCCCTCTCTCTGTTCACGTGCTCTCTCTCTCTCTTTAAAATAAATGAATAAATAAATCTAAATAAATAAATAAATATTCATCTTTTACCACAACAGACCTCTGGGTATAGCTAATTAAAAGAAAACTACTTTGGGGGCTTCCTATTTAAGAAAACCTCATGTGATTACCTTGAAAGTAGCAGATGATCATCATTATCCCTTTTCCTTAAATTTGTGCTTAAAAAAACAAAACAAAACAAAACAAAACAAAAAATTGTGCTTAAACTCGTATTTTATGTCTGTTTATACATAATTTTTACATTATTGTCAAATTCTCAAAAACCTTTCCCAAAATTTACATTCAACACTTTATTTTGTCCAGAATTAAAGCAAAAACTTATTTGTGATATAGTAAACCACAAAGAATACTAACATACTTTTGGGTATTTAGCTTTTTCTAAATTGAAAGTATGCCCCATGTCTCAGTATATTTTATTAAATTGGATGCACTTCTTTTTGCTCTCAGAGTACCCTATGCTATCTTCTACCATAGTGATTGTCACCTTCTATTACAGCTGTCTTGTTGAAATTGCCTTCACTAGAATCAAAGACATAGGGCCATATCTTCCATGCCAACATTCAGCACTTGGCACTTACTATGCATGACTCATATAAACTGATCAATAAATGTTTGTGGACATGAACAAGTTAGTAAATAATAAGTATGCATAAAGAAAATGACGATTCTTAATGATTGTTTTGTGATGAATTCAGAATCTAATTGCTTAGTTGGAGAAATGAGAATTTTATATATTTCTGAATGACTTCCTACTCCTTAATGATGCCTTCTTAACCTTCAAACTGCCTATAGGAAATAGACTCAAACAGGCTATAGAGAATGCAGTCACTTCATACCACTGTAAATATGCATACATGCAGCTGACATACATTCAGCTGATCCTTCCCCTCCCTTCCCCACACTCCCCCCTTCCTTTCCTTTTACTCTCGTACCCTCTTCTCTCCTTGCCTCTTTTGCAATTGCTTCTATGGGTATAAGACCAGTTTAGTATTACATGATTCCAATTCTAACACCCTCATAAGTGATTTAATAAATGGTAGGCACATTTCCAATGAGGCAATCAGATTCTTTGGGAGACTCTAATATTTGGGGTTAAAAACACTAGTCTCTGCTGTCATTTACACAAAGATAAAGTAGATCCAAGAACTGAGAGCACCATTTTGATGCAGCTATGCTTTGCCTGCATGCACAAACAGCAGAGAAAATGGGTTTCTTTAAAACAAAGAAACCTGAAAAGCAGAGGGCAACAGAACAAAATTCAAGTCCTCCCAGATGAATGGAAGTTGTCACTTTGAATTGCATGTGGCTGATTACAATTCTATAAATAAAACTCAGTATTCAAGAATATGATTCTCTTTATCTTTCCTTAATCACTGCAATTTCTGTCTTGCTCTCTTTTTTTTCATATCAGAAAACACCATCTAGTCAATACCTAGTAAACTCAGAGATTACTTGATCCATTCAGGTTTCAAAATGTCATCAATTTGGGATTTAAACTCAGTGAGTTAAGGAGTCAGAATCAGTCCACTTTGAGTTTTCTTCTTCCCATGTGGAGGTCCTGGGAAAAATGCGGTACTTCAGGGCATGGATGGTGAAGGGCATCAGATCCTTGATCATCTCTACACACCAGATTGATTGCTTCCTTTTCAGTCATTTTAAATACTTGCTTGTCAGTTCAGGCGCTGAGGTCCCTGAGTTCACTGTGATGCCTAATATCCAAGGGCCCAGAGCTCTTTCTCTATCTGAACTTTAAGGCCACCTGGAGTTCTCCGACCACCTTCTTGCCCCCTGGCATTTTGTGAGGCTTCCTTTAGGCCCTAATGGCCTGAACACTCTGCCCTTGCTTCTCCATAATTGTACACCTTCTTGATGCCGGGCTTCTTTGCAAGGGCAATGATCTCCTGGGCCACACTTGGAAGCAAGCCCAAGACATCCTTCAGATCCTCTCAAATGTACCTTTCCTGCTGTCATTCCCTTCCCAAGGGCGAGGTTCAAAGGTTCAAATTTCAAAGGTTCTATTTCACAACAGTGTTTGATACACTTGTCCTCCACACTTGGGAAAATATCTTTTGGTTTAGCTGAGAAAAGACACATTTCCTTTCTGTGTGTAGGGAAAACTAACCACATCTTTCCAAGGAAGCCATTTATGTAGACCATTCAGGCAGAGAATACTGAAACTGTTTTCCCCAACTCCTGTTCTCTCTCCCTTTACTTTAGTAAAGCACTAATAGGCCCTGTGAGCTGAAGGTGAGGGTTTGTTGTACACATTAGTCATCAAATTAATCAAGTCCAACCTATGAATGTCAGTGATAGGAGCTGTGTTTACCCAGATGTTCCATGTATACTTCAACTTATAAAGTGGATAAAATTCTACAAAAGTTTTAAGTTGGGAGAGCTGGCTCTTGTATTTCAAAATAACATAATTGGGGCACCTGGGTGGCTCCATAGGTTAAGCATCTGACTCTTAATTTCAGTTCATGTCTTGATCTCAGGGTTGTGGGTTTGAGTCTTGTGCTGGGCTCCATGCTGGGCATGGAGCCTATTTAAAAAATATCTTACAAATAATGCATGAGAATAAAAAATGGGGGACACTGGGGTGGCTCAGTGGTTGAGTGTCTGCCTTTGACTCAGATCGTGATCCCGGGGTCCTGGGATGGAGTCCTAGAACAGGCTCCCTGTGGGGGACCTGCTTCTCCCTCTGCCTATGTCTCTGCCCCTCTCTGTTTGTCTCTCATGAATAAATAAATAAAATCTTTAAATAAAATAAAAATAATTTTAAAAAGAATACAAAATGGAATGGTTGGTTGTGATTAAACAGAAAAAAGGCAAATTCACAGTGACTTTTTGTGTTGGATGTGTCAGCCCATGGCAGGCTTTTTCATAGGAAATATCTCATTTATGTCTCAGAACCACTGTAAAATAGATGTTAGCTTCATTTCTGAGGAGAAGAAACAATTAAATGAGTTATCCAAATTATAATAAGACTTCTATTATTGGTTGAACTGCATCCCGCCCCCCAACCCCGCAAAAGATACATTGAAGTCCCAACTCTAGGTACCTGTAAATGTGACTTCATTTGGAAATTGGGTCTTTGCAGATATAATCAAATTTACATGAGGCCATGCTGGATTAAGGTGACCCTTATATCCAATGACTGGTGTGCTTTTAAGAAGAAGATGATTTGGAAGATTTGGAGACCCTCAGACACACACAAAGGAAAGATAGTCATGTGAAGGTGGAGTGATGTAGCTATGGTCAAGGAATTCCAAGGACTGTGGGAAACTGCTGGAAGCTAGAAAGAGATAAGTATTCTAATCTATAGCCTTCATGGAGAACATGGTCTTTTGGACACCTTTAGACTTCAGACTCCAGAACTGAGACAGTAAATTTCTTGTTGTTTAAGCTATCTAGTTTGTGGTAATTTGTTACAGCAGACCTAAAGTAATACAAAATTCTCCAGTCATTGAATGCCTAGTAGATTGCAGACATTCTCGGGGCCATCTGTTACAGGCTACTTAATTTAATCCTCACACCATCAACACCAATTTACTGAGAGGATAACTGGGTTCAAAAAGGTTAAGCAACTCACCAATGTTATACTGTTTTACTATTTTCAAGTGATAGGGCCCAGATTTGAAAGGTCAGATGCAAAGGTCCTACCACACTACAAGTGCCTTTCTAAATTCACACCACCAGAAAACAAATTTGAAACGAGATTTTTCAGATTCCAGGTCCAGTGCCCTAATCACTAAATAGAATTTTAAAAAAATCAAATGTCACATTCATCAATGCAATACAGAAGTGAACAAATGAAGACCAGTGAACGTTATTGTACAAAATTCTATGTATAAAGTCTTAGACATTTATAAAGGAAGATTGAAATGCAAAATTACAAGTGATAAGTGAATCAAATTATCTTGAATTAAATAAATACATTTATGCAATTTTCTTACATTAAATACTGCTAATTATAAGCAGTCCAAGACAAAAAGATTTTGCCATATAGAGATTTTAATGGTAACTCTATCTGCAGTAATTAGGTAGACTTTTTGACCCTAGAAGACTGTTTTTAAAACTGTGTTTCAAGTGACCTTCCAATTTCCTCAGAGCTAAGACCTTCCTATGAACTTGCCAAGACCTACATGATCCCACCTCCTTTTCCTGCAACCTCTTACCCATTACTTCCCATTTGATCACTCTTCTCCAGCCACACTAACTCCTCTATGCTTCTGGAAATGCTCAGCTTTCTATGACTTCAAAAGAGTCTTTGAAGTTGCAATTCTCTCTGGCTGGAATTCTCTTCTCCCAGAGTTCTATATGGCTCACTCTCTCACTCCCTTCATGTTTTAACTTGAATGTCGTCATCTTTTTAATGTTGTCTTCTCTGACCACTCTATCTAAAATTGGATCCCCTCTCTGACACTGTCTATTCACTCCCTGATTTATTTTTTTTTAGCAATTAAAATTAGATGTGAAAATAAAGAAAAAAACTCATTTAAAATGAAGTTGGGAAGTCCTGAAGGGGGGGCTCTCATGAATGTAGCATCCATCTAGTTTACTTTACTATCACTGCAAGAAGAGGGAAAATTTCCTCCTTACCCAGCAACAACCCAGCCAATTAGAAGTTGACACAACTCCAAACTCTTGCTTTCCTCCAATTGACTTTTTTTCAAACAGCCCCTCTCAACTTCCTCGTTTCCTCTATACAAAAATGGCTTCTCTCCTTTGCTCTCCAAACTTGTCTATGGTTCACCATAGTTTCCTTGTCCTGAATTTTTAAGGTTGACAAATCAAATATACTATTTACATGCTTTTTGAGTTGTCTGTATTGACTTATTTCCCTTTCCACACAAATGGAAACTCCACTAAGGCAGACATTTTTGTTTTGTTTGTTACTATATATTCAATGTCTAAAACAGTTCCTGATACATATCAAGTCTTCAACAACATTTGTTGAATGAATGAGTGAATGAATGAATGAATGAATGAATTTGTGGATAAATGATTTTATAACTCTTAACCTGAGTTCCAAAATCTTTTTGTCTTGGACTGTTTATAATTAACGGAAATACAAGTGAGTGCAAATTATACATCCTCTTGGATTCATATTCTCCTGTATTTCCATCATTACTTTCCACATAGGCTCTTTTATTTTTCTCTTTACTTGCTTTCCATACTCACATTAACCTTTCCTGTTTTGCTTTCTCTTTTCTTTTTCCTCCGGTAAAGCTTCTTTTTAAGAAATGATATTTCAGTTTTATTCAGGCATAATTGACAAAGTTGTAAAATATTTAAAGTATATAGAGCGATGATTTGATATATGCATGTATTGTGGAAGGATTCCCTACATCAAGTTAATTAACTAACACATCTATCCTTTCACATAGTTTCCCTTTTTACAAATTTTGTTGAGAATTTTTAAGTTCTAGTCTCTTAGCAAATTTCAATTAAATAATACAGTGTTATCAGTTATAGCCACCATGTTATACATTAGATCCTCAGATCTTATTCATCTTTTATTCAAAAGTTTGTACCTTTTACCGATCTCTTCCTATGTCTTCCACCCGACAGCTCCTGGCAACCACTTTTCTACTCTCTGTTTTTATGAGTTTGGGTTTTTTTTTTTTCCTTTTTTTTTTTGGATTCCGTATATAAATGATTCCATAGAGTATTCGGTTCTTCTATTTGACTAATTTCACTTAACATAGTGACCTTCTTCATCTTTTATTATAGTCTTTTGCTTAAATTCTATTTTATCTGCTCCTATTTTCTTTTGCTTTTCCTTTGCATGGCATATATTTCTCCATAACTTGTCTTTCAGCTTAGGTGTTCCCTAAAGCTGAAGTTGAAGTGAGTCTCCTGTAAACAGAACATAGTTGGGTCTTGTTTTTTTTTGTTTTTGTTTTTGTTTGTTTGTTTGTTTGTTTGTTTTAATTCATTTGGCCACTCCATGTCTTCTGCATTCTAAATCTATGAAGGATTTAGTTCATTTATATTTAAAGGAATTATGGATAGGTATGAACATACTATTACTGTACTGTTCATTGTTTTCTGCCTGTTTTGTAGCTCCTCTGTTTCTTTCTTCTTTTCTTGCTCTCTTCCTTTGTGATTTGATAAATTTCTGTGGTGGTATGTTTTACTGTCTTTTGTGTGGCTACTATAAGCTTTGCTTTGTATTACCATGAGACTTACATAAAATACCTTATATTTATAACATTGTATTTTATCCTATACAACTTCACTTCAAGTATGTTGAAAAGTTCTACATTTTACTCTCCCACTTCCTCTTATGTTTTTGATGTCCTAATTTTCATCTTTTTACATTGTGTAATCATTAACAAATTGTTGTAGTTATGGTTATCTTTAGTACCTTCATATGAGAGTTATAAGTGATTTTACCAAAGCATTATAACATTGAGGTGTTCTGAATTTAACTACATATTTACCTTTTCCAATGAATTTTATACTTTTATATGTTTTCTGTTACTAATTAACCATCTTTAGTTTATTTTTTATTTTTTTTATTTTTTAATAAATTTATTTTTTATTGGTGTTCAATTTGTCAACATACAGAATAGCACCCAGTGCTCATCCCATCAAGTGTCCTTTCAGTGCCTGCCACCCAGTCACCCCCACCCCCACCCACCTCCCCTTCTACCACCCCTAGTTCATTTCCCAGAGTTAAGAGCTTTCATGTTCTGTCTGCCTTTCTGATATTTCCCATTTAACATTTCTTGTAAGGCTGATCTAATGGCGATGAAGCTCTAGGTAGAGCTTTTGTTTGTCTCCTTTTACTTCTCCCTTACTGCCTAGGGTCTAAAAGCCAGGGTTCCTTATCTGATCTTATTCCTCAATTTCATTTAAATCAATTAAAAATTTCATTTTTAAATAATTTGAAACTTCCAAAACCTGGACGTTTGGGCATACCTATCTGTAGAAACCTCTAGTACCTTGTGCTTTGAGCATCCTTCAACAGAAAAGGAAAAAGTCAACATTTACCTCTAGCAATGTTTCTTAAACTTTTCTGATAATAAGAATCCTCTGGGATTCTAATTAAAAATGCATTATTATTCTCTGAATATGGCCAGGTTTAGCAAATAAAAATATAGAAATACAATTATTCATTGTTCATCTGAAATAAAATACAGAAATACAAACTTATCAGTTACATGAAATTTGAATTTACCTGATATTTTGTATTTTATCTGGTATCCATATTGGGATGGTGTTCAGAAATCATGTTTTTAACTTGCACTTCAGGTGGTTTTTATTATCATGTTTTAGGAAGAGGCTCTGAGCAAGTTGCCTTTTTATCAAAGCCTACTAGTCACCTTTACAAGGGACTTTAAAAATACTCAAATCAGATGTGTAAATGTCACCAATCTCATTGTTAGTTATCATTTATGATTACTTGCTATTCTTATAATCATAATTATGTAGGTTGTTCAGCATATGTTAAATGTATTTAATTCTATCCTTTTTTATTACATCACCAAATCCTTGATTTATAGTTGTCTTCAAATTGTGTAGTTCATAATTATTGCCTCAATTATAGAAATTAGAAGGAAAATTTCACAAGACACTTTTGAAGCTAGAAAAGTGGGTCCTTGGAGGTGGAATTTAACTATTCTTTTTGATCTTGGATTTATTACATCATTCCAATCAAACTGATTAATGATACAATGTGGGGAACCTTGACTCACAGTTTTGTCCTCAGAGGATCCTCAGCTCTGGAATGTGTTTCTTGTCTTGATCCAATGAAACATGAGATTCCTGGCTCCAGGGATACCTTCAAGGGCCAATTGTTTACAAAAACATTTGCCTGAGGGTTTGAAAATAGGGGTCCAGATGATAGATGGCATTTTAAATGCATTTGCCACGTATGAATCCAGGAGGATCAGCAATGGAAACATTTCAAAAAGTAATACCAGTAATTAGGCACATTGGTTTCTGAAAATTTAGCCTTATATAGTTTGAAGGTTTGACATGTCAATGATTCCCAGATTTCTAAAGTCAAGGTGTAAGAAACTAATTGCCAAAAATATAGACATGGATTTAATAAACATAACTCAGTCCAGCTTCAATAACCCAGAAGCCCAAGAAAATTTCAGAACTTGATTTCTCAGAACTTCAATGACCTTTGGGAGCCTTCCATTAAAGAAAAATGAAGGGATCCCTGGGTGGCGCAGCGGTTTGGTGCCTGCCTTTGGCCCAGGGCACGATCCTGGAGATCCGGGATCGAGTCCCACATTGGGCTCCCGGTGCATGGAGCCTGCTTCTCCCTCTGCCTGTGTCTCTGTGCCTCTCTCTCTCTGTGACTATCATAAATAAATAAAAATAAAATAAAGATTTAAAAAAAAAAAAAAAAAAAAAAAAAAAAAAAAAAAAAAAAAAAAAAAAAATAAAGAAAAATGAAGCAGATTTGCTCTAAGTAATTCCAGCCTTCAATGATAAATAAAAAGAATCCTTCACAAACATCAGAATTCTTTTAAAGTTTTTATTTTAAAAGGCCCAAATGTTCTGTAGGGTTTTTAACTTATTTTCATAGATTTGGAGAAAGTTTTGGCTTCTCAGGGCTAATATTCTGGGAACAATGAAAAATATACTGGGAGGCCTTCCTTTCACAGAGCCTACGTTAAAAGGAAATGCAATGGAAAATTAAGATGGTTTCCTTGTTTTGGTTAGATGAGTACTTGAATTTCACCCAGATTCCATAAGATTGTTCAGAATGAACTGGCCCCCTGAAATTCTCATTAAACTTTTTACCTTCAGACTTTATTGAAACTTGGGACAACACCTCTCCGCTTCCTAACCTCAAATGGTTTAACTTCTGCAAGAGAGAACATGATCACTTTCTTAGAGAAACAACACAAGATTATTTTCATCCTTTATAGTATACTAGGGATTTGAATTCTCCAATATGCATTACAACAGAGTTTTAAGCTAAAGCCTCTTTAAGGGAATATGGAACGTGAGCTAGAACTTTTGTTTAGTAACAAAATGACAAATTGCTGAGAAGGAGCATTATAGTATCTTGGGGAAACTTCCTAATATCATTGGGCTTTTTTTTATAAATGTTTGTATACATAATTTCTCAAATTAATTCCAGCTCTAAATTTTTATCTCTGCTTAATATAGTTATACTTCAGCCTTGGTGTATCTCTACTTGAAATGTTCAATTAGAATTGTTTTCAATATAGCACTTTGCAAAAAACTATTTTAATATAATAATACATGAATACAAAACTGTACAAAAATTAACACAGGGGCAGCCTAATTCTATGATATATATGTATGCCAAGTAGTAGTCAGAGAAAGTAGTCTTCCCCAGTATATTCCCAGATGTACTGGAACTTTATGCAAAACAAAAGGGAGGAATAGTTTCAATCTTCCCTTTCTAACTGTAGATGCAATTGATTTTTACTGATACAAGTCTAATTTCAACTTACCACATCTTCTAAAATCAAGTTTCTATTAAAATTTTTCATTTTAGAAATTCACAAGATTTCTACTATCCAGAAAAGAACAGCCACCATCACCACCATCCTGCCTGGGAAAACCATACAAGCTCTTGGAGGCACAATCCCTTTATCTCCAATAATAGGAATTTCATGACTTGCCTTTATCATGTGTGTACATGTCTGAGAAGCTCTTAATTAATAAATAAATGTAGAAATATCTATTAACTATAAAATAACTTGCCAACATAATATATTTCTATTGTAGGATACATAGAATACAGGATATTTCATCAGAAACCAAAAAATGAAGACATTTTACCTATTTATCTGAGTGGCAAAGAGGCTGTTAGAAGCAATATACTTGCTGTATTCAATAGAATCCCTATACTTGCATGACAATAGTATATGCTTTGGAAAGAGGAAAAGGTATAATTGGTCAAGTTATTTCTGCAAGATGTGAAAGCAACATCAATTTTCAAAGTCCATAAAGCCCAGTTCTTCTTTAAAATGTAGGTTTTATTATTTTTCAGCTATAGAGAAGCCAACAGATCAGGAGGTGAGTGGCATTTGTTATTCACAGTTCCCAAGAGGAAGGGGCATTGCATGTCACACAGGGCCATACAGAAAAGTACCAGAGCTGGTCAGGAGGCAGAGGAAGTGAGGGGAAAAACATTGGCAAGAGTCTTTATAGTAGTTTATGTGGTCAGAAACTGGCAAGATAAGGGTAGGCAGGTTCAGGATTGGTTAGTTTGAATAGTTTCAGTGTTTTCAGGGGCATTGAAACACTAGGGCTGTCCCTAGTGTTCTGGTGCTCAGCCTTGTGGTGATGAGAGCAGGAAAATAGTGCTCTTGAGTGTTGGAGCCCAATAGATAGTGAGGATGTGGGCTCTGAATTGGTTCCTTTGCATATGACAGGTATACTCAGCAAGCCAACCTTTTACTATCTTTTGGAATTGTCCACCTCTGAGAAGACTAGTCTCTCCAGGCTCTGCAAGGCCCCTGATGGCAAAGTACTAGAAACACAGAAAATAAAAGGGTAGTTAATAAAGAGAATAACATTTGATCAAAAGCCAAAGAGAAATTGTCTCTCACAAACACACTAGTGTTCATGGTTCTACATAAGAAAATTCAAACATGGCTTACATCAAATAAAGAAGCCATTACTAAAAGGAAATCTTTCAGAATTTTTCACTCACTTTGTAACTATCAAATAATTCCAGTGACTATCACTATCCTTGGAATGATTTTTTTGTGTGTCCTCTACATCTATTGTACATATCTGATACAGACCCAATTCTGGTGGTGTGGTCCAACGTTGCAGCAAATAACCGAAAAAGAATATAGAAAACAATCCACGAGTGGATTTTCTGAGAAGCTCTCTCAGTCCAGGAATCTCTTATTTTAATTATCCTCATGTCTCATAGTACCTTGAAGACTGTTTTTTATAAGTGTCGAGATGTTTCCTGAATTGTCTTGAAATGGCAACTAAAAAGACTTGAAAACACTAAGATGAATCTAGTTGGGAATATACTGTCAGTTTAAGGTGTAAAATGGCCAAAGAAAGATAGTGTGGAAAATAGCTAACTGTAGAATATTTGGAGACCACAAGAAAGTGTCTTGAAAACATATACTGGGAGATACCACACATGAAGAATGGAACATGAAGAGAGAAGAAGTTTGAGACTATACTGTTGGGGTTTATTTCACCCTGGACAGGTGCAGCCCATACAACCTATCCACTGTCCATAGCAACTCTGAGTACTGCACAGCACAGAGCAAGGGTTCCATACATGCATCTGAATAGAAGGAACGAAAGCAAGATAGTATCCAGAAAGGAGAAAGGAGAGAAATATTTTCATTGGAAAACTCTATAGTAATAGATTCTATTCTTCAAAAAATTTAGATTAAACATATCCTATGGTGAAATATGTTTAAGTACTTTTTATTCTTTCAAACAAATGTGATTCTCTCCTCCCTGTGAAGAAAACCATAAACACTATAGCTTAAAAAAAATAAATTATTTTTATTATTTAATTCCAATGTAGTAAATATATTGTGTTATATTCATTTCAAGTATACAATATAGTGATTCACCAATTCCATAGATGACCTATACTCATCAGGATAAGTGTACTCTTAATCCCTTCACTTACTTTACCCTTCCCATCCACCCAACAGGTAACCATCTGTTTGTTTTCTGTAGTTAAGAGTCTATTTCTTGGTTTGTCTCTTTCTTTTGTTTATTTTGTTTCTTAAACTCTATATATGAGTGAAATTCTATGGTATTTGTTTTTATTTGATTGGCTTATTTCACTTAACATTATACTCTTTAGATCCACTCATGTTGTGGTCAAGATTTCATTATTTTACAGCTGAATAATATTCCATTATATATACTTCATTTTCTTTGTCCACTAATCTATTGATGGATACTTGGGATGCTTCCATAGTTTGGCTATTGTAAATAATGTTGCTATAAACATAGGGCTACATGTATCACTTTGAATTAGTGTTTTTGTATTCTTTGGGTAAATACCGTGTAGTATGATTACTGGACCATAGGGTAGTTCTATTTTTTATTTTTTTTTTATTTTACTTTTTATGTATTTATTTTATTTTATTTTATTATTATTATTTATTTTATTTTATTTTTTGATTTTTAATTTTTTGAGGAACCTCCATATTGTCTTCCACAGTGGCTACATGAGTTTGGATTTCCACCAACAATGCACAAGCATTCCTCTTTCTTGGCATTCTTGCCAACATATGTTGTTTCTTTTGATTTTAACCATTTTGACAGGTGTGAGGTGATATCTCATTATGGTTTTGATTTGCATTTACCTGATGATGAGTGATGTTGAGCATCTTTGTATGTAAGCCATCTGTATGTCTTCTTTGGAGAAATGTCTGTTCATGTCTTCTGCCTGTTTTTTAACTGTATTATTTATTTTTCAATGTTGAGTTTCATAAGTTCTTTATATATTTTGGTTACTAGCCCTTTGTCAGATATGTCATTTGCAAATATCTTCCTCCATCCAGTAGGTTATCTTTTAGTTTTATTGGTTGTTTCCTTTGCTGTGCAAGAGCTCTTTATTTTGATGTAGTCCCAATAGTTTATTTTTGCTTTTGTTTCTTTTGTCTCAGGAGATGTACCTAGCTAGATGTTGCTACAAGAATGTTAGAGAAACTTACTGCCTGTTCTTAAAGAGAAATTCTTATACAGAATGATAGAAAAATAGTTGAGTGTAAATGAGGAAAGGAGGAGTTTAGTTACTTTTTAGGCAAATCACATTGCTTGTATGAAATTAAGAGGGAAAATAAATACAAAAACCTTAAAATTAGTTGTTCAATTGAAAATTATATTAATAGAACAGATAAAAAGAGTAGTGAAAGAGTGGGTAAATAATACCTATTATTAATATTAATCCATTCAATAATATATTTGGATTGTTTTAATACACTATTTCAGTTGTCCATCTCCACTATCACTACACATTTATATTCCTCCTTTTATGTATACTAATTTACCTATATGTAGCCTTTCCTTGTTGATGAAAGACTTCTGTTGCTTTGACTTTTCTTCTTAAAAACAACTCTTGTCCAGACTCAACTACTAACCTCCCAACTTTTTGTTGTATCTCAATGCATTGATTTTTGCCATTTTCCAAGTTTTTATTCAGATTTGTTATATATTTTCTACTTAAAGTACATGTTCATGTTTTCTAGTTCATGCTCTCATGTTCTTTCCTAACGCTATTATATTCTTTCAAAGTACTCCATACACGAAAAAAAATCACTAATCATAGCACTCTTACATGATCTTTTAAGTACAGGTTTATCTCTTCCACTAGACTGAATACTCTGATGTCAAAAAGAACTGTATATAATTTCTTCATTGTCATATCCCCAGCACCGAGCAGAGTATCTGGTACAAAGGAAATTCCCAATAGATCTTTAGTGAATTAATTAAATACAAAAGAACGAGTAATTGAATATATCTCAATTGCAAGACCAGTCATTTGATTGTAAATGAACTCTGATACAAGTCTGCCGTATTAACAAGGATGCAATCAACATAAGAATGATGATGTTAAAAGTAACATATTTTCCTAACTGCATCAGTTCTGTGTTAAAGCAATAAACAATTTTTAAGAAATCTCTCTGAACAAATGGCTTGGTTGTCCAGAATGGGGAGGAGCTGCCCACCCGAGTGTTTTAAAATGAGAATGACTATCTTTTTCCACAAGGAGCCTTCCAACTCTGAGAAGACCTATGAGTCGTGTCATTGATTTTATGCAATTCTTGTTCTTGAAATTTTATTTTCATTATAAGTGTCCAATTCTATATAAATCAAAGGAGAGCAAATGCCTAAACACTCCAGTAATGGTCTCAAAACCATATATTTAATTTTAAAACCTGATTTGAATCTTGCAAAAATCTTAGCTTTCTTAATACACTGATGTAGTGTTTATTTCTCTTTGCCAATTTTACTACATGTCAGTTTACTTGGTGCTATTTCAAGGCTTTCTTTGAATATGAACAGACTTTTCTACTTTGACATTAATTCAAGAAGCTTTATTTACCACAAGCAGTTACTTGCTATTGATTTTTACTACCAAATTATTTCTGTTTTAAGTACAGTGAACTTAAAATTTGGTCAAGCTTTCTTAAGTCTTAGATACTTGCTCTACCATCAAATCCATTCCACTTATTTTCACTCAGTTTACTGAGGTGAAATTTATATATAATGATATTCACCAATTTTAGTTGTAAAGTTGATGAATTTGGGAAAAAATATACCATCTGTATATATTCCCTTAATACCACTTTGTAATCCATTTCCTTCCCCCAGCCCCAGCCCCAGCCCCTGACAAACTCATTTACTTTCAATCACTAAGATTTTGCCTTTTCTAGTAACATTTTATGCACATCTATATTGGCCTTCTTTAACTTAGCATAATGACTGAGATCCACCCATGTTGTGTGTATCAGTAGTTTGTTCCTTTTTATTAGAGTAGTATTCCATTATATAGTTATCTCACAATTTGTTTACCCATTCACATGTTGACGGACATTTAGGGCCTATTAATGATTTGGCTATTATGGATATTCAGATGCAGATATACGGGTGAACATATGTTTTTATTTTTCTTGGGTAAATACTTAGGAGAATCCAGTTAGGGATTGCTGGATCTTTTTTTTTTTTTTTTTTTTTTAAGATTTTATTTATGTATTCATGAGAGACACCCAGAGAGAGAGGCAGAGACATAGGCAGAGAGAGACGCAGACTCCCCATGGGGAATCACATGCTGGACTCAATCAGGGGACTCCAGAATCACACCCTGAGCTGAAGGCCCCCCAACCCGCTCAACCACTGAGCCACCCAGGCATCCTGGGATTGCTGGATCTTATGGTAAGTGTATGGAAAACTTTATAAATGGGGGCTGTAATTGATATTTTCCTTTCCAAGAAGTTAATAATGTGTCAATATTGGTTTATTAGTTGTGACAAATGTATCACAATAATATAAAATGTTAGCAATATCGGAAACTGGATGCAGAGTATATGAGAACTCTGTCCTGTCTTCACAAATATTCTATTATTCTAGAACTTTTTAAAATAAGCTTATTACAACAAAAAGGCATTTGATTTTTGTGCTCTTAGCTCAAATGAAGTTGTTTCCTTTATTCATACTGAAGCATGTTTTAATTATTAGCAAGTAATTTACACCATCATTAAATGTTAACTATGCCTTCAGAACACATATAAATTCTTCAAAACTCTTTTGAGGAGTTCCAATGTCATTGAAAGTACTAAAGGAAATTTACTAAGTTATAATTGTTTGATAATCATATATCCACAATTATCTACAGAACAACTCAAGGAAGTATGTTGCAAAGTAAAACTCTAAATCAAAAGGTAAACTGAATTAGCAACTTTTGAATAGAGCAAGCAGGCCGTACAAAATTTCTTTTTCTTTGTCCTCTGCAGTGGCAGAAATTTTAATCATATTTTAAATATTCCAAACTGTTTTGAAGCGTTGAACTGTTTTCAATGCAGAATGAAAATATTTATTTCCATTAACATGATATAGCTGAAAAAACCAAAAAGATGATTCATTTGGGAGAAATTGATGTAAGAACAAAGGACTAATGGAGACAGGACAATAAACCATTTTACTTTCACTGTGGCATCTAAAGGAAAGAACTACTAGGAATGGAGATTCAAAGAACCATCTTGGACTGTCCAATGCCTTTGAGCAGTGAACTGTAAATTTTTTCTACTCCCAGCAGATCCATTGGAACCCATCTCCTGCCCTCTGCTAAAATCTGATTTTATTTAGCTAAGTATTAAGAATTGTGCTGTGTATTTCAAGGGCCATGAAAGAGGAAAGCAAGAAAATGTGCCAATAACATCAAGTGAAATTTATAAGTTTTCTCAAAATGATCCCACTCACCTGCTTTACCTTGCCTTGACCTTTATTAATATTCTTTTGTTTTAATCAGCCAACTGAAAAAACAAATGAACTATTTCCTTTTTCATAACCTGACACATGAAATTAGTGCTTGGTGGTGGCAATTTTTTAAGCTTTTAATTACATTCCTTGCCAATGGCAGAATTTATTATGTTTTCAATGAAAACTAATGTTTTCATAATATGTTCTTCTTACATTCAGTATAAATATTGAGAATTTCATGATACATTGTTGTCTAAACTGAAACTTTCAGGATGGAATTTTATTCATCTTAGAGTTTAAAAGGGAAGGGTAAAACATTGCGCTGGTAATGTTTTGCCTTCAAATGGGCCAAATGGTATCATAAAAGCATAAATGAGATGCAAAGTAGCTTTTCATGGAATGTTATGTCTTCTGATTCTTTCTTTCTCTTTCTCTCTTTGTTTCTTTCTTTGTTTCTTTTTCTTTCCTTTCTACTTTTTTGATAATTCAATTAAAAGCTCAATAAAGAGCATAATGCAAATTTTCTGCTGAATTTTTAAAACAGCTTTATTGAAGTATAATTAACATATAATAGACTGAGCATATTTAAAGTATACTAAAATTTGTTAAGTTTGAGTATAAGTATAAACCCATGAAGCCAGCATTACAAGAAAGGTAACGAATGTATCCATCACTTAAAAAATAATTTCTTTGTGCCCTAATGTGATCCTTGTCAGCTGTTATCCCTCTATTTTGAGGAAAACAACTATCTGTTTTCTGTTGCCATAGATTAGTTTGCATTTCTGTTATTTTATATAAATGAAATCATAATGCATGTACTCTTTCTTTCCAGCTTTTTGAGGAAAACAATTATCTGTTTTCTGTTGCCATAGGTGAGTTTGCATTTCTGATATTTTATATAGATGAAATCATAACGCATGTACTTTTTTTTTCCAGCTTTTTTCACTCAGCATAATTATTTTGAGAATTATCCACATTGTTACATATATCAGCAGTTCATTCTTTCTTATTGCTGGAAAGTATCCTGGTATTTGGATACAGTTGTTTATCCTCTCACTTGCTGATGTATATTTGGATTGTTTCTAGATTTTGGTTATTACAAATAAAGCTTCTATGGACATTTATGTCCAAGACTATAAAATACTGAGTTAAGAGAATGAAAAGAAACAGGCTGGGAGAAAATATTTGCAAATCACATATCTGTTCAAGTTTTTTAACAAGGACCTCACAAAAGATATTGTAAGGATAGCATATAAACTTAGGGAAAGATGCTCAACATTATTAGTCATGAGGAAATTAAAACCATTTTTAGATGCTACTGCATGCCTATTAGAACAACTAACATTCCAAGTGTTAGCAAGGATACAGAGGAACTGGAACTCTCATCCATTGCCGATGGGAATGTAAAATGTATAACCACTTTGGAAAACAGTTTGACAGTTTCTTTTAAAAAATTACACATATATAAACTATATGACTCAACCTATTTATTCCTACATATTTACCTAGGAGAAATGAAGGTACGTACATGCTCTTTCTGCTGGTTATCCACTCTGATTTATTTGTTCTTCTGATCACTATTCAGTCTGACTCACACCTACCTATCTATGCTTATCAGTTTACCTGTAATTGTATACCTACCATATTAAGTTGTTGTACATTTTATAATACTAGCTGAACATTTTTTGTTTATATGGCAATAACTCCTCCACCCAAATTACCATATGGTCAATTCCTACTCACTAATTTAGACATAGTGTAAATATCCTGATGTATTTGTTTCAATTAATATCTAACCTTAACCCTGAAAATGGAGTTTGCCAATTTTCTAATAGCTCATGAGTACATTTTTCAAAGTTGTTGGTACAAAATAAAGCCTCTACTTAAGGATCATAGTAAAATGCATTTGAAAGAAACCATTTGAAAATCTGAAAAAATAGATACCTTTAATCTTATTAAGTTAGACTTGCATTTATACTAAGGCATGGACACTTCATACCTTAGATGTAGCAAGGAAAAAACATGAGTATGTTTGAAAATAGTTATCTATAATTCTACAGAAATTTTATCAATTCCAATTTCAAGCCTCTATTTTTCATCCGTAAAGTTGCGGTGATAATATTGCCATCTCACAGGCTTACTTGAAGATTACATGAGGTATAAACTCTCACGAGGGCCTGGTTCATGGCCAACACTCATTGAATGTCTTTCATTAATTCTTTGTTTAATTTACTGTCATTTACATAAATAAGCTTGTGATAAAATTGACTGAGCTAGCTTTTTTGCAGATGGGAATTAGACATCTGAATTCTGGTAGACTTATATAAGCCTCAAACACAGTAGCATTGGGGCACAAATGTCAAGAATCTTTAACAACTCTAAGGAAAGTCATGTAAATACTCTAGTTTAGATTCTCCAACAGATGTGTAAAAGAAACAAAGAAGGGATCCCTGGGTGGCGCAGCGGTTTAGCGCCTGCCTTTGGCCCAGAGCGCGATCTTGGAGACCCGGGATCGAATCCCACGTCAGGCTCCCGGTGCATGGAGCCTGCTTCTCCCTCTGCCTATGTCTCTGCCTCTCTCTCTCTCTCTCTCTCTCTCTGTGTGACTATCATAAATAAATTTTAAAAAAATTTTTAAAAAAAGAAACAAAGAATATGAGTTTGTTACTTTGCAAGTCTCATTCTTCAGTTTAATTATTAGCTCTTACATAGTTACTATTGCAGATCAATATATTTTGAAAATCTAACATAATTTTTTAGTGCATTTGTATCTTTAAATCTATAGATTTGTGTTCCAAATTTTTATAACTTTGCTAGTGAAAGTCTTAAGAGATATTGGCAGGTCAGAATCATGGTTCATGAGATATACAAATATAGATAAACATGTTAATTCCATTTTATTAGTCTGTATTAATCTAGGCTCGTTCTAATATGTAAGTATTTTGAATGGCATAAAATAAACTGATGTTATCATTAAAGAAATATTCAGTTTCATTTTAAATTGTCTCATTTAGGCACTTATGGTTTCATCTTCCCAGGATATTTCTATGCCCTGCAATTATTGTATCGCATCACGAGTACAAGATCATATTTTCTAAGATTGATTCCTGACTCTAAAATAGAATGCTGCTACGGTGTCCAAATATTTAATGTTTTTGACAGACATACTATGTCTATGAAGTGGAATAAAATCCCTCAGAAGCATTTTTTAGGAATGGTTAGCTAATGTTTTTTAAAATAAGCCAGTGATTTGAAGAGAGTGACAGTTACCTAGTGGATTCTTTAGATACAAATGTGGCTAGAAAAAAAATCCTCATTATTATTACTAATGCTAATGTTACAAATATTAAATTATAACTAACAACAGCCAATATTTTCTAAAAACTGAAATTCTAAGGAACATTCATTTTTATTTTAAGGTTGTATGTTTTGTTTCATGTGTAAATAGTTCAATATTACAATTTGTTCAAAATAGATGAGAGTAAAATACAATCATAGAATTCCATAAGACATTAAATATTCATTCTAGAAATTATAAGCCACTGAGTTAGTATGAGACAAATATTTCTAAAAAACATATTTCTATATTTAGTCAAAGATTACATTCATTACATTCAATCTTTCATTCCTTTCTTGTTAAAGAGTTGTAGCAGAGCAATTGATTTCTTTTTATCATATTTCCTTTTGCTTGATTATATTGTATTTCGAACTTATAATTTTTAGGGATTCTTATGGCAGTAACCACAACACCCCCTTCTCTACTTCATATCCATGATTATAGAACTATCATTTTTTTCTGCAATTTTCTGAGAAATTAGAACCAGGCATGAAAATTCTACAGTGACTAGAGAGCCCCAAGATTTTAAATCCACACTACAAGCCAATTGAGAAAATCCCGGGGTTAACTGGTGTCAGCTACTAAGATGGAATCAGGGACATCCCCACTGGCATATAACTGTTGTATTTCGTAGCAAACAGAAATAACATTTAAAGGGACAGTGGAAAGAATTCTTTTTCATAGCATTCTGATCTTTATGCTATCTGAAACTGCAAGCCAGACTATGGATACTGGAAACATATTACAGGATCACAGAGAGGCAGTGTCCAAAGTTCGGCCCAACATTTATTAATTGTGTGATCTTAGACAAGTATCTACTTCTCTGAGCCCTATTTATCTATAAAATAGGTATTGATACCAGTATCACAAGCTTGTTTTGAAGCTTAAAGAGCTGAAACTTCTATGAAGCAAGGACAAAAATGAATAACACCATTCTTTAAAATATATATTTAAGCATCATGATTTCTATTTTTTAGAAGTTGTTCTAGGTAAGGACACACTTTTCGTTTGGAAATACGTTATGAAAACCTCTTTTGCTAATGAAAACATATATAATATATATAGATGCATATAATGTGATCCTGTGTGAGCCATACTGTTATTTCAATAAATATTTATTGACTGCCTACTGCATGCCAGGCACCACACTAAGGGAAACAGTTGATAAATGTTTCAACTGTAAAACTTGGAATTACCTTGAAATTCAAACAACACCTGAAAGAACAAGCAGCCCAAAAGTAGTGCATAAAGTACAGTTTCTTTGCACTTTTAAGAGGAGAGTCATTCCCTTCTAATTGGAGAAGACATCTAAAAAGATGCACTCTCAGAGCTGGCACACATAGCCCCATCTCTAAAGATAGCTGCATGGAATTTGATGCCCAGGACAGAGGTTTACAAAGTCTAGGCATCCTGTATGGAATCTTGAAGGCCAATGGTTTCTCCTTTCTTAGAGTGGTAAAGGCGATAAGATGAAGAATCATAAAACATGATACATCAAGTGAAAAAGACCAGAGCACAAAAGTATCTCTGCTTTGGTTATACCAATGTTTGTTTATGTATGGACAAACTAGGAAAGAAGTGGAAAAATGAAATAGTTGATATGTCAGCATGAGCATATTGTGAGTAAATTCTTCTCCTCCTTGAGATCCTGTATTGTTGCAATAATGTTGCTTAGGCAGTAAGTACAGGTTAAGAGAAAGTCCAAGACTAAAAAGTAAAGAAATATTGTAAGACTGCCTTAGGCAAGTGAGAAAATATCAAATTGAAATAAAGAGTTATTTATTTAGAGCATTATCCTGAAATACCATTCAGAATAATCCCTAACATGTGAAAACTCAACCTGTAGATTGAAACAGTGTTAATAAATTAAACAGACACTCATTCCTCACCACTCACCTCTGCTCCCCGCTGTAGAACTTTTTTTCTCCACTGTGAGATTCTGGATGTCTAAGTCTTTATCCTTTTCCCTCTCCTGTCCTGGGGCCCTCTTCTGCCACTAGAGTTCTGCATCATCTTGGATCCACAACTCCCCAAGGGACCAGGGCTTAGCAAAATCATCAGTGCAAAGTTAGGTCTTATGAAAAGAGTTCTGTTACTTAGACACTTATGGACTAGCCTAGTACTACCTCTCATTTGTAACTTTATTTTATGGAAAATTGTACTTAATGAGTAAATTTTCCTGTGAACTTCAAACTGTAACTTTTAGAGCAACATTTAGAACAAAAATCTATTCTTGCCTGTGTGTATACAGACACTTTACTCAAAAGTCGTATAATAGCAATCAATTAATAAGTAAATCAGCTTCCTAGTCAAACTTATAAAATCTTAAAGAACTACTAGATTAGTATGTTTAAATATACTTCTTCTCTTCTTAAACTTAAGGAATGGTTGGCATCACAGGCCATCACATAAAGGATGGTATCTGTACATCTGAGAGATATGAGAAATAACATGGCCCAGGCATGTTTCACCAGAATGCTGAGTTCTGCTACAATAGGACTACACTCTAGATACAGAAATGATAGCTCTGTTGTATGTATTTTGCATTATAGATAAATAGAGAACTACATGGAGAAATTAATCTTAGATTGTCACCTAAGCCTTAGTATTGCAAGGTCCTTTAAATGAAGTTTTACCAAGCTAAAAAAAAAAAATTGGAAATCTGTCATTTATCTGTTTCTTCCATTTTCCCTTTTATAACTTTTGATAACCTAGGCAACTACAAAAAGATCTTAGAATATTATTTAGTAGTAACTGTCTTTTACCTAAGAACGACATCTTTAGAGAAATGGAAGAAAGAAAAATTCACCTGATGCTTTTATTAATGATGTTTCTCCACCAGTACGGTCACCATTCCACACTGGAAGCATCTGCTAGCCAGAATTTTGTCAGCATTTTCATCCTTAGAACATTATTGTGCATTTCTTTATGCATGGTTATGTAATTGTTCCCTAAATGTTCTATATCTGTGTATTTAATCTGTCAAAGTAGATTGTTGTTTCTAGGGAGTGAGCATGACTTCTCACTTTTGCTTATCCCCTTTGACATCGTTCTTGAATACACCCTTGAATAGTTAATTGCTTAAAGTAAAAGATAGGAAAATATTCCTATCATTTAGAAAATTTTACTACTAAGAATAACATATTTATTTGCAAAGAAACCGAATGGCATGAATTTGGATAGTCATCCCTGACAAAGTGGAATGACAATTTGTTAAGAACACGTGTGTCTACTCTGTGCTGTTTTATATGCACCACATGCACGGGTGGGACAGTGGTGAGCTGCCCAACATCCCTCTCCAGGATTGAGGCCTTCATTCCCCAGTTGCTGGGAGCATTGCCTGCTGATAGGACACATTTGAGGCCTTCTCCATAAGTTACCTTAGACCATGAGCAACTGTCTAGCAGAAGGCTCTTATCTCCCCTCTGACAGCCCTGTTTACCTCCTTCCATAAATGAGGACAGTTGTGAAGTACCCCTCCCTGCTCCCATGAACTCCATGGGCTCAAGTAAGGCCTCTCTTATAACTGCATCACAGTTCTATTCTCCCTCTGCCCATGCCTACCTCCCTCACTTCCTTCCAGGAGGTTCCCAAGGCATTGTTCAATGATGCTCTGGGCACAGACCTCTGTCTCCATATCTGAGGCCTGAGACTCAACCTGTTTCAGTCCCATTTTACAATCCAAGAGAAAATAGAATATAGGAAAGGAAAACAGTGTGTTGATAGGCAAACTCTACCTCCAAAATATCTGTATCTGACATTCTGTGTTTCTATAAGTGAAAAAGAATAGCAGCCAGAATGGTTATTTCTCCTATGGTTGCTCAGTTTGGGCACTCCCTTGTCAGGTATTAAAACTATGTGAATTCATTAAACATAACTGTAGAAACTCCTTACCTATATGTGTGTGCCAAAGCAAATGTACTGTTATCCCTCAAGCAGAGCTAATGAGTATCTACTGAGACATTTAACACACTATTACATGATGAAAAAGAAAAACAAATTTATAATAAAAGAAATTGGTAATACTTCCCTTTTTCCTTTGTGCAGCATAACTATATATATATTTTTTCCAGTTAATTTCTCAAACTCCAAATTACCCTTATTAGCAGGAAGCCCAGTGTCTCAATTTTGAAGCTGGGAAGGAATTCAAAGAGAAGTTGAACTATAACATTTTATTCCTTTAACAAAGGTCTGAACCAAGTACGATAAAATACTAATATCCACTAATTCTGAGCAGATGCATATGTGTATTTGTATTACTTTTGGTACTTTTCTGTATCTGTGCAAATCTGTATGAAAGATACATGATTAGCCTTACAATCAGCAGAATCAATACAATCTTGATTCACTGGGCACCTACTAACATGTGAAAGAGACAATTTTATTTATATTAAATTGATTAATTCAAGAATCAGTTCAGCCTCAATTCCTCTTAGGATCTCCTTAAGCAGTAGTGGGCATCTACTGTGGGCATTGCCAAGATATCGTCACTTTACCAGAACAATGGCTATGTCCCCTCTCTCTGATCTAGCCACTGAGACATATCTGTCCTATATTTACCCACCAACCCACATACCTCTTCTTAAAACATCTGAACCATGACTTCATGTGGAACTCATTTCCAGTCATGAGGGTCTCCTACTCAGAATAAGTTCTAGATTTTTGTACATGGTGACCCTCCTTATCTTCTCTTTCTTTCCTTCCTCTTAATCTTACTTTTCAAAGGTCTTCAATTTTCATGTCAGGGTCAAAGTTTTCCCTGTTTTTATACACTCAGATTTCAAAGAACTCCAATCAGTAAGTTTGGAATGTGCAAATGTCCTAGTAAATGAAAAAGAAAAGTTAACAAGTCTTTATAAAGGGCTACCAATGGGGTGCCTGGGTGGCTCAGTCATTAAAGCGTCTGACCCTTGATTTTGGCTCAGCTCATAATCTTGGGATCAAGCCCTGTGTCCGGCTCATGTTCAGTGCAGTCTGCTTGAAATTCTCTCTCTCCTGTCCCTATCCCTGTTCATGTTCTCTCTCTTCTTTTTTTCTCTCTCTCTCAAGTAAATAAACAAAATCTTTAAATTGACTAATAATAAATCAAAAAAGTCTAAAGTACATGTTAGGAAGTTTTCTATCCATCCAAAATAATAAAATTAAAATACATACTGAAATGTGTCTAGGAAATTTGGCTACAGGGCAGTTCTTCCAATTTAAGCCTAAACATGTCACTTGCATGCTTAGTTTTTTCCCATAGTTTCTATCTCTACAACTATTATCTCTAAATGGGGGTGCATGAACTTCAAGGGGAAATTTAGAGTATAAGAAGAAAATATTAAAATACTTACATTCATTACACTATATTTATGATACTTAAAAAGAAATTTGTTATATCGTAATGAGACATGATAAACAGATAGGCCCTGGTGCCCTCCTTCAGTTCCACTGGTCATAAATGGTCATGTAGGGAATTCAGAGGCAAGTGCTGGGTCACTACAGTGCAGATTGATGAGGATATCCACGTTCTTTCATTTACTTTCAATGTATTTCAATGAATTATAGTTTATATGTATGAGCAAATGAATTTACCATTTTCATTACTTAGTCTTTATTAAATTTCAAAAAATGGGCAAAGTGCTTAAGAAAAGTTCCCCAGGAAATCTTTGATTAAAGACAAGACTAAAAAAAAAAAAAAAAAAAAAAAAAAAGACAAGACTAAAAAAGAAGCACAGAAGAACGTTTAAAAAAATTACAGAGCTGAAATAGCTACTTTCCTTAACACAAACCTTTTACCAGCCAAATTACAAGGAAAAGAAAAGGATGGTCTAACAAGATTTTAGAAGAAGGTAGGCAAAAAAGTTCAAAATTATCAAGAAGATTGTTTAAAGTACCTATTTATTTCTTCCATCATTATGGATGGGCCTTCAAGGATATATTGTACTTTGAGATATCAGCCAGTGGTCATATGAAGCCATCCTGATTAGAAAACCCCTTAAAACTACATTTTATTTCATTTTTACCACATCCCCTTAAAATTTCTATTTTTATTTGTGTTTAGTAATAAACACCCAATGGCTATTTATATTTCTCTCTGTGCCAAGGATGCTTATGGACACTTGAGAGATATATATAAATAAAACTCATGTCTTAAAACTGACTTTACAGAGTTCACACACAATTATGTAAATAAATGAACATACATACATTGGAGGATTGCCTGTTTTTATACTCAACAAATTTCGTATCATTGGAAAAGTTTTTATAGACGTATTCAAAGGAATGACTTACATGGCATGCAAGAACTTTTCTCCATATGTGGCCTTAAGTCTTGCCATTTATAGTCTCAAATTTCACTTCCTTATAATTGTGACATATTTGCACTTCTTCAAACATTTCATTATGTTATGCTTTCTTCAGTGCTTTGTTTCTCTCTTCCCTCTGGCTAGAGTACTTCACCTACCCCTTCTTCCCCTTACTCTTTTGTTTCCCACATCTTCCTTACATCTTCTTTTTTATCTTTCAACACACAGCTCAGTCTCCATACTTTGTGTGACCACATGTGGTTGTTCCAGAATGAACCAATTCCTTTACTCCGCCCTCCTCCATTACTGTGGCCTGTATCCAAGTCCATTACTGCAATGGCCACACTGTACTCACCCCATTTGTTCATGTGCCTGTGATCTTTTTTTTTTTTAAGATTTTTAATTTATTTATCTATTCACAATAGACAGAGAGACACACAGAGAGAGAGAGAGAGGCAGAGACACAGGTTAGAGGGAGACGCAGGCCCCATGCCGGAAGCCCGAAGCGGGACTCAATCCCGGGACTCCAGGATCGCATCCTGGGCCAAAGGCAGGAGGCCAAACCGCTGAGCTACCCAGGGATCCCCGCCTGTGATCTCTTTGAAGAGATCTATTTTACCTCCCAACCTAGTACCATGCCTGACATGCAGTATGCCCAATAAACATTTGAAGGAAATTGTATTAAACTAATATCCAAAGTGTTTTTAGATAACTGAAGTTTCACTTCTTTTGTTTGTTTATTTCATGAAAGAAATGTAATTAAGGGACTTGCTGTTTTTCTAAGAGAATGTGTGTCTGGGTAACTTAAAGTTAATAGAAGTTATTTGTATTATGTGCTATCATCCTGATTTGATAATATCTAAATGCTTTTACCTAGTTCTTGCTTGGCAATGGTTGTTCCACAAACAAAATGGTTATAAATTGATGTGGTAGGCTGAAAATGTTAATATTGTATGGAACAAGATTGTGAGATGATGCATGTAATTTTTTGTTCACTTCTAGGAAGCAAATCGAATTAGAGAGGCAATTTGCTCCCTTCTTTTATGGAAGAGTCACTTTTGGAAATGATAACTATAGAATACATGCTTCACTGCTACAAATACTGATGATGGATGTTGCATTGGAACCCAAGTTGTATAGTCTTTAAAATACAAATAAATTTCAATTACCAGGGCTTTCATTCGGCATTTTGATGAACTGTTTCTTACCTCCAGCTAAATTTGCCCTAGTGTGGCCTTTGCTGTTGCAGGTCATCTTGCACCACATGCCAAGATGGATTTCAAAAGATTCCAATGGTCTATGCAGCAGGGAAGAAAACATCGTAGTGATCCATTAAGAATTTAAGGATGAACTTTAATTGACTAGTAACTTTAGTCACCCAATTCTGAGACAGAGAGAGAGAGAGAGAGAAAAGAAGAAGAAGAAGAAGAAGAAGAAGAAGAAGAAGAAGAAGAAGAAGAAGAAGAAGAAGAAGAAAAGAAAAAGAAGAAGAAAAGAGGAGGAGGAGGAGGAGATTGAGAGAGAATATTAATGAGGTTCAGCTGCAGTCATGACTGCAATAAAAAGTATGCAGAAAGCAACAGGAAATACCCAACAGAAAATATTCCAGGGCATGACTTCTTTTGTTCTCATTACTTGGACAATAAATCTTAATATTTTCCAGAAATTTGGATGAATATGATAAGCAACTATGTTTATAGTAATGTGATTACATTTGTTAAATTAGAAACAGCAAGAAGGTCACGTATTCTCTGCTATTTTGGGAAACAATAAAGAACTAAAAAGACTGGTATCTATAGAAACTGTAGACTACTGTTGGCTCCATTAATTCTTATAATGAATTAAGAGAAAGACTGCACATTCTATGAGATCATCTTGCCTAAGATATCTTAATTATTCTCTTCTTGATATTGATTTCATTCAATTGTCTCCTTAAAATCCTCTAAAATGTTACATATTTATATATTTAATCACATCTACATATAAATCTTCTACTTGTCACTTCAGCATTTGGTTCTTTGGCTTAATCAGAGATAGGTCATTTTAGTCATTTATCAACTGTTTTCTTCACTATATGGTAAACCTTACTAAGAGGTACTTTCTTAAAGCAATCTTTTATTGTGGTTCAAGTACAGAGTACTTGTTTTTTAACATGTGAAAACAAAATTTAAAACCAACATTATAAGTAATGATATAAATAAATCAATGTAGTGAATATGCATGGTGAAAGAGAAACCCAAGCAGTGGCCATCATAATGACTTAGAGCAGTGACTTTATAGATTTTTTTCCCCTTCAGTAGAACTCTTTTCATTGTTTAACATATCATGTCAAAAACCACTAACTGAGGTAGATCAAGTGGAGCTCCTCTGGTGGAACCTGACTTTTGGAGGCTGGAGCTCTTTCTTTCTACTGAGTTCTCTCACTTATTTCTTTTTTTTTTTTTTTTTTTAAGATTTTATTTATTTATTCATGAGAGACACAGAGAGAGAGAGAGAGAGAGAGAGAGAGAGAGAGAGAAACAGGCAGAGGGAGAAGCAGGCTCCATGCAGGGAGCCTGATATGGGACTCGATCCCAGGACCCCAGGACCATGCCTTGGGCTGAAGGCAGTCACTAAACCGTTGAGCCATCCAGGGATCCCCTCTCTCACTTATTTCAACCATGCTCCCTGAGGAGCTGCCACTGAGCTCTATGCTCCTAGAACTTCAGTGTGGAAACTGCTGTTTTAAAGTGTAAGATTGGGATCCCTGGGTGGCGCAGCGGTTTGGCGCCTGCCTTTGGCCCAGGGCGCGATCCTGGAGACACGGGATTGAATCCCACGTCAGGCTCCCGGTGCATGGAGCCTGCTTCTCCCTCTGCCTGTGTCTCTGCCTCTCTCTCTCTCTCTCTGTGTGACTATCATAAATAAATAAAAAATTAAAAAAAAATTAAAGTATAAGATCTTTCAGGGAACAGAACAATACTCCTAGAAAACTTGTTATGTGTCAGGTATTTTACATTTGTATTCTTATTTAATCCACAATTCAACTTTGTAGATGGGATATCTATCCTCATATTATACCCAGGGAAGCTGAAACTTGACAGGATTAGCCCATTTACGTAGACATCCTGCTTTGAGGGGAATTATTGAGATTTCAGTCCACCTCTGTCTATTCTAAAAGCTGACTTTTGGGACGCTTGGGTGGCTCAGCGGTTGGGCGTCTGCCTTTGGCTCAGAGCATGATCCTGTGGTACTGGGATGGAGTCTCACACTGGGCTCCCTGAATGGAGCCTACTTCTCCCTCTGTCTGTGTCTCTGCCTTTCTCTCTCTCTGTCTCTCATGAATAAATAAATAAAATCTTAAATATATATATATATATATATATATATATATATATATATATATATACTGACTTTCTTTTAGTCTATGACCTGCATTTCGTAGATAAAAATTAAGTGGTGGGAGAAAGACAACAGTGCTGATAGACCCTCCTATAAGAATTTATCTTTAAATATTAAAAAAGAAAAAGCTTTTGCTGTTCTCTAGGTTCAAGATACCAAGTCACTAAATTGGTAACTTCTGATTGAGTAGTCTGCTCTATTAGGGTCCATAGAATGGTCACAGGGTAAACAGAGTCTTTTTAACCAAAACCTATACGTGCCCAAAAGTATTCTGGGTTCTAGCCAAAGGTGGGGTAGTGGGGAACAATTTTTCACTGCTGAACTGTGAGGCAAATGTTGAACCATGGATTTTCAAGCCTGGTTGTCTATTAAAATCACCTGGGGAGATTTTTAAACAAAATGATGCCTTGGCCCTATCCATGGGTTCTGATAATTGGTGGGGGTGGAGATCTGGGAATGGGTGTTTTTGTTTTTATTTATTTTAGAGAGTGGAGGTAGAGGGAGGGAGAGAATCCCAAGCAGACTCCCTACTGAACACGGAGCCTGACACAGGACTCAATCTCATGACGCTGAGACCATGACTCCAGCCAAAATCAAGAGATGGATAGTCAGCGGAGCCCCCCAGGTACCCCAGGGGTATCGGTGTTTTTAAAAGCCATTTATAGTTGTACACTGGAAACTAATGTAACATTGGGTATCAATTATACTAAAAAAAAATTTTAAAATAAATAATAAAAGTGATTTGTAGGGTAGTCAGAGCTGATGTCAAGAAAGAACTCAGTTGGGGAAAAGTTAACTTGTAGAGGTACAATGTTACCTGGGCTATGATGGAGGAGACACTCGTAGGCAAGGATGTGGAGTGTAACAGAAGTTTAAAAGCATGTTTATTTTTTTGTTGAAAAAAAAGTAAGAAAATTCAAAGATTTTTAGAAGACCATTTCCAAAATGAGGTCTCTATCTAAAATGTCAACACACTTCTGAACTCTTGTTAAATTTTCTACCCTAAATGTTTATATGTCAAAATTTTAAAGAATAACTAGGGAACTCACTTGTAGATCAAAGCAATTGAATTATAAATTATTATTATGGTTCTTCATCTTGATTTTAATTGAGTTTTAATTTTCCTAACGTGAGAATATTTCAAAATATTAGAAAATGCTTTTAATAATCACATTATTTTCATTATTTTTATTATAGAAAGAATCATCTAATGGTTTAAAAATTGGATCATTAGCTGTTCTGAAAAGATATTATTCTACATCATAAAAAGAAAGAATTGTTCTGACATTATTCATCCAACAATAATATTGGAAGACAATAAAACATTTCATCATAAACGTCTAAACGTTCAAAGAATAATAAAGGTAATGAGTAACTAATGGATTAGATGAAAGACTTAGGACATTATCCCATCCAAACAAAAATTATCTGAATGGCCTTCTCAAACACAAGCTACTTGGAAGCTTTAGAAGAATCTGTAGAAATACCTCTTGTTTAAGTAACTTTCTGCATCTGCTAGTGATTAGAATATGAAAAATTAACATAGAATGCAAATAAGTGGAATAAACATTTGACCAAAAGCCCTAAAGCCTCAAAGTCTGTGAGAAACAGTATATCTAGCAAAGAACATGTCAATTACAATATACTTTCTGGCCAGGGTTTCTGAGGCTACTAATGTGCCTAATGACATAAAGTAATATCTCCTAGGCTTCATCAATGTGTGTTCCTATATACACCACAGACAAAAATGAGGTCCCAATAATTTTTCTTTCCTTGATTCCTCCTTAGGCTCACTCTTTCCTCGCTTTGACACATATCCTTAATTGTCCAGCCCCATCTGTGAAGAAGGGACTTGCTTCCCCAGTGCCATGACCTCAGAGAGGAACAGAGCCATTCTTTAACCACTTGTTATCTTTTTCTGAATCCCTTCTTAAGAACTTCTTAGCATCTGTGCCACCTGTGCATGCATCCCAGATAGTTAGACATTTGCTTTACAGAAACTCTCCAGATAAGTTCCAAGTGTGCTACAAACTCCGTGACATATTTATTTTATAGAATTTAGTCCATCATTTCATAAGTCTTTATCACTGTTGTCAAAATAAGATCAAATTACAATTAAAAATTTGGAAAACTACAAGAGCTAATCAAATTGAATCAACAAAAATTTTATTGTCTGTTTCCTACAATGATTTTTTTATGTTTATTATAATTTTTCTAAAACCTTAAACCTGGGCTAACTTAAACAACTGGAAAATTACAGTCACAAAAAAAGAAATGCTTGAATTTGGGCTCTCCCACTTACTAGTCCTGTTGCCTTGAACAAGTCAACTTCACACAACCACATTTTCCGTATCATTACAATACATGTAGTATGACCCTTAGCTTTCCCACTGCAAGGCATTATTGCAAAAATAAAACAAAATCATTTATGTAAAGATGTTAGCACATAATAGAGCAGTATATCAAAATTACAGTTATTAGCATGTGGAGTGTGTCATTTTATTTTCATTTTGCATGGGCTCAATGGGTACACTGAAGATGTTGTAAGTGTCCAATTATATACATAACTGTATTCACAATATTAAGATTGTAAATACCAAGAAGCAAGGGAAGCAGAGCTCGTAACATGACAGATTATTTGCTCAATAAATATCATGTAACGAGTACCACATTTTAAACTGGTTTTCAACAAATCGCATTTAGGATCCCACCCCTACCCCTGCCAAATTAAGCCTGGTTTTTAAGGTAAAGAGCAGGCAGTTACATTTACCATGTTGGCCTATATACATTCATTCATTCAATATTTGAGTTCTTTTATGAAGTTTGAAGACCCCTAAACATATCAGGCTGGTAAATTCTTCTGTATTTTTTAGATGGGAAAACGGAGACCTAGAGAAGCTAAGTTACTGCCCCGTGACAGAACCGTCTGGGAGACAGCATGCGTTTGGAGCCCCAGCCCCTCACACTGCTTTCACATGGACCGTGGTCATGCCTGCCCAGTTTGGACTCAGCCCCCACCTGATCCTTAACCAATGTGCTCTTTCTTGACTTATCCTGTGAACACATGTGCTTTGTATTTATAGTTGGATGTTATTACTGGAACATTTTGTCTACTGTTATATAATTAAACTGGAAGAAACCCTCTGTGGGATGTGGAATAGCACTACAACTCAAAGATCTTCAAAGAAGTCATAAATTCTTCAATGATAGTGTATATTTGGTCAATCACACAAAAATTGTCTTGATTTTATTTATATTAAAATCAGTAATGTTTGGAAAAGAATATCTATGTCTTATTTTACTTTTTTTTGTCTTCAGCATATCAATACCTAACAAGATTGTATAGAAGAATGTATTGTCTAATGAGGACAATTTTGGTTCATAGAACTAAAGAAATAATCCTCATTGTAGATATATTGTTACAATCTTTAAAACATTTGTTGAAAATCAATTTTTGTGTTCATAAATTCATTTTTTAAAGTCAGGATAATTCCAGCTGTAATTTGTTACTTTGCATAGCAGAGACATTTCTGCCCACAGTCAGACAAGTTTAAATGGAATGGGATTCTCTGGAAATTTTCCCTTCCCTCAATTTTAAAAACCTGTCAGAATGTTCTCTGTTCCATTCTACCAAGTCATGGGCTTTTCAGTAAAATACCAACAGAAGAGGAAAAAAGGGGAAAGGATGAATTAGCAAAAGGGATCCATGAGTCTTCTCTCTTGAAGATTCCAATCAACTTTTTGGTTCTACTATACTCAGATACTTTTTTTTATTTGAAGACAGGAAAAAATGTTTTAATAATTAATATGCTCACATTCATTCTGACAAAACAATTTCCCTAGGATAAATGCTAAACTTGCCAAAAAATAGTAGATTCAAAATGTACTGTTTTTCACTTGCGCACTAAAGTACCTCAAAGTATGACTTCGCTGATTTTCACAAGTGCTCTGCCCTGCAGTATCCATTAGCTCACACCAGTAGAAATGTAGTACTATATGCCTACACTTGGTTGAGAGTCCTCATATGAAGTCTCCTTGGCTAAATAGAGCTAATTATTCGGGAAGTTTTTCTTCTTGCTCTTCTAAAAATTTTCTTAAGGCTACAATAAAGAAAGATATTCTTGCATCAACTTTTTGAAAACATGGGTGTATTGTGCTATGAAATTCTTGATGAATTTTTTTCCTACCAGATTATGTACTATATAGTCAAGAAAAAGTGACCAATTGGCCCTCCTAAGGAGGGATTTATGACTTTTCTCCTGTTGAGGGGTAGGACCTGGACATTTTGTCTGAGGCTGACATGGAAAAGGCTAAAAATATGGTAACATTTGATTTTTTTCTTAAGAATATACATATATCCTAGTGGAGGCTCCCTCTGGTGTGTCACATCACCTAGTATATGCCAGTCCATATACCACAAAATGTTGTGCCAGATTTAATGATAGAGGCAGAATCAGTTCCTCATCTTTGTTCTTTACTTCTCCTATTATTATTACCTGAGTGATAGATTTATAACCTTGACATTCCTAAATGCGTATGAGAACACATCGAAACACACTTCTACCATGCATCTAGGGTCATGTTATATTTTATGCGTGAGTTCTTCATACAGTTTTGAATTTATAAATTTAAACTTATTTTAACCAAAAATTTTGAGTGTGAATTGTGGATACTAGAGGAAGCTATGTAGACAATAATAAAATGCTCACCTGGTCCTCTTATATTCAGGAATAATATACAAATAATTACAATATAAAGCAGAATGTGTATTGATTTGAATCAGGGGAATATGTTTTTATTTTTCTCTCCTCATATGGCAGCTTACTTTAACTTTTCCCAAGTGCTTTTTCCTTATGTGTTTATAATATATGCTGCGACCTTTAACATTTATATATGCTTAGAGCAATCTAGGTTGTTATTTCTTCAAAGGAAAATGTTTGTTTATACTTCCAATAGTTTGACATTTGAAATGTTTAATTTTCTCTACTGAAAAAAAAGTTAATGTGAAATGGCTTGCAAGATATTGCCATTACTTCTCAGTTTCATAAAACCAGAATCCTGTGCCTTTAGTAATTGAAAGTAGAAGGTGAAATGTTTATAGAGGATAATGACTACTAAGATGGCTTTGATTTTCTTTCTGCTATATGACCTTGCTCTATGATGATTTCATTTTAAGCCAGACACCATGACCTTCCCCAATTTCAATAAAATTTTCTCCATGATTGCTTCATCTTAGAACTGTAGTTCTTTTAGCACATGTTTCCATCTGGAAATGAATCACCCAGTGATCCACATGTGCCATACCAATTGAAGTCAGTTTGAGGCCCGTCTCCAATGGCTGTGCCAAACACAAGGATATTCCAAGCCATGAGATGTTGGCTTTCCTATTTGATTAATGACGGCAATATTTAAATTTGATATATTTTAAGGTCAACATTAAAAGCAAAAGATCTTCATTTATCCTATCCTTAATAAAATGGTCAAATATAAGTGTGGATTAAAGTTGAAACCTTCCTCATTTTGGAAAGTGTTTCATTTCTAATTTTCTCCCTTTTCCTGATGGCAAAGAATTTCATTTATTGAATTTCATTTATTTCTTATTTATTTTTCTGAAGATAAGAAATTTTATTTATTGAATTATTGAATTTCATTTATTTTTCTTTTATGATGTGAATTTCTTCTCTATTTTTGAAAACAAGTTTTAAAATTATTTGACAAAGCAAAGTAACCTAAGTGCCATCATATCTCAACAAACATAACTCCCAAAGGATACAGTGGGTTTAAGAAGAAAATGAGATTATTTTCAATCACATAGACACAATGGTTCTGTTATTGACAATATCCATGACCATACTTCTAGCTGTCCATGAAATTATCTTTTGATTGTACAATTTACACCATGTTTACTAAATGTCATTGTCACTGAAGATCTTACTGAATAAAAGTAGGAATGATAGTATAATTCCACTTATGACTCAAAGTCTCATAAACCTTACAATGAGACACTCTGTGGGTTTAAGTGTAGAAAATGATCTTCATTACTCTCCCTCCACCCATGTAGAACGTGAGCTTTTTATCAAACGTGATTCCTTAAAGCTGATGAACCAAGTTCAAAAGATAGAAAGCACAAGATTTATTGTCTACGTCGTACTTTGTATAGAGCATATAGAATGTATTATTATGTTCTCATTTTATATCAGTCCTTGTCTTAGAGTAGATAACCCAGAAATCATATCCTAAGTCTGCATGCAGGCAGATCATTTGAGAAGTGATCCCATTAACAGTAGTAAAGGATTTGAGAGGGGGAAAGAAAGAAGATGTCAGAACAATACAGTGTTATTTACTGATCACTACTGTGTGAATAGGTGCTCTGTCTTGCTGGGAGCTTCAAGGAGGGTATAGAACACATTCCACATCTGCCCATAAGGGGAAAAAAAAGTGGCATGTAGAGATGTAGAGAACTACAACCTCTCTGAGTTGAAAATTATCCCTTGGGCAATAACCACCACATACTTAAAAGTTACACATATTTCATTACTAACTGGGCTCCTGTTGATATCCCATTCTATGTATCAGGAAGGGCCCACGGCAGAAACAAGAGAAAGTACTACATAAATGAGGTAAGACTTATTCTGCAAAATATATTGAAGTTTGTATGGAAGACCTACTGTAGTTATGGCTATGGCTCAGATGACACCTATAAGATATGAAGCTACAGATGGCCAATAGAATCTATTATATTTTCCAAGTTTTTGTAATGTATATACTTGTTAAGTTGATTCAGTTATAATATCTTCAATGCAGCAATTCCCCCAATGGGTTCCTTAGAACACATAAATAATATGATTCAAAACCCCTCTCCAATTTTATGTTCAAGTGAATATAAGAAATAATTATACAAAATGGAATAAACTTCTCTACTCAACATTTTCTGAGTATTTAATGTGTTGAGTTTGTGAACCTGAGGTTTTTAATTGATCTGTTTCTATAAATTTTATTTATGTATTTTTTAATGGAGGGAGCAATTTTTCATGGAACACTTCAAAAGACATAAATACTATAAAATGAAGATTTTTTTTAGGATAATAGGTGATATGTTTTGAGTTTGTGTTTATGCAGGGCACTGTTCCAAGAACTTTATGTATGTTAATGTATCTAACCTTCACAGTTTTGTAAGACAGGGAATATTATTTTCTCCATATTACAGAAGAAGAAAATTAAACATGAATAAAACTAGGAAATTTGCCTTAAAGTATTTATTTATTTATTTATTTATTTATTTATTTATTTATAGATTTTATTAATTTGTTCATGAGGGACACAGAGAGAGAGGCAGAGGGAAAAGCAAGCTACTCACAGGGAGCCTGATGCGAGACTCGATCCCGGACCCTAGGATCACTCCCTGAGCTGAAGGCAGATGCTCAACCCCTGAGCCACCAAGGCATCCCTGCCTTAAAGTTTTTTAAAGATGATTTAAGACAGAATCCTTTCAGTGACATATATGGGTTTGAAGAGGGGTTAGCATGTTAATTTTCCAATTGTGTCTGAAGTTTGGTATATCTACAAGTTCTAGTAGTTCATACTTGTAGTTCATTTTCAAATATGTTTTATAGGTCACAATTTTTAATATATTTGTCAATACATTGATAAATATATCATAAAAATATCCATGAGATTCATTTTCTTTTTCTCTCTCTAGCTGTCTTTTTAGTCTTTCTGAAAGCATCTTATTTCTAATTCTTGGGACGACTTCCTTAATAATATTTACTTTGAAAAAAATACTTTTTGTTTTCTTGGCTAATTTTTTAAGTTACTTTTTCAGTTTGAATATAGTTCTATTAGTAAATTAAGTCAGGGTTGAGCCCACGAAATTCTCATGGTATAATACTTTTAGGTAAATAATGATATTTTAGAAATTTTAATTAACCAAATTCTTCATTCCGTGATAGCATTAAATAAATGTTTCATGAGGCTAAAGTGAAAAATCTCAACCTAAATAGATGTCAATTTAGACACTTTAGTTTGGTAAGATGCCATTATACATCACTTCCCTCTGAGTTTTGTCTGACTTCTGCTATTCTGTTTACAAGATAATTTCATTCACCCTATGTCCTTACCAATAATATCTGCAGATGATTATGCATAAAAATAACAAAATATTTCATAAGTGTAGGATGAATTAATGAAATTTCAAACATTTATGTCTTGTTATAATATATATTCCAAATTCTATCCACCTAATCAATTCTCCATATATACACCAAACATTTATTTAACACCTCCCTCCAGACACTATGTTCCAGAATTACATGTCCAATTCTGATTCCCTTTTCTGAAAAATAGGAATGTTGATATCTTCATTATCAGGTATAAAGAATAGGGGAGACGATTTATATAGAATATCAGTAACAATAAGCATTTAATAAATACAAGCTGTACTTCCCAAAACCCAGAGGTAAAAAAAAATGACAGTCTGTGGATAAAATCAGGCTCATCTGTTTTGATAAACAACATTTTATTGGAACTCAGCCATGATTACTTGTTATATATCGTCTGTGGCTATTATAATGACAGTAGAGCTGAGTAGTTGCAACAGAGATCATCTGGCTCAAAAAGTCAATAATGTTTACCATCTGGCCCTTTACAGAAGTTTGCCAACTTGTACTTCCCAAATTACCCAGGTCTTAATACTTGTTACATATATTGGGATTCTGATTAAAGAGATTTGGAGGGAAGGCAAGAATTCTATGCTCAATGAGATTTCCAAATAATTCTTACGAAGAAGCAATTAAGACGTAATTATGGGAAACTTCCCTAAGGGACGATTATTTAGAAATAGAATTCGAAGTTCTGTGGCACCTTAGCAGAGAAGAAATTTTTTAGGGACAAGAGACAGATCTCTTAATCTGAACTGGAACTAAGGTAACCCTGAGAAGAACAAGAAATGACAAAAAAAAAAAAAAAAAAAAAAGTCACTGAAATGCAAATTCTAATTCCTAAGCTGAAATTTCTGAGGTTTAACACTAGGTATGGACTATCTTAGTACTAGTACTAGTACTATCTTAGTACTAGACCAGTTAAAATTATGAAGAGATGACTCAATGGAATGCAGAACATTGAGGAGACTAGAAGACCTGCATTAAGAGGAAAAAAAGAACTGAGTCAAATTGTGACAGAGTTTTAAGATTTAAAATTCTATGATAGGGCTTTCAAAAGGGTCCAGATGTTAGTAACAAGGCAGAAGAGTGAAAAGGAAAAAGCCTAAGTGGGATGTACCTCTACATGTGTAATCTTGCCAAGTTATGGGATATATTCCCAGCCAATGCGGTACCTTTTCCTTTTTTAATCTTACTGAGATAAAAAAAAAAAATCAATCCAAATGGTGATAGTCATGAAGGCACTCACTCTGAGGGGCAATGAAAAGAAAGCTCAAGTCCTCCTTTTTATTTCTACTTGGGGAAACAGAGAAGGGCATCCCAGATTGTAAGATTCACTTGCTCTCCAATAGGAAAGAAGTTAAAAATTTTGGCCTAGTTGGCTAGAGATTATTTTGGTGAGAAGGTGCCATGAAGCCAAGTCATGGCTGCTGCTTGGGATGTTAGTTGCTCTACCCCAGACTAGCCCCAGAGGACCTTTCTAGGAAGATGTTTGATAATTTTAATTTTTCAGCAACTCTGCGAGCCATATGGAGTAGAAGAAAGCCTGTGCATACTGAGCCCTAGGTTGGGACTCCTAAGCACATGTTCTGCCTTGATCTCACAGCTCTTCCTCTGAGATGTTTGGGAATGAAAGCATTGGTAGAAGCCTTCACTTAAGACTTTAAAGTACTCACAGCCAGCTAGAGAAAGTCCTTGGGTACCTTCTTCAGACTTCTACTTCTTCCAAAACTTTCCTTGGACCTACCAGGGGTGCCTCAGTAAACTTTCAATTACATAAAGCTTCATTTAATCTGGAAGAAATAAATTTGCCTCCTCAGATGCTAAGCACAAGGAGGATGGAATCTGTATGAAAAACCTGTGAAATTTTATTTCTAATCAGGAAAGAATTTTCCTGGCAATTGATTTAATTCACTCACTCAACCCCACCCTCCATCATAAGCAATGCCTAATCATCAAGTGGGTTTCTTTATTTACTTTGCCATTTATAAATGTAACATCTACCAAGGATCTGCTTTCAATTTTTAAAGGGACCCTGCCTTTTTCCCTTGAATATTTTCAAACCATTTAAATAAAATAGCATGGAAAATGACTTTAAATAGAAATATAGAGTGGTTTCATCATTCAAGCAAGATTCCCATACAGTCATAATACATGTATGCTTATCTTAAGAGACCCTCAAATACAATGGAAAAAACTCCATATAAATTTTTAAATTTAAGTATTTATTTACTTATAATCCCTGACGCACTCCTTTTGACCTATAGACATATAAGTAACTTGTATACATATAATACATATAGAATACAAATAAGCTAACTCATATATCACATATCCATGTATGCCCTTTTCCACCTTTTCAGCCATAGGCATTCAGAGAAGCTCTGAACCACGAGACGTTATTAGTGGCTCAACATGGTGATTTTAACACATGTGCACAGAAGTTTTGACAGTCTTCCCACCAGAGAGTAGTGTGCTTTTGTGATTGCTTGATTCAGTACTATGGTGGAAGTGAATCTATGAGGTCTTATCATGAAGGGAGATGCAGCTTCTGGCTAGTTCTCTTGGGACACTCACCCATGGGAAAGCTAGCTACCATGTAAGCAATCTGCCCCAAAGCTACCAGACTGTAAGGAAGCCCAAAGTAGTGTATTTGAAAGACCATGTGAAGACCAGAGAGCTGTGCGGTTATCTCCTGACTGATACCAGGCCTTGCTCCAGTTCTATTCACCACCTCATCCATTTACCCTTGGTTAATAAGACCTCAATCCAAAACTACCCAGCCAAGCTCTGTCCAAATTCTTGACCCACAGACACCATTAAAGATAGTAAACTGATTTTGTTTCAAGGTAGAAGCTCTGGGGTAATTTATTTCACAGTCAGTAGATAGCTGAAATACTCAGAACTTGTACTGCTTGGTATCTTTAGCTGTATCAGATATTTAGAGTTTAAAGACCCTTCTTTTGCCTTTAAGCCATGATGCAGTGACCATTAGCAATAATGAATCTTTTTAAGAGGGAATAGTTAAGATGACACAGAAGGTTGACAATGCCCCTCCCAAAATTCCTCTTTGTCCAAAATTTTTATTGGTTCTAGTCCTAGACCTTCATATAAATTCTAGAGACAGAGCTAAATTAAGCTCTCTGCCTACCATAGCATAAATAAATGAATAAATATATATATATAAATAAATAAATTTATTTTTTAAAGTATTGATTTATCATTGGGGTAAACTAGATTCAGCTGAACTGACACAACTCATTCAGGTTCTTGAAACTAAATAACATGAGTTTAAGGATGCAAACTAAACTATAGCCCAATGTGTTTTTAGTCACTTAGAATTTTTATTTTATAAACATTGTAATGATTTGTTTTGTGTATCAACTGGACTGGCCCATAGGTTGCCCAGATATTTGGTGTCTATGCTTAACCAAAGAACGAATAGGACAAAGTTACCACCTGCAGGATTCTGACTCTCAGTCCTAGGTGAAACAGAAAAGGAATATGAAGTTGGATAAGGCCAAATTTATTGATATGATATGATAAGCAAAAATTCTGCATTTAATGTCACAGCTCAGAGAGTTAGAACAGACTCTAATGGTTTGTTAGGTTGGCTGAAACATGGACCAAAAGGAGGCCTACAGTAAGAAAAGTAGAAATGCCAGATTGCCTGGATTTAATGTAGAGGAAGGAATTCAGAGTCTTAAGGTGATTGGGATATTAGCGTGAATTTCCGGCCCCTACAGATAAACCTCAGTTCAGATCTTTAGGATTTTTGAACAAAATTCATCCAATTTCTACAGATGACTATTTCTTTTTTGAGAAGCAGCTTTTGCCTTGCTGTTGGACCGTAGTAGAGATTCTTTGACCATTGACCATCAAGTTAACATGTGACCTGAGTTGTCCATCATTAAGTAGATGTTATTTGATCCAGGAAGCACTAAAGTTGGGTGTGCACAGTAGTACTCCACTATCAAACGTATGTGGTATATACTTGATTGGGCCTAAGAAGGCACAAGTAAGTTATATGAAGTGTTACAAAAAGCCTTTTCTCTCCTAGACCTCCTATGGCCTCATGAGTAACCTATGATTACTTGAGAGAAAGAGGATGAAAAGACTTAGGCCTGATTTACAAACCATTCTACATCATAGACCAGGTACAACCCTAAAGTGGAAAGCAATAGCTCCCTCCTGGGATATTCTTAAAGGACAGTGGTGAAGAGAAATTCTTCCAGTGGATAGAATTTTAAGTAGTGCACCTGGTTGTTCACTTTCTTTGAAAGAAGAAATGGCCATATGTGCAATTATATAGAATTCATAGGCTGTGGCCAATGGTTTGGCTGGATAATTAGGGATTAGAAGGAACATAATTGGAAAATTGGTTACAAGGAAGTTTGAGGAAGAGATATGTTAACAGACCTCTCTGAATGGGGGAAAAAATGAAGATATTTGTGTCCTTGTAAGTGCTTACCAAAGAATGCCCTTAGCAAAGGATAGTTTCAATTATCAAGTGGATAGGATGACCCATTTTATGGATGCCACTCAGCCTTATTCCTCAGACACCCTTGTCACCACCCAATGTGCCCATGAACAAAGTGGCTTATGGTGATAAAGATAGAATTTATGCATGGACTTAGCAACATGGTCTTCCATTTACCAAGGTCAACCAGACTATGGCCATTACTGAGTCCCTGATATGAACCATTCCCCAGGGTCAGTCAGGTAGCTGGTGGGAAGCTGATTACATTGGACTCCTTCCAGTGTAGAAAGGGCAGTGTTTTGTTCTTACTGGACTAGATAGTTATTCCAAATATGGATTTGCCTTCCTTGTATACAATGCTTCTGCCAAAACTACCATCCACACACTTACAGAATGCCTTATCCACCATAATAGTATTATGAACAGCATTGCTTCTGATCAAGAAACTCACTTCACAGTAAAAGAAGTGTGACAATGGGCCCATGCTCATGAAATTCTAGGCTTATCATGCTCCCTACCATCCTGCAACAGCTAGCTCACTAAAATGCTGGATTCATTTGAGACTCATTTACATCACCAGCAGCTAGTAATACCTTGCAGGGTTGGGGTCAGGTTCTCCAGAACCTTATATATGCTCTCCATCAGTGTCCAATATATGATATTGTTTCTCCCGTAGCCAGAATTCACAGCTCTAGGAATCAAGTAGTGGAAATGGAAGTGGCACCACTCACTATTACCTCTAGCTATACATTAGCAAAATTTTTGCTTCCTGTTCCCCAAACCTATGCTCTACTGACCTGGAGATCTTAGTTCCAAAGGGAGGGATGCCTCCACCAGAAGACAGCAATGATTCCATTGAACTAGAATTTATGACTTCCACCTGACAGTTTTGGTCTCTTCACACCTTTAAATCAATACACAAAGAAAGGAGTCACTGTGCTGGCTAAGGTGATTGATCTTGATCACCAAGGGGAAATCAGACTACTATTCTACAATAGAAGTAAGAAAAAGTATATCTGGAACACATACAGAAGTATTCCAGGAGACCCCTTAGGATGTCACTTACTATTCCCATGCTCTAAGATTAATGTACAACTACAACAGTATAGTTTAGGCAGGACTACTAATGGCTTATTTTATGCATCGATTTGACTGGGCCATGGGTTGCCTAGATATTTGGTTAAACAATATTCTGGGTATATCAAATGAAGGTGCTTTCAGATGATATAAACATTAGAATTGGTAGACTGAGTAAAGTAGCTTGCCTTCCTTAACATGGATAGCCTTCATCCAATCAGTTTGATTGCATGATTAGAACAGAAAAGTTGAACCTCCCAGTAAGAGGGGACCCATCCTGCCTGACTGCTTGAGCTGAAGCATTGGTCTTTTCCAGCTTTTGGACTCAGACTAAAACATCAGCTCTTCTTGAGTATTGACCCTGCTGGCTTTCGGACTCTACCATCAATTCTCCTCAATCTCAGGCCTTCGATGTCAGACTGGAAGTATACATCTACTCTCCTGGATGTTCAGCTTACTGATTGCAGATCGTGGGATATCTTGGCTTCCATAGTCATGTAGGCCAATTCCTTGTTTTTATCATATATCACTCTTGTGTAAATAAAAAGGAAAATATAAATAAAGAAATTTGGCTAAGGTATTCAGAACATTCTGAATTTCTTTTAGAATCAAATTCATTGATTTGGTATTTTTCCACAAAACATTCTTTTCAATGTCATACAGTACTTCTTAAAGGACTTTATCATTGTATCCAGGGTGGTTAGTTCAAGTTGATGGCACTCACTGAACATATTTTCATGCTGATTCTTTTATAATATTTCCAAAAATATCAAATAAAACAAGTATGCCATGTTTACTATCTGACTGATGATAATTTTAAGACAAAATTGGTTGAAAGACACATTCCGACATCAAAGATGTTAAAATGTGAAAAAAACATGCATTTTAGAATTGCTGAAATTTGTACAGTGCTCAATAAATACACTATCACTGAATTAATTATGATGGGATGATGATAAAGATGATGAATATTAGCTGAGAAGTTGTGTCCTTGTGCCTGATAAAGTGTGTGTTTATGTATCAGGAATATATGCCTGATAGTTGGTGCATTTATGGGGGCTTAAAGACCTATGAAAAATAAACATGAAAACCAGTCATCTGAGGTGTTACTTGATAAAAATTTTATTAATTTGAGTCTTCTCTCTCTTCTTTTTAGTAAGGCTGGCTAACGGTTTATCTATCTTATTAATTCTTTCAAAGAACCAACTCCTGGTTCTGTTGATCTGTTCCACAGTTCTTCTGGTCTCGATTTCATTGAGTTCTGCTCGAATCTTTATTAACTCTCTTCTTCTGCTGGGTGTAGGATCTATTTGCTGTTTTTTCTCTAGCTCCTTTATGTGTAAGGTTAGCTTTTGTATTTGAGTTCTTTCCAGTTTTTGAATGGATGCTTGTATTGCGATGTATTTCCCCCTCAGGACTGCTTTTGCTGCATCCCAAAGATTTTGAACGATTGTATCTTCATTCTCATTAGTTTCCATGAATCTTTTTAATTCTTCCTCAATTTCCTGGTTGACCCTTTCATCTTTTAGCAGGATGGTCCTTAACCTCCACGTGTTTGAGGTCCTTCCAAACTTCTTGTTGTGATTTTGTTCTAATTTCAAGGCATTATGGTCTGAGAATACACAGGGGACGATCCCAATCTTTTGGTATCGGTTCAGACCCGATTTGTGACCCAGTATGTGGTCTATTCTGGAGAAAGTTCCATATGCACTTGAGAAGAATGTGTATTCAGTTGAGTTTGGATGTAAAGTTCTGTAGATATCTGTGAAATCCATCTGGTCCAGTGTATCATTTAAAGCTCTCGTTTCTTTGGAGATGTTGTGCTTAGAAGACCTATAGAGTATAGAAAGAGCTAGATTGAAGTCACCAAGTATATGTGTATTATTATCTAAGTATTTCTTCACTTTGGTTATTAATTGGTTTATATATTTGGCAGCTCCCACATTCGGGGAATATATATTGAGGATTGTTAAGTCCTCTTGTTGGATAGATCCTTTAAGTATGATATAGTGTCCCTCTTCATCTCTCACTACAGTTTTCGGGGTAAATTTTAGTTTATCTGATATAAGGATGGCTACCCCTGCTTTCTTTTGAGGACCATTTGAATGGTAAATAGTTCTCCAACCTTTTATTTTCAGGCTGTAGGTGTCCTTCTGTCTAAAATGAGTCTCTTGTAGACAGCAAATAGATGGGTCCTGCTTTTTTATCCAATCTGAAACCCTGCGCCTTTTGATGGGGTCATTAAGCCCGTTCACGTTCAGAGTTACTATTGAGAGATATGAGCTTAGTGTCACCATGATATCTATTCAGTCCTTGTTTTTGTGGATTGTTCCACTGAACTTCTTAAAGGGTAATTTTAAGAGTCCCCCTTAAAATTTCTTGCAAAGCTGGTTTGGAGGTCACATATTCTTTCAGTTCCTGCCTGTCTTGGAAGCTCTTTATCTCTCCTTCCATTTTGAATGAGAGCCTTGCTGGATAAAGTATTCTTGGTTGCGTGTTCTTTTCATTTAGGACCCTGAATATATCCTGCCAGCTCTTTCTGGCCTGCCAGGTCTCTGTGGAGAGGTCTGCTGTTACCCTAATACTCCTCCCCATAAAAGTCACTCTCTTTCACCATACACAAAGATAAACTCAAAATGGATGAAAGTTTTAAAAAGTAAAAAAAAAAAAAAAAAAAAAAAACCAAAATGGATGAAAGATCTAAATGTGAGACAAGATTCCATCAAAATCCTAGAGGAGAACACAGGCAACACCCTTTTTGAACTCGGCCACAGTAACTTCTTGCAAGATATATCCACGAAGGCAAAAGAAACAAAAGCAAAAATGAACTATTGGGACTTCATCAAGATAAGAAGCTTTTGCACAGCAAAGGATACAGTCAACAAAACTAAAAGACAACCTAGAGAATGGGAGAAGATATTTGCAAATGACGTATCAGATAAAGGGCTAGTTTCCAAGATCTATAAAGAACTCATCAAACTCAACACCAAAGAAACAAACAATCAAATCATGAAATGGGCAAAAGACATGAAGAGAAATCTCACAGAGGAAGACATAGACATGGCCAACATGCACATGAGAAAATGCTCTGCATCACTTGCCATCAGGGAAATACAAATCAAAACCACAATGAGATGCCACATCACCCAGTGAGAATGGGGGAAATTAACAAGGCAGGAAACCACAAATGTTGAAGAGGATGTGGAGAAAAGGGAACCCTCTTACACTGTTGGTGGGAATGTGAACTGGTGCAGCCACTCTGGAAAACTGTGTGGAGGTTCCTCAAAGAGTTATTCCTCAAAGAGTTAAAAATAGACCTGCCCTACGACCCAGCAATTGCACTGTTGGGGACTTACCCCAAAGATACAGATGCAATGAAACGCCAGGACACCTGCACCCCGATGTTTCTAGCAGCAATGGCCACTATAGCCAAACTGTGGAAGGAGCCTCGGTATCCATCGAAAGATGAATGGATAAAGAAGATGTGGTTTATGTATACAATGGAATATTACTCAGCCATTAGAAATGACAAATACCCACTATTTGCTTCAACGTGGATGGAACTGGAGGGTATTATGCTGAGTGAAGTAAGTCAATTGGAGAAGGACAAACATTATATGTTCTCATTCATTTGGGGAATATAAATAATAGTGAAAGGGAATGTAAGGGAAGGGAGAAGAAATGTGTGGGAAATATCAGAAAGGGAGACAGAACATAAAGACTGCTAACTCTGGGAAACGAACTAGGGGTGGTAGAAGGGGAGGAGGGCGGGGGGTAGGGGTGAATGGGTAACGGGCACGGGGGGGGCACTTGACAGGATAAGCACTGGGTGTTATTCTGTATGTTGGTAAATTGAACACCAATAAAAAATAAATTTATTAAAAAAAATTTAGTTTCACACCAGAGAGTGAACAACCTTTCAGAGTATTAACAGTGTCTGTTTCTAAAGCTTGCTGTTCTGATGTCATGCAAGGTAAGCATTTCACGCTTAGCACTAACACTGAGAGCAGGAGCTTATTATCACAGTTTTTCAGTTGTTTGTGGTGAAATTCTTATGGTTAAAATTACTCAGGGAAAAAAATAAATTTTCTAATTTTAGAATTACAGTATTTCAGGCTTCCCTCCCTCTGGATATCTGCTTTTATTTACACTGTACATTTACCTATTCTTTTTCTTTATACTCCCCACATTGAAAAATAACTAAATTCTTCTAAAAATAAAAGCAGACCGAAATGGAGTGCCTGAACCATCAAGATGAAAGCCATTTAGATCTATTCACTTTTCAGCAGCTGGTTAGCATTCTTGTACAAATATTTTGTATTTATTTTGAAGCTTGTTCAGTTAATATCATTGTTCTTCTATTTCCTACATATGATGTACTTGTGCCAGTGAAGCTGAATCATGCATTTTCCAGATGGCAAATCTTTCTGAAGAAAGTATTGTGGTGGCAGACCTGGCCAGCGGACTCCACCAATTCTTCCTTATGCAGTTCCACAGGGAATAAATTAGATTAGGCATGGCCTTCAGGAATGCAGTCAAGGTCAAATTTCTCCTTTAATTCTGCAAAAACAACAGTTCTGAAGAGAAGGAGTACATTGCATAAATTCTGAGCTACTTTTCATTGGAAGTTTTCAAATTATCTAGAGAATCTGATGTGGCTTACAGCAATCCAGAAGCAAGCTCTAATTTTTATTTTGTTTCAAAATTTCTAGCAGGTTCCTAAGTGGTTGTATTGGAAGTACATCATCTTTATTTATTTCAAACCATTATTCCTAGCTTGGGATCCCTTTTGTTATTTGCTAGCCCAGAAATCAGGTTATGAATGTTTATAAGGTAGCTGGAACTTCTTGAATCATCACAAGAATTCAAAAATGAAAAGATTTAATTTCCCCCTTAGATTCCCTACAATCTTCACATCTGATTATTTAAGATTATTTTGTTCTATGAGGAAGAGTAACACGGGAGCCAAAACCATACTTCTGAATAATTCCTGGCAGGTAGACAGCTCCAATTCATGAATATGTAACATCCCAAAGGAGAATTGCAGGCCTGCTGCTTCATTCATTCATAGATTCATTCATCCATGGATTCATTCATTCATTTGGAGAAAGAACTTAATTTGGTAGACCATGAGGATGCAAAGACAAACATACCACAGTTTTTGATTCCAAAGAATTTACCCTCTAATAGGAGAAGAAAGATATGAAAATAAGGAAGAGCAATGAAATATTTTAGATACTGTAAAAGGAGAAATAGGATGTCTAGGGGTGTGATAAGGAGAATAGCCAGTTCTTCTTGGGTAGTCATAAAAAGCTGAAAAATGAGCTGTTGTCTTAAAAAATGAGTCAGTTTCCCAATCACCTAATCTAGGAAATACATCCCAAACTAAGTTGAGGGTATGGGTAAGAGTGAGGGTGGGCAGTAGAGGATTTGAGCAAATGCCGAAACCCGTATTTCCTTACATGTTCCCAGAACTATAAACATTTCATCTGACTAATGATAATGAGAGAATGCAGATTTATCCTAAAATAAGGGTAGATGATGAAGTATCTTATTTGCCTTTCTAAGACATTTTCTGTTGGAAGTCTGGAGGGTTTGTTGTTTGGAATTTATAATGCACACAAAACCGGGGTTAGGTTCCCAGTCTCCTCAACAAAAGGCTAATTTTTTAAATCATTAAGACAACTGAAGTATAGTGAGAACAACACTATATCATGCTTAATTCCTGAGAACAGAGAATAAGTAATTTAGGTGTAAGGGAAGGAAAAATGGAACTTTACTATCTTTTTCAACTATCTTGCAATTTATTTCTTTCTTTGCAAATTGGTCACCACTGAAGCCCTAAATTCCTCTATTCCTATTCCTCCCTAAACCTTGACCATGGAATTTCTGATTCAGCCATTCCTTTCCCAGGCATAGGATAGACCCTTTTTAAAATGTCCCATAGATGCCCATTCACCTTGCTTTTTACAGAGCCCTAAAACAGCCCATTCTGGGACTCTATGGATGCTTGCTGAAGGACACCCTACATAGTGCCACACCACTTGTACTCCAGAATTACTTTCTCTATAAACTCCCATTCCCTGAATGCAATCTGATTTTAGTTCCTAGCAAAAAATCAATCTGAGGGGATCCCTGGGTGGCTCAGTGGTTTAGCGCCTGCCTTCGGCCCAGGGCATGATCTTGGAGTCCCAGGATCGAATCCCACATCAGGCTCCCTGCATGGAGCCTACTTCTCCCTCTGCCTCTCTCTCTCTCTCTCTCTCTCTCTCTCTCTCTCTCTCTCTCCCCCCTGTGTCTCTCATGAATAAATAAAATCTTTTTAAAAAAATCAATCTGTTCTAGTTTCTCTAACACACTCTACATGTCCCCAAAGTATTTGTTTTTATAACTCAAATAAACTGGTGGAATTTGAAGCAATTATCAACTTGAGGGAATATATTCAGGCTTTAGGACAAAACACATGTATGAAATGGTGAGCTGGCACCCATCAGGCCAGCTGGTTGTGCCTTGGAAACCACCAGTATGAATTCCCTAAAAGTGTTGCAGCTTTTCAAAGCTTATATTCATCTAGCAGCTAGAACCTTCAAATTCTCTAAAAGTTTGAAGTATTTTCCACAAAATCATCTTCGGCAGCAACAGTAGAAGCTGAAGAGTAATTTAAAAAGCAATGAGGAAGGACAGGATAAGGAAGGAAGAAGTTATAGTAGTCTTCTCATCAATAAAGATACAATCTGTCCCCAAAAGAAATAATAGTAATTGTTATCACATTTACACATTCTAGAACATAACACTGGAGATTATTGTGATCCATTGAGAATATAGGAAATTGTGCATTCATCTAAGTATTCATTTTTGTGTTTAACATTTTTCCTGCTTATTTTTTAAGTGTTCATTTACTACATTATGGTATAAACTCTGAGATGCAAGTGAAGATTTTCATCAAGTTTTAAAAGGCTAAATTTCAGTGTGATTTCTTTTAAAACATGATTTCTATTTCTTGCAAATATTGCTTATTGTGTTATACTGTGACATTTTACATAAATTTTAAAAATCTAATTTTTGTTTCTAAATAAAAAATTCCTAAAAAGTTATAATAATATTTGCATCCAATAAATCATTCTAAAAGTCATTTTAATGCTTCATTTTAAAGCCACATGGTAAATTTTAAAGTTATAATCTATATTCTAAAAATCAGATGATTGAGGAGTGCCTAGGTGGCTCAGTCGGTTAAGTGTTTTCAGGTTATGTCATGACCTCAGGGTCCTGGAATGGAACCCCTCATAGTATCCCTGCTCAGCAGGGAGTCTGCTCCTCCCTCTCCCTCTGCCTCTCCTCCCTGCTCATGCTCCCTCTCACTCTCTCAGACAAATAAATAAAATCTTTTAAAAAATAAATGTAATAAATAAATATCAGATGATTGAATATAAGAGGTCTAAAAATGAATGCCCAAGACAGCCATTTGCTCAGAGAGCTAAAATAATTTTGCAAATGAAAAATTATTTAGCACATATATTAAATATCTACTATATAGATTATTTGCCTACAATAAGTGCTCATTTCATTTTATTTTTAAGTGAAAAATAAGTATATTTTCAGGTCTTTCATAATGTACCTTATAAATTTGCTGTTTCCTTCCTTTTCTTTATCAGAGAGGCCTATGTTGGCTATAGGTAAAAATATGACTTTCTAATCTAACTCTTTATTCTAATATCTATGATTCTAGGATGACAAATGATGTTATTTTTTGTAATTCAAGGCTTCACAGATTTATACATAATATATGACCTTTCTTCCACTACCCATACCTGAGTTCTGTCCTTGACTTTTTATTTTTTAAAGATTTTTAAAATTTATGAGAGACACAGAAAGAGAGAGAGAGAGAGAGAGAGAGAGAGAAAGAGAGGCAGAGACACAGGCAGAGGGAGAAGCAGGCTCCATGAAGGGAGTCCAATGTGGGACTCGATCCAGGAACTTCAGGATCAGGCCTTGGGCCAGAGGCAGGCCCTAAACCACTGAGCCACCTAGGCATCCCCTGTCCTTGACTTTTTAAATTCTTATTCATCCAACAGACATATGCAGAGGGTCCAATGTAATACCAAACTTATAGGTAATAGATGGGTGGTATCTGTGCCTTTTTACAATTAATCTTTTACTCCTTAGACTCCCGCTCTGAGTCTAGGCTTCCTACTTGCCATTCCCTACTCTGTGTTTTTCTGAGCAGATTGTTCAGAGCATGAAAAGGCTGCTTGATATTTCTTTTATGATTTCTGAGAAACATATTTTTCAGACTTGCCAAGAACACTAGAGCTTCTGTTGACAAATAAACAAATGTTGTACAACAAATTAAAAAGCAGGTGGGAGGGCCTGTCCTCTATATTGGTTTCAGAAAACAAACAACCCCAAACTCAAGCAGAAGTTTTTTGTTATAAATAATGCATCTAAAAAAAAATTTTTTTTAAATAAATAAATAAATCACGTATCTAGCCCCAACATGCTATCAGTGTGGAAGCATTATAACAGCATGGGTGGAAGAATTAAAAAGCATTATTAGATTCACAAATAATTTCAACTAAAATTGGACATGCTACCCAAAGCAATCTTTGGATCTGTTGCAATTCCTATCAATATATCAATGGTGGCCTCCTCTTGCGCTCTCCTGTGAATGGAGGGTGGCGTCTGCTGAGGGGGATGCAAAGAACCGCTACCGGCGCAGGGAAAGTCTCCCCGCCTGCCCCGCTTCTTCTCCCCGCCAGTACTCGAGCTCGCCAGCATGTCTGTGGTGCCAACAATGGTTCGCAAACCTGCTGGCCCCGGGGCAGGGGGGTGGGGGGTGGGGTGGGAGGAGGTCAACCAGTTGGGCAACAAGTACATCCAGCAGACCCTCCTTTTTTTTTTTTTTGAAACATCACTATACAGATATATTTATCATTATTAGGTACACAGTTTATAAAAGAATAAAAATCTTCTTGAGAGCATAAGACAATAGAACCAAAGACAGGTGCCATTATATAAATGGAATGAGTGAACAAAAGACTAGGGTTTTCAAGCACATTTATATTACACAGTTCTGAAACTACTGACTCTTTGAAACTGTAGAATCGATAGAGGATAGTTTGGAGACTTATAAGGCAATTTTACACGTGATATTTATGTGTGGAGAGAAGACTTAATTGTACAAAACTATCCTGTTTTAATGTACATGACTTAATAGTAGAGTCAGTATTCTGTTTAAAGGCTGACATGTATATTCTAAATTTTAAAAACATGTCCAGATAAATATATAAATTTTACCTAGAACACCTTTTCTGATGATGCACATTTACTTATATTTAATAGCTAACAACTTATTAAAAGTGAAGCCAACATTATGATCACTATGTTCCTTGAATATAAACAGGTTTGAACTACTTGACAAAATTTAACTTTCTTAGTAACTCCCTCTGCTGAGATTGACAAGGCAACTCCTGCTATAATGTGAACATCAGTGAAAGAGCTTACTGCCATGAATACTTAGGTACTTGGCAACTCCTAAGAGACAAAGCCACAACAAGCAAACGAAAACCCCAGAACAATAAAAGCCCCATTACTGATCGTTGCTTTATTTCTCTTGTGCTGTTCTCTGAGTCTCTGAGTACATCGGGTATAGGGCTGTGTTAGGACCCACACCCTGGAACGCACCATCAACCTGTACCCTCTTACCAATTATACTTTTGGTACAAAAGAGCCCCTCTATGAGAAGGACAGCTCTGTTGCAGCCAGATTTCAGCGCATGAGGGAGGAATTTGATAAAATTGGAATGAGAAGAACTGTAGAAGGGGTTCTGATTGTACATGAGCACCAGCTACCACATGTGTTACTGCTACAACTGGGAACAACTTTCTTCAAATTACCTGGTGGTGAGCTTAACCCAGGAGAAGATGAAGTTGAAGGACTAAAACGCTTAATGACTGAGATACTGGGTCGTCAAGATGGAGTCCTGCAAGACTGGGTCATTGATGACTGCATTGGTAACTGGTGGAGACCAAACTTTGAACATCCTCAGTATCCATACATTCCTGCACATATTACAAAACCTAAGGAACATAAGAAGTTGTTTTTGGTTCAACTTCAAGAGAAAGCCTTGTTTGCAGTCCCTAAAAATTACAAGCTTGTAGCTGCACCGTTGTTTGAATTGTATGACAATGCCCCAGGATATGGACCCATCATTTCTAGTCTCCCTCAGCTTCTGAGCAGGTTCAATTTTATATACAACTGAATTCCTGCACAGTGGAGAAGAAAAAGAAGCCGTCTCTGTGAGCACAGCTATACACAGTGTAGAATAAACCTGGTAGAAAAGTTCTTTTGGTTTTTATCTATTTCCCAATCCCTAAATTGCTACCTACTTTCTGTTATTTGAATAGTAAAGTTAATATGAAGAACTAGATAGTGGTGTAAACAAATGTGATAATGTTTAATTTACTTTTGGTTCTACTCTTACTTTTTTGTACAACATTAAAGAATATGAACTTCTTTCTAATTGTATTTTTTTTCCACATTAAACTTGTAAAATTCTTACAGGTGAGGACTGTTTTTTTCTCCCCCTCCCACTTCTAGACTGGTGGTATTAAGAGACAATGGCAGGTTTAGGGCAGTCAAGTATTTGGGACCCTTGTTTTGATGCCATTTTTGGGGATTATACTCCAACAAGACTGGGTTCTAGGCTATTGTGATTGAGGAACTTCTCTTACTTTTGGGAATTAGATTTGCTTAATGGAGTCCCAAGGTGCAACTCCTGAACCAAATAAAATACTTGGAGTTATACTACAACGGAGCTCCCAGTATATTACTGACTGGTACATTTCATATTGATATATTCAGACCTTTGTTCACAAACAACAGATCTTAAACATATGGGAAGCCATTCAAATTGGCTAGATTGGGGAAATTTATGGGAATTTATATAAAAAGAGACCTATTGAGAGTGCACTGAGACTCTTTTCCTTCATATAATGGGGGTATTCATTATTTGTGTTGAGAAATTATGTGTTTTAGTTATTCTTAGGGCCCTAATAAAATGTGATCTATGAAGGAAGTTTTTAAAAATGGGTCTGTGTTAGGTTTTGAACTCTTGGATTGCAAAGTTAGTTACTTCAGTTTATATCCATAGAAAGGAAAATTTGGTTTTAGCAAGTGACAAGCCTTTTCAAAAACATTTTGAGATAATTTGAATCAACTGAAATCTAAGGACAAAATAGGGGATGGATTTTGTCAGCCTAAGAAGTGGAAAATATCAAATTTTAAAAGTTCTTTAAAACAACACCGCTACATTAGGATCAAGTTTTGGGGAATAAAAAATGAATCTTAGAGCAAAAGAGTTTGCTGGCTGTGTCATTGCTTAATGGTCCAAGTATGTCGTGTATGACTTATAAGTATATTGAATATAGGCTTAATGAAAAAGAGATCTTGTAAGATACAGCTACTTAAGAGAGATTCCTGTAGTTTTTAAGAGATTGACAGAAATAACTTTTGATTATTCTTATATCATCATCATACCAATCACAGGCCTTGTCTCCTGAATGTTGGGTGAATTGAAAGGCATATTGTAAATTCTTCCTTATTTAGACTTGAGAAAATCCGATCAAGAGCAACTGTATGAATAAAGGTTCAAGTTTACTTAGCTGAAGTCCTGTCAAGCCTTCACAAGGTTATATGTCAAGTAGTGATTGTGACCATGTTTATGCTTAATAGTAGATGAGCACCAGACTCTAGGACCAAAAATGACTTCTGATTTCCTTTGAAAAAGCCACTAATTCTGTGGATAGTCCTCTTCCCTCAAGGGCTAATAATTCTGTCCCTGTGGTTTATATTAGCATATTTATAACTTACTGTAGTTTTACTGGTGATTCAATGATTAGCTGAGTCTTATCGAGGTTGCAGAAGGCAGATACGGAAACAGCTTGCTCCAGCCCACCTTCTATGGTTGCCTTTAGCATCCAAGTGTAAAGCCGTAGTAACCACATTTCAGATGCACTAGCGCTTGCCATTTGGGGAGGATGGGAAGAGGTGGACTTTTTCTTGATATTATAAAATGCTGTTTAAGTTGAAGAGATCTGATTTGGGCTACTCATATTCTTTGTAATACAAGCTTTGACCTAGAAATGAATTTTTGATCAATACTTTGCAGTAAGTGCTTGAGTCAGTCATCTATATGTTGGGGCCCAGGTGAGAAAAACCTTTGATTTAAGGTGGCTGGGTTCCTAACTTTACAATGTTAAAAAGGTCTGGTTTTGAATCTAAAATTGACAACACACAGATTTTTTTTTTAAGCTGTCTTTGAACTAGTCAACTACAACTGTATCTTGATACTCTCATGTTTTAGATTTTCTGATGGAAATAGTAGAACTAGGGAATTTAAATCTGATGTATTCCTAGAACATTAGAAGAAGGTACAAGGGATTGTTTAACAATTGTTTCAATGTATTTAAATTCTTAACTGTACTTCTTCAAGAACTAACAGTCTTAAATTGTGCATTCCAATTCTCTACATATTAAATACTGAATAATTTTAATGTGAACTCTTGATGGACTGATATGTAGTTTTGAATGCCTCCTGTGTTCCAGATTTGTTTATAAATGAGAGTCCTCTTTTGCATTGTATAAGAACAATATATGTCATGTTGTTTTCCCTGAGTAGTCCAAGTAGTGCATATTCTACATAAATCTACTAAATGGTACTGGAAAATACTTGTTTGGGGGATAAAACTAAAAGTTTTACTCAGATGTTTTCAGTCATTTAGAATTGATACCCCTTTGAAGAAAAGTGAAATTTGTTTTTTTTTCCCAAGTGATGAAGACTTGTGATTTTTTAATAAGTAGATAATATTTAAAATGGCATTAGAATAATTTTATGATTTTATACTTTTAACAGCAGATCAAGGAGATTTCTTATTTTTTTATCATTGTCTTATGTTAGCTTATATGGTTGTTATTATTTTGTTTATTAACACATTCCATTCAATTAGTATTTATTTGGATAAAACATAGCCAGATTAGCCAGTCTGTTTCCTTCCATGCTTAATTGAAGTGAGAAGTAGAGGTCCTCTAAATTCAACAGGCCAGCAAGCAAGCAACGTAAAATTGCCTCTCTTAAATTATGGGACTCTTAAGCTCTCAGGTTTTTAATGACTTTTTTTAAGATTTTAATTTATTTATTCATGAGAGACACAGAAAGAGAGAGACAGAGACATAGGCAGAGGGAGGGGCAAGCTCCATGCAGGGAGCCCGATGTGGGACTGGATCCCAGGACCCTGGGATCATGCCCTGAGCTGAAGGCAGGTGCTCAACCGCTGAGCCACCCAGGCGCCCCAATGTCTTTGTTTTTTAAGTACTTGTTCTGTCACTTGAGGTGAAATGCTTGGAGTAGCTTTTCCATGTTGGAGTTTCTCAAACTTAATGTTTTCACTGGTTCATGATGTTTGGGACAGTATGGGCCTATCACTAAGACTGCTTCAGAGGGTGTGTGGTTTGTATGTTGACTCCCCAGAGAAGTCTTCATGGTTTTTGACTGTACTACAAGTCCACTTCCATAGCAAAGGTTTGATTTCTTTATAATTATTCCACTTGTTTTGCATCCCTTATTATTTGGGTTAAACTGGACTAATTTCAGGTAGTTTGCCTTTGTTGTTCAGATATGTGATGAGAAACATAATACTGTAATTTGACTTGAGCCATAAAATACATTTAAACATTAGCTCATATTTATCAAGCTTGTTTTTGGGAAAAAAAAAACTGAATAAAGCCTAAGTAAGTCTTAATGAAGCCAGTTTAGGTGTAATTTGTATTTTAATGATGGATTGTAACTGTAGGGCTAGAGAAAAATTGGAAAAATGTATTATGTTCTCTGTTGAGGGAAAGATCAGAACATATAAAAACATAAAGCTTTTGGTAACTGTGTTTACATCCTAGTGTACTAGCATCATTTATGGTTTGGCTTTGAGAATTTTTATGGCATTACACTTACAGAAAATGTATAAAAGAAACTGAAGTTTTGGTTATATTTTTATATTTGTAAAGTAAAAGTTTGATTAAAATGGTCACTTTTTTAAAATTTTATTTTATTGTCACTTCAATTAAAAAAATAAAACAGAAAAAAATATCAATGGCATTTTTCATGGACCTACAACCAATAATCCCAAAATTTGTATGGAACCACAGCAAACCCCAAATAGTCAGAGCAATGATTCTAAGGACTTTGGTTGGAAGAAAAAAAAAGCTGGGGGTATCATGCTTCCTGATTTCAAAATATGCTACAAAGCTATAGCAATCAAAGCAATATTATTATGACATGAAACAAACACATAGATTGTTGGAACAGACTACAGAGCCCAGAAATAAATCCATGCTTACACAGCGAATTACAGGCATACTTGTTTTATTGTGCTTTACTTTACTGCACTTCACAGATGTGTTTTTTACAGTTTGAATGTTGGTGGCAACATCTATCGAGCCTGTATCATTTTTCCAATAGCATTTGCTCACTTTGTGTCTTTGTGTCACATTTTGGTAACTCTCACAATATTTCAAGTTTTTTCATTATTATATTTGTTATGGTGATCTGTAACCAGTGATCTTTAATGTTAGCTTTGTTACTGTTTTGAGGTGCCACAAACTGCGCCCATATAAGACGGTAAACTTAATAAATGGTGTGTGTGTGTTCTAATTGTTCCACTGATTTCTCCCTGTCTCTTTCCTCTTCAGGTCTGCTTATTCCCTGAGACAAAACAAAATTAAAATTAGGTCAATTGGGATCCCTGGGTGGCGCAGTGGTTGAGCGCCTGCCTTTGGCCCAGGGCGCGATCCTGGAGACCCGGGATCGAATCCCAAGTCCGGCTCCCCGTGCATGGAGCCTGCTTCTCCTTCTGCCTATGTCTCTGCCTCTCTCTCTCTCTGTGTGTGTGTGTGACTATCATAAATAAATAAAAATTTACAAAAAAAAATTTTTAAATTAGGCCAATTAATAATATCAATGGTCTCTAAGTGTTCAAAAGAGTCACGTCTCTCACTTTAAATCAAAAGCTAGACATGATTAAGCTTAGTGAATAAGGCATTTAGAAACTTGAGATAGGCCAAAAACTAGGCTTCTTGTGATAAAAAGTACACACACAAAAAAAAGTTGTGACTTTGTAAAGGCAAAGTTATTGAAGGAAATTAAAAGTGCTACTCCAGTGATCATACAAATGATAAGAAAATGAAACAGCCTGACTGAAGATAAAGAGAAAATTTTAGCAGCCTGGATAGCAGATCAATCCAGCCACATTTCCTTAAGCCAAAGCCTCACCTGGTGTAAGGCCCTGCCTCTCTTCGGTTCTAGGAAGTCAGAGAGAGGGGAGCTTAAGGTAAATCATGTTGATTTGATACACATATATTGTAATATGACTACTACCATAGCATTAGCTTACATTCCCATTTTGCCACATAACTATAATCTCTTTTTTGTTGTAAGAACATTTAAGATCTAGTTTCTTAGAACTTTCAAGTATACAGTGTAGTATTGTTAGCTATAGTCAACACCCAGAACTTTCAGCTTCTAACTGCAAATTTGTGCCCTTTGACCAATGTTTCCCCATCTCTCCTTTCCCACATGCCCTGGTAACTACTACTCTCTTTCTTTTTTAGATTTCACACATAAGTGATAACTTGGTCTTTAAGGTCTTAGAGTAATCATGTCGAAAGCCTGAAAGGAACAACTGAAGGAAATGCCGCCAGGTGAGACAACTCTTTCAAGAAGTTTGCCATGTCGAAGTATAGGCAAAAGGCATAGTACATAGAGTAGAAAGTGGACTTCCCATTGCAATTAGAAAAATCCCAAATCTTTTGTGTGGTCTCATCAGGCTTTACACAGTCTTCCATCCCTATCTTTCTGAACCATCCCCTAACAACTGCCTCCACCTGCATTCACTACTTTTCAGAAAAACAAACAGAAAACCCCATAAGCCCTTTCTCTTTCTAAATCTTCAGAAATCTTTTTTTTTCCCCTGCCATAAGTTCTGTACACTTGCTATCCAATTGATTCCACATGACTGGTTCCTCTTGTTATTACTATCTCAATCCAAACGGCATATCCAAAGAGGCATTACCTAACCATCACACTTAAAGTGTCCTAAGGTTACCTGATCGTGTTACTCCATGGTTTTTTTCTTCAAACACACACCACAATATTAAATCCATGTATTTGTCTGTCTTTCTTTCCACAATGGATCATAAGTTTCACAAGGGCAGGAACATTGGCTGCATTGTTCATTCTGCATCCCCACTACTTGGCAAATGATAGAAGCTCAATTAATAATGCTAAGGAAATGTATGCATGGAAGCAAATGTCAAGCAACTTTTGAATTCAGCTAAGTTTCCTTCAACTTAGAAACAGAAAAGCATTCAAGAACAAAGAAAAAGCAGCAACTATTGATACTTTTTAAAAAAGATTTCCTTTAGAGAGAGAGAGAGAGAATGTGAGTAGGGGAGGGGCAGAATGAGAGGGAGAGAAAGAATCTCAAGCAGACTCCAGGCAGAGTAGGGAGCCCCATGTGGACCTCAATCTCACGACCCTAAGATCATGGCCTGAGCAGAAACCAAGAGTCAGATGCTTAACTGACTATGTTAGCCTGGTGCCCCTATCTATGAGTACTTCTTTGGAACATGAAAGCAAACAAATAAGCAAATAAAACTGACAATAAGTGAAAACCAAAGTAAAAGATAAAACTAATAAGGAACTCTGAAATGGAGAAGACAGCAAAATGCATTCATGTTGTATTTTAGATTAGTACAAAACTAAACAATTGTGGAAATTATGACTACACAAAAGAACAAAAAATTGAAATATATAGTCAAAGAAAATTGTAGGTATAAGGGAGGGGAAATTGAGAGAAACTTAAATGGGGGCATTTCCTATTCTTTTTAGCAGGATAGTCAACTGATTCTATGTATTGTTGAAATATGTAGTTTGAAAAGTCACCAACTTTGAAGTTGTTCACAATCTTCAATTAGCTTTTGAAGGATCTTCTAAGATTAATTAACTTTTTTGGGAAGAAAAATTATTTGAAGTTTAGCAATTACTTTATTAACTTTCCTTTGGTTAAATTCAACAAAAATCCAATATTTTTTTTGTTAAAACAGAGTGTATCTTGTGACTTCATTTTCATTAAAATATACATTATATTTTATATGGCCTATTATTTCTTATACTATTTATATACTATTTACATGTAAATGTTATAATACATATATATATATATATATATATATATACACACATATATAAGCTAGAGAAAGAGAGAGAGAAGAAAGATTCTGGATGAAATTAGATATCTTCCATTTTTATTTCTAGCTAATGAGATATGGAGTGAATTTTTTAAAATTCTTATTTTTACATGTTTTTAAAATATTTATCACAAGCATATGTAATTTTCATAAAATAATAAAATCATTCATCTAAAAAATTAAATTCATGAGTATATTTTTTCCAAAAATGCTCAGGAGATAGAGATACTGTTTGTTCAGATTTTCTAGGCAAAAAGATCAAACATATTTTTTAAAAGCCAAATGTTTTGTACTTAAAGAATTCCACAAACAAGGATACCTGGGTGGCTCAGCAGCTGAGCATCTGCCTTTGGCCCAGGGCGTGATCCTGGGATCCAGAATTGATTCCCACATCAGGCTCCTTGCAGGGAGTCTGCTTCTCCCTCTGCTCGTGTCTCTGCCTCTGTCCCACTGTGTGTCTCATGAATAAATAAATAAAATCTTAAAAAAAAAAAGAATTCCACAAATATTTTTACCATTTCTAATAGTATTTAACTCATTTGATAATACTCTTAAAACACCACCTAATTATTTGGAAATATGAAAAAGTGCTTACATAGTCACTTTATTATTAAAATTTTAACTCTAGGAAATAGTAACATGAGAGTAATAAAAAAAACCTTAATCTAAATCTTATCCCTTCCAAAACAAACTAAAATTGTTTATCTGCCTTACCAGATAGCTTTTGAACCTCTAGCAAAAGAAGAGAATTTATCATCTATTGAAAGATTATTGAAAAAGAGGATATTGAAAGTGAGAGAAATAGAACTTGCTTTAAGCTTCTCTCATTATTTTGGCTTTTATTATGAAATACATGAGTAAAACTGAACATGATTTTCAAATATGATATGAATTCTACTGATTAAACAATATACTGACAAAAAAAAAAAAAAGAAAACAGAAAGAAAGAGAGGGGTACCCGGCTGGTTGAGTTGGTAGAGCATATGACTCTTGACCTCAGCATCATGAGTTCGAACCCAATGTTAGGATTGGAGCTACTTAAGAATAAATAAATAAATAAATAAATAAATAAATAAATAAATAAATAACAGGAAGTTGCAATGAAAGCGAGAGATTGCACTTTTTTCTACCTTCATTCCATGGATAAGGGAACATTTTGTTCCTGATATGCATTTTAAAATCCTTTGGCAATCATTCTTTTACGGGCAGCCTACCAATATTCAAACATTTTATGGTCCTCAATACTCTCCAAAAGAAACAGATTCCTTTAAATCATTATGTTCTTCAAAAGAGGTTAGCCTGTCCACGGTCCCCTGCTTGGCTCTGAGTGCAGTTAAAAAACAAGATAAGAGGAAGAAAACTTAGGACGGCTGATCTGATACACCCATGAAAGCCAAACCAGATGGTTCTCTGCCTACTTGCTACCCCACGTGGTTCATCATCAAATTATTTTACTTCGGTCTAAAACCTTCCTGTTGCTTTTCATGACTAAAAATAAAGTCAGACCTTACTAGAACCCACTGAGCTCTAGACTACCTGGCCTCTTTCCTACATCAGTCTCTTACAGCCTGCATCACTAGAACCCAGCTACTTAATTAGTTTTCTTTTTCTCAAATGCCTACTCTAGTGCCTGTTCCTAGCTGTTTCCACTTGGGATCCATTCTCTTGGAGCACTTCCCTTGGATTTTGCCTCTCTACTCCATCAGAGAAGGATTGTTCCCCTGGCTTTTGAGCTCCATGTTGCTCCTCCACACATCTTTATTTTTTTTTTAATTTTTATTTATTTATCATGGTCACACAGAGAGAGAGAGAGAGAGAGGCAGAGACACAGGCAGAGGGAGAAGCAGGCTCCATGCACCAGGAGCCCGACGTGGGATTCGATCCCGGGTCCCCAGGATCGTGCCCTGGGCCAAAGGCAGGCGCCAAACCGCTGCACCACCCAGGGATCCCCCTCCACACGTCTTTGGATCTGGATTGTCTCCATGGCCTTCAGTCTCCTGACAGGCCACACTAGAGTTCCCAGCTATTTAGGGAGAGAATAGCAGTTAGGATCAAACTCTTCACTAAAGTGATGAAATCAGAAAATGTGAAACTAAGCAATTATTGTTAGTATTTAGGAAAACAGTAGCATTTAGCCTAATTCATCCTTCTGATCATTGTAAGCTAGGTTAGTTAAGTGTCATTAAAATGAAGAAGGTGAAATTTGAGCTAGGCTTAAGGAAGGGTAGAATGAAGTCAAGCATGAAAAAAAGGATAATGCATGTCAGATGGAGGCAAAAGATTCAGCCAAGGAACAGCATGAACAAAACACATTCAACAGATAATCTTGGGAGAGCTAACATTTTCACAGTTGCAGAGGTAGACCTGGTCATTTCAGGAGGCATTTTGAATGCCAATCTTTTGATCCTGTTGTAAATTGGTTTTTGGTTTCTCCAAATGAATGTCTGAAGACCATCTGCACCATAATCACCAACTTGCTTCATTAAAAATAGTTGGAACCTACATAAATCTACTGTTTAAGAATTTCTGAGGCTGAAGCTTTAGATTTTGGCTTTGTATCAAATTTGCCAGTTCATTCTTATTTGAGAATAAATGCTATAATCATTTTTTTACCTTTTTTAACAGTCAGCCATTGTATATTAAAAATCAGTATATAAAACTAATAAAAGCCATGTTTGCATGGTATGGTGTGTGTATGTGTATGTAGGAGATTCTTGAAACTCTCTCAGAAGAAAGAAAACCTTTGCTGTAATTAGTGAGAAAATCATAGGAAAATGTTATGATGACATTGGAGTTGTTAGATTAACCAGTCATTAGGATGTGAAATAGATGTGGAGAGGAAGAGACATAAAACGTAAGAAGACCAGCTGGAGGCTAATGGAACAAATATTAATTGCCATCTCAAACAGCAAACGTATAAGAAATGTTAAGTGACTTTATTTTCTCTGACTCAATTAAACCTGACTTTGACTCATAAATTCAATCTTAACCAATGTTGGGGCATCTCTTTCTAAACCCCTCCTATATATGTGGGAAGTTCCTAGAATCTAAAACAGAGCAATAATTATTGGAAAACCTCTCAGGTGCTGATCTACCTGGATTACTACAAGTTAGCACACTGGACAAGTCCACATGGTGCCTGAAAGTCCACTGGCTCTGAGTGTCAGTAAAAAGCAGAATAAAGACTTCTAAAAATTCTCTCCTCCACAAAGGAAATGAAAACACTGGCAAAAAAAATTTATCAGAATTAACTTTTTTAGAACTCTGGAAATCCAACTAGTCTGAGGCCCATTCTCCACTCTCCACCTTCATAGTAGTCTTCAAAAAACAACCCATATTCATACTGAAAAACAGCAGCCTAGAAGCAACCAGAGGAAGACTAGAGAGTTTTCAAAACCTCATACCCAAAGAATTATCATGATTTTTCCCCTCTAGTGGTTCCCAAGGAGATCCTTATTGGAGAAACTGACCCTATTTGATTGGACTCAGAGTTTGTCGATTGTGGAAAGCCTTCTCCTTTTCTCTCTCTGCCTAAAAGTTTTTCTCTGTGGGGTTGTTATCAAAATCTATTGCAGATGGCTATCTATATTGTGGACACCTGTTACAGTAGAAAACAGCTTGGAAAAACAACAGACTAATCAAAATGTTTTAAAAGGAGAAGCTGAGGAATGAGAGGGTCATAGGAAGAAGTATTAGAAAGGCTTTGGTATATTCCTGGGACTCTTACAGGCCACATGCATGTACAGGAATGTATCCATGACCAGGCCTACATGTATTCCAAAGAAATACTTGAGGAATATGTAAGATCTCACTTTGGACTGACCTTGAGGCTCTGTGAAATCAAGCAGTGAAAGCTAAGGCAGAATTTTCAAATGTCTGGCTAGTTGTTGAAGATGTGCCTAAAATGCAACAAACCCTCATTTCAAAGACTGGGAGACTTATTGATTTGAGGTATTGAAGAACATCCAACTAATTCATAGGTCAATATAAAGGACAGCATAGATTACAAAATGGACAGAGGGGGGCATCTGGGTGGCCCAGTCAGTTGGGTGTCTGACTTCTGGTTTTGACTCAAGTTGTGATCTCAGGGTTGTGGAATCAAGCACTGCACCAGCCTCTGTACTCATTGTGGAGTCTGCTTGAGTTTCTCTCTCTCTCTCCCTCGGCCCTTCTCACTCATGCTCTCTCTCTCGCTCTCTAAATAAATAAATAAATAAATAAATAAATAAATAAATAAATCTTTTAAGAATGGACAGAGGATCTATTCAGATCTATGAATAGACGTTTTTCCAAAGAAGATACAGATGGCCAACAAGCACGCAAGATGATGCTCAACATTACTCATCATCAGGAAAATGTAACTCAAAGTCACAATGAGATATCACCTCACACCTATTACAATGGCTTTTATCAAAAGGACAAGAAAAAACAAGGTTGCTAAAGATGTGGAAAAAAGGGAGCCCTTGTGTGCTATTATGGGATTCTAAATTAGTGTAACCATTATGGAAAACAGTATAGAGGCTCCTCAAAAAATTAAAAATGGAACTACCATATGATCCAGCAATTCTACACCTGGGTATTTTTCTGGAAAAAAAAAAAGTGTAGGTGTTCCTGGGTGGCTCAGTTTGTTAAGTGTCCAACTCTTGATATTGGCTCAGGTCACGATCTCAGGGTTGTGAGGTTGAGCCCTGCATCTGAGCATGGAGCCTGCTTAAGATTTTCTCTTTCTCTCTCCTTCTGTTCCTACCCCCCTAAAAAAATAAATAACAAGAAAATAAAAAATAAAATTGATAAAGGCATTTAAAAAAATGAAAACACTAACTCAGAAAAATATGTACATCCATGTTCATTGCAGCATTATTTACAATAGCCAAGGCATGAAAACAACCTAAGTGTCCACCAATGGATGAATGAATAAAGAAAGTGTAAAAAAAAATAGTTAAGAAAAATATAAATCTATTATGGAATATTATATAATGGAATATTATTCATGTATAAAAAATAAGGTAATCCTACCATTTGCAGCAACATGGATGGACCTTAAGGGCATTATGCTAAGTGAAATATATCAAACAGCAATATATTTTATTAAAGCTATTAGCTGAAAAATAAAGAATATCTTGAGAGTCTAGCCACCAAGAGCAAGTCACTTATACTGAAGAAAAAAAAAAAAGGAATGACTTCAGACCTTCCCAGATCAGTGTTTTATGCTACAACACAATGGAGTAACATATGTAAGATTTCCAGAAAAAAACTGTCAGTACAAATTTCTTTATCCAGTCAAACTGACCTTCTTGTATGATTAGACAAACTCCAAGGAATATGAAATAACAAAGGAAATATTGTTGCCATATGAGTTTCCTCATTAATCTACTTGAGAACAAAGTTCAAAAAAAACCAGAAATATGTTGGCATAAAAGACAGATTATGCCACAGAATTTACATTTGCCTATACAATAAAGACTAGATAATGATTTTAATGGAGATAAAATAGTATGTGATAGCTATATGTTTTGATGATGTAGAAATTGTCTAACTACAACATTGGTGTAAAAATTGGGAGTGTGCATGAAAAGTAGAACAAGCTCTCAGATTTCAATCTATTGCTTGAGTTTAGATGCCAGAGATGAAGACAAGTAGAAGATAGTATTCTGGGGAAGGAGAATAGAACTTGCTCATTTTTCTTCTGTGCATGGGGAATAAGTGAATAGTCTTCAAAAAGATGGTGGGCACTGAAAGTATTATGTAAAAGAATTATTATGCAACTATTATACTATAATAGCAATTAGGACAAGAAAGCAAACCTCTCTAAATATGATAAAATAAAGCAAAAAATAAGAATAAATGTATGAAATTACATAGAAAATTATAGCTATATATTAACATACATACATATATAAAATCATCATATAAACATATTTTTATATATCATATGATATGATGAAATATGATATTGCAGAACTGAGTCCAAACACATATCTATAAAAAGTATGTTGGAAATGTAAATTGGAAAAACATGTCTATAAAAAGAAAAGGGGGTTCAAATTTGTCAACAAAACAAATTCCAAAGCTATGCTATATACTAGAGACACACCTATGACAAAGAAGTTCAGAATTATTAAAATAACAGTATGAACAAATATATACCAGCATAAAAATATAAAAGCAAAGTTGGAAATTTTAACATCTGGTGACCTAACAATCAGAGCATTAAGAAAAGGCAAAGAGGGATACTTTCTGGTGCTAAAAGCTATAATTTATAACAAAGATATAATTTATGGATATTTATGCATCCAATAATAAACAACTTCCGTAAGGCCACAACCACATGAATTTCCAGGATAAAAAGACAGAAACACCACAATAATGGGAGATTTTAGCATACCTGGCTCGATGTGATGAAGTCAACAAAACATTAAGGATATAGAATACCAAAAAAAAAAAAAAAAAAAAAAAGGATATAGAATACCTAAACAATGTAATCAGGCAAATCTTAACCTTGATAATAGACAACATATATCATCTTTTCAAGTACGCATGGGACATGTACCAAAAAAAAAGTGTATTTTCTGCCACAAGTCCAGTTGAATACACTTCTCTTTCTTGCTAACTAAAAAACAACAACAACAACAACAAAAAAAACCCTCACAAGTAAAAACTGCCTGAAAGAGCAAAAAATTACAAACTTACTTAGGGAAAAAAATAATTATAAGGTATATATCACAATCTATTGGATAGGTCATTAAATTATAATAATTATCAGATAATTATCAGAAAATATTTATAGCATTAATAACCATATCAAGTATATTCACTGATTCTATATGTTGATTACTATTTTCTTACCTATAGTTCAGTTTATCAATCTTAGTGATTTTGTGTCTACTTATTCTATCAATTACTGAGCAAGAAATTTGACATTTCCTACTATAATTATGGATTTATCTATTTCTCCTTTAAGAATGATCAATTTTCACTTCAGTTTGAAGCTCTGCTTTTAGGTATACATACACAGTGTCTTCTCTGAGAGTTTGCCCCTTTAACATTATATATCCTCTTTACCCAAGATGATCTTTCATGTTCTGAAGTCTGCTTAGCTGAAATTAATATAGCTACTCAGGTATTTTGTTAGTGTTTACATGTTCTCACAGTAGCCTAACTCAGCCTTCAGCAGTTCATTAAAAATTTCTACTTTAATCTTCCTACCAAATTATATGGCATTCAGTCTCGGTTAAGCAAATGCATGGATCTTATTTCTTCCTATAGATGCCTATCTCTTCGTATTTCCAGTAAGTTTTCCGCCCTGTCACTTGAATTCTCTGATGGATGCAAGAAAAATCATTAATTTGTAGTTTGTTTTTTGTTGTAGGATGGAAACAATGCTCTTTCTAGCCCTATACATCTCTGAAATAAAACTGGAAGCCTTGTACTAGGTTTTTTATTTGAACTTAGTAAGAGTAGATTGTGATTTGTGTGTCTGACAATATATTTCTGCATACTCAGAGGAGAAGATATTGGAGGGAGTCAATAAGTAATATTCCCTTCCTGAGGCAAAGCCAGGATGCCGAGGGGCTCAAATGGAAGCTTATCAAGCACCCCTATGTCTTTTTTTTTTAATTTTTATTTATTTATGATAGTCACACAGAGAGAGAGAGAGAGAGAGGCAGAGACACAGGCAGAGGGAGAAGCAGGCTCCATGCACCGGGAGCCCGATGTGGGATTCCATCCCAGGTCTCCAGGATCGGGCCCTGGGCCAAAGGCAGGCGCCAAACCGCTGCACCACCCAGGAATCCCACACCCCTGTGTCTTAATCTATGATTTGACTATTTTAAAAACAGAAAAGACCCTTTCTTGGTATTTTCTGGCACAATCTCCACCCCTTCAACTGAAAATATAGATGTCTCTATTTGCTCCTTTGTGAATGGGTAGTACATGAATTATTAGAAGGGAGGTATTTGATCTTTTCATACTTTCCTACCTATCTCTCACTTTCTCTACACTGAAATTTAGAAACTTTCTTTCTGTTCACAGATTGTCAGATACAATCAGGGAACTTGAACACATGAGGGATCCGGGAGATAATGTAGTTCAACTCTTCATTTTTGGATGAGAAAAAGAAGCCTAGAGAATCAAAGTGATCCTATTTTTGGAAAAACAAACAAACAAAAAGGATTATTATATTAGTGATACAGCTCTCCTCCTTAAAGAGTGCCAATAGTCAGATGGCAGACAGCCTACAAACTGCTATTTGGCATTTATATTAAAAACACAGTCAGTGAAAAAGCATGCAGAGAAAGAGTATGTACAAAACACAAGATACCTTAAGAGCTACTCTAGTTCGTTGATTATACAAAATGATACTAATAGTCACCTATGACCAAAAAAAAAAAAAAAAAGTCATCTATGACATTATAAATTTCATTCAATTTTAGCATAACTTTTCTTCCATTTAAAAAAAATTCATTATATTTAAGCATCTTTTCTACTCCATAATAGAATATTATAGAACATATATATTCTATATTCTACTTTATAAGCACTTTAGGTGTATGAAACACCATTGATTGTCACATGTATTTTTTCATAGTGTAATGTGCTGTGAGATCCATACCTCGTTTTTTAAAAATCTAAAAATACTCTTTTTAGAACTTGTCAATATGTTCTAAAGTTGATTACAATCATGATTTCAGAAACTAATAACTTAAAATTCGCCTGGCTCCTGTGTTATGTCCTTATTCTCCCCTCAATATATTTTTCTCCTGGGCTTTCCGTGCATAGTGTAGAAATTAAACTTTTTTAATGAAATAAAAATTATTCTGCCTCTCAGCGTTTCCACTTATGTGTTCAGATATACCAGAACACCTATATAATGAAATTTTTATAATGCTAACCAAAAAAAAAATGAAGAAAATACAAGGTTTATTGTATAAATAATCTTTTCCAGACATTTTTGTTACACTATGAATAGTTAATACGGTTTTCCTTTGTTTTATTGCTAGATTTCATAACAGCATGGCTTGAAACTACAAAGGAATCAAAAAGCCAAATGAACATTAATTTGGCTTCATGAGATTAAATTGTAATGGGACAACTTAATGACGAAACTCAAATTCCTGATGAGCATTCAGTTGGCACCTCTTCTTTCAGTCGGGTATCTGACTTACTTGCTTAACAACACTCTTGGTATTTAAATGTTACAAGATGTCAATAAATTTGTTGATCTGAGAGTGCAGGCCATAAAGCACATTTTAATTTATTTGCACCCCATTAATTTTAATAAAGTTTCCCATGAAACTACACACCTTAAGTTCTGGGGGGCTTGGGTAAAATGTTGAGAGTGTATTATGCAAAAATATTTAGATAAGTTACAAAATTCAGCTAGTCATCTGGCTATTTGTCTACACAGTGTCAAAAATTTAGATCTTAGCTGATTAAGTGAATTTTCCATTCAATGTTTGGTATTATGTGGACACAAGTTTGGTTGGCTTTGTCTTTTGTCACTGGTTAGTTGCATAAATCAAAAAGGAGGCTGAATTAGAATTAAAGTGTTAGGACATTCAGTGGAAAAAATGTGAAAATTCTTGATTTTATTATTTCAGATAGTTGGGGCAAAGTATGAATAAACAAATTCCTGAATTTTGCTTTAGATATTAATTTCACTTTCATGCTTTACATTTTCCTTGCCAAACTGTTTTAAGCCTAAATTATTATCAAAGTGAACAATTAATAATTTTAAACTAACTTTGGAATACTTGCATGTCATGGGATGGCTGGGTAGTTGGTTTAGTGGCCAATTCTTGATTTAGCCTGAGGTCATGATCTCAGGATCCAGAGATACAACCTACAATCAGGCTCCATGCTCAGCAGGGAGCCTGCTTGAGATTCTCTCCCTCTCCCTTTGTCCCTCTGCCTGCTCGTGTCCTCTCTCTCCTTCTCTAAAATAAAAAATAAATAAATAAATAAATCTTTTTTAAAAAAAAGAACATTTGTATGTCATTTTTTTTTAATTTTTATTTTATTTATGATAGTCATACAGAGAGAGAGAGAGAGAGGCGGAGACATAGGCAGAGGGAGAAGCAGGCTCCATGCACCGGGAGCCTGACGTGGGATTCGATCCTGGGTCTCCAGGATCGCGCCCTGGGCCAAAGGCAGGCGCCAAACCGCTGCGCCACCCAGGGATCCCATTTGTATGTCATTTTTAATTTTTTTTTAGCCAGGTAAAAAATACAGAGAAGTATAGAGAAAAAGTAACAACTGTGTATTTAAAACTCACCTTATCGGGGATCCCTGGGTGGCTCAGCGGTTTGGCGCCTGCCTTTGGCCCAGGGCGTGATCCTGGGGTCCTGGGCTCGAGTCCCACGCCAGCTCCCAGCGTGGAGCCTGCTTCTCCGTCCTCCTGTGTCTCTGCCTCTCTCTCTCTCTCTCTCCATGTCTATCACAAATAAGTAAATAAATAAATAAATCTTTAAAACTCACCTTATCACCTCCAAGTTTTTTGTCATGTTTGCTTGAGATTTTTCAAGCAGTTAAATATTAGAGATAATACTGAAGTTTTTCCCTCCTTGATTCCATTCCATTCTCTCAATCTACAGAAGTATTGACCATTCAGTTTTCATATTGAATATAAATAATATAAACAATGAAGTTCCCATTGAACATCATAACTAAGGCAGAGTTATGTTTCTTCACTTCAGTATTCAAGGAGAATTTTGTTTGAAAAGAAATAAACTGTTGTTCATTGTCACCAAATTTCAGAAATGTGTAAGAGTATATGAAATAGCAATTGGTGTTAATATTTCCCCATGATATGATATACATCCTTTTTAACTGGTGTACTGATTTTATACTAGATTTATTTTTCTGATGGTGAGAAAGTAAAATGGAAATAGCACTTTCTATTTTTCATAAATATGTAACAAGGTACAATAAAAATATTTTTGTGTGCTTTTGGCTTTGGTTTTACTTTTGCTTTCCAGTGTATTCGACCTTTACAACTACATACAAGCCAGCCAGTAGCCATTTACCAAAGGAATGAGGATAGAAGCAATTAGAAATGTTACAAAGGAAGGCAACAAGGTACATCTTGCTTCTGAAATTTAAAATAGTAATGATCCAGGATGAAAATGAAAGATGTGATACAATGTGCATTCTGCTTTCCCATCTCTGAATGTGTGCTAAATAAATTGAAGGGAGGTACAGAGAGCAAGGAGCTAATGCTCAACTAACTGCCCAATCTAGGTATCAGGAGACCACCGCATGGAGACCTCAGTGCTAATACATCTCAGCCCAACCTAATTCAGAGAATAGAGCAGCATGGTCAGACAGAGAAGCTGGCTAGCACATTGGAGCCTGCCTTATTTCCTGAGTGGTTTAGAGACTCAGGGGAGAGCCTACAGGGCTGCCACAGGCCTAATGTTCTGGAATGGAGGCATAGGCTAGGGGGCTGAATAGAACATGTGGCAAATCCAACAAGAACTGGGAAGAAACTAAATTACTGCAGGGCATATGGTCTACTGTCCCTCAAAAATAATGGATTTCAATTTCATCAGCTACAGGCTGAGGAGAGCCTGTAAGAACCACCTGCTAGTGAATAAGGATTATCATTCTAGGTACCAGGGAACCACAGGCAGCATACCTTCAAGGTCTAGCTCAAAGAAAAGAGATAATTATCATTACCCTCTCTATCACTATGGCACTTTGGCCACAACCCCTTGTTCACTTATCCCCAAAACTATCTTAAGGAAAGAAGCAGAGGAAGAGAGAGATTATTAAGATACAAAAAAAAAATTGTCAAAGTGACTAAAATATTAGTGTACAGGGGTGCCTGGCTGGCTTAGTCATTTAAGTGTCCGAGTCTTGATTTCAGCTCAGGTCATGATTTCAGGGTCATGCCCTGTGTGGAGCTCCATGCCCTGTGTGGAGCTCCATGCCCTGTGTGGGGCTCCATGCTCAGCAAGGAGTCTTCTTGAGATTTTCTCTCCCTCTCCTTCTGCCCTTCCTTCTTGTGTTATCTCTCTCAAATGAATAAATAAATCTTAGGAAAAAAAAAAAAAGAAAATATCAACTCACAGAATTTTAAAACTAGAATACACTATGAGTTCTTTTTTTCCAGGTAAACAATGTGTGAGGACTAATGAAGCAGAGATTAGTTCTAAACCAAATAATGTAGCACATTTTCTTCTGTATATCTGAATTGTAGTAAACAAACATATGTACATGCATAGATAGAAATTGTCAACTATTCTGAATTAAGTATAACAGTATATTTCTCAGAATTATATAATTTTCCTTTAGGAGTAGGTATTTTTTCATTGTTAATGTAAATATTTCCCAATAAAGCAAATTATTATTATCATGAAATTGCAATGGGCTAAACACTTAAGTCCAAATAATGATGGAAGAGGGCAATTTCCATTTGAAATGGAATGTTATTTCAGGTAGCAAAATGATTATGAAATAAAAGGTTTATAATATCTCAGAATAATTCCCATTTTAAGATATATCCTCAGAGTGTTTCTTTTCTTTGTTTGATTTTAATTGACTAAAATAATTTAAAAGGAAGGCATGCATGATTGCTTCTGCTTCTCTGTAAATGTGATCACTAATGTTTTCTGAAAAAGAGAATACTTTACAATGGAAAATGGCATTGATGAAACAAATTGATTATATTCTTGAACCTACTTGGATTTTACACACACACAAAACTAGGTAAGTGTTGATTATATTCATTTATGTATATCAACTATTTTCAGTAGTATTTTTAAAGATTTTATTTATTTATTCATAAGAGACACAGAGAGATAGAGAGGTAGAGGGAGAAGCAGGCTCCTTGCAGGGACACCGATGTGGGACTCGATCCTGGCAGGATCATGCCCTGAGCCAAAGGTAGATGCTCAACTGCTGAGCCACCCAGGCGTCCCATGTTTTCAGTAGTATTAATGTATACCTGATTGCAAGGAACTGACCATGAATATGTGTTCAAACCTGGGTTTGTGTTATATTTATTTCCTAAAATAATTTCTATTTCTCATCACCTTGACCTGCCTCTAAGTTCTATAAAAACAAAAGTGCTGACCTCCTAGAATATGTATACAAGAATGTTTAATATAACATAATTTGCAGGGGCAAAAAGCTGGAAATAACTTGAATGTCCATCAATATGATAATGATTGAATAAATAAAAAACCTACGTTGCAACAAAATGTGCATAAAGTACCTATCTCAGGCTTTTTAAAACATGAATTTGGATGTTTTCCTTCTTTTACTATGATTTGAAACCATATAAATACTATTAGAAATATCTAATCATTAACAAGGTAATAGAATTTCTCTATGAAACCATCTGGTTCTGGTTTATGTTGAATATTTACTGAGTGGGAGATCATTTTTTCTCTATTTTTTCTATGGTAACTGATCTGTTTAGATTTTCTGCCTCTATCAAGATCAATTTTTATAAATTATATTTTTCTGGGAAATTATCCATTTCATCTAGGTTTTCAAATTGTTTTGCATAGGTTGTGCAAATTGATCTCATTGCTTTGAAATTTTTTCTGTTTTGGTGGTTATTTTCCTTTTGTCTTTCCTAATTTTGTGTATTTGTGTCTTCTTAGCTTTATCTTGAAAGGTTAGCTAGCAGTTTATTTTGGTTTGAGAGTTTCCACAAATGAAATGAATATTTTTCAAAGAACTATCAGTTAGCCTTATTCTACTGTTTTTTTTCCATTTTTTATTTATTATTTTCTACTTTTATCTTTAATAATTTCTTCTTTTTTATTGTTAAGTATCTTGCAAATTTGTTGTTTAAGTCATTAATTTCATTATGGTATACAATAGTTACTTGAATATATAGTTGATACTAGGAATGGGGTAGTAAAAATCTAAGATAAGCCTGGAGTGTCCTGTAGTACCAGAAGGGGAGTACTTAAAAAAGGGAGGAAAGGAAGGAAGGAAGGAAGGAAGGAAGGAAGGAAGGAAGGAAGGAAGGAAGGAAGGAAGGGAGAGAGAGAGAGAAAGAAAGAAAGAAAGAAAGAAAGAAAGAAAGAAAGAAAGAAAGAAAGAAAGAAAGAATGAATTCAGGTCATGATCTCAGGGTCCTGGGTTAAAGCCCCAGGTGGGGCTGCCCATTCAGCGGGGAGTCTGCTTATCTCCATCTCCCTCTGTCCTACCCTCACGTGTGCAGGCACAATCTCTCCTTTTCTGATATAAATAAATAATTCTTTAAAAAAAAAAAAACACAGAAAAACAGGTTCCTAATGGCCGAATCTGGAGTAATTTAAGCAGTAAAATAAATAACAATAGTATTATAATCCAAAGTATAAAATAAATAACAATAGTATTATAATCCAAAGTATAAAATAAATAACAATAGTATTATAATCCAAAGTATAAAATAAGTATATGTGAGTCCATACTGACATAAATTATTTTAATAAATAAATGAAAGGTGAGAAAAGATACATTTTTCTTACGGAAGAATTCTAAATACTATATATAAATATTACTCCCTGCTTAATACTCCACCCCGTTGAGCAATGAATCACTTCCAAAGAATAGAGAAAGAGAAAAATAGTAACTTTGCAATACAAGAGGCTAGAGAAATCTGGAAAACACTACATTAACCAAATGATCAAGGCTAGTGTTACCAATATTATGTTGATGTCATGCTCTCCCTGATATATATATTACCTCGTCTAATCATGAGAAAAAAATTAGACAAACCTCAAATGAAAGACATTTTACACAATGACTGACTAGTACTCTTAAAAAGTGTCAAGATATAAGAAGCAAAGGAAGAGAGAAGCTGCCACAGATCGGAGGAGACTAAGTAGACATCACAACCAAATGAAATGGCATTTGGCATTATTGGCAACTGGCTTATGGACATTAGTGGAAAACTGATGAAGGAATTTTTTTTTTTTTTTTTTTTTTTAAGGAATTGTTTACTAGTAATGTACCAATGCTAATTTCTTAGTTTGGACAAAATTACCCTGCTATATAAGATATCTTAGTCTGTTCAGGCACAAGATACTATACATGGGTGCCTTATAAGCAAAAATTTATTTTCCACAGTTCTGAAGGCTAGAAAATCCAAGATGAAGGTGTCAGCAGATTCCATGACTGGAGAGAACCCACTTCCTGGTTCATACCCTGTAGTCTTCTCACTGTGTCTTCACATGACAGAAGGGGAGAGAGAGCTTTCTGGGACCCCTTTTATAAGAGGACACTAATCTCATTCACAAGGGGGCTCCACCCTTATTTTTTTTAAGATTTTATTTATTTATTCATGAGAGACACAGAGAGAGAGGCAGAGACATAGGCAGAGGGAGAAGTAGGCTCCCTGCAGGGAGCTGGATGCAGGACTCAATCCCAGGACCCCCAGATCACTCCCTGAGCCAAAGGCAGATGCTAAATCACTGACCCAGGTGCCCCAGGGCTCCACCCTTATGCAATAATCAGCTCCCAAAGGTCCCAACTTCTTGTACCATCACATAGGGAGTTATGATTTCAACATAATGAATGTTGAGGAGACACATTCAGTCTAGTGCAAATGTTAATACTAGGGGAAACTAAGTAAAGACTTTATAAGACCTCTCTGTATTATCTCTAAGTTTTCCATGTACCTAAATTATTTCTAAATAAAATTTCTAAAAATCTAGAATGAGCTACAATGACTTATGGTGAAATTAATGAAGGGTCAAATTATAGCTTGTTAAATTAGCCTACAGAAATTCAGATATTAAGCTATAGTTTCTTGATCAGGTGATTTTTAAATTTTTGATTATTTTAGCATATGTGCTGCCCAAGTGAGCACCATTTATGATTATTTATTGAGTATATCAGTAGAACCATGCTAGATATTTGATTGGAAAGTGACAAAACCTACCTGCTGCAATCCTCAAGGGACCTCATCGCTCTTAGTAAGTCTCAAAGTCTGTCAAAGAGACTGTCCAACTTTCATTAGGGACAGATACTATTTAATGAAAATTTAAGGACTAAACTAACTCTAGAAGACAGATGCTATACCTGGATCTACAAAGAGATCCAACTATTTTTATGTATTTTAGGATCTTTTTATTAACCAATTCAAACTACTTTAGCTTTTCAAATTCTTTGCCCAAATAAGTATTACTGGCAGAAGCCAGTTCTTTGTTTTTTGTTTGTTTGTTTGTTTGTTTGTTTGTTTAAGATTTTATTTATTTTTCTGACAGAAAGAGAGAGAGAGAGAGTACAAGCAGGGAGAGGGGCAGGCAAAGGGAGAGGGAGATGCAGGCTCTCCGCTGAGCAGAGACCCACCCATGTGGGGCTCGATCCCAGGCCCCCAAGATCATGAACTGAGCTGAAGGCAGACACTTAATTGACTGAGCCACACAGGCACCCCTTGCAGAAGCCAGCTCTAATCAAAATTATCACATAACCAGTTAAACTCATTGCATTAATATGCAATGTCTACCAAATTCACAACCTAAGCATTTCAAAATAAACCTGTTTTCTTTAATCAAGCCTAATGATTTCTTCAGGGGTTAAACAATTGGACAAACATTACAATGTATTTTGCTGATGCAAACTAGCCCTTTAAATCTGTATTTTTCAAACCATATAAAGTGACCTATGAGTGAGCCATGATAGTTTTAAGTATGCCTCTATAAACATTTTTTTAATGAAATACACTGTAATACAATGCAATATGATAGCACGGGAATAATAAAAAGGCATTTAATGCCACAAGCATAAATATAATTTTGCAAAATTTGTCTCAATTTAGATGTGCGTGTGTGTTTTACCTTGGTGTAAAATATACGTCTTATACATGAATCAAGAAAAGAAAGTTCAGGGACACCTGAGTGGCTCAGCAGTTGAGTGTCTGCCTTTGGCTCAGGGTCCTGGGATTGAGTCCCACATGGGGCTCCCTGCATGGTGCCTGCTTCTCCCTCTGCCTGTGTCTCTGCCTCTCTCCCTCTGTGTCTCTCATGAATAAAATAAATGAATGAATTAAAATAAAATTTTTATTTAAAAAAGGAAAGTTCAAATTCCCTGCATTAAGGGTTAGTCTAGTATTCTCACAGGACCAGAGAGAGCATATAAATCTTACATGAGAAGTCTCAACAATAAGCAACACAAAAGCAAAGAAAGTAAAAAATACCTTATTTGGGGAATTTGGAAAGGCTTTATGAGAAGGAGTGATTTGAACAGAGTTCTGAAGAACTCATAAGTACGTAGAAGAATTCCAACAGGTAGACATGCTAGGAAATTATATTGTAGGAGGCTATAAAAGATGAAGATCCTTAACGTGATTTAGAATGATCTAAATGTTTCTCAAAATGCAGATCTGGGTACCTTGCAACCATATCCAGATTCAGTATATCTGAAGTGTGTTCAAGAAATCTGTATTTTTAACATATACCTGTTCGACAGAAACATACACATTCCCTGGGAATCAGAATTCATGGGGCTTGAGCAGCAAACATGGCTGCAACTGGTCATTGGTCTACATTGCTGAGGAAGGTGAATTTCCTAATTGGGCTTTAAAAATTCCTCAACAATATATTTTTGCTGATAAGCTTATAGGGAAAGAAGCTTATAAGAAAGAAAGCTATGTTTTCTTATGCTAGCTTCTAGGAAGGAAAGCATAAACAAATTTCCATAGGTCAACTAGGCCAGTTTGAGTGGACTACAGTGAGGATCCATAAAGGAAAGTTTTAAGAGAATAGGCTAGAAAAACAGACTGAGCCAGGGTGTGAAAGACTTGGCATTTCAAATTAAAGTGTATAGACTTTATCTTAAAGCACTAGGGAGTCATTAGCAATTTTTATGAAATAGAAGGACACCAGCTGGGATGATTAATTTGATGTTGGTGTTAAAAGAAAGATACACTGAGGGCACTTGACGGGATGAGCACTGGGTGTTATTCTGTATGTTGGCAAATTGAACACCAATAAAAAATAAATTTATTATTAAAAAAAAAGAAAGATACACTGAAAGTGGAAAATTAGTAGTAAGCGTGTGGAATATCCAGGCATGTATTAAAAGTCCTGGTTTATTGCAGAGAAAGAAATTTTTGCACATTGAGAGTATTTGGGTTTTTACATAAAATATCAACTAAAGGAAAATAATAAATTTGCAGACTATGGACTTAGAGTATTTAGCCACATATATCAGGTACCTCACAACCACTACAATAATTACTAATATTGTGTCCTAAACAAGATGTAACATATCATGCTGTCCCTGAGACTTAATAAAAATCTTGTCCCCTAGGGAAGCCTCATATTGTCCAGTTGAAGAAAATAATAGTCCATTTTATTAGTAATAAAGTGGAAAAACATTCTGCAAAGTTTGATGCATTAATTTTCAAAGTGAACCCACCTTTTAGATTAGAGAACAAAAATTCATTCCTCATTATAACCATAGTGTTTTCAATTAGCCTTAAGTATGCTGAGATACTATCTCCATTTTCCACTTAAACATTCTGCATTGTATGTTTCTGATAATAAATCTTGTTGGTTCAAAGATGAAAATAAATTAGCATTCATTTTCATATCCTTGATACCTGATATAAATTCTTAAAGTCACTATCAATTTATTAAAAATATTCTGTGCTCATTTGAAAGGATGTAAACATGTTTCTTGTACAATGAGAGAGCTCCCAAATCCAACAATGGAGATGAACTCCAGGTGAACTGCAGGATGGACTACATAATTGTTTTAAATTTTATCTTTCACAAAGAAAATTGCATGGGGATTTCTGGAGGCTAGGGTTGTCTTTATAAGGAAATTGAACATTAAGGGAAAACAGATTTGACCCCAAGCTACACATGCATAAATGGAACTTGGCGAGCTTTCTCAGTGTCTAATAATTCCTTCCAGCAGTAAGCAGTTGCATCCCAATCAATTGGCAATGTGCAGTTGGACTAGAAAAGAACTCCAATACTCTATAGCCTCAACTCAACAGGCATGAAGTTGAGTAAAATAATAATTTTTAAAAATATTTCATTTATTTATTTTGAGAGAGAGAGAGCAGGGGAAGGGGCAGCGGGAGAGGGAGAGAGAGAAAGAGGGAGGGAGAGAGAATCCTCAAGCAAACTCCCCGTGAATGTGGAGACTGACCCTGATATCATGACCTGAACTGAAGTCAAGAGTCAGACACTCAGACTGAGCTAGCCGGGTGTCCCAAATAATACATTTTCAGAAAATGGACTTACTCAAAATACTTAACACATGGTAGATACATCTACCCACACTAACAGAGTTGCTAATACTCTGTTCCAAGGCCCTACACTGGGTTCTGTTTCTCTACAACACATAAATTAGATATAAATTTGATATTAGAATTCAATAGCCTCAACTCTGGAGTTTACAAAAGCAGCTCTCTTCTTCAAGTATAATAATCACTGATGTCTCAGATTAGAATTGATTCTGAATATTTAAATTGAGAGTCATGGTATTAGAAGTGTTTTCTAAAATCAGTTTATATATAATACAGCCTTTGCTTTTGGATTTGTAAAAGTTTGTAGTACATATATATGCAGTATATTATATGTAGTATATATATGTAATATATATGTAAACCAAATATTTCTATTAATAAACTTTGTCTATGGAGGTTGCTTAAGTTAAATGATCATGGTAACATTTATTTTATGTTTACTGAATGTCTGGCATTGTTCTGAGTGCTTTCTATGTGATCACCATACACACATACCTACAGGGGAAGTACTGTTATTATATATGAATAACCTGAGGCATAGAGAGTTTAAGTAACTCATCCAAGGTAACATGACTAGTAAGTTCCAAATCTGAGGTTGATGTCCAAGAAGTCTGGCCATAGAGCTCAATCATAACCACACAGAAATAAATGTTTATTGGGGTGCCTGGGTGGCTCAGTCTTTTAAGCAACTGACTCTTGATTTCAGCTCAGGTAGTGATCTCAGAGTCGTGGGATAAAGCCCTGCGTGTTGGGCTCCTGGCTCAGCCAGGAGTCTGCTGAAGATTCTTTCTCTTCCTCTCTCTCTGCTCCTCCCCGCCCGATGCTTGTGCTCTCTCTCTCAAATTAAAAAAAAAAAAAAAAAAAAAAAAAAACTTTAAAAAAGAAATAAATGTTTATTAATGAATATTAACGATGACTTTGAAGAAGCCATCACTGTGTGTCCTGATTGCCTTTTGCAACTGACCAAAATAGAATATAGAAATGAGAAGCTATTCTCCTTTGCAAGTTCCTATTTGAAAGTAATAAAGTAAACTGCTTTAGGGTCATTTCTGTCCATGCCCTGCAATGCACATTATCAACTAAATCATATTCCCTATTATTTTTCAAATTACGTGGTATGTATAACTATATATGGTTGCAATTGCTCATTCATCTACTTTACTGGGTAAGCTGAAATTTCTAATTAAATTGGTTTAAAAGTTACTAAGCAATATACTTTTACTGTTAAAGTACATGGAAGAAATTTAAAATCATGATTATTCCCCCATCCAAAGATAACCACTCAACACATTTTGTTATAAGTCATTCCAGGCATTTTTTTCTTCTCTAAAGTATGGCAAGATCATTTGTTGAATTTTTTTTTTCTCTGCTGTAGGTATTTTTCTTCCTTTATCTCAAAAAGTTAGCCAAATCTTATCTTTCAGGAGTTTTGTATTGCAGAAATAGCAGAAGATATGACAGAGCTTCCACTGAGGAAGCTGAGATGCGCAAGGCTCCCCAAATTGAGAAGTGAGCTTAGAAGCCATGGATAGAATGTGCCCAGACCAAGGTCAGCATGAATGTTAACATGTAGCATAAGACAGAACGTTCTTATGCCTCTGAAGAGACAGGAGGGAGAAATAAAGAAATGTGATGGGTCTTGTATTATCTGTCAAAATTAATTTATAAAAATATATAATTTCAAACTGAGTATAAATTGGTATGTAAGTCTTTCAAATCCCCATGCATTTACTTGCCTGAATTAATGTGAAAAGGATTTTTGTAACTGAAATCCTCCTTGAATTTATTTTTTTTTCAGTGAGATATAATTCACATATTATAAAACTTCTCCTTTTAAGACGTACCACTCAGTGAGTTTTAGTATATTCACAAGGTTATGCAACAATTACCACCATGTAATTCCAGAATATTTACATCACTACAAACAAACAAATGAATAAACAAATACGACCATGGTACCTATTGACAGGCATTTTCATTCCCCTCCCATCCATCCCATCTCTACTGGCTGACACCAATCTACTTTCTATCTCTGGATTTTCCTTTTCTACACATTTTATATAAACAGAATCATAGAGCTCGTGGTCTTTTGTATTAGGCTTCTTTCACAAAACATGCTTCCAAGTTTCATTCATTTTATAATATTTATCAGAACTTTATTTATGGTGAAATAATATTCATCGTATGGATATACACTTTTTTAAATCCATTCATCATAGACATTTGGGTTGTGTTTACTTTTTGGCCATTATAAAGAATGTTGTTTTCAACCCTTGTATACAAGTTTTTGTGTAGAGATATGTTTTCATTTTTTTTTTGCATATACAGCTAGGGGTACAATTACTGTGCATCCACATTTAATTTTTTGAGGAAGTTCCATACTTTTCCGCAGGGAAAAGTTTGCACCATTTTACATTCCCACCAGCAATGTATGAAGGTTCCAATTTCTCCCCATCCTTATCAGTACTTGTTCCCCTTATTTATTCCCCTTATTTATTTATTTGTGTTTTTTGGTTTATTTGTGTTTTTTGGTTTTTTAAAGTCAAATTCAATCATTTATTTATTTATTTTTAGTGAAGTATAATTAACATACAATGATATATTTGTTTCAAGTACACAACATATTTTAAGTACACAACATATTGATTTAACAATTGCATACATTACTCAGTGCTCACCACATTAAGTGTAGTTACTGTCACCAAACAACATTATTACAATATTATTGACTATATTCCCTATGTTGTCCTTTTCATTTCTATGAATTATTTATTTTCTAACTGGAAGTTTGTACTTCTTAATCCCCCTATCTATTTCACCCATCAACCCCCACCACCTCCCCTCTGGCAACACCAGTTTGTTCTCTGAACTTAATTCAGAGTGTTTGCTTGTTTCTTTGTTCATTGTTTTGGTTTTAGATTCTTCATATAAGGGAAGTAATATGCTATTTGTATACTTATTATTGAGTTATAAGAGCTCTTCACATATTCTGGTTACTAGATCCTTATCAGATATATGATTTGCTTATATTTCTCCCACTCTGTAAGTTGTCTTTTCACTTTCTTGGTGATGTCTTCTAAAACACAAAATTTTGGGATGCCTGGGTAGCTCAGCGGTTTAGTGCCTGCCTTCAGCCCAGGGTGTGATCCTGGAGACCCAGGATAGAGTCCCACATCGGGCTCTCTGCATGGAGCCTGCTTCTCCCTTTGCCTGTGCCTCTGCCTCTCTCTCTCTCTGTGTGTGTGTGTGTGTGTGTGTCTCTCATGAATAAATAAATAAAAATATTTTAAAAAATAAAAATAAGACACAAAATTTTAAATTTTGATTAAGTCCAATTTATCTACTTTTTCTTTGGTTGCTCGTGTTTTGGTGTTATATCTAAGGAACCATTACCTAACTCAACATCATGACAATTTAAATCTATAATTTCTTCTATAAGTTTTATAGTTGTAGTACTTACATTTAGTTCATTTTTAATCCAAAAATTGTATTATAAGGTAAAAATAGAGGTACAAATTAATTTTTTTTGCATATGTATATCCTGTTGTCTCAGCACATGTTGATTCCAGGGCCCTGAGATCATAACCTGAGCTGAAGCCAAATGCTTAACTGACTGAGCCACCCAGGCACCCCTGGGGTTAATTCTTTAAATGAAAAATTCACCAGTGAAGCCACCTAGTACTGATATCTTCTTTATGATAAATTTTTGATTTCTAAATCAATATCTTTACATGTTATAGGTAAAATCAGATATACTATTTCTCTTTTACTTAGTTTTGATAGTGTCTTCCAGGGAATTTGTCTATTTAATCTCTGTTACCTAATTTGTTAGCATGTAATTGTTCAAGATATTCTCTTCTAATTCTTTGATTTCTATAAAGTTAGTGATAATGTTCCCTTTTGCACCCTTGATTTTAATAAATTGAGTCTTTTTTTTCTTCTTCTTCTTTTGAACATTGTAGCTAAAGGCTTATCAAGTTTGTTGATTATTTCAACAAAATTTTGGTTTATTAATTTTCTCTTTTTTTCTCTCTTCTATTTCATTGATTTCTACTCTGTTCTCTTCTTTCTTTCTTTCTTTCTTTCTTTCTTTCTTTCTTTCTTTTTCTTTTTTCTCTCTCCTTATTTTGGATTTAGTTCAATTGTCTTCTCTAATGACTTAAGAAGGAAGTTTAAGCAATGAATTTCATATCTTTTTTTATTATAAACATTTGCATCTAAAGTTTCCTTTTTGCTATTGCTAAATTCCATAGTTTTTGTATATTTTCTTTCCATTTTCATTTATATCAAATAATTTTCTAATTCCTCTTGTAATTTCTTATTTAATCCATTGGTTATACAGGAATGGATTGTTTAATTTCTACATATTTATAAATTTCCAAATAACCTTCTGCTATCAATTTCTAATTTCAGTCCATTGTAGTTAGAGAACATACATTGTAAGATTTGTATACTATGAGGTGGTTTTGTGTTTGTTTTCTGTTTGTTTTGTTTTTTGAGGTCTTTTTATGACCTTGAAATGGTTTATACTGCAGAATGTTCCATGTGTACTTAAGAAGGTATATAGTCAGCTATTCTTCAGTAGAGGGTTCTATGGCTATCCATAAGGTCTAGTTGGTTTATAACTTTGTTCAAGTCTACTGTTTCCTTGCTGATTATCTGTCCCATTGTTCTATCCATTTTTAATGGGGCATAATAATGATATATATTTCCTTTTAATTCTGTCAGCTTTTCTGTCATGTATTTTGGAGTTCTATTATTAGATGCATTCATGTTTATAATTATTATACCTTCTTGGTGGAATGACCGTTCATTACAAAATGTTCTTTGGTTTTGGTAACAATTTTTGTCTTAAAATCTATTTTGTTTGATATGAAGATAGCCCATTGAGCTCTATTTGGTTACCAATGGCATGACATCTTTTCCCATTCTCTTTCTTTCAACTTATTTGTGTCTTTTAACCTGCTGCTTTCTATATAAAGCATATACTTGGATCATGTGGATTGTTTTTTGTTTATCAATTCTGCCAATCTCTGTTTTTTAATTGGAGTGTTTAATAAACTTACTTTATATTACTGATAAGGAAGGATTTATATCTGTCATTTTGTCATTTATTTTCTATATGTTTTTCATCTTTTTGTTTCTCCTTTCCTCTACTATTGCTTCTTTTGTGTTAAATAGCTATTTTCTTATTTACCATTTTATTTCTCTTTTTGTTCTTCTACTATGTATTTTTTAGTTATTTTCTTAGTGGTTGCACTGGAAATAGTCATTAGCATCTTAATTTACAGCAATCTAGTTCAGGTTAACACTAACTTAATTTCAATAGTATACAAAAACTTTATTTTTATATATCTCTGTTCTTCGCCTGCTTTAAGCTGCCTGCTTAAATCTGCTAATTGAACTCGTTTAGTAATTTTAATTTTTCATTTCAGCTATTGGACTTTTCAACTCTATTGAGAAAGAGAAAAGAAGAAGAAAATGAAGTGGATAGTTCCTCATCCTGCCCCTCCCCACAATGGCCTCACCTCTTCAGGAAGCCCTAAGGAGAGTCTGCAGTCAAGAAATGGCAGGGGAGGGGGAGACCAAACAAACAAAAAACACTATTTTTTCACCCGGGACATTCAGGGCCCAAACACATAACCATGCTGCTAGAGCACCTATACAACAAAGTGTTATGCAGAGATGCAAAGAGTCAATTCTCCCTACTTGGTTATGGACGGTAGCTCACCACCTACCCACAAAGAGCAACCACTACAGAATGCCACTATCCTCTGTTTTGCTGGAAGGAAACAAAAAGATCCAAGGGCACCTGTCCTTACACGACAACATTCCCTTCAGGGGCCATGCTGAAGTCAGTGGGCATGTTTCCTAAATTATTAGCACATGGGTGGCCTGAGTCAAAGAACATAAACACACTATTTCCTGAGCACCTGTGAGACAACCTTGGGGACTCCCAGATTATACCCAGGAAGGGAGACTTTGAAGTAATGTGGAAGTACAGCAATTTTGAATATTAAATATTGATGTGACCTCATATATTCTCACAGACTCTCCTACCTTCTAAATATACTTCATTTTTTAGAGTAGTTATAGGTTCTCAGAAAAAGTGAACATAATGTACAGAGAATTCCCTTATAAACCCTGTCACCACAACATGCATACCATCTCATTATCAAAATCACCCACCAAACTAGTACATTTGTTACAATTGATGAACCTACATTAACACATCATTTTTCACCCAAACTCCATTGCTTGCATTACAGTTCATCCTTGGTATTGCAAATTCTATGGGTTTTGAGAAATGTGTAGTGATATGTACCCACCAGTAGAGTATCATACAGAATATGGTGAAAACTACTATTTTGAACAAATCTTACTTAGGAATGGCAATATTGTTTCCCATTGAACAGAAATAAATGTTCTTAGGAAACTTGAAGGGTATATTTCAACAAATATGAATTATGACTATAAGTTTTATTTTTTAATTTTTATTTATTTTTTTATTTTTATAAATTTATTTTTTATTGGTGTTCAATTTGCCAACATATAGAATAACACCCAGTGCTCATCCCGTCAAGTGCCCACCACAGTGCCCATCACCCAGTCACTCCCACCCCCCTGCCCATCTCCCCCTCCAGCACCCCTAGCTCGTTTCCCAGTGACTATAAGTTTTAACCTGAGACAATTGCCTCTGAGATATGTTGCCAGAATTACATGTAGCAAGAGAATAGGGGTGAGGACATCCCACACATAGCATGAGACAGTGCCTTTACTTCTGTGACAGTCACCACTGCAGATCCCTGAATACTCTTTTGCCTCTTCCACAGGAAAGCCAGGAATACCCAACATTAAGTCCTTCATGGGAGTTCTTCCAAGAGAGGAAGAGGGGACTCAGAACCAGAGGGGCTTCTATAGGAACGAAGTTATTTCAGACAGAGAATGTGAGAGATGACAAGATTTGAACTCCAATGACACTTCTTTGTGTCAGTGGAAGATTCAGTGATAGAGTGACTGTCTCTGAAATAGCATGTAAGTCAGACTAACAACTTAGGAAATGCCCAACTAAGGAAAATTAATAGTTTCTGTGGAAGACAAGAATTGGAAGACAAGAATTGTAATCATAATTTTTAATAACTTACTTGATATCTTATCAAAATAATATACCTATTTTAACAACAGAAAGTCAAGTAGTCCTAAATATTTATTAAAAAGAAAAGAAAGTAGCAGTTCCCTGTCTCATGGTTCCCTACCCTAGTCAGCCACTCACTCAAATTTAACTGATGGCCCTTCTTTGCCATTTGCTCCTATTCTAACTATAACTTTATACCTTTTCTTTTCTACTGTCATTCAGGTGGGGGTTGTGAAGTTTTCAATTAAATAGGTGTGTCTTCAATATGAAGTCTGGAAGTCTGATTTTCTTTCTAATTCTTCACAGTGGCTAGCACAGTGATTTATCCAAAAGGACAAATTAGTAAACAAAACTGAATGTTACTGAGCACATAGAAGCAAACAGCTGTTCTGGGGGGTAAAAAAAAAGAAAAAAGAAAAAAGAAAAAAGAAAAAAAAAGAAAGAAAGAAAAAGAAAAAAAGGAATTGGGAAAGTCCCATTGGTAAATCTGTTCTTAGCAATGACCAAATACCTGTGGTCTGGGTCTGCTGCACACCAGTGTTCTTGATGCTCTTCAGACCATGTGTGAATAAACAGTCTGCAAAATTATTTGGAGATCCACAAAAAAATCACTGCACATGTAATAACTGGTAGCCACTGCTGATTTTTCGTGCAATGTCCCTCCACAGCACTGGGTAATAGGTCACTTTTTTTAACCCTTTGTATTTTCATGGAGAGAATGATCTCTGACATCTCTTCCTTTTCTTGGGGGGACACAAATCCTGTGAGATTAGGGCTTCACACTTGTGACCTCCTTTAACCTTAATTACCTCTTTAAAGGTCTTACTTCCAAATACAGTTAAATTGCGGGTTAGGACTTTTAACATACGAATTGGTGGGGAGAAGGGGACACAGTTCAATCCAGAACAGATAAAAATTACCTAACTAAATATCCAGGGAACATACTGGTTATGAGCATATGAAAAAGTGTGTGGGGGAAGCCTAGGAGAGCTGAAAGCAGGAGTTAAAGACACAAAGATTCAGTTTTCACTCAATTTTACTTGAAAATAGATCATACTTTTAAAAGGGAGATGTGTCATTGTAAGGCAGGAGAACTGGCTTTGGAAATCTGGAAATTACATTATACTTAGCAAATGCTTCTTCTAGGAGGAGGCATCCCTATCTGTTGCAATCTATTTTATAAAAATGCACTAAAAATAAGTCAGAAAATCATTTCCACCTGGAGAACATATAATCTCAATAACACCTCCCCACAGATTAATTGTATCTCCGAATGCACAAATGTTGAATAAAATGTTAACAGTAAGCAGACTTCCCTTAGGAATTTGTTATATTACTGGAAATTATGCAAATAGCTTCCTTGAATTTTTTTCCAGAAAATTTTAAGACTGAATTTCCATATGTCTTCCACAATTTTTAGAGAAAATATTTATTGACAAACTTCATGGAATTACCTCAACTATTTACATGGCTGTTAATTTCTCTGAAAGTCTGCATCAATTTACAACTGTACTTTCCTATTTGTGTGGGTTGTCATACTGATTTTTAAAAAAAGAAAAGCTATTGTACTGTTCTCAGTACCTTTTTTAATGGTAGAAGTTTTGTTGAGTGCAAGGAACAAGATTTGTATTAAATTTCTTAAGCTACTTATAAACAGAATTCAGTCTAGAAACATTATGAAAAAAATGCTTCTTTTGAAGTTATGAAAATGGCTTATAAAATAATTATACCCAATAAGTATGAAATATGGGCCCCATGTGGAATTATTCATAAGCAGACATCAGGAGTTGAGAGGATGGCCCAGGGATTTGAAGGGTGTATAGAGGGAGCAAGGGCCAGTAATGCCTGCTGCTGATTCTCTAAGCAGGGAACAGATTGATCTCCCAGTAACAGACTCAAATTATTCAAAATGCCAAGGAGAAAGATCCAGTCTATTTATAATTTCACAACAGAGTCTGAACATCAGTATGTGATTTTTAGTATGTAATAATGCTTTGATCAATATAATATTTTATGAACTTTGAATTATTAACTTGGAAGAAGAAGAGACTGAACAAAAACACAGTTTGTAAACTAATTTTCAGATTTTGCTTTCAATCACTGGTAACCACTTTTCTCTTTTTCATCATACATGCATAAGAGTATCCATCATGGAAGTCAGTTCTCCCATAATTTCAGAAAATTTTTAAAAATCCACTGCCTACGGATTCACTCACTTGAAAGTCTGCATTGAAAGCATACTTATTATCTGACCTATTTCTTGGTGCCAGGACAGTGCTGCAACAAGCAGACATCACCTTTGCCCTAAGGAATCTTCGTCTATGGGTAGCTCAGTGTAGAGATGATTGTCAACAAGGACATGCTGGTTTTTTATAATCAACTTCAATTCTGATTGTCCAGTTCCTTATTTTTGATTGGCTAGTATGTGTGCTTTTATTTTTATCCATTTTTTAAAAAATATTTTATTTATTCATGAGAGACACAGAGATAGAGGCAGAGACATAGGCAGAGGGAGAAGCAGGAGTGAAATAAGTCAATTGGAGAAGGACAAACATTATATGGTCTCATTCATTTGGGGAATATAAGTAATAGTGAAAAGGAATAGAGGGGAAGGGAGAAGAAATGGGTAGGAAATATCAGAAAGGGAGACAGAACATGGAAGACTCCTAACTCTGGGAAACGAACTAGGGGTGGTGGAAGGAGAGGAGGGCAGGGGGTGGGGGTGACTGGGTGGCAGGCACTGGGGGGGGGGCACTTGACGGGATGAGCACTGGGTGTTGTTCTGTATGTTGGCAAATTGAACACCAATAAAAAATAAATTTATTATTAAAAAAATAAGAAATAAAAAAATTTTTTAAAAAGAGGGAGAAGCAGGCTCCCTGTGGGGAGGCTGATGCAGAACTCGATCCCAGGACCCTGGGATCAGGCCTTGAGCCAAAGGGAGACAGACGTTCAACCACTGAGCCACCCATGTGCCCCAGTATCTGTGCTTTAAAATGTACCTAAATATTATAAATATATCCTTGACTATAATGTGATGTCAAATATTCAGCTTAAATTTCCAAATGATATCATTTCCATGATACATGTTTGTATATACACTTGATTTTACTTTATAGTAACATAAAAATTCCAAATATCATTTGACAAAGTTTTAACTCCAGAAAAGACATAAGAAGCAATATGAAGCCACCTGGCCATATTCTTCGAGGTTTATATGCCCTCCAGAGAGAACCACCTCTTCACATTACTTAACAGACCTACCTGCCTAATTTGAACAACATCATTGTCTTCAAAGCAGGAACTACAATAATAAAAACAGAAGTTTGATCCCAGTCCCAGTTCTAAGAACTGGCCCACATCATAACCCCTTTAAGTGAAAGTTTCCTAACCTCTAAAGTATATTCAAACAACATTACACCATCTTATCCAAAAAGCTATAGTAAAAAGCAGGGAAGAAGGGAACATAAATGTAAGACCTACTATTTTATATTCATTGGCTTTTTAAAACCAAATCTATGATCCTTTCTTACTTTTACGAACAATAGCATTTAAATCATTTTACTTTAGATAACCTAGATTTGCACTGAAGAGGAAGCACTGACTGCAGCATTCTTTAGAACGTGGGCCTGATAACTTACTGTTTCCTCATTTTTCTCCCTTAAGCTGACTTTTTTGGAGCATAGTCTATATGGAAGAAATCTAATGTCATTGTCACTGCCTCCAGTTTTTCATTAGTTTTTTTCAAATATATTTTTTCCACTACATGACATTGCATTTTTACTTCATACAGCAAAGCAAATACTGTTTTTTAAAAATTGTCATAAGTGGTACACATTTGAGCTAAACATAAAATGAATCTTATTATGGCCCCTCTGTCAGAGATTCATTTTTACACTGAATTAAAAAGGGCACCAAACTTATGAGAAGTTTGTAATCTGTGTATACCACAGGTTAGAAACACACTGGCCATTAAATAACTGGAAATATGTGCTATGGCTGAGTGTGGGACAAAAAGTAGTAGAGAAAAAGATAGGCTTGGTGTGGGAAGCAACTTCTTTTCCTACTTTTAGCCTAAGTTATTATAACTTTGTAACTTCTAAAATTTATAAATAGTCTGTCAACTTTCTAAGGAATTCAAAAGGCATATTGATCAGGATAAAAAGAGAGATTCACATGTGGCCACTTCTACTATGAAGAATCAGTGATAGTGGCTAAGAAAGGGGGAGAATTCATGCCTGCACTTGAGGATCAGTTGACTCCACAGAGCCTGAGTATAAACATAAGTAGCTCTAGGTTTTGTAGACAACTGAAGGAGACAAAATTATTCAGGGCTACACATTATCTTTGTTGAACGATTTCAAGAAGAGGTAAAATATATTGAAAATAATGGAAGTCACTGATGGCTTCAGAAATTCGAAGTGGCGTCTATATCCAGAGCCTTCACCAAAGTGGCAAGACTGTCATTTCATTAACAGCACTTCAGAAATCATTATAGATTTGAGCTGATGAATTAGTGTGAGTGATAATAGTAAAGACAGAAAAAGAATATGGAAAAAAAGAGAATATGGAGAGGGTTGGCCTAGTAGGCACATACCTCATTTCTGTCCACATTGCTTTGATGAAACTAGCCAGGTTGGCAGGAGGACATGCTAAGAAATTTGGTCTCTGCCTAGCCAGCTGCTTCCCAGACAATTCTATACCAAGAAAGGAGAAGCACATGTTTGATGAGCAACTAGCCATCTCTGCCACAACAAAATCTCTGGCATAAAGGTTTTGTGTGCAATTTTCAAATTGAGTTGTTTATAAAGTATTGAACAATATTATTTCCTTGAGTGATTTTTATGATAAATCTAAAGTTATAATTTGAGATTTCATTTGAAATGGTAGAGCCCAGATTCTAATTAATCTTCGATTACATTGCTAATCAAAGTAAGATTATCAACTTAAGGACTATTGCAATAGGAATGGTTTTTGAGGAGGAAATATATTTGTTAACCAACTGCGATTACTTAGTCATTGGTCTTAGCCAGGTCTTGTTCTAAATTGCTGAGAGTTCTCATGACAACCAACAATCTCAATTGGCTAATTGTCCAATCATTTTTCTCTATTTAAAGAGTTTCCTTGTTCTATGTAGTGAGCAGTATTGTTGATGCTAAGAAAAGTTGCCACTAGCTGGCAAACAATAAAATGTATAGAAAGTAAGGAGAGGGGATCCCTGGGTGGCTCAGCGGTTTAGAGCCTGCCTTTGGCCCAGGGCGCGGTCCTGGAATCTCGAGATCGAGTCCTGCGTGGGGCTCCCGGCATGCAGCGTGCTTCTGTCTCTGCCTCTCCCCCCCACCCCCCCCGCCCCCCCCGCCCCCCCCGCCCCTCTGTCTGTCATGAACAAATAAATAAATAAATAAATCTTAAAAAAGAAAGTAAGGGGAAAAGTCAAGACAGTTTAAAATAGTACATTGACTTTTGCATGCTTGGTTCTAGTTAGTATTACCACTAATAGCCATATCATCAAACCACATAGACCTAAAAACGTCATTTGGTAAAATCACTGTTTTCATTTAAGTGATAAATGGAAGAGTTTATACTAAAAACACTAAAAACCCACAAGTGGTGTTGGAGGGTTAAGTCAAAGCAGGATATATGTATATACACACACTCATTTTTTACGTGTCCTTCTTTGGGAAAAAATATTTCTAAAGGTAACAGTAATTTAAATAAGGATTAGAAAAGTAAAGCTTATAACTTACTGTCCCATTAGGCCAAGATATGAATTTTTAAAAGGAGATGTTAAAAATCAACATTACCAAAGCCAGAGGACAGGCATCAAGCATGGGAGCAGGGGTCAGCAAAGAAAACATACACTTTTCCTCTTCTGTGTAAAGAAACATGTATAGAGTATCTCTTAAGTTCATAGAAGTCTATGATTATTACTAAATACAAAAGCTAAAGAAAGAGACATTTTGTTCTGCTTACAATATGAATGCAGTTTCTGGGTCCTAGTGCAGAGGTATAAGCTATCAAATAACAATAGATTTGCTGAGCCAAGAATGAAAAACAAAACAAAACAGTATTTTAAGCTACTTAATCTTAGTTCAGAATTTCAGAGTATACTCCAGGAAAAATAATCATTTTAATAAGAATCTTGTGCTTCATCTTTCTTTTTTTTAAAGGATTTTATTTATTTATAAGTCCTTAGAGTTTATCAAGGTGAATAGTGAAAAAATGTCTTTGAATTTTGATTCAAAGATTTTATTTATTGTAAAACTGAGTTTGGTGATTAGGACTAGAACTATCTTTCTCAATAGCCAATTTATTTTCCCTTCTCTGATTATAAAAATTATATAACTTAAAATGTTGTCTTTTTTTTACCTTAGAGGATTGTTAGAATTTATGCTGTCAAGATGATTATGGTGACTTTTACATTGGGCATATTTGTCTTTCTTGTTTTAAATGTATTATTGTCTTTAAAAAGAAAACCCACATATTCAGTGTGGTGGTGGGGGGATGCCCCTTCTTTGGTAATTTTCTCTGTAAAATTTTTTGGAAATACATGGAAGAGATGAGTGATTAATAACTTGAAAATCAATTTCACAAGAAAAAGAAACAAATTTCTTCATGTTTTTTTGCATTGTCTATTAACCTACAGTCACACCTATAATGACACAATTATTCTCAATAACTAAAGAGAATCAAGCTAGTTTTCTCTATCCATAGGCATAATGGTTTTTAGAGTCTATAAATGTCTGTTTTTCCAACTATCACACATATCACATGATTAATAGACAAGTAGTAAATGGTTTAAGCAAATGTCAAAACTGAAACATTACAGGAATCCAAGCTCCTGCTCCTGAGCAGTTCAAAACTACCTGTTGTCTTAGCCCTGCATGATTTATTAAGGACAATTAAAATCAGGTTTGCTAAAGTATTTTCAGTAACTTTATAGCTAAGGTTACATTTCCCCCGTGCCTGGACATTTGTCTAAATACTCAGAGCTAAAAGGGAATTTTTTTATCAAATCTAAAAAGAAATTCGGAGGCAGCAAAGTTAAATAATAATTCTTCTTTAATATATTTTATAAGGTTAATTTTGTTTGCTTTGACGTTTGATAGTGCCACAGTTTGATGAACATTTAAGACTGAAAAATATTCTATTCATTTACATTTACAAGCTGGGTAGCACTTGAACAAATTCCCTAATTTCTCTGACTCCTCAAATTTCCCAAATTCGATTACTGTATTTTCACATCACTATTGTCTCATTATCAAGTGAGTAGCATATCCCTCCTCACTGATTGATGCATAAGTTTTATACATATAATATTTCCAACTAAATGATAACTATGCTCTTCTCTCCCCATGTTTGGGAAAATATTTGCTGCCTAGGGTATTTTATTTATTTTTTATTATATAAGCTGATAGGACTGATCAGAGTATTATTTAACCCACAGCGTTTCTAGACCAGTATTGCTTTCTATTTTATCTGTGAGGGTTTCATGTGACAAAGATATTAATCCAGAGTCTTTCCTTACCTGACAAATTACCTTCATTTCATACTTGACAAAGCTCCACAACTCAACAGCTTCTCTCACTAGTTGATCTTAATACCATTCTATTTCCTAAGCTATTTGCCTGTGTTTTGGTAATTCAGCATTTTTTGTTCATAATGAGGCCTGCATTTCTCATTTTTCCTTATGATGTGGTTTCAGATCACTGCCTGCCTCATCCTCATAGATCGTTCACCTTTCTGGGAGCATTCTCAGATTCTTTAATCCAAAAAAAAAAAAAAGTAATCAGGAGCACGTGGGTGGTACAGTTGGTTAAATGTCCTACTCTTGATTTCAGCTCAGATCATGATTTGAGGGTCATGAGATTGAGTCCCAGTCAACCCCTACATCAGGGTCCACACTCAGCGTGGAGTCTGATTGAGATTCTCTCTCCCTCTGCCCCTTCTTCCATATTCTCTCTCTCTCTCTTAAATAAATAAATAAATCTTCACAAAGAGTGATCAGATGGATTTGGGATGCCTAGAAATAAGACAGATGGGTATGTACATATTTGATCTACACATACTTTGACCAAAATGTATAATAAGTTCTATGTGGATTCCACAGTGCTATTTTCTAAAAATAGAGGTAAGTGATATTCTAAATCTCAATACAAAGTCTGGAAGTCTAAATAAGAGTGTGAAAATTTCTACTTTTCAAGTTATAGGATCACGTATTTCCCAAACCATTCATGAAGGAAAGACATAATAGGCATTTATACTAAAATCAAACCTGTTGATGTACTTCATATCCTTCTAGATCAAATATTTCTACGCCAAGATAAAAAGGAAAAAGTAACCAAACTGTAAAATAAATACCTGATTTTTTAGAGATTAGTGTATCTTGTTATCTGCAGTGTTCATTTGTCAAAATTGAAGTTAATGGATTGCTGAATGGCAGTGCCACACTTTTTTCCATATACACAATAATTTATTTATATTCATATATATTATTATATTTTCATGTATTTATTATAATGTCATAAATATAACCATTATATTTTATATGTGTGCCTTTTTATAGAACAAGTACTTTAAACTTGAAACAAAAGGGATAAAATTATCTGTTTATTTTTAAAGTATATTTCAGTATTTGTGGGGCTCAGTACTAGAGACATCAAAAGAAATAGCTGGGTAATGTTTCAATACTACTTTTCAACTAAAGTTTTATTTATTTTTTTAAAGATTTTATTTATTCATGAGACACACACACACACACACACACACACACAGAGAGAAGCAGAGACACAGGCAGAGGGAGAAGCAGGCTCCATGTGGGGAACCTGATGCAGGACTGGATCCCAGGACTCCAGGATCATGCCCTGGGCCAAAGGCAGACGCTCAACCGCTGAGCTACCCAGGGATCCCTCAACTAAAGTTTTAAAACTAAATTGCAAAGTTTATCTCCTCTATATCTATAGTTGCTGTGAAAACCTATACTTCTCTCCTATTTCAAAGGAAACCTGAAACTAATGTGTTCAGAAAATGAAGTAACAATCTTAAAACATTCTAAGTGGTAGCAACCAGAGAACATTGTCAGAGCTTTAAAAATCCAACTTCACAATCCCATAACATATATAGTAGATATATTTGGTGATGAGACCATCTGTAATTCTTGGTGCTAACAAGAAACATCATTACATGACAGATTTAGTTTTTCTTTAAGTACTTTAATCTTATTTTATCCACCCAGAATGTCAGTTCTGCTATCCAATGAAATTTAACAGTTACTCTTGTACTGTTTGCATTAAAAGGTGCTAAAAACAATCATAAGTGGATGTTGAATAGTTTCCAGACAACTAAATCCATAGTATGATGATGTATAGAAAATATTCTCTTATTAATTTACTTCATAAATATTATTATGAAGATATAGATTTTAAATTCTTCAAGTAACATAACTTTATTGGGTTAGTAATAGGCTAAAATAACTTGCAGTAAAGTTTTTATTTGTCTAATGGCCTACATTTATGAGGTTTTAAATTTATCATCTGTATGAAATTTTAGCAAAATGCTATCATGGCTCCTATAATTCAACAAGCTCTACCTTTTGTACAGGGAAAATGAAATAAGGTGGTCATTGAAATGGATTTTCCCATTTTAGTTATAGGTTATTAAAATGGCAGTGAGGCAATAATGAACCATACTTAAATATATAGATAACTAAAACTACAAAACTACTCTGATTAGAAACAAACAAACAAAAAAACCCAGTAATTGAGTGTATTTGTTCAAGAAACAATAATAGTAAAGACTGCAAAGTAGATCCAGAGGCAGCTGGGCCATTGCTACTTTTTCATTCTAAATCCAAATATATGCTTTTATACCATTATCATTTGTTAAGAGTTAAATTGTGTCCTCCAGAAAGATATGTTAAAGAACTAACTTGAGGTCCCTGTGAATGCGATCTTATTTGGAAATAGTCTTTGCAGATGTAATCTGAGTTAAGACAAGGTGATTATCAACTAATATTCGATAAAGGAGGAAAGACTATCCATTGGAAGAAAGACAGTCTCTTCAATAAATGGTGCTGGGAAAATTGGACATCCACATGCAGAAGAATGAAACTAGACCACTCTCTTTCACCATACACAAAGATAAACTCAAAATGGATGAAAGATCTAAATGTGAGACAAGATTCCATCAAAATCCTAGAGGAGAACACAGGCAACACCCTTTTTGAACTCGGCCGTAGTAATTTCTTGCAAGATACATCCACGAAGGCAAAAGAAACAAAAGCAAAAATGAACTATTGGGACTTCATCAAGATAAGAAGCTTTTGCACAGCAAAGGATACAGTCAACAGAACTCAAAGACAACCTACAGAATGGGAGAAGATATTTGCAAATGACATATCAGATAAAGGGCTAGTTTCCAAGATCTATAAAGAACTTATTAAACTCAACACCAAAGAAACAAACAATCCAATCATGAAATGGGTAAAAGACATGAACAGAAATCTCACAGAGGAAGACATAGACATGGCCAACAAGCACATGAGAAAATGCTCTGCATCACTTGCCATCAGGGAAATACAAATCAAAACCACAATGAGATACCACCTCACACCAGTGAGAATGGGGCAAATTAACAAGGCAGGAAACCACAAATGTTGGAGAGGATGCGGAGAAAAGGGAACCCTCTTACACTGTTGATGGGAATGTGAACTGGTGCAGCCACTCTGGAAAACTGTGTGGAGGTTCCTCAAAGAGTTAAAAATAGACCTGCCCTACGACCCAGCAATTGCACTGTTGGGGATTTACCCCAAAGATACAGATGCAATGAAACGCCGGGACACCTGCACCCCGATGTTTATAGCAGCAATGGCCACGATAGCCAAACTGTGGAAGGAGCCTCGGTGTCCAACGAAAGATGAATGGATAAAGAAGATGTGGTTTATGTATACAATGGAATATTACTCAGCTATTAGAAATGACAAATACCCACCATTTGCTTCAACGTGGATGGAACTGGAGGGTATTATGCTGAGTGAAGTAAGTCAGTCGGAGAAGGACAAACATTATATGTTCTCATTCATTTGGGGAATATAAATAATAGTGAAAGGGAATATAAGGGAAGGGAGAAGAAATGTGTGGGAAATATCAGAAAGGGAGACAGAACGTAAAGACTGCTAACTCTGGGAAACGAACTAGGGGTGGTAGAAGGGGAGGAAGGCGGGGGGTGGGAGTGAATGGGTGACGGCACTGGGGGTTATTCTGTATGTTAGTAAATTGAACACCAATAAAAAATAAATTAAAAAAAAAAAGACAAGGTGATTAGTGTGGACTCTAATCCAACATGATTGGCATCTTTCTAAGAAGAGGAAAAGGGACCCAGCCTCAAACACACAGAAAGAATTACATGTGATGGTGGTCAAGGAGATTGGAGTGATGCCGTATAAGCCAAGGGATGCCAAAAGTTGCCAGCAACACTAGAAACAAAGAACAAAGCATGGAAAGATTCTCCCACAGGGCCTTCAGGGCCTTCTCTCTCTTCAGAGAGAGAATGATCCTTATTTCAGATTTCTTGCATCCAGAACTGTGGAAGAACAAATGTCTATTGTTTAAAGTAAAAACAAAACAAAACAACCCAGTAATTGATTTCATTTGAATGAATTTATTTTTTTACTGAACTATAATTGACATATAACATTATATCATTTCAGATATACAATATAACAACTCAATATTAGTATATGTAGTGAAATGATCACCATAATAAGTCAAGTTAGCATCCATCACCACACAAAGTTACAAATACTGTTTTTTCTTGAGATAAGAACTTTTAAGATCTACTGTCTTAGGAATTTTCAAATAAACATACTGTATTATTAATTTGTTAATACAATATTATTAACTATAGTCACCATGCTATACACTACATCCCAGGACTTATTTATTTTAAAATTGGACCCTGAGAACAGAACCCTGAGATCACGACCTGAGCTAAAATCAAGAGCCGGACACTTAACCTACTGAGCCACCCAGGTTCCCCGCCATGTCTTGGCTATTGTGAATGATACCACAATAAATATAGAGACACATATTTCTTTTGGAGTTAGTGTTTTTGTTTTCTTCAGAAAAATACCCAGAAATGGAATTGCTGAATCGTATGGTAGTTTTTAATTTTTGAGGAATCTCCATACTGTTTTTCATAATGGTTGCAGCAATTTCCATTCCCATCAACAGCACACAATTTCCTTTAGAAAAAAAAAAAAGATTTTATTTGTTTATTCGTGAGAGACAGAGAGAGAGAGGCAGAGACATGGAGCACTTGTTCACGTACCTGTTGGTCATCTGTATGGTCTTCTTTGGAAAAATACCTATTTAGATCTTCTGCCCATTTTTAATTGTATTGGTTTTTATTTTTTTGATTTTGTTTTGTTTCTTTCTATTGAGTTCCATGAGTTCTTTATGTATTTTTATACTAATCACTTATTAGATATATGATTTGCAAATATTGTCTCCATTCAGTAGGTTAACTTTTCATTTTGTTGATGGTTTCCTTTGATGTGCAGAAACTTTTTAGTTTACCATAACCCCACTTGTGTATTTTGCTGCTTTTGCTTTTGGTATCAAATCCAAAAAAAATATCACCAAGACCAATGTCAAAGAGCTTACCATCTATGTTTTCTTCCAGGAGTCTTGTGGTTGCAGGTCTCATGTTCAAGTCTTTTAAGCCACTTTGTGTTCATTGTTGTGTATGGTATAAGATACTGATCCAGTTTAATTCTTTTGCATGTAGGTGTCCAGTTTTCCCAACACCATTTATTGTATGTTTGGCTCCTTTATTATAGATTAATTGACCATATATGCATGGGTCTATTTCTGGGTTCTCTATTTTGTTCCATTGATCTATATGACTTATTTTTTTTTTAAGTAGGTTCCATGACCAGCATGGAGCACAATGTGGGGCTTGAACTCACAACTCTGAGATCAGGACCTGAGCTGAGATCAAGAGTCAGACATTTAACTGACTAAGCCAACTATGCACCCTACTATGATTATTTTTATGCCAATACCATGCTGTTTTGATTACTATAGCTCTGTAATATAGCTTGAAAACAAGAAGTGTGATGCATCCAGCTTTGTTCTTCTTTCTCAAGGTTTCTTTGGCTATTTCAGGGTCTTCTGCAATTCCATACAAATATTAAGATTATTTGTTCTATTTCTGTGAATAATGCCATTGGAATTTTGAAAAAGATTGCATTGAAACTATTGATTTGTGTAGCATGGACATTTTCACAATATAAATTCTTCCAGTCCACAAGCACAAATATCTTTTGATTTAGTTGTGTCTCCTTCAATATCTTTCACCAATGTCGTATATAGTTTTCAGTGTATAGGTAGGTCATCCACCTCCTTGGTTAAATTTATTCCTAGACATTTTATTCTTTTTGATGCAATTGTTAATAGGATTGTTTCCTTAATTTCTCTTTCTGATAGTTTATTATTATATAAGAATGCAACATATTTTTGTATATTGACTTTGTATCCTGCCACTTTAAAGAATTTATTAGTTCTAACAGTTTTTTAGTGGAATCTTTGGGATTTTCTACATAAACTACCATGTCATCTGCAAATACTCAGTTTTACTTTCTCCTTTCTGATTTTATTTATTTTTTTTTTTCCTAATTCTCTGGCTAGGACTTGCAATACTATGTTAAATAAAACTGGTGAGAATGGACATCTTTATGTTGTTTGTGATCTTAGAGGAAAAACTTTCAGCTTTCATCATTGATTATGAGTTTAGCTGTTGGCTCCAACTGAGTTCTTTGGCATGGAAATTAAACATTACTAATTTTACTAGATAGCTAGCATATTTTTATGCATGGTGGCTTGTCATGCTCATGTAGTTTATGCACAGCCAATCTTGTTTCATTCAGTAAATATTGTCCTTTGGCTTGGGTTCTATCAGCCGAAAGGGGTAATCATTATTTTTGTAGTTTGTCAATGCAAAAAGAGTACTTTTTCTAAGTCACTGTATGTGATGACGTGGCAGCTCATCTTTGGGGTCATTTCATTTCCACTTAAGCCTATCCAAAAGTTTCCACTAAAGCTAGGAAGTTCATATAATACCAATCTGAGAAGTTTGCTACTTAAAAGGCTTCTGGAATAGATGATAATATTGACAAAATTTAGAATAATATGAAATGATAAAGCAAATAATAGGGCAGCCCAGGTGGCTCAGCTATTGAGTGTCTGCCTTCGGCCCAGAGCATGATCCTGGAGACTCGGGAACGAGTCCCGCATTGGGCTCCCTGCATGGAGCCTGCTTCTCCCTCTGCCTGTGTCTCTGCCTCTCTCTCTCTCTGTGTCTCTCATGAATAAATAAAATCTTTTAAAAAAACAAATAATAGAGGATAAATATCTATATTCACACAGAAACAACTCACAATTCATATAAGATGCATCAAAAATATAAGAAAGATATAATTCAGCCCAAATGGAAGAATATCCTGAAAATACAGTTCAGTATGATGGGAGGTAAAGAAAGAAATGCCCCACTAATACCAAGCAAGAAAGCCTAAGCAAGGATCCCTGAGTGGCTCAGTGGTTTAGCGCTGCCCTCAGTCCAGGGCGTGATCCTAGAGACCCGGTCGAGTCCCACATTGGGCTCCCTGTGTGGAGCCTGCTTCTCCCTCTGCCTGTGTTTCTGCCTCTCTGTGTGTGTGTGTCTCTCATGAATAAATAAATAAAATCTTTAATAAAAAAATAAAGCATAAGCACTGGAGATTATACAGAACAAAAGGTAAAGAATCCTTAACCTGGAGCCCATTTCCCCATGTCCACAGGTCATCAGTGGGAATAGAAATGGAGGAGACGGTGTCCAACGAAAGATGAATGGATAAAGAAGATGTGGTTTATGTATACAATGGAATATTACTCAGCTATTAGAAATGACAAATACCCACCATTTGCTTCAACGTGGATGGAACTGGAGGGTATTATGCTGAGTGAAGTAAGTCAGTCGGAGAAGGACAAACATTATATGTTCTCATTCATTTGGGGAATATAAATAATAGTGAAAGGGAAAATAAGGGAAGGGAGAAGAAATGTGTGGGAAATATCAGAAAGGGAGACAGAACGTAAAGACTGCTAACTCTGGGAAACGAACTAGGGGTGGTAGAAGGGGAGGAGGGCGGGGGGTGGGAGTGAATGGGTGACGGGCACTGGGTGTTATTCTGTATGTTAGTAAATTGAACACCAATAAAAAAAAAACAAACAAAAAAAAAAAAAAAAAAAAAAAAAAAAAAAAAAAAGAAATGGAGGAGAGACCGGGAACCTATATATTATTATTTTTCCTTTTAACCTCACTTCTTAACTGGCAGATAGAAGGTGTGGAGAAGAATGATGTATAAGATGGGAAAGAATATCCCCAAAGCCAACTCTGCAGTTTCAGAACAAAGATAACTTTGAAGAAAAAAAAATGTGTGGACCTAAGGAACAAAAATGTTTGATTAATCCTCAAAACTATATTCTTATCAAAGTGCTGGCTCACCGAGATACAAAATTTAAGTGACATAATTTGCTGACATTGTAACCCCAGTAAAAGAGTTTCAATTTAGAGAAAAATCAGGCAAACAAAACAGAACAAAACAAAAACTCAGATTGTAGCTGCCTAGGGTATTGACAGAAGGAAACATGAACTATCGATATCTCACGCATAAGCTCTATAGGGAATGTATATACAAATACACAAATAATGAAGTCAAGGATATGACAACCACAATATTCTGAAGGAAATAATAGGTGGAGAACTAGCTATCCGTTCCATGATGAATAGATAAAAAATATTATAACTTGAAACTTTTGCAAAAAGATTTCAAGCATAAAAAAATAAAAAGAAATGGAACAGAAGATATGATAAGTCAGAAGCAATTTTTGGAAATTACTATATGTAACAAAAAATTAAGCAATGTGTGTCTTTAGTTTCAAGGAATGTCAAGAAGACAAACTTTGTGAAACATGTTGAAAAATGAGTTAATAAGTCATTAGGATGATATTTTTAAAATCAAATTGACACAACCAAAGAAAAATTAGGCAGAAAAATAATACCAATGAATGGCTTATGACTTCGCTAGAACCATTAATATACAGAAGACTCTGATAGTGAGTGGTATGGAAAAGTAAATTCAGAAAAATTGCATTAAATGAAAACCTGGACAAAGAGATAAAAAATTATTAGAGATAGATTTGAAATCAGAAATCAGGATTCCAAAAGATGGAAAACTGATGTTTTTCAGAAAGTGACTAGGATAAATAGAAGAGAAATAAATAAACAAAAAACCTCACAGCTATCATAGAGCGCTTCCACATAAATAGAACAGATTAGCCACATTCATTTCTATCCTCCCTTACACAAACCTGCTTAAATGATCTTACAGTAACAAAAAGTTGTGTTGGTCTGCCTGAACAAAAAAAAAAAAAAAAAAAAAAATTTTGAGAAAGGACACCAGAGACACAAGATTCCAACAGAGTTTTGGACCAGAGAAAGTGGATGGATAGCAGTGTGAGGCCATGAAAGGGATACTGAAGAGAGGTTCAGGATGTGGGCCAACCATACACCTGGAAAGTAAGGTCCTTGTTTCAACCACCCATACTGTCGGTGATTCACTAAAGGAATCACAGGATCCAGCATATAATTATACTCACAGCAAAGATTTGTTACAGTGATGCAGAAGGATTAGTAAGGGAAAAGACATAGGCAGAGCCTGGGGGAATCAAAGTGCAGGCTTCCTAATCCCCCCTCCTCTGTCACACAGAGCACACATTCCTTCCATTGAGGAGACTGCAGCAACACATGTGCAATGTCTCTACTCTATGAAGCCTGTTTGAGACTAACAGCTTAAGGTTTTTATTAGGGGCTGGTCATGTAAGCACCTTTTGCCTAGCAACTACAAACATTCCAACTCCCAGGAGGAAAGCAGGTATAGGTTTCCCCTGCTATCCAAAAGTAGACTGTTCTTATGCAACCATTTGTAAGTCAACAGAAATTCCAGGAAAATTTTGCTTTTAAGAGAAAAGCTGTCACCATACTAATGGAGATCTTTCATAAAAACAAGCTGGGTAATGTGAACTTTTGGAAAGTGGGTATACTTGTATCCAACATAAATCACAATGTTTGTACAAACAGCCTACACATAGTAAAATAACCTTATCAGTAACAAAGTGAACATTCTGAAAGCCAAGACACCAGGTGCCAATCAAGGGACAAGCTTGCAAGCAGATAGTAACCAGTCTTGTCATGTTCTCTTTTCCATGGTTTCACTCCCAACCTTTACAAAGACTTTTTCTTTCTCCATGGCCTTCCCAGAGTAGAACTTACTTTCTGAAGGAACTGAAATGAGATGTTTTAAGCCTGGGACCCAGAACTCCTGTAGCACAAAATTGAGGCACAGTACTAATGCAAGGAGAGTAAGAAAAAATCTGCATATTGAGCTATGAGGTTCTCGAGGCACCCCACTGTCCAAAACGTTGAAAGATTCTACTCTGGGGAAACTAAGCAATTCCCAAGGGAAAAAATTACCTTGTACTTCCACTAAAAATTTTCCAATGAAAAGATTATAAATATTTTTGGTATATCTCTCTAAATTAAAAACTGATTAAGTTATTTTAGTAGGTACCAGAGATGGTTTGCTAAGCATCCCTTGTCTAAAAACTCCCTCTTCCTCCATCAGTATGGTTTTATGGAAGTGCATTTTTCAGAGCAGTGAGACCCTGTCCCCTGGTCCAATTTGATTTAGAGTTTGGGCCCAACTCAAGTTGAATCCCTTTTCTAGGATATTTTAATTCAGTCCTAGGGAAAACTTGAAGTCATTCTCTCCCTAGTGTCTTAAATGATGAGGTGTAAAATTTGGAAATCATGGGCAACCACATGTCCTGCCATGTGGATAAATTTGCTCTGCAATGGAAGAGAATAGAGTTCAAGGAGGGGTGGCACTGGAGTACCTGGTGTGGAATGTGCCTTACGTCCAACTGCATACTTGCCTCTTCCATGGTTTGTATTCAACATTTTCCTGAATTCTATAAGCCAACCCGTTTATTTTTATCTGTATGCTGTTTGGAGTTGGCATTTAGTCATTTGCAAATAAAAGCATTATTATTACTAAGTATATCACCAAAATAAATCATTCTTATTAGGTGAATTTTTAAATTTATTTTTAGTTTTATGCATTCTCTATGGAAGTCAAATGACACTTTTTAAAAAGATTTTATTTATTTATTTGCGTACCCGCGCGAGAGAGCAAGAGTGTAGGTAAGAGGGAGAGGGAGAGAGACTCTGAAGCAGAATACACACTGAGCACAGAGACAGATGTGGGGCTTGATTCTACAATGGGGAGATCATGACCTGAGCCAAAACCAAGAGTCAGACGCTTAACCAACTGAGCCACCCAGGCACCCACCCCACAAATGACATTTTACCATTATTTTCACTGAGTCAATTACTTCAACTGTAAAATAAAAGCATTGACACTGGTTTTTCAACCCTGGATGGACATTAAGAGTCACCTGGAGAGTTATTGTTTGTTTTCAATGCTGTGACCCTACTTTGCTTACTTTCTTTTTCTTCTTCAAATATTAAAATTTATCATGATATGTGGTGTTGGGAAACTTGGACAGCCACAAGCAGAAGAATGAAACTGGACCACTTTCTTATACCATACATAAAAATAAATTCAAAATGAATGAAAAACCTATATGTGAGACAGGAATCTCAACAAAACTCAAAGACAACCTATAAAGTGGGAGAAGATATTTGCAAATGTCTTATCAAATAAAGGGCTAGTATCCAAAATCTATAAAGAACTTATCAAACTCAACACCCCAAAACAGGAAAATCCATCAAGAAACAGACAGAAGACATAAACAGACATTTCTCCAAAAAACGCCATTCTACAAATGGCCAACAGACACATGAAAAATGCTCAACATCACTCAGCATCAGGGAAATACAAATCAAAATCACAATGAGATACCACCTCACACCAGTCAGAATGGCTAAAATTAACAAGTCATCAACAGATGAATGAATAAAGATGTGGTATATGCATATGATGGAATATTACTCAGCCATCAAAAAGAGTGTAATCTTGCCATTTGAAATGACATGGATAGAACTAGAGGGTATTATGCTAAGTAAAATAAGTCAGTCAGAGAAAGATAAATTCTAAATGATTTTACTCATACATGGAACTTAAGAAACAAAACATATGAACATAGGGGAAGGGAAGTAAAAATAAAATAAGACAAAAACAGAAAGGGAGGCAAACCATAAGAGACTCTTAACTATAAGAAACAAACTGAGGGTTGCTGGAGGGAAGGTAGGTAAAGGGATGGGGTAACTGGGTGATAGGCATTAAGGAGGGCATGTGATGTACTGAGCACTGGGTATTGTATGCAACTGATGAATCACTGAATTATACCTCCAAAACTAATAATATAATATATGTTAATTAAATTGAATTTAAATAAAAAATTTGAAAAAAATTCATCATTATATGATTTAACTTGAATAGTTATGCAATTTGTTAGGCTAACCTGAGAGATATTATTGTGGTGAAAGGTTTTTTTAAAGATTTTATTTATTTATTCATAAGACACAGAGAGAGAGGCAGAGACATAGGAAGAAGGAGGAGAAACAGGCTCCATGCAGAGAGCTCAATGCGGGACTTGATCCCGGGACTCTAGGATCACACCCTGAGCCAAAGGCAGATGCTCAACTGCTGAGCAATGGAGGCATCCCTGTAGTGAAAGATTTAAGAAGAAAAATGAATCAAAATTGTATAATAGAGTATCTATGTACGTAATCTAATTCATCCATATTTCAGAGGATAGCCATCAATTAAATACTAAGTTTGTTGTTGTTGTCATCTTTTATTATAGTTGCAAGAAGAAAACACAAATATCTGAAGCAAAGAAAAAATAATAATACGTAAATAATACCAGTGTGGAAACAAAATCTTTATAGTATTTAAGGAAAATCTCACTAAGGCAAGAATCTTTTAAAGGAAATAATATTAAATCCAGTCATCTGCAAAGAATTCAAGAATTGTTTTCAAATGTCTATTTCGTCTTAGAAAATATCTATAATACAAAGATAAACAGCTCTTCCAGCAGGGCCTTCCAGACCTCCAGCCTAGTATAGATACTCTGCAAAGTTTAACACACCCAGAGGTCACAGCCTTCTTTTCTCCCTCCCAAGGAAAGAAACAGAAGAAACATGTCTCTTTCTCATTTTCATCCAAATCTTAATTATTCAAAATGTTTTTTAAAAAGTTTTATTTATTTACTTTAGAGACTGCAAGAGAGTGCATGAGCAGGGGTAGAGGCAGAAGAAGATGGGGCGGGGGGGATGACTCCCCTCTGAGCAGGAAGTCAAATCAGAGAACATGACCTGAGCTGAAACCAGACTAGGACGCCTAATGGACTGAGCCACTCAGGCACCCCTGTGTAAAATAAAACATTTTATCTGTCATTATTTTTTTATTATTTTTACTAATTGAGTCAAGTAAAGACTAACAGAGCATCTACTCGAGAAAAATCACAGTGCCGACTCCAAAAAAAGAAAAGAAAAAAAGAAAAGAAAAGAAAAGAAAAGAAAAGAAAAGAAAAGAAAAGAAAAGAAAAAAAGAAAAGAAAACTTACAAATGCCTTACTTTGAATTTGTGGGGATAGAGAAGATCCACATATAAAAAATATGGACACCAGGAATATATGAATACCAAGTAAACTATAAAGAAAATAAGATCAAACACTAGAGCCATTATATAGTGAAGGGTTAAAATCTAGATTTTTGAATCCAGGCTATATCATTTTCCAACTTTGTGCTTTTAACAGGTTATTTAGTGTCAGGTTGCTTATTTTCAAAATGGGATTAGTGATGTCTATTTCAAAAAGTAGTAGTAAGAATTAAATTGGAACATGCAACAGGAATATCACATTACCTAAAATTGGGTACTTACTAAACAAAAGAATTATCTTAGCCAAGGCTCTTTTGATGAGAAGTTTCAAAAAAAAAAACCCACTATCTTAAATGGTATTATCTCAAGGAAATTAAAAAAAGAAATTTATCAGGGAAGAAAAAAGAAAAGAAACCAAGAACTAAGCCACTAGACATCCAAGTACCTATTATTTTTTTAAGATTTATTTTTAGGGTGCCTGGTGGCTCCATCAGTTAATCTTCTGATTTAACTCCGATCACGATCACAGGGTCCTGGGACCCAGCTCCATGTTGAGTTCCCTGCTCAGTGGGGATCCTGCTTTTCCTTCTCCCTCTGCCACTTCCCCTGTTCCTGCGCTTGCTCTCAATCTCTCTCTGATATAAATAAATAAATAAATAAATAAATAAATAAATAAATAAATCTTTTTTAAAAAAGATTTTATTTATTTTAGAGAGAGCAGGGGAGAGTGGCTGAGGGAGAGTCTTAAGCAGACTCTGCACTGAGCACGGAAGCGGGGCTCCCCTCATGACCCTGACATCACCACCTGAGCCAAAAACAAGGGACCCACATTCAATTGGCTGTGCCAAGTAGTTATTCTTAAAAGTGTTTCTCTTACTTTCCCTCTTCCTCTGGTCACATAGGCACAATATATATAAACACATCTGTAACCTGCAAAAAACTCTTAACCACCATCAAGAACCAGTTTAAATATTATTTATTTTGGGGATACCTGGGTGGTTCAGTGGTTGAGCAGCTGCCTTCGGCTCAGGGTATATGATTCAGGGGTCCTTGGATCGAGTCCTGCATCTGTCTCCCTGCAGGGAGCCTGCTCCTCCCTCTGCCTATGTCTCTGCCTCTCTCTGTGTGTCTCTCATGAATAAATAAATAAAATCTAAAAATAATAATAATTAAAAAAATTTAAAAAACAAAGAAAACACAAAACTGTGTTCACAAATGCCCCAGAACAGAATCACTTTCCTTTTTCTATTTCCTGACATACTGTATGCTCAGTATACTCCTATCTGCAGTCCCATATATACATATACATATATATATATACATATATATACATATACACACACACACACATACATACTGGTACGTATTCTGTTCGAGTCTATTCTCTTTGAGAGTTATCAGAGTGAAAACCATAGAACCTGTGATTACAGAGATGTGTCAGCCAGTTTGATCTTCTCTACAAATGGGTTTCACACTGCTGCCTTTTCCATTTCTTAAAGTACTTAATTCTTCCTCTCTAGTTTCTGTGGACCAGGAATTTTGCAAGAGGTTGGATGGGAGATTTTGACTCTGAGTCTCTCATGTGCTTGGAGTCAAATGTTGGCTGTGGCTGGAGAAGGTGACCGGCCATTATCTACTTTTTAAACATAGTCTCAGAGCTTCTACATGTGGAGTAGTTCGGGCTTCCTTGATGCATGGTTTCTCCATGGCAACTGAATTGCTTACAAGGCAATTTGGGGCTCTGGTGTTACTGCTGCATAACAAACTTTCCCAAAACTTAGTGACTGAAAACACAAAAAATCATTCATTTGCTTATGAATGATTTCAGATTCCATGAATCTGAAACTTGAGCAGGACTAAGCACATCAGCTAATGTCACCCAACTGGGGATCAGAGAATTCATTTTCAAGATGGCTTACTCACACACCAACAGGTTAGCCCTGGCAATTGACTAACAAGTCAGCTATAACTATGGAACAGGAGTCCCTTGTGGGCCTTTTCACTGGCCTCTTGGACTCCCTCACATGAGGTGTCTGGATTCCAAGAGTGTCCCATAACATGCAAATTCTATGACAATCTGACAAATATATATGACAATAGATTTTAAAATCTAACCTCAGAAGTCACAGAGCATCATTAATGCCACAGTCTCTAAGCAAGCCACAAACGTACCAAAATTCAAGAGAAAGGAATTAGACTCTGCCTTTTGATGAAACAGTGGTATAAGATTCTAAAAGAACACATGGAATGAGAAATTTTGTTGAGGTTATCTTTGGAAAATACAATCTTCTGCAGCATATCCTTAAGAATAGGGAAAACCTTATCTGGAATCTTTGGGGTTTGGTATGTTTCAAAAATTGTAATTTTTCACCTTTTAGAAAGGTAACATGGTATATGTAATGCTTCTTGTGTAAAATCCTCCCTAGATCTGTGTAAGCAACTGCAATTAAAAAATAGTAGTATTTTTCCAGTGCATAGCCAGCCACTCTAAGTAAATAAACATTACAAAGAGATTTATGTCTGTTCAGATCATGTTTTACCACCAAATGAGTTTGCCACATATTTACAAAAAATAAAAAATATTTTTGGAGCTTTGTGGGTTTCAGATTTGTCAATAAGTGATTACATAATAAATCATAATATTTAGGAAAAGATTAGTGTCTTGGAGCGTTCTCATGGATATGTATCTTTAAAAATTGTATATATTTTCTTTGTTTTTAATTATTTTTTAACTGTTAAGTGTTTAGGTCACAAGTTTTCCAAGGAGTAGCACCAGATTTTAATTTTTATATCTTGTCACAAACTGAAAGCAGAATAGTAATTTAACAACTCAAGATTTCCAATATTTGCAGGGAAACGATTCCAAAGTTATGGTGACAATATCTATGAAGAGTATCTTCTATCCAGGAATAATAAAGAGTATGAAGAAAAAACAATGGCATTAGAGAAAAGTGAGTCTCTTCCACCAGCATCAATTCATAATGTCTTTTGGTCAACACAAATATGTTTGAGAGGAGTCTCAAGAGCCATTTGTTGTTGGCAGGGCTAAGAGATCACTGTTCCTATATTTTTTAACACCTTTAAATGTTTACTACAAATAGTTATTGAGGAGAATTTAATAATAGTTAAAATTTTAGATAAAATTTCAGATTTCCTCTAATGTTCCAGAGGCTCACTGGGGTCTTAATCCTTAGCTTAAACTAGACATGGATTTTAATACCCAAACTTCTAGTATCTGGCCAAACCATGTATTTTGTCACCTTGTAAAACAGTATAAATGTAAAACTGTAGTCCTCACAAAAGCAAGACAAGAACGAGTTAACTGTTACTTGATCTTTAATAATTTTCATTTTTGAAAAGCGCAATACCTACCTATAGTAGTAGATAGGTACCTACTCTACACTATTGGATGTTTTTTAAATCAATTTTCCTTTAGATAATTAAAAAGATGACAAGCTTATGATAAGGCTTTAATTTTAAAGCCTGGAAAAATTTAACATAGTTAATTCAATTTTACTTTATACATGAGGCAACCAAAGCATAAAGCAGCCTGCTGATTTGACCAAGCGTTTCTATCATTCTTAAAGAAACTTCCTTTTTTTCTTGATAAACTCATGTAAAGTAAACCAAATGAACCTTTGCAATATAAAAGGCAGCAGAAGGTTTGCACTTGACTTCCACACATTTTTACAAACCAGAAAAAACAGAATTCCTTTTACAACAACTATTCAACAAAACCTTTCTTAACACCGTTTTAAATCAGATAGCTATTAATAATATGCATATTTTTCCTGATAAATAAGTGATTTCTCAGATGATACTATGCCTCTTGGAGCCTTCAGATGAGAGACAAAATGATTACTCAGAGTTCCGTATCTTGGAACAAATTGAGGCCCAAAGTTGGCTACACTGCCAGGCATCACCAAGAAGTGTAGGCGTGGAGGTGAAGCCCCAAATCTGGGCTGGCTTTCAGATTTCTTACCATATAATGTAAAGTTTGTTGAAGCAAGGAAGGAAAGATGGCTCAAGAAACCAATCACGTGAAGGGCAGCCACGATCTGCGGGGGTGACCATCTGCAGGAGTTCCAGGGGAGCATAGGCTGGGGGCTGCAGGGGAGGAACTGACCTCTGCAGGCCTGGCTATTTTGTCCACCATCACTGCTGTTTTCAGCTTGTACTGACCCATGGCAGGAATAATTGGCTTTTGCCACACTCATAGAGCTGTTGCCAGTTATGCCTGTTCCTGTTCTTATTGTTTCTTTTACCTGCTGAAGTCTTGCTCTCCCACAATACTATTCACTCTGTTTAGTAACAAAGTTAAATTAAGAAAAAAGCAACTGAAAAGCAAAAGCAGCTGAATAAAATATTCTGCTTGAAAATTTAAACTGTAGCAACAAAATAGCTCATTAAAGGTTTTTAGGATTTATTTTTCCAAAATTAGTTTAAAGGGTTTGTGCAATTTGGATCTGAGGTATAATTCAGCAAAATATGAATGATAAGCTGAAATACAACATTTACTTTTTTTGAACTCTAATTGAGAATATTCTTAATCAGCATCAAATTTAGCACCCTGGACTAAAGGTTTTGTGGTGAATTTGATTTGCATTTTGACAAATTATCTAATATATTTGCATTCAAAATTTTTAATAATCCATCCAGTTCACAGAATTTTCTCCAAAAAGGCTTCTACACCTATATTTTTCTACAAAAGATAAACTATAAGTCTTGTGTGCACTTCCCTCAACTTCATTTCCTCCTTTTCCCCACTACTTCATTTCTCAGAAAGAGCAAATAAAATACAGTAAAATAAAACTGATGTGACACTTTTAATATTAACCTCAGCTATGTCTGCAAGAGTATAGAATGATGTGATTTTGTTTTGAGGTTTTCTTTTTCCTTTTGGAATGTGGAACATTAGTTCATACCTCAATTTTATCCAGACTTAAATACCCCTTTCTATTTTATGTGTCTTATAGGACCCACAGAGTCTGAGAATGTGACAGAGGAGCCCTTTCATGTCTGGGAATGCGACAGGGAATGTATTATATCTATTTTTAAATCTTCGAAATTCTTGTAGTAGTTGAAACCTGGAAACTAGACTTGAATTATCTCATTGTTGGACCTCACCTAACACCCAGTTACCCTTTTCCTCATGTTGTACACTTGGAGGTTGTTCCTGTCATTTATATGCTTCCTGCCATATCGTCACAGGCCACCATTACTTCCACATTCATTCTCCAACCACTCTCCACCACAACGCTCTGACTAAATGATAACCTAGTGGCTGGAAAGACTTAGGATAGCTTTCTCAAAGCCAAAGTAAATTCTGTTCAGTAAAGTAATTGAATGGTATCTTTGTGAGTTGGAGTAGTTAGATATCTTGCATGGGAATGGGGACCTGCAAAATCCAATAGGGCAGACAAACCAAGAGCCTGGAGCTTCACACTTGGGGAGACAATTTGAGTTTTTGTTCCTCTAAGTGACACTGATACATGAATTGGTCGGCTGAATGTGTTATAACTACTTCATTTCCAGATGTATTCTCAATGGGCTCTTCATCTGAGAGTTGGTTTGAGTGAATATGTGTTGGCTGAATCCTTCCCACACAAAAGGCTCTGTGTTTATTAACTTTTCTCTAGAAGGCTATGTGATGGGCAATAGGAAGATAGAGATGCCATGTAGTCTCCATCCTTGAAGGGCTCACAGAAGATAGACACTACTATGAGAAAAGGGTTACACTAGAAAAGTTAGCCAGAAAGATCTGAGAACCCAGGAAAGGGACAGCAATCCAGTCTGACGATGAAAGTGAATATTTTCAGGAAAAAAAAAATGCTTGGTGGATGGCACTGGGTGGATGACAAAAGGCAGGGAGAGCAAAGAGGAGGTGCCTTAGGTAAGGGAGCAACACAGATGAAGGCATTCAACGAAGCATAGTACTTTAGGAAACCACAAGTTGTATGGTGTTCTGAGAACACATAAAAAGGTATGAGATGAGATAAGGCTGGGAGGATAATACCGTGGAATAATATCAGGAAGGGTTTTATATTACCCGTCCACAAAATGTGGATATCATTTACAGGCAATGAGGAGCTAGTGCATCACTGAATGGTGTCATTAAAAGAAAGAAGGGATTTTTAATTAAAAAACAAAATTAAAAGCAGGGCACCTGGGTAGCTCAGTGGTTGAGCATCTGCCTTTGGCGCAGGTTGTGATCCCAGGGTTCTGGAATCAAGTCCCTAATCAGGCTCCCTACAGGGAGACTGCTTCTCCCACTACCTATGTCTCTGCCTCTCTCTGTGTGCCTCTTATGAATAAATAAATAAAATCTTAAACAAAAAAATAAAGGGTCCTTGTACCTATTCTATGTTCTAGTCTCTAGTCCCATAACTGAGATTCTTACCTACTCCTCAAAATCATACTAGTATTTGACCAGGGATCATTGTGATGATAATTTTCTAAACTCTAAACAAGATTCAACTTATCCTTCCTCTCCCTACTGGTTGTTGCTAATGAAATTTGACAAGACCCATGCCTTCTTTTCTGCCTTTTGTTTCTATTCCTTTTTGTGTCTATAACCAGTGTTACTCAGCATTACCACAGTACCTTCTAGTGTTCAGAATTCTTTCACAAAGAGAAACAATTAGACATGCTCAGTGGTTATGAAGGGAGGGAGTCTGGAACTTTGTTGTTGACTAAGCTTGGAACTGAGAAAGAAATAAAGAAGGAAATAGAACAGCTAAGGAAATACACTCTACCAGGAAACCAAGAGGGGAGGGAAGAAGGAAAGGGGGCCTTAATAGGTTATCTTTCTCGCTCTCTCTTTTGAGAAGCCTTCAGAAATAGCATTATTCATTACATATACACTTGATATTCTATAAATGTCCATAATTACATTAGCAATGAAAATACAATGGAATGTATTGGACCAGGGCTAAGGCCTCCCAGGCTCAATATCCTACAAATCATTTAACAAAATACAAATGCAGAGCAGTCATACAGCCAGTTCACCAGGTAAATAAGTTCCATCACCGTCTTCTCAAAATTTTGACACATCTAAACCTGAAAATGTCAATTTTCTTCCATCCAAGAAATTTTTAGAAATGTTTTATTTCAAGAAGAGCCAAAGGAAAACCTCTTTGCATTTCAAATACCTTATTTAGGCATTGAGTAGTAAGTGTTTTATTTAGAAAAATGATTAATCATTCTGTAAGACTTATAAAATACTTATGAAAGGAAAAAAAAGACCTTTAAGTTGGAAAATTCCTCTCAAAGGAATTCTAAATGTCGCAAAGAACATACTGGACCAATTTTTTTTAATTCCCTTTGCATCACAGTGCATAACTCACATCTGGGTTGCAAAAGGGAGGCTGAGACTGTTTACAGATCATCATTATCAGAGACAAAAAAAAATCTAACTGTAATGAAGTGGGGCCCAGGGTAATGAAATCATAAGCAGATCTCCCTGAAGGAAGTCCTTGAGTTGGTTGGCCTTCCATCCAAGCCAAAGAAATGGAGCCAGACCATGAAAGCATTTTTGTGTGGATGCATAGCTCCCTCCTGCAGAGGGCTGCCTGCGAGAACACAGGCTTCTAGTTGATGCTTTCCCATCATCTCTGTCCCCTTCTACCAGTATGCTTCTGGACCAATTTTACGAGGTTAGACAAGATAAATATTTTTCTGGTAACCTCCTTGTGAGCTGGAGAAAGTATGCTACAATCCTTTCACTGAGATGAAGAATTTATAGCTTCCTACCAGTAGTTTAGGTTTCTGTTCTGGGCCTCACGGCAAGATTTCCAAGACAGCCTCCCTACCCCCACAGCCTGTTCTCTACCTATCTATCCTCCTACTGGCCTTCCTTAAAACCCCAGTTCTTCCAACTGGAATAAAGTCCTTCCAATCCCAGTGCCTGGGAAACGTGTGGCCAGACCAGGAGGTGCAAAAGGCCCCTCTGTGGGATACCCTGGATAAATTAGAAGCAGACAAGAAGAACAAGGGGGTATGAAGAGGATGTAAAAGAATCCAAAAGCACTGTGCCAAGCAGCTAAGCATCCTGTTCAATTGCTTTAAATGTCCTCTTCCTCCCTCCAGACCCACAAGAGGAAGTACTGCATTAATTTGTTGCCTTTTGGGACACCTGGATGGCTCAGTGGTTTAGCGCCTGCCTTCAGCCCAGGGGATGATCCTGGAGACCAGGGATCGATTCCCACGTCCGGCTTCCTGCATGGAGCTTGCTTCTCCCTTTGCTTGTGTCTCTGCCTCTCTCTCTGTGTGTCTCTCATGAATAAATAAATAAAATATTTAAATAATAATAATAATAATAATTTGTTGCCTTTCCTTCTTTTGAGCAAATGCTCTAGAGCTCAACTACCATAGATAGAAAAATAAATCAATGTCTAGAATCCTGCCAGAAAGAAGGCACTGCTGCAGAGGATGTTAAGCGCAAGAAATGAGTACAGCAGTCATGTCACCTGCAGAGAAGCTGCCTTCACCTGTTGGCCCCAGCATTGAATGAGGTGGCTCTATTACTCTTTCACTCTTTTTTTTTTTTTTAAAGATTTTACTTATTTATGTATGAGAGACCAGAGAGAGAGAGAGGCAGAGACACAGGCAGAGGGAAAAGCAGGCTCCATGCAGGGAGCCCGATATGGGACTTGATCCCGAGTCTCCAGGATCACACCCTGGGCTGAAGGTGGCACTAAACCACCGAGCCACCTGGGCTGCCCAGCACTATTACTCTTAAATCCATGGTTTCCACAACAGTAGGACTCTGATAGTTTTATCTGTCAAGAAAAAACTAAACAATGTTTTCTTCCCAATGAATGTGCTCCTCAGTAAGGAATAAAACAAAGCCTTCTCAATGACCCTTCTACAAAATATCAAGAGTCTAGGGACAACTGTCCATAGACTAAGCAGCCAATCCAGTGATAAGCTTAGGGTAGCAGAAAAGACACCATCAATTGTTCTCCAAATGCAGAGAATCTCAGAATATTATTAAAGGCACCCAGGACTTCTTGGGAAAATAAAGTGTTAACAGAAAATATTTAAACTCATGAAGGGGTTTTATTTTCTTTTATATCTTATGATAGATTTTTCTTTTTAATCCAATGTTTATCCACTGTCCTACAATTATAATTTTACTTGATCAATCAAACACTAGACGTTTAAGAAAATTATTTTGACCAATATTACACTTAAAAATGTATCTCATCGAAGTTTTCATTTGCTTTTTTTCAGTATTAGCAGTGAGATCTTGATATATTTTTCATATGTTTAAGAACCATTTCTATTTCTTTTCCTCTCTGATCACATTCTGTGTGCATTTTGTTGCTGTAGTTTTCCTGTTGTTTTTTAACTAATCTGTTAAGAACTGTTCATATAGCAAGGAAATTAACTGGTTGATTATCTTAAGAAATTAAAATACTTTTCTTCTGTCATTTTATCTATTTTGACTTTTTATATTTGCCATTTACAATCTATTTTTCCCCAAAACCACTCTTCTTTCTAGAGCTATAATGGCATGTAATATATCTGGGTTATGATTATATGTTCATATCTGTTTCTTTATTTTTTAAAAGATTTTATTTATTTATTTATGAGAGACACAGAGAAAGAGAGAGAGAGAGGCAGAGACACAGGCAGAGGGAGAAACAGGCTCCATACAGGGAGCCTGACGTGGGACTCGATCCCAGGTCTCCAGGATCAGGCCCTGGGCTGAAGGCAGCGCTAAACCGCTGAGCCACCTGAGCTGCCCCCATAACTGTTTCTTTAAAATGAGTTTGAAGCCTTTGGCCCAGGGCGCGATCCTGGAGACCCGGGATCGAATCCCACGTCGGGCTCCCTGCATGGAGCCTGCTTCTCCCTCTGCCTGTGTCTCTGCCTCTCTCTCTCTCTCTCTGTGACTATCATAAATAAATAAAAAATTTTTTAAAAAAATGAGTTTGAAGACACGAACTACATTCACCCCTACAGCCTCAACACAGGGTCTGGTACATAATGGATGCTCAATAAATATTTCAGTGTCCTCATAGCAGAGATTTTGTCTATTTTATTCACTGATGTGTACTTAGCACCTAACCACAGCTTGGCTCTAGTCCTCAAAATATACTTGCTGAACAAATGAGTAAAAGGGTAACTCAAAGTAGTTTTCCAGGAAATACATTAATTTGTGCATTTTTTTATGTCTTTAGAGAAGAAGTTCAGAATTTTTTTTACACAATACAGTGTTATCAAATATAGTCACCATGTTTTACATTAGATGCTCAGACCTTATTTATATTATAGCTCTAAGTTTGTAGCCTTTTACCAACCTCTCCCTATTTCCCCCACCTCTGACTCCTAACAACCACTTTTGTACTCTCTTTTTCTAAAAGTTGACAATTTTTCTAAGACTATGTATAAGTGCAGTATTTCTCTTTGTCTTATTTGTCTTTGTCTTATTTCACTTAGCATAATACCTTCTAGTTCCATCTATGTTGTGGCAAATGACAGAACTTTTTTCTCATAGCTGAATAATATTCATATTCATGTATATATATTCACATCTTCCTTATCCATTCATCCATCTATGGACACTTATCTTGCTTCCATATCTTGACTATTGTGAATAATGTTGCAATAAACATGGGGCAGACAACTTTTTGATATTGTTTTCATTTATTTTGGTTATATATCCAGAAGTGGGATTACTAGATCATGTAATAATTCTATTTTTAAGTTTTTGAAGAACTTTTATACTGTTTTCCCTGAAAACAGGGAAGGGGTTTACATTCCCACCAATAGTGCACAAAGGTTCTGTTTTCTCCACGTTCTTGCCAACACTTGTTATCTCTTGTCTTTTTAGAATAGCCATTTAACAGGTTTAAGATGATATCTCTTTGAGGTTTAGATTTGCACTTTCCTGATGATTAGAGATGTTGAGCACCTTTTCCAAGTACCTATTTGCTACTTGTATGTGTTCTTTGCAAAAATGTCTGTTCAGTTTCTCTGCCTATTTTTAATTGGGTTGTTTGTTTCCTACTGAGTTATATGAGTCGTTTATATGTTTTGGATATTAACCCTTTATCCAATATATGACTTTCAAGTAACTTCTCCTATTCCATAGGTTGCCTTTTCAGTTTATTGATGGTTTCCTTTGTTGTGCAGCTGTCATATACAATTTTTAAAACATTTTTATGTAATTAAATTGCATAAATTCAAGTGATAAATTGAATTTATCAATCCTTTTTAAAATAATGTCTGAATTTTACATTTTGTTCAGAAATACTTCCCCATGTTCCAATTGTTTTTAACATTTTTCAAACACTTAAATTTTCTATATATCAGTAATCTATTCTGGAGTGAACTGCAATTTTATAAGAGATTCAACTTTATATTTTTCCAGATGCCACTCGATTATGGCAAAACTATATTTTCTTCAGTAATATGAAATATCATTTTCACATTATGCAAAGCATCCATGTGAGTACTCAATATTATCTTATTCATTTTTTAAACTAGATTTCCTGAGTGTTTACTACTTACCACACTGTTCTTCTTTGGGCACTAGAGATACAGCAGTATATTTTTTTACTGCTGTTAAAAAATAACAACCATGATGATGATGATAATAATTAAGAACAAGAGAAACAAGAAGATGAGGGGAAAAAAAAGGAAGGAAGAAAGAAAGGGGAAAAAAGACAGAAATAAAGACAAATAAATGAAAGAAGGGAAACAAGCCCCCTTTCTCTTCTGGGTTTGACATTGTAGTGAATGGAAACTATACAAAAAATGAGTTAAAAAATTAGATAGTGATAAGTGCTATAGAGGAAAAGCAAAGCAGAAAAGTGGAAGATGGAGGTGTGGCAATTTTAATATATTGGTTAGCAAAGGCTTCACTGACAGAGGGGCTGAGCAAACACTTAAAAGAGATTAGAGTCCTTTGATCTATAAGAGAATAAAAATCAACAGTATGTGATTGCATGTTTGAATCACTGTAAGGTAAAAAATATGGCTGGAGCAGAATAAGCAAGCAGAGGAGTAGAAGGAAAAGATACAAAAGCATAGAAGAATGTCAGAGACTGGATGTAATGAAATGGGAAGTCTTTGGAGGGTTTTGAGCATAGGAATTTTATAATATACTTTATGCATTTTAAAATTATGGTGACCAATTATTGAGAGTAATAGTAGGTACAGAAATTAAGGTACAGAAATGAGGCAACCAATTAATTGGTGGAAAACAGTAGTAGCTTAGAAGAACTAAATGGTAGAGATGAAGATGGAGAGAAGTGATATTATCATAAGATATATTTTTAAAAGATTTATTTATTTATTTATTTATTTATTTATTTATTTATTCATGATAGACATGGGGGGGGGCAGAGACACAGGCAGAGGGAGAAGCAGGCTCCACACCGAGAGCCCGACGCGGGACTCGATCCCAGGACTCTAGGATCACTCCCTGGGCCAAAGGCAGGCGCCAAACTGCTGAGCCTCCCAGGGATCCCCTCATAAGATATTTTGAAGGTAAAATCAATAGAGCTGGCTCTCAGATTGGATGTTGGATGTGAAAAACAGAGACACCTGAAAGATAAGATTTTTGATCCCAAAGCTGAGCAAATGGAATTGCTATTAGTATATTGGGAAGAATATGGAAGAAACAGACTTCAGAGAAGTAACAGGATTGCTCAGAATTCTTGTGTATTCCACATCTGTACCACAGATGAACAAATTAAAATATTAGAAGCTAGAATAAATTCCTATTTTGCTATAATGATTATCATATTCATAAGGCTGTTCACAAACATTCCACTTTTCTATCCAAGTATCTGGTAGTATTACAAATCCCCATCCAATCTAAGGTTAGGTGTAGCCAAATAACTAGCAGTAGCCAATGAAACTAGTTACATGGAGCTTCCATCAACCTGAATTCCTTAACAACCACAAGGAGCAACACTCTTCTATTATCCTGTGTTGGACGTGTAGCTGGATCTAGAAATAAACTTTGTTGGGTTAAACCAACTGAAATTTTAAGGATATTTGTTGACTATAGCATATCTTAGCCAGTCCTACCTTGCATATTCTTACTGATATAGAAATTAAGGACACCTGGGTGGCTCAGCGGTTGAGCATCTGCCTTTGGCTCAGGGTATGATCCTGGAGTCCCAGGATCAAATCCCACATTGGGCTCCCTGCATGGAGCCTGCTTCTCCCTCTGCCTGTGTCTCTGCCTGTCTCCCTGTGTCTCTCATGAGTAAATAAATAAAATCTTAAAAAAAAGAAATTAGAACTCAATGTGAGATGCAGTCATGATTTATAACATAAGCCATAAATACATAGCATTCCTTAGTAGTCAGGTAATGGATAGCAAAAAACCTGCTACTGGCAGCTGGAAGGATGATGATCAATACTATATACCAATGATGCTTTCAGTTAAAACTGTTACCTAAAATAACCCAGAAGGAAGACTATCTATATTAAGAACCTATAGCTTAAGTGAAAGAGATCAGAAAATAATGACACTATAGCATACTGATTGCTTTTGGCTTCATTTGATAAGGTGTTATGAGAAAATGAGAATTCTTTATTCTTCATAAAAGAATTTGCTAGCTTTAGGTAGAAGTAAAAGTAAATAAAATGGAATAGCTAACTTCACAAATAAAAAAAGCTACCAAAGCTATGAATTCTCCTTCCTTAACTTGTAGAAGAAAAATTTAATAATGTCTTAGAATGATAAACACAAATTAGAGCTCATCAAGGATAAACTTAAGAGTGTGACCTTTAAACTCATTGTTAAAGCCCCTGACCAGATTAAGAGAACAAGAAGAGCAAAGAACAACTAGAAGTTTAATGCTCATTTATTTCTTCCAGTTGGAAAAGGCGCTTAGGGGGGAGAAAAAAAGAAGACCAAAGTCTGCTAGGTTCCTGAATAACTAAATGTGGAGAAAAGAGAACTTTAGCAAAATGAACTGGTATGTCTAAAAATGAACTGTGTGTGGTTATTGGCACATAGAACTGAATGGAACCTAGTAGATATGGTGCTTGCAATCCTTCAAGAGTTACACTACCAAAAAACCCCCACATATTTGAATTGAAAAAGTCAGTAGCTGTTCAAGACTTAAAATCATCTTAGGCCTCTGACTATCCACTGTTATAAAGCAGATTGACAAAATTTCCCAGCACAAGGTGGCAGACAAATTTTCCGGTGTTTATTTCAGATGAGGTCAAAAAGTAATGAAAAAGGAAGAATCTTGTAGAGCAACAGATTCAAGAGCCATGGGGACCAGAAGACCAGAGACTCTCCCAGTGAGCAGAATCAGGGACTAATCAAGGAACATTTATTACTGTCCAAGTAGGCTCAGCTAGATTTCAGAATTGGTGTGGACCTGTAGCTGCTTTGTGTCTCCTACTCTTCCTTCTTTCTAAGTGGAAATGTTTATTTTGGTAGTCGTATCCCTCTTCCACCATTGTATAATGGGTGTATGGTGACTAACAATTCGTCTATTATGTTCGTAGATTTTCAGACTAAGAGGAACATATCCAGACCAGTAAAAAGACTAAAATGCATCACTCAGAGATTCTGGACTTGGGGCTGAATGCAATATCTGGATGGAACTTTTGGATAAAAAGTAGGCAAACATTTGGGGAAAAGAAAGGTAAGTGATGACAGTCATTAGAGTTACTCACTTTAGCTAATAAAAACTGACTGGGGGAAAAAAACTGACTGGAAGTCAAAGAAGTCACTTGCAGGTGAAAACTAAGACTGTGGGATTCTCCATTGATACAAAGATCCTCAACAAAATATTAGTAAAACGAATCCAATAATACACTAAAAAATCATTCACCCTGATCAGTAGGATTTGTTTCAGGAACACAAGCATAGTTCAATATTCGCAAATCAATCAACATGATACATCACATTAGCAAGAGAAAAGATAAAAACCATACGATCATCTCAATAGGTGCAGGAAAAGCATTTGACAAAGTACAACATCTATTCATGAAAAAAGCTCTCAAAGAAGTAGGTTAAGAGGGAATATACCTCAACATAATAGGGGCCATATATGAAAAACCAACAGATGACATCATACTCAATGGTGAAAAACTGAAAGCTTTTCTTCCAAGAACAAGAACAAGACAAGGATATCCACACTCACCACTTTTATTCAAGATAGAACTGAAAGTCCTAGCCACAGCAATCAGACAAAATTTTAAAAATTTTTTAAAAAGAAAAACAAATAAAAAGCATCTAAATTGGTAAGGAAGAAGTAAAACTTTTACTATTTGCAAATGTCATGATACTATGTATAGAAAACCATAAAGACCTCCCAAAAACCCTGCTAGAACTGATAAAAATGAATTTAATAAAGTTGCAGAATACAAAATTAATATGCAAAATCACAGAAAAAGAAATTAAGAAAGCAATCTCATTGATAATTGTACCCAAAATAATAAAACACCTAGGAACAAACTTATCCAAGGAGCCGAAAGACCCATACTCTGAAAACGATAAAACATTGATGAAAGAAATTGAAGATGACACAAACAAATAGAAAGATATTCCATGCTCATGGATTGGGACAACCAATATTGTTAAAATGTCCATACTACCCAAAATAATCTACACACCTAATGCAATCCCTATCAAAATACCAACAGCATTTTTCACAGAACTAGAACAAATAATCTTAAAATTTGTATGGAATCATGAAAGACCCTGAGTAACCAAAGCAATCTTGAAAAAGAAGCACAAAACTGGAGGTATCACAATACCAAATTTCAAGATAAACTACAAAACCATAGTAATCAAAACAGTATGGTACTGACACAAAATAGACACGAAGATCAATGGAACAGAATAGAGGCCCAGAGATATACCCATGATCATATGGTCAATTAATCTACAACAAAAGAGGCAATAATATGCAATGGGAAAAAGACAATCTCTTCAACAAATAGTGCTGGGAAAACTGGACAGCTATATGCAAAAAAAAAAAAAATGAAACAGGATCACTTTCTTATATACTACACACAAAAATAAACTGAAAATGGATTAAAGACCTAAAGGTGAGGCCTGAAACCATAAAATTCCTAAAAGAAAAGAAAGTAATCTTTTTGGCATCAGCTGTAGAAACGTAGGTCTAGATATGCCTCCTCTGGCAAAGGAAACAAAACCAAAATTAACCTATTGGGACTACCTACCCCTCCTTCCCCAACCCTCTCCCCCTTCCCTCCCTGTCCCTCCACTTCCTCCACCTCCCAGAAAATCATTTGCACAATGAAGGAAAACCATCAACAAAACAAAAAGGCAGCCTGCTGAATAGGAGAAGATATTTGCAAATGACAGATCCGATAAGGGATTAAACAAAAGAACAAAGGAAAAAGAGACAAACAAGACCTAGATTCACAAATAGAACAAACTGGTAGTTGCCAGAGGGAAGGTGGGTAGGGGATAGGTGAAATAGGTGAAGGGGATTAAGAGTACACTTACTGTGACGAGCACTGAGTAATGCATAGAATTCTCGAATCAATACATTGTACACCTGAAACTAATAATACACTGCATGTTTATTACACTTGAATAATAATTTTTAAAAATGTGGGATTCCCCACATTCCCTTGTTCTTCAATCTGTCATTATGAAAGTATAGGACAGAATGAGGAAGCATGGCACCTCCATGTGCTGAGAAGGAGAATGGAAACACTTGTGAGCAGCTGTAATGACTGCCATCGTCTCCTTTTTCCGAGGGAGGAGAATAATTATCCCTGAGATATCCTAGTCTCAGCCCCTCACCTAACAGCGAAAGAAAAATAAAATAGCAGAGCCTTCCCACTCCCCATTCTGAATCTACGGGGAGAGAGGAGGAGCTAAGGTCTCAATCAGAAAGATCAGAGTTTTAAAATAAACTCACTTTAAAATCATCAAAAGTGACCCCAGTTTTAATCTGTCCAAGATGCTGTCTGAGATACTATAAAGAGCAATCCATCTGAGCATGGTTCCAGTCAGTGACTGGAGAAAAACAGAATGGTGTCATATTCATTCCCCACCGAGTACAGACTATTCAAAAACCAGTTACAGCTGTGACCCCATTGGAGAGCTGTTGTGCCAAGATGAATGTGGACTCTGAAACAGATGAACATGGAAATACTATTGAATATGATAGAACTGAATTTGAAAGCAGATAAAGAATGCTTTAAATCTAAGAAAGCATAGAGTGATACTCAAAGGTTTAGAGGGGGAAAAAACAAAGATGAGTACAGTCTTAAGAGTTTGACCAAGACATGGACTTTTCTGTCATTACTAGAGAAATACCAAGAATGGAGGAGCATAGAAATTGATTTTTAAAGTCTCTATCTCAGACCCTGAATTTCCAAACAGGAAACCTCTGTAAATTAGAAATGTACACAGTGACTTAGATGCCAGTGCCCTGGAGTATGAAACTATTCATATGTCCCCATGCCTAAATACACCACCCCAGAGATCAACTAATGTGTTAGAGCAGACAGTGGGGAAAGCAGTATTCCTTTTGATGCAAAAAAGTAAGATATCAATAACTGAGTTTATTTTTGAAAGTGGCATTTCCACCCATTAGTGGTTTAGTGCCTGTGACTGAATGTCTCAACTAATCAAAACAGATTTTAAGATGCCTCGAATACCAGAGATCACAGCATGTCAGCTTTTTGGATAAACTTCAGGAAGCTGGTTGAAAAGGCATCTATGTAGATACAGACTGTAACAATGGACAAATTGGTAGGGTTCTGGCCATAGTACCTCACACTCAGGGAATGTAGATGGTGTCTAAACCAACTTAAGCAGGGCGATCTTCCATGAGTTGCTTTGCTCTGAGATCAATCTGACTAAATTCTAACACTTCTCTCATCTTCTTTCAATGACTGATGCTAATAAAAAAGCACTGATGGCTCATATCCAAGATTTGAAAAACAGGTGTCAAATGGATGATTTCAGGGGAACTGGCCTAGTCCCTAATGAGCTAGAATAGACAAGACATTATCAGAGCAGCTGGAAGCTCAATCAACTGCTTTGTCAGCTTTTGGGAAGTCTGGTGTAAACACCTTCCCTGAGGCCTTTTCCAAAACATACTGGCAAGATAAGAGTGCTCTACCTTTTTAGTTTGATGTAATTTTGTTTATTTTAATTTTTGTTAGCCTTGCCTGAGGATATCAATTCCAAAAAAAAAAAAAATATTGCTAAAACTAATGTTATAGAGCTTACTGCCTATGTTTTCTTCTGGAACTTTTATGTCAATTATGCTTCAAAAATTTTTTTAAAAATTGTGTTCATACCTACAAATGTTCAGGCCCATCAATCCACCTGCCATGTAAATGATGGGATGATAGAGGTAGAAGGATCTGCAGGAGGAGGTCTGAGCCCACAGTGGGACTAAACACACACTGCACAACCATGACAAGGAGATTCAGAGATGCCCACAGGAAGTAATAGAAGTGTGACTGCCCATCTCTTAGATTTCCTGTGGCTGAGGTGAACATTTGTGAGAGGTCACTCTCATGAATGTGAAGTCAAAGGCATAGGAATTACATAAAAGCAAAAGCAGGCCTGATGGATCTTGAAAACCACAAACCAGTTAGGAAAAGAGATGGCCATTGTCCCAAAAGAAACTAGTCCCTGAGCTGGTTAGAAAGAAAAAAAAATGTGAAATTACTCCTGGTGATGGACATACAGTGGAAAAGGGACTGGCTGTGACTTGGCAGCCCAGGCCTCCCATGGGCACTGCAAAAGTCTGCAGAGCTCACAGCCTGAACCCTCCTCCCCCAAGGACCTAGATAGAGATAGAAAGAGGATTAAAACATGAAAGTAGGATTTCCTGAGCCAGATTTTTGAAATTCTGAAGCTGGGAGGAAGTGAACAATATGATAGAAATTCTGGTTGGAAGATCAGCCTGGACTTTCGTTCAAAATTAAATTCTGTGTGCCTTCCTTTTTTTCTTTCTTTCTTTTTTTTCTTTTCTTTTTTTTTTTTTTTTTTTTTTTATTCATGAGAGACAGAGAGAGGGAAAGACACAGGCAGAGGGGGAAGCAGATTCCTCCGGGAGCCCTATGCAGGACTTGATCCTGGGACCCCAGTATCACACCCTGAGCTGAAGGCAGATGCTCAACCACTGAGCCACCAAGGCATCCCTTTATGGCTTCCTTTAAGGCAAAGACAGCTTCTCACAGCCCAAGGAAGCTATAAATGCTATGATCAGTCAACCATGGAAAAATGAAGAGCTCAGAAGGTCCTTGCCCAAGTTTTCTCACCAGTTAACTGCCTGAAACTTTTGTCAAATTCCCTGGAAGAATAGAACCCTTGAAAAAAAGCAGAACTAAGGTTTAATTTCCCACCAATAAAGCATGGAGCCTAGCAGCCAGGTTACATTAGAATGATAAAAAATATCACGTTGTGATTCTTTTCCCATCTGAGTTGCGTAGAACAAATCCATATCTAAATACATACATTGGATAAATATGTCTCTAACCAAAGACTTCTCCCAGATACAAAAAATATTTTTGTAATATTTGGAAAATATGGATAAAAAGAGACAATATATCTGCATTCTTTTACCACCAGAACTTCTGGCCATTACTAACAGTTGGTAGATGACTTCAATGAAAAGTCATTGTAATGGGTCAGACAGCATTGTCTACCTTTTGTAACAGTATTACAGTTGCTCAAGTTTTGGTATAGTTGTTCTTATTACACCCAGTCCCATAATATAAATACCATCTATGTATTCTAAGGACTTCAAGATTTATATTTCCATCCTAGACTCATTTCTGAGCTCTACACATCCAATTGCCTACCTGATGCCTCCACCTGATGTTCACAAATCAAACTCAATATGCACAAAACTCTTCTTCACTGTGCTCTCCACCTTAGCCAATGCCTCCTCCATCACTCACTTACTAAAGCAGGGATTCTAAAATTGCTCTTGAGAGTGCCTGCTCACTCATTCTTCATTTAAAATAATGATAGTAATAATAATAATCCATCCCAACTCCTAACAGCTCTACCTACAAAATAGATTTCAAACTTCTCACATGTCACCAGTTTCTCTGCCTTACCCTGGTCCATCATCCCTCCTCTGGACCACCACAATAGCCTCCAAATTTGTCTCTCCTCTTCCTGTCCTGCTGCTCTCTATATTATTTCTCCATCCTCCAGTGTCCTATTTTCACCCTCTTTACTGTCTCCCATAATTCTCTCCTCATTTCTTTTCCTTTCACTTATAACTATAAACTCCAGAAGCATCACATGCCCAGTGATGCCCCAACAGATTCCTAATCTAGACCAGATTCCCTCCCTGTTCCTCTTGTTGATAAAGCCCAGTACTTTCCCTCCATAGCATTTATCAAAGTTTATCTGTTTATTCACATTACTTTTCCCATTGTATCCTACCTTCTGTTTAACTCATTTCTGCATGGTGCTAGCAAAGTGTTCAATAAATATTTATTGCAGAAATGAGATGCTGCTGCTCCTCCTGAAGATCATGCTGGAATAATGCTGCAAGGGAATTTAAAAGTCATTGACTCCAAACCCTTCGCTTTATGATTGAGGAAATCAGTGGGCATCAGGTACCTCACTCAAGGGCATGCAACTAGCCAGCTGGCAGAACTGGAACCTGTGATCCTTAGATCTCATTTTCCTATAATAATTCACTTAAGTATAATGAATTTCAGACATTAACCAAGACTTCCTCACTTTTTTCCATTCATTAATTGAGTGCCTACCATGTTAGCCCTGAGCCACAGGAAAAAACAAGGTAGAGACACTGCCCCATGGAGCTTTTAGTTACTGGAAATGGGTTCCTGGAATGAAATATTAGAGACTTGGCATCATCTATAACTCATTGATATTTCACAGGAACTCTAAGAATAGTTTATTTCCTCAAGGGAAACCGTTTATTATTTTATTGTGATTGAATTCAGAAAAATATTTTTTCCTCAGCTTGTTAATATAATTTCACATGAGAGCTTCTGAACATTAAAGAGCTTAAAACTGATGGCCAAGCTCATTTTTAATGTCTTTATCTTACAAAATCAACAAAACTTGTCAATAAAAAAGGGAAATACTAATCAATCATGTAAATGTTTTGCTCAATTTAGGTCTTAACCGTTAAGTAAAAAATTATTTGATGTTCATCTGCCCATTTTCAATATTATTTAGACATCCTTTCTTCCTTCTTTCCCTCCTTCCTTCCTTTTTTTCTTTCTTCCTTTTTCTTTTTTCTTTCTTTCCTATTTCTTTTGGTAAGATCATCATGTTCTCTCTTGGTCTGCTTAGCTATCAACTCTCGGGCTGCCAACTGAACTGCATACATATCTCTCTGGAATATATTTTAAAATTTCCTTCTTGTTTATATGATATCTCACTTTCTGGAGTTTGCCTTTTCTTTAAAGAAAAATTTTTTAGACTTTGCAACACAACTCTTTTAGCAAAGAACTATCAGTAAGGAAATCACAGTTGTAGATCTGTTTTTAACTCTTGTAAAAGAACAAAAGAAATATTTTTTAATTCCATAATTTTTAATGACTGCTGATTTAATTGAAAAGCAAATATTTGTACATTAGATGAATTTAAACAGGAACTAACTGTGTATTGTGTTTTATGAAGATTTTATATCTATATATATACTATGTATATGTACACTATATTATGTATATATTCACATTGACTAATTGCACATCTAAAGACTTTTACTAGGAAGGCTTAGGTCTACAAATACCTAATAAAGTAAGATGTTTATGCATGAAAGGACTTTCTCTGAACTGAATCCAAGGAGCTGAAGTGCAGGATGCCAGAAATAGGCGGCACTGATGGGCAGTGAGGGTAGGGTAGAAACAGGGAGATTTCTTGACTAATGAAAAATGTTAAGTAAGTAGGAGGATTTACTTGTTTTTAAATTGTAAACATGAATATTTAATGTTGGGCAGGGGGCATAAAAGACTATTTCATTTTCTCATCAGGCCCTAAATGGCCTACTTTAGCACATGACTGCAGAATCTCCATGTGGGAGACTCATGTGAACTGCTTATTTAACATCTTTAGTGATATAATCCCTAAAAGTAGAAAGAAGCACCAAGATTCATGAGTATACTGCTACTGGTGTCACAACATCAAAAGGAACTAAGACGGGAATCCAGCTGCTAGAATTTGAATTAGAAGAAGAAACGACTGCAGATTGTTTATAGAAGCACAGATGGCTAAAGAGAAAACAGTCTTCCCAGAGCCGGCTTGCCAGGAGAAACACTGGCAGGACACAGTTGCACTTTGTTAACATTTCCCTCCAATTTGAAAGGGTCCTAATTTCACTGCTGGACAATGATATTTGACACTTTCATATATGACTTGTATGCAGACGACAGCTATAAAAGTTTGAACTGGAAAACATCTGGAGAGAGAAAAAAGCAGTTCACCTAGCAGGAGGTCAGGGCACGCAATGACCTTTTGGAGCCCTCAAAAGAATTACAGAAGCTTCAGAATGGCCAAACATGAAATGAACTGCCAAGCATGACAAACACCTAATTTAAAAAGCATGGGCCTGATTCAGGCTTATAAAAAAATAAAATCAGAGAAAAGGGATCCATTTGTAGACATTTATGATAATTGTCTATCAAGTCCAAAGTTTACACCACAGCTCAAGCGAATGTACAAAAACAATTTGTTTAGGAACAGTCTGACCAAGTTGGCGTAACTATTCACACAGAGGCACAAGATTAAATACACCGTGTATCTTTTGTAATTCTGTGTTGATTTTCACGTCTTAAATTTTACATTAAAAAAGAACAATTAACGAAACAAAGAAATGCATCATTAACCTCCTTCTGCTTTCCGATATAAGAAAGATTAGCACATCACATAATGGCCAAATTGGCCAAATCAAGACACGTCTACAGAAAAGAGAAAGGAGTAGCAATAATAATTCTTAAAGCTTTCAATATTTATTTAGTTTTCTATTTAAAGTTGCTCACTCCCGGAGTGAGAATGCAAACTCCTGGATAAGCACAAGCACTACGCCCAGTTGGAGTCCAGCAGAGCCTCAGGCACAAGATGGTCTGGTTTCTCAAAGTAATGGGTTTTTCCAACTTCAATCCAAACAAACCAAAGAATGTGAGAAGATATGAAGTGTAACGTACCCCCCATCATGTGTACCCAGTTTGTATTGGGGGAAGACTCAAACTAGTTAGTATGTACTTAACTAATAACTATGCTATTGACTTCTGTTAATAAAATGTATATCTGCCAGTCTGGAAAAACTAGATACTTAAAAAATAGTTTCAGAAAGTCACATAACAAAGTGAAAAATTTGCTGCTCTGATTTACAAGGATTAGGCAAATCTCTACTCCTCAGACATTCTTTTAATGCCTATTTGAAAGTCTGTGCATGGGATTTCTTTTTTTTTTTTAATTCAATTTGCTAACATATAATACCCAGTGCTCATCCCATCAAGTGCCCTCCTCAGTGCCCATCATCCAGTTACTCCTGCCCACCTCCCCTTCTGCAACCCTTTGTTTGTTTCCTAGAATTAGGACTCTCTCATGGTTTGTCTCCCTCTCTAATTTTTCCCACTCAGTTCCCGTCCTTTCCCTTATAATCCCTTTCAGTATTTGCATCAGATTTCTTTACACAGAAATGAGTTTCTTCCTTCTCAAGTTCTCTTCATGTAATGCCAAAGAATCAGGTGAATATAGAGTAATTCATTTGGTTTTCTAGGCATTACCATCTCTCTTCAATCACTCCCCTAAAGACATTCCTACATTGCATGGTTTCATTCCTTTTCTTTCTTTTTTTTAAGATTTTATTTATTTATTCATAAGAGACAGAAGAGAGAGGCAGAGACACAGGCAGAGGGAGAAGCAAGCTTCCTGTGGGGAGTCCAATGCAGACTCAATCCCCAGACCCCAGGATCACCCCTCTGAGCCAAAGGCAGATACTCAACCACTGAGTCACCCAGGTATCCCTTATCATCTTTTCTGAATTCAGCCAGGATCCTATACAGCAGGGATTCTCAAGATGTGTTCTAGATCTTCAGTACCAGCACCCCCCCTCCCCACTGAAGGGTCTAGTAGACAGGAGGAAGTGCTTGAAGGCTTCTGCGCACAGACAGGTGTTGCTAGAGAACAGCTAGATGGAGTGAGACCCATTAGAGGTTGTGATAATTGTCCAGGTAAGCATTGTTATAGTCTGAGTTGGGACTGTGGTAATATGAATAGAAACCATGCAAAATAGTTAAGAACTGAAAATGGCAGGATTTATGAAATGGAGTCGGGGGAGAAAGTGAGACAATTTTGCTTGTGACAGAGAGAGCAAAGGATTTCAGAGACAGAGGGATTAGAGCCTGGGCTCTGCAACTCACCAGCTCTCTGACCTTGGGCAAGTTCTTTTCCCTGCTAGGCCTCAGATTCTTCCTTAGAAATCATGCTGCCATCAGAGGGGTGTATGAAGGTTGAAAGAAATCATGTATAGTGGGATTGGCACAGAGTCTGGTACATCGGAATTGATGGAATGTTTTCAAAGTTTTAAAATTTAGAGAAGTAGTCTTTAGGCCTTGTTAATATTTTCCAGAATATACTGTAGATTCAGGATCTGTATGTCTTAGACTATATAATGTCATGGCATGAAAATACATTAAAAAAAGAATACTTTGAAAGATAATGAAACAATGTGGGAATGATGAATTCAATTCCATTATTTATATACTCTAGGTCCAACATTGCATTAAAAACATATATTAAATACTAAATTTCCACTTTTATTGTTTTGAAAAATTAAATTAAAATGATTTCTTGTACCTCACACATTTCTGAATATTTATGCATTCTTAATGAATGTTTGTTTTTCTATGAATTGTCATGTATATCAAAGAAAACTGTATTCTTTCTGCCCCCACAGAAAGAATTTTTTTTTTTTCCTTAAAGAAATGGCTTCTCCTTTTTTAAGAACTAACTCTCAGGTACCTCCTCTGCTCGTCTGTGTCACCTTCCTTGTCTCCTCATTTAGAAGGGAGTAAGTGGGCCTGCTACCACCCACTTGCATGTCTTTATTTACAAGTCCATCTCTCCCAGAGTAGCTTCCTTGAAAAACTGTTATCACCCTCTCCATTCCCATTAAACAGATCAGTTCTTGCTACAAAGTGAGTACACAACTTTAATTCTCTAAAAAATTATGCCCCAGATATTAACACGAAGTATCTTAATGTCAAACATAAATCGCTGTATCCTCTTAAATCACCCACTATTTAGCCAAATTTACTAAGTGCCTGATACTATGAGAGACATTGCAAAGTAAAAACACATGCTCTCTGCCCCCAAAAAATTAAGAAAACAAGTGAAGAGCTAAGAAATAAATACGTGAAACATTACATAGCAATAATACATCTCAATAAATGTTCAGAATAATACTGGAAGCTATTTCACTGGGCATGAGGTGATTAAGTTCCAGCAAGTTAGTAATTGACTTTAAGAAGTTTAGAAGATGACAAAATTACACCCATCTGCCATGGTGAGGGGTAACTTCACAAAGCTGATTGGATTTGACCTTACCCTGAAAAATATATGGGGACTTCCCCAGGGAATGTACTCTAGGTGAAGAGGACAGTGTGAGCCAAAGCAGAAGATCATTAAAGATGGAAAAAAAGAGGGGCACCTGGATACCTCAGTGGTTGAGCATCTGCCTTTGGCTCAGGTCATGATCCTGGGGTACTAAGTTGGAGTCCCGCGTTGGGCTCCCGACATGGAGCCTGCTTCTCCCTCCTCCTGTGTCTCTGCCTCTCTTTCTCTTTCTCTCTTTCTGTCTATCATAAATAAATAAATAAATCTTTTAAAAAAAAATGGGAGGGATCCCTGGTTGGCTCAGCGGTTTAGCGCCTGCCTTCAGCCCAGGGCATAATTCTAGAGTCCCGAGATTGAGTCCCACGTAGGGCTTCCTGCATAGAGCCTGCTTCTCCCTCTGCCTGTGTCTCTGCCTCTCTCTGTCTCCCTCTCTGTCTTTCATGAATAAATAAATAAAATCTTTAAAAAAAAAAAAAAGGATGGGAAAAAGAAAAACAGCTTCTGGGGACTGTAAAGATATCTGGTTGGTAAAAGTGCAGTGTTCAAGTATGCAGAAAGTGGGAATGCTAGGCTTTGGGGTGCCAGTAAATATTAAGGAGTCCAGGAGGTAGGGATAGCATGCTGAAAATGTTTTAGTTGGACTGATCTGGGGGTAGTGAACTTGGAGGGGAGGGGAACAGTAGAAGGAAAGAGGTTAACAATCCTAATGTTCATTTATAGAGCCTGCTTTATGTCAAACATTCTAACTATTTTTCGTAGTTATCCCAATCCAATAATGTGAGTGCATTGGCCTATTTTATTTACCCTCGCTGGTATACAACACTGTTAGGATTTGATCCCTGGATGTCTAGCTCCAAAAGTTTGCATCTGATGGGTGCTGTTTCCAAAGGCATGGTGTAATAAGGGGCTGTGGGATGGCGAGGTGGGTTCAGATACATGGGAAAGACTTGGTACTCATTGACGTGAGGGAAAGGAAGTCAAAACCAATTGGAAGCTTTCATGTTTGAGGGATGAGAAAATGATGATGCAAATAATATAGGGAAGGTAAGAAAGGGAATAATCCTAGGAGGCAATAAAGAGATGAGTAAAACATTAGAAAAGTTTCAAATGGAGGCAGGATGTTTAAGTGGAAATGTCTGGTGGCTGGAAATTTTGAGGATAAGCTCTAGTTATACTTTCTTCACTCGGATGCATCTGGTAGCACCCATACCACAATGGAAGATGAGAATGTCCATGGAAATCCAGACTCAATCTAGGATCACAAAATCCCTTCCTTCCCAATTTTTTCTCCAAGTTTGCTTAAAAAATGTGAAACATGAAAAAATTTGGGCATGATTTTGAAGAACTTAAACATTGTGGTTCAACAAAGCAGACATTTTTTTTTTCCAACCAACCAAGACTTTCCTGCTTTTCAATGCCAATTTTTCCTCAAATATCTTTTTTCCTACCAACTTAAAGTGTGAAAACATATGCTTTCCTTTGCCCGCACCCTGTCCACAGCACATCCTGTAAAACTCCGTCCTTCAGCAGTTAACTTATAGCTTTAGAATGATACAGGTCTTAAAATAAAAGTTAGAGGGCTCAAGAAAAACAGTGGGTTCCTAATGTAAATATGTCATGAAGCCAAACATTTCAGAAAATATTCAAGTTATATAATTTTGCTTTTCTTAAAGGAGTCTTTTAAAGCTATTGCTTTTTTTTTTTCTGTTCTATTTTAAAATATGAAGTTTGTGCCGAGATCATTTCCCCTAGGGTTGCAAATGTAGGCAAGCTGTACTTGGTTCTCCAAGAAAGGTACACAAAACTTAACCTTTTGGTATACTCTGGAAAAATGAAGCATTTCCTAAACAGTCTCTGCACAGTTGGGGTAAACTGTAATACTGAGTTTAGTGTATGCCTCACTCTGGAAAAAAAAAAGTTTTTAAACCTCAATAAACTTTTATTTCTAATATGAATGTGATCCAAAAGTAGATAATGTGGCATTGTTCCGTTGCTAAGAACGAGATTGCAAAATGCACTGTAGCCAAGCCACTTCTATATGTATTCCATAAGTCAGAAAAAAAAAAGTCCAGTGAATTAAAAAGTCCAGTATGGAGATCTCATATTCTGTCAAAACCTATAATAATGAGGCAGTAAGGAGAATGAAACTTGTTATTTTAAGGCAGGTGGGTTCAATTAGGGGGAAAGAAATGCTTTTGGGATCCAGAAATTGCAGAGGCATAATAGGTATCTTTAGAGTGAAAGAGAAGAGGGATATTCTTTTATTAATAACAACACTGAGCTTAACTGGAAAGAGAACCAGGAGAGGAAGACAACAGAAAATATTTAACAGCCATGGAAGTTCATTTCAGCAGAGTGGTTGACACTGTGTAACTTATTTCAAAGAGTGTGTAATAATAGGAAATGTGTTTCTCTTCTGTAAGCGTTTGGCATTGCTTGGTCTCTCGCTCTTCCATTCCTGAATGTAAAGGGTGCATGATAATAATAGTCCAACTGGGATGCTTGGGTGAGCAGGCGATACCATGTTCCCTAAGAAAGTGCAGTCCCAGCCAGGCTTTCAAAACTTAAGAAAATACTAAGCAGCCTTTTCAAAGGATAGCAATATTCTGTACCTAGAATCCCAAAAGCAGACCATTAAAGAAATTTTGCCAAAAAAGGGATAACTCAGCATTGTCACTGTGTTTTGTTTCATTTTGTCATTTAAAGAAACTCCTAAAAAAAAAAATAAAAAAAAAAAAAATAAAAAAAAAAAAAATAAAGAAACTCCTAAATTTTGTGTACAGAGTAATCGGAGTGTTGGGAAAGATCAAAATATCTAACAAGCAGAGACATAATCTGGCAAAGTGTTATCTTGATGAAATATTATGCAGATACTAAAAATGATAATTATGAAAAGTAAAATGAAACATTAAAGCCATTATGATTTAACAACTATTGATAACACAAAATTTATTATAATTATGGGAAAAAACGTGCATTTGCACATGGTTCAGCTTACAATTTTTTACTATATGATGGTGCAAAAGTTATATACATTCAGTAGAAGCTGTGCTGCAAATTTTGAATTTTGATCTTTTCCTGAGCTAATGATATGTAGTAGGATACTCTCTTATGATTCTGGGCAGGGGTAGCGAGCCACAGCTCCCAGTCAGCTTCCATGATCATGAGGGTGAACAACTGATACACTAACAAGCATTCTGTACCCACAAACTGCTCTATTTCTCATTTTCAGCACAGTACTCAAAAATTACATGAGAGATTAAACATGCTATTATACAAAAGGCTTTGTGCTAGATGATTTTGCCCAGCTGCGGGCTGTGCATGTTCTGAGCACATTTAAGGTAGGCGAGGCTAAGCTATGATGTTTGGGAGATTACGTGAATCAAATGTATTTTCAACTTATGATATTTTCAACCTGTCATCAATTTATTGGGATGTAACTCCCTCATAACTTGAGATAGATCTATATACCACATGAAAGTTATGGTGGGTAATTATATGATGGATTTTTAAATTTTTTAGATCAATTTTAGTATTGTTTTATGAATTTCAAAACAATTCCTGAACACAAGTGTATTATAGTCTGTTTATATGTCTAATACAAAAATAGAAATTTTGAGTTCACAATTTTAAATGAACTTTTATTTTCACTAAAGTGATAGATGAGCATAACATTTGGCTCAGTTCAAAGCCTGCCTCTGCCACTGTTATAAGCTGTGCAACCTTGGGCAAGTTAACTTTTCTTTGCTTCAGTTCTCTCCTTCATAAAATGGAAATACTAATTGAACCAACCTCACATGTTTATCATCAAGATTAAATTAGATAATTCATAAAATCTTTAGCAGAGTGCTTGGTACACAGGACATTTCACTAAATGGCAACTACTGTTGCAATTTTGCAAAATAGAAGGCAAATTTATATACACTTGTATGTATACACATATGGCTATGTGTGTAAGGACATTTTGCATATGCCTGTGACATACACTCAGTAAGTGGTTATTATCACATAGTACTCACCTAGCTACATTTATTGAGCATGAGCACACACTATGCACCAAGAATTAGGCTAAGAATTTAAAGACATATATTATGTTTTAACATAGTATTATAGTATTGCATCCTTACAATAATCCTGACCTTTAGAAATTATTATCCTCATTCTACAGAATGAGGAGAAGTGAATGCTGAAAGAGCTTAAATAACTTCCCGCAAATCACAGAACTGCTGAGTGGCAGAGTGAGACATGAATAAGGCTAGCTGACACCAAAAACACACTCTTAACTGCTACCCATACTGCTTTCAATAAGTGGGAAATAAGATACACTTAGCTCATATTTCAGTCCAGTATATGCCTCCTCAGTCTGGTGACACTCAATAAAATGGAGGCTCCAGTTATTCCGTCAATCACTAGGGAGGGTAAAGTCCTTCTGGGAAACCCTTTGAAGTTTTTTTCTCAGTAAGAATCCTGGTCCGCCTCACCTCAGCTGCACCCAGCCAAACCCTTGGGATTACCCTACTTGGAGAAATGAGGATAAAGAGTAGTGAGGTCATCCCAATTAGTGTTAAAGGAAAATCATTCCCTATTAGACAGATATATAAAGAAGAGTCTTCCTCTGCAAATATGTTGTTTTAAATATTCAGCATTTTATTTTATTTTTTTTATAGATTTCATTTATTCATGAGGGACACAGAGAGAAGCGGAGACATAGGCAGAGGGAGAAGCAGGCTTCCTGCAAGGAGCCCGATGCGGTACTCAATCTAAGAGCAGACGCTCAACCACTGAGCCACTCAGGTGTCCCAACTATTCAGCATTTTTAAAAAGTTTCTTTTTTTATTGTTGGAACTCCTTTAAGGTTTCAGTGTGCTACTATGAAATTCTAGATCTTCAAGAGGAGAATTTAACATGTAATATTTCCACGATTATTCTCTTCCCCAGAACCCTTATTTCTGGGAGCCCCAATTAACACCTTCTGTAATGATTGTCCCTAGGAGCCCATTCCGGGGAGACTGATCTAGTGGAAAAAGCCACCAAGAGGCGTCAGGAGACTGGAATTTGGGTCCCAGCCCTCCTCACACTCAGTGTGATTTTAGGCAACTGTTAAGGGCCTCAGTTCCCTCCTATAAAATTAGGAAATGGTGTCTAACATACTATTGTGGTATGGAATATCTTTCTGTGTCAAATGTCTGGAAAAATCTACCTGCAAGATTACTCCACACCACAGTGTGGCTCTTAATTCCATCCTTCCACATGATTGAGAGCTAATTGATAGAGAAATGAGTGTTAAAAAGATTGAAGCCCACATTGTTTGCTCTCAGCATAATACAGGAGGAATGTAAAAATTATAAAGCTAATAACAAAACTTAGTAACCTAACAGGACTCAGGAAAAATACTCTTATGCCAGGCAATACACTGACACCACACTCAGAAAGCAAGCCCAAGTGTTTTTATTGTGTCATTTCTCTTGGCTTATGCAGCCCCCCTCCGGTCTTCAATACTTGCTACACATCAGTCAAGTCAATCTCCCACATCAGCGAAGCTCAACTTCTGCCCAAAATGGTGCTTCCCATCTGACGTGTGAAAACTTTCTTGATTCAGGAGATTCTGAGCTTCCTGAGAATAAAACTCTGTTTTCTTGCATTTCCAGTTCCTTACATAGTTAGGCATGTTGTAAAGACTAAATGACAGCACCAGTTCACAGTATTCTTCTTGCTCTTTTCTACTTCTATAGTCATATAGGTGAGGATTTAAAACTACAATTTGCCATATATAAACATTTTTCCTATATTTTTCCCAGGTGTACGAAGTATCTTTTCTAGTAGGTTGTATGGGACTTATTCCTGCATTTGCCGTAACACCTCACATAGAGTTGGGCAAGTAGAAAGTATTCCTTAAATACCTGTTGATGTCTATGTGATTGTTGTCTTTTAAAAAAAATATATATATATATATATATTTATTTATTTGCGAGAGAAAGAGAAAAAGAAAGAGGGAGAGAGAGTGTGTGTGCATGCACTAGTGGGGGAGGGGCAAAGGAAGAAGCAGACTCCCCACCCACTGGAGAGCCCGACATGGGGCTCAATTGCAGGACCCTGAGATCATGATTTGAGCCGGAGTCAGATGCTTACTTGACTGAGTCATTCTGGTGCCCCTGTTGGGTTTTCTTGTTTCAAAGAACCATGATAATGTTAACCATATTGCTGGACTGTGATTAGCACTTTACATGTATTATTTATTCCTCATGCTTACCTTTAAGATAGATAACACCACCCTCATTTGTACATGAGAAAACTAAAAGTTGATGAAGCTAAATTCTTATCTCAAGGTTATGTAGTTATTAAAATAAAATATCTACATATTTTATTGCCAACCACAACACATCTGAGCATAAGCAAAAACAGTAAAAGTCATTAAAGTTATAGATTTTTTTGAAATATTTATTAACTGACAGTTGGTTTTATTATATTGGTAAATCCATAAAATAGTTTTATTGAAAAAGTATTTTCAAAGTTTTGATTTTTTAAAAATAAAAATATATAAAGCAAAAACAAAATAAGTTAATAATTAGTCCTGCTACATATTTCAATCTCTAAAGTTGTTTCATAGTATCTTTTCAGAAATTTCATTTTCATTATGGTCTTATTAAGTTTTTCATAAATTTTTCTTAAGTCTTCTTCATAATTGCATTTTATGTTAAGTAAATTCAAAGTTAAAAGACATTTTTTAAGATTTTATTTATTTATTTATTCATGATAGACAGAGAGAGAGAGAGAGGCAGAGACACAGGCAGATGGAGAAGCAGGCTCCATGCCGGGAGCCCGACGGGGAACTCGATCCCGTGATTCCAGGATCACAACCTGGGCCAAAGGCAGGCGCCAAACTGCTGAGCCACCCAGGGATCCCCTCAAAGTTAAAAGATTTTCAACTTACTTTTCTCTATGAAATATACTTTTTATTAATTAAGAAAAACACTTTCTAAAAGTTTTGATGTTGGGGCACCTGGGTGGCCCAGCGGTTGACCATCTGTCTTTGGCTCCAGGCATGATCCTGGGGTTCCAGGATGGAGTCCTGCATCAGGCTCTCTGTGAGGAGCCTGCTTCTCCCTCTGCCTATGTCTCTGCCTCTCATGAATAAATAAATAAAATCTTTTTATAAATAAATAAATAAATATTTTGATGTTCACAGAAAAATACCTTCTAAATGAAATCTATTCTCATTTCTATTTTCTTTGTGTGTGTGTGTGTGTGTGTGTGTGTGTGTGTGTGTTAGAACAGATAAATGTTGCAGGCCAAGTGATTTTATTCATGGTTGTCTATTCAGTTGTTTATTCTTTTTCTTTTAAGGAAGGTTCTTAAAATAACGTCAAAGGATAATTCCTTTGAATACTTTTCCAAATAGATGCTGCAAAATTATAAGTAGGTATCCTCCATTCCATTTCTATTCCATTGTACAATAAAAATGTGTCCAATTAAAACAGTAGTTCCATCAAAAGAATCTTCCAATGTGTCAAGATATTCCAAAATGAAACTTCAGAATTCATAAATTAAATCTTTTTTCCAGATTTGGTAGGGTATAATTGATATAAAACGGTAGGATATTTAAAGTATACCTGTGGTAAAATTTGCTATCTGTATACATTGAGAAAGGATTCCCTCCCATCCATCACATGACGTATTTACATTTTTTTGTTTTGCTGTGAATATTTGAGTTCTACTCTGTTAGTAAATTCTGATTATACAGTACCGTATTGTCAAATATGATCACCATGCTTTACGCGAGCTCTTCAGACTTTATTTAACTGATGGCTGAAAGTTTGTACCTTTTTACCAACTTCTCCCTATTTCCCACATTCCCCTGACTCTGGCAATCACCACTTTTCTGATCTGCTTCTGAGTTTTACTTTTTTTAAATTTTTAAATTTTTTTTTTCAGATTTCATATATAAGTGATAACATGTAGTAGCTTGCCTTTCTCTGTTTGGCTTATTTCACTCGGCATAATATCCTCAAGTTCCATCCATGTTGCTGCAAAAGGCAGAATTTCCTTCTGTCTCACAGTAGAATAATATTTCATCATATACATAAACCACATTTTTTTTGTCCATTCATCTATCAACACTTAGATTGCTTCTATAGCCTGGCTATTGTGAATAATGCTGCAATGAACATAGAAGTGCAATTATCATGCTTTCATTTCCTTTGGATATATACTCAGAATTGGGATTGCTGAATCATATGGTAGTTTGGCTTTTAATTTTTTGAAGAACATCCATACTGTTTTCCACGGTGGCTGAAGTAATTTGCCTTCCCAACAGTTCACAAAGGATCCTTTTTCTCCACATTTTCTCCAACACTTGTTATCGCTCATTTTCTTGATGATAGCCATTATAATAGGTGGGACATGACATCTCCTTGTGGTTTTGATTTGCATTCCCTGATGATTAGTGACGTAGAGCACCTTTTCAGGTACTTGTTGACCATCTGTATACCTTTGGAAAGATGTTTATGCAATTTCCCTGCCCATTTTTTTAATCAGCTTGGTTTTTATTATTTGCTTTGTTTTGCTATTGAGTTGTATGGATTGCTTATATATTTTAGATATTAACTCTTTATCAGATATTTGCAAATATTTTCTCACATTCCATAGGTTGTTTTTTCATTTTGTTGATGGTTTCCTTTGTTGTGTAGAAATCTCTTAGTTTGGCATAGTCTTACTTGTTTATTTTTGCCTGTGTTGGTGATAAATCAAAAAAATAATTGCCAAGACAGATGTAATGGGGTTTACCACCTATGTTTTCTTTAAAGATTTTAATGTTTCCAGGTCTCAATACTTTTATCCATTTTAAGTTAATTTTGTGTATGGTGCAAGATAAGGGTCCAATTGCATTCATACTTTGAGGTAAACTACCATATATGCAGGGGTTTAATTCTGGGGTCCCCATTACTGTTCTATTAATCTATTTTTTTTTAGATTCCTGTTTTTATGCCAGTACCATACTGGTTTTGTTTACTATTGCTTTGTAATATAATTTGAAATCTGGAAGTGTGATACCTTCAGTTTTATTTTTCTTTTCTCAAGATAGCTTTGTCTATTCAGGATCTTTTGTGGTTCCATACAAATTTTAGGATTGTTTTTCTATTTCTGTGAAAAATATCATTGAAATTCTGATAGGTATTGTATTGAATATATAGATTACTTTCGGTAGTATGGATATTTTAATAGTATGAAATCTTCTAATCAGTAAGTGTGTAGTATTTTTCCATTTATGTCTTTAATTTCTTTCATCAATGTCTTATGTACACTTTTTAGTGTACAGCTCTTTCCTCTCCTTGGTAATATTTATTCTTAGGTATTTTAGTCTGTTGAAGCAATTGCAAATGTGATTGTTTTCTTAATTTTTCTCTCTGATAGTTCAATATCAGTATATAAAAACACAATTGATTTTTTTCTATCCTGCAATTTTACTGAATTTGTTCATTAGTTCTAATGTTTTATGGTAGAGTCTTTAGGGATTTCTATATATAAAATTATGTCACCTGCAAATAGTGACAGTTTTACTTCTACTTTTCTGATCTGGATACCTTCTATTTCTCTTTTTCTTGCCTAATTGCTCTGACTTGAACTTCTAGTACTCTGTTGGAAAAAAAAAAAAGTGGTGACAGTAGGCATCCTTGTCTTTTTCCCTATCCTAGAGGAAAACTCTTCAGCTTCTCACCACTGAGTATGTGTTAACTGTATCCTTGTCATATGTGGCCTTTATTATGGTGAGGTACATACTCTCTCGCCACTTTTTGAGAATTATCATGAATGGATGTTGCATTTTGTCAGATGTCTTTTCTGCATCTATTGTGATGATCGTATGTTTCTGTCTTTCATTTTCTTAATGTGGTGTATCACATTGATTTGTAGGTATTGAACCACCTTTGCATCCCTGGAACGAATCCCACTTGATCATGGTGTATCCCCCTGTGTCACCCTATTGGACTGGAACTTCAAAGTCTTATTTTAAATAGAATCATCAATGCAGTTTGAATTTTCTATTTTTCTCTAGGCATAATGTTGACAGTCAATTAGTTGTTCTTATTTGTGTATAAGGTGATGTGGCAAAAAAAAAAAAAAAGAGAGATAAGCTAAAGCAAAAACTGATCACTTTAGAAGCAAAACTTAGAAATAGTAGAGGAGCTAGGTCTTGCCAAGCTGGAAAATACAACTGTTTATCATCTCCAGTCTCTCAGCAGGAAAAATATCCTCCAAATACAATATAGTCTGGGATGTAGATCAAATCGAGGGAGTCTAAATTAAATCTTGAATCCACTAGAGTTCATGTTATTTAATTTTCAGTTTCTCCTTTAATTTGTTGATATAACCATCATAATTTTCCTGTTATAAACTTATTTTTAATAATTGTAGTTTCTTAAAATATTTTGAAAGCTGAAGTTTTGGAACTCTTCCATTCACTAAATACTTTGATAAAAGATTTCCAGCCAATTTGAAAAAAATGCAGCCAATATTTAGAAAACATTTACAAAAAGTGTAATACTGTCATAAATCATTAAATTGGTTTAAGTTCAAACATTTCTAAAGTCCAATCGTTTATAGGCAGAACAGAAAAATACATATTGTCATTTAATATTTTTTGTAGTATCAGCTTTTCCACAAAATAGTTATAGTTCAATGATTCTAAATGTGTATGTATAAACTTTGACAAGTAATTTGAAATGTAGTTCTGCTATATAAGATTCTAAAGCTTATAAGGACACTGTGTATACCATGACAAGATGCTTCACCAATATCTGCATTCATAGTGTCAGATATTTTACATTCAATGCTGAAATTTTTCATTGAATTTATAGCAGGCTTCACCATGCAAATTGCAGTTTTAGCTTGTTCCTGATGTCTCCTACCCAAATTGTCCCTAAGAGTCTCACTTCAGCAGAATCAGTTGGAATTCTGAAAATACTTTTATACTATTTTATAAAAGTTTGTATTTTACATTTAGAGACACTATGCATTTTATTTTCTTATAAGTGACTCTAAATTGAAACAAATCCTTTAAAGGACTTTAGCAAAGGCTTTGGCACATTTTTAGTTTATAAATTTGCTCATGTTTTGTAAGGAGAAATAATTTTAAATTTATTTACATTTGAAGCTCAGTTAACCTAATTATTCTCTTCAGCAATGTTACCACTTAAAAAGAATTAAAATATAAAGGCATATCAGAAATGTAAGCATGAGCCAAACACACTTTCTACAATAGGAAATTGCAATAACTATATCTGCAAAAAGCAAGCTATAAGTATTTGAGATTGCAAGTAGTAAGCTTGTCACCTAAGTCAGATAAGGTTATGTTTCTGAGAATTAGGTTTTCTTTAGCAATGAAATGTTAGCACTATTAGAAAGCAATCAAGTTAATAATTACATACTTATACTGTGTATATAACACAGGGGACATGTGTTTGATTTGTAGAATATTCTAAATTGATATTTTAACTCACAAACTAACAGAATCATGCTACAAGAGGTGGTCTCATGAAGAAAATGAAGAATACATTCCAACGAATACCACTTCTCTACTCCTCCTGGATCACATCCCTTCATTCAGGTGCCAGACAACTCCAAAAGCCAAGCATCAACAGGTCAATCTTAAAAAGTTTCTGAGGGTTTTCCATCCCTTATAGAATTAACTACATAACATATAGAATCTCCTACCATCAGATCCCAATTTACTTTCCAGCCTCCTCTCTCTCCCCCATCTTATAGCAGTCATGGCAGTGTTCTTACCTCTCTGCCTTTACTTATGGCATTCCTTGTACTGGTGTCATTCTTTCCCATCCAGTCAGTTCTTACCTAGTATTCAAGGCCCACCTCAAACATAATCTCATCTCTGTAAAGAACTAAGTACACCTTCATTTACAGTCCCCGAACACTTTATACATAACTTTATTATGGAGGTTTTCTTAGATTTTTAATATTATTTTTAGATAATTTTCTTCTCATTCAGGTAATAAGTTCTTAAAGGCAAGAATTTTTAATTATTAATTTTTATCTTTCTAGGTACTACTTTATCTTTTATATTTACTTCAGTTAAATAATTAGATTTTTTCTAAAGAGTAGGATTTTTTTTTCTTTTTAACTTAAACTTTCAGCTCAGAGGTTGCTATAGATGTGAACAAAGCTATGGCTTAAAGCAAACTCTCATCACCAGCACACAGTGTTAGTGGCTGTAGCAGATTGTTAAAGACTCGGGGCATTGTGGGTTTGATTAATCAATGTGCTTTCTGTATGCACAATTAATTCTGAACTGTTTTCCAAATATTAGGAACTTTATAAGGTCCTATAAGTGCAAATATAGTGAGAATGTTGAAAGTGTTATTAAAAGGTATAAAATTACCAGGGGAATAAAAGCAAAGAAAAATAAAAATGGAAAGTGGAGAAAAATGACATAAGTATATACATAAAAGATGAGTTGTTTGACAACGGGGATACCTGTAAAGAATAAGGAACAAATTATCCATGCAGGAGTTGGGCAGTCCTCCGTCTAGGGACATTAATCCCAATAATCAAAATTCAAGTTCTGTAAGGAAAGAGACTGTCTGACATTTCAGGCTGTAAATATTTGTTGAAAAGTCAATGGATCGACCAAGTAACCAAAGACAAAGTATAATTGGACAAATAAACCAAATTTTAGTATATGAAGAGAATCAGCATCAATATTTCTTAAAGATTGAAAAGGAGAACTTAAGGTCTGAGGGTGATAAAAGTGCTACTACCCACCAGTCATTACTACCTGGGAATAATTCAGTGGGTGCAAGACCCTTTAAAGTCTTTAGAAGAAGAGAATGTGTGGTATAGCAGTGTGAGCCATTATGGTGGCTACTAAGAAGCTTCCTACATGGAAGCTACTAAGAAGCTTCCTACATGGAGCTTCCATCCCTTAAGATGGGAGTTCCATGCATCAATAGTGTCTCAATTGAAGGGAAATTGTTGATTTTTTAAAGATGACTGAGAAAAAGTTGTGAAGAAGAATTGCAGGACTGCATTGATTCACAAATGAGCAAAGCAAAGAAAATGTATCTACCCTTCTTCACAAGTCTCACAAGTCCTCATCTCAGTGGAAGAGAATGAGATCTTACCCTTGCAATTAGTGGCATCTCAATATTTTCTAATACAAGAGCCTGTTTACTGTTACTCTTTTCTTTTGAATCACTGTTTAGTCATTCAAATTTTCTTCCTTTCCATGCTCACCTTCAGGGTGGATCTGGGTTAAAGCAAGACAGGTAGGAATTTTACATGACTTCACTGTAAAGGAGAGACAACAATCCAAACACATTGATCCTTGTCTTGGCCTCTGTCCTTTGGGGTCTCTGCTCTCCGTTGTGCTCTCTCTAGTCAGCCTGGTCTTTGAACACCGTGCTGACGTCCAGACAGCTGGCGTTCTCCTGTTTGCACATCTTGATGACCCAAACCTACTTTAGCTTTCACTTGCACTGCGGGGCTCTTATAAGGTCTTTGGAGTCCCTGCCTTGACAAGTCTGCCTTTCTCTAGTCTTTGTGAAGCATCTTCTGCCTCTATTATGACAAGCCCCTCTGGCAGGCTCACCAGTCAAACTCTTAAGTATGTTCCATTTCCCCCAAGAGCATGTCAAAATTTTGAGGTCTCTTCTATGATTCCAGAGTCCAAATTCAGCATGAGAACTCCCAGTCAGGCTTATCTATGCAAATGTCTTCTGCTACAGCCTCTAATATGCACTATTGCTATCTCCCACCCTGACATTTTGTTTGAGAACACACACCAAGGCAGTCTTTCTAGGGTTCCAAAAAGGAGTGACCTAATATTCCTCTGCTTTAGGTTTTTCCCTTAAACTAAACAACACAATTTGTTCCCTAAGATTTGGGCCCATGGTCTAAGATCTTACTGCATATTTGATCTCCATCTTCTCCTTCCCACAATCCCCTGGGAGAAGCAGTTGGCTTTCTACATTCTCTTCTTTCTGAGTGGAACTTTGTATCTGACTCTTCCTTTTCCAGAAAGAAGACTACTTGTCTCAGTTTTAATGGCAAAAAGTTATCCTTTCTTTACAATGGGAAAAATTTGTGATCTGAACTAAAGATGTTCATAAAGAAACTGTTAAATTACTTGGAACTTGGAATTATAAAAGATCAAAATTTATTACCTCATTATCTTAAAAATGTTATCCTTACTTCTTCCAGTTTTGAAAGTCAAGAAACAAATCACACTTGTATTTGGCACCTAACCTGATTGTAGAAGAACGCCTCCTATAGCCAGGATAGAATTATTTGTGAGAAATGTAGCAGACATATAAATTATTTATAAGTAATCATAAAACCTTAAGATTCAAAAGTAATGCCTAGTTGAAAAACTATTCAGTTTTTCGCAGTGCAAGTTGCTTAATATAACATCACAAAATTGGGAATTTGGCCATCTTTTATTCCAATTAGCCTGCAAAAATACCTTCAGCTGTGTCCTAGATAAGCTCTATCAGCTAAATATAAAGAAATGAAGAAAAGTTTGAAATCTGTCTTATTATATATGCCAATTTAACATTTGGACAGAGAAATATATGCACAGCCATAAACTATCACATTTTGTAACTATTTATAAAATAAAACATTGGCAGCTCAAGGAAGAGTGATGAATTGTACTACTACTGAGAAACAATGTAAAATAACAAAATTCTTAACGTCTTTCAAGTTAACTGAAAGATTAACCCAATAAAGGAAATTACTTAACTCTCAAAAACTGATAATATTTTTGTCTATACAGCTTGGGAAACTACTGATTCCACCTTTACATTTCTAAATAAAATTTTCATGTTCTCTTTCTGCTTTGTTTTCATTGTGCATATTGTACTAAGATATATAATGTATATATAACATCGTTTTAAATAAAAATAGCCTTTTACTGTTATAGATAATTCCTCTTTTTGAGATGCCAAAGGATCCACCTTTATTATCCCTTCAAATAATGCCTATTTCACATCCACTCTGGAAAGTGTAGTGTTACAGGCTGGAGATATAAAGATAATTAAGACACAATGAGTATTATTATGTCGTTATGGAAATGGGAAGTGCAATTATAAAACATTTTTAACATAAAAGAGTTAAAAACACATGACATACCTATGAAAACTTCCACTGATGAATGCTCTAGAAAACACCAGTGCAGTCTTCTTTAGAGCAGAGGGCACTGTGTCACAGAGGAGAAACGTCAATAGGTCTATCTTTCTAGCCTTGAGGTCAACAAGTTTACGTTCCATCCTGTTCTGCAAGTTATTGGATAGAAGATTTAGGCAAGTCACTTAACACCTTTGGGTGTGTTTGCTTGTCTACCAAATGGAATAGTAGGGTTGATGCAAGGATGAAATTAGATGCCAACATTAAGTAAAGTCTTATCACAGTGACTGGCATAGTGACATCATTTCTCTTTCTAAAGACCTCATACAGGTTATCTGTTTCCTTCCCCCGGAACTGTATTTGGTCCTTTGAATTTGCTCATTCTCTTTGAGAGTATTGTGTAATTCATTTGTTCTAGAATATATTTCTTATTGTTGTACAGAGATTGAGAAGAAAGACAAAAAAGAACAGAAGAGAGTGGGCTATGGAGAATTAGTTGGTTTTTTATTAAGAATCTCTGTTCCAGGGATCCCTGGGTGGCTCAGCGGTTGAGTGCCTGCCTTCGGCCCAGGGTGTGATCCTGGAGTCCCAGGATCGAGTCCCGCATCGGCTTCCCTGCATGGAGCCTGCCTATGTTTCTGCCTCTCTCTCTGTCTCTCATGAATAAATAAATAAAAATATTTAAGAAAAAAAAAAGAATCTCTGTTCCAGAGTCACACACAACATATTACAATGTTTTTCTATCATACATAATAATGTAGTAACCACACACATGATTTTTTTTTTTTACTTTACCTTTTTTTCTGGTGCCTCTATGGGTTAAAACTTTAATCTGTTAAAGTATTTCAGATGAAAATTTTAACTTTATTTTGTCCTTTCCTTTGCATGTTTTATATGGAATCTGTTCATTTATGCTTTTCCCATCTGGAGAGTTGGTGAATTCAGCAAGTAAATTTGATTTCTTGAATCACCTTGTTCACATTTGGTTTAATCATATAAAAATGTCAGAAAAAAATAGATTACTGCATTAAAAGACCTAGACTGCTTAAAATAGTAATTATTAACCAAGTAAGAAGTTAAGAAATCACTATTTTAGTTGGTATTTGTAATTTCGCATCAAGCCCCAAAAATGATCCGCTTGTAAAATTACAGACAAATAACATGTGGATATATTGAACAAAATTCACCTTAATAAAAACCAAATCCAGCTGAAAGCAAAGATCCAAAATCTGAAGCCCAGAATAACAGCAACCACTGCCATTTGAGAATGCCACTCTTTTTTCGGCAAAGTGGTGGTTTTACCACCCACTGTCTGACCTTCTACATACAACTCTAACAAGCTTCCTTAAAGTTAAAAAAAAATAAAATAAAATAAAAAGGAAGGGGAAATAAATGCATGTGCCATTGAGTTCTATGTTTTTTGAGAATTGTGACACTTTTTTATAATGACAGAAATCAGTTTCTAAGAAGTCTGTGCATGTGTGTCAATGAGTGTGTGCTAGAAGAGACAGAAAGAGAGATTGTGAGAAAGAGAGTAAATATATCTAGGATAAAAGTTTAGAAAGATGCACCATTAGCTGTTGAAAGTGCTCAACTATGAAGATTACAGAGGGAGGGGTTTTTTCACATATTCCTATATGTTTTGCATTTTCCCACAAATGTTACACTTAACAATTTTTTAAAGAAAGGAAACATATATTATGGTGCACTTGACAAAGCATAGCAGCCTACATTCAAAGGTCAGGATAATTCTTCCTCCAAGTTCTCCCACCCCCAAAAAGAGAGCCATCATTAGCCCCTTCAGCTAGACGCAAATACGAGTTCAGGTCAGCTTCTCTCTCCTCACACGGTACTTCCAGCCCATTGGCAAAACCCGTCGGCTCTACCCTCGGAACACACTCGGAATCCATCAGTTCTCACCGAGGCCCCCAGCAGCGGCCAGGCCCAAGCCCCGCCCCGCCCCGCGCCCCCCCCCCCCCCCCGCCCCGCGCCCCCCCCCCCCCCCCCCCCCCCCACCTGCTGACCAGGCTTCTGCTCCCGCGCTCGCTCCTCGGCCGAATGCCCTGCTGTAACGGCAAATTATTACTCGTTTCTGATACGCTGCTCAAAGCCTGTTCGCGTCTACTAAGAAAATCCAGCCTCCGTTCCACTTCCTGTCTTGCTCTCCAGCCCTACCTCCCACCACGCTCCCCTGCTTTCCTTCGGACCTACCCTCTGTTCATCAAGCTTATCCAGCTCTTTCCAGTTGACCTGCTTGCGTTAGTCTGCTAAGGCCGCCAAAACAAAACACCAGTCTGGATGGCTTAAATAATAGAAATGTATTTTCTCAGAGTTCTGAAGGCTAGAAGGGCAGGATCAGGTACTGGTAGGTTCGGTTTCTCTGGTGGCCTCTCTCCCTGGCTTGTAGACGCTACCTTTCCTATATCCTCATATGGCCACTCTCTGCGTCCAAATCCCCTTCCTCCTCCTCCTCTTCATCCTTCTCCTCCTCCTCTTCCTTCTCCTCCTCCTCTTCCTTCTCCTCCTCCTCTTCCTTCTCTTCTTTCTTCTTCTTCTTCTTCTTCTTCTTCTTCTTCTTCTTCTTCTTCTTCTTCTTCTTCTTCTTGGTTTTTAAAATTGATTTATTCATGAGAGACACACAGAGAGAGAGGCAGAAACATAGGCAGAGGGAGAAGCAGGCTCCCCATGAGGAGCCTGATGTGGAACTCCATCCCAGAACCTGGGGATCAAGACCTGAGCCAAAGACAGAAGCTCAACCACTGAGCCACCCAGGTGCCCCCCCAAATCCCTTCTTCTTATAGAGAAATCAGTCTTACTGGATTCAAGACCCATATGACCTCATTTTACCTAAAATCCCTCTTTAAAGATCTTATCTAGAAATACAGTCTGAGGTACTAGGGGTTAGGACATCAATGTATGATTTTGGAAAGGATGCAATTCAGCCCAGAACAATGATCTTTCCTCTGGCTAGAATATTCTTTCCCAAGAGCTTTATGATTCCTTCTTTCACATCATTCAGGTCTCTGCTCAAATGTCCTCTCCTCAGACATGCCATCTTCTGTACAGTGGCACACAAATGCACTTCATTCTATGCCTCACTTGAGTCTAGTTTTCTTCATAGCACCTCAGTGACTTAGTACTAAGTATTTTTAATTTTTTTTCATTATTTTTCCATCTTCATTTCCCTCACACATGCACACAATTGTATTCATATGTACACCCATATAAACCAACACACGAATAGACACACATGCACACACACACACATTAATGTATGCTTCATGAAGGCAGGGGTTTTTATCTGTTTTACTTATTGCTGCAACCCCAATATGTACAAATCTACCTTGAACATATTTTTAGCTCAGCAAATATTTACGTGATCAATTACTAAATATTTTGAAGATTTTACAAGAAATATCCATGAGGTCTTTCTTTTCAGAAAAAAAAGATTTTATTTTTTTTCATTTGAGAGAGAGAGCAAGAAAGACCTCAAGCAGGGGCAGAGAGGGGAAGAAGCAGGCTCCCACTGAGCAGGGAGCCCAGTGCAAGGCTGGATCCCAGGACCCTGGGATCATGACGTGAGCTGAAGGCAGACACTTAACTGACTGAGCCACCCAGGCACCTCCGTGAAGTCTTTCTAATAGCATAAAGGCAAAGGATAAAAAACAATACCTTATATAGACCATGCACAAAAAACATCATGGAACATGTTATTGATAGTCAGGCTCCCTACAATTAACATTTGCATATTGACTATTGAACATCAAATTTAACAGAATATGTTTTCACCGTGATCAGTGTAGTTTATTAATTACATACTGAATTAGACCAGTTGTTCTAAACCAAGGTCAACTTTATCCAGCCAGAGGATGCTTAGCAATATCTGATATCCGCGGTTGCCACACTGGGGTAGTAGCCAGGGATGCTGCTAAACATTATTCAATTCAAGAGATAGCTTTCCTGAACAAAGAATTACTCGGCTCAAAATGGGAATAGGGCTGACATTTAAAAACCCTGCTTTAAAGAAATTTAAATTGGAATAACATAAGTTCTTTGGCTACTAATTTATCCCTAACTTACCCCAATGGCATTTTTTGCATAAATGATGAATTCTATATAATAAAATACTAATATATTTTAAAAAGTATCCTATTCCTAGCCAGCTCCAGATAAAATTGCAAATAATGGAATTTTACCTTAGGAAGATTTTCATTTTTCCTTTTCTAACTGACTCCCCTTTTACTATCTCTAAATCCTATCAGCTGGTTCCTTAAAGGCTAGGATGTCTTCCTACCCAAGCCCATTCCCTAGGATCCAGAGTTTTCACAAGATAACCATCTTTATGGTAGCTCCATCCTGATAGATACCATACTATCTTTACTTTGGCTAAGCCTCAGATTGCCTTCCAAGTTTTGTCACTTATCTGTGTCAGCTCAAAATAATAGAAAAGTGGTAACAAACCATTAAAAAAATTTAGCAGGGAAATATATAAAACTCTACATTTAAATCTTGTTGCCTGAATTTCACCAGGAGGGGGTCAGGGAGATGATTTCACCAAGGTTCATGTTGAAAGAATCTGGTATATTTTATTGACCTCCAAGCTGAACATGAGCCAGAACTGTACTGGAAGTTTAATGCCCTTATCCAAGAACATGGTAGACCAACTTAAGTTGAGCTGTTAAGCACTACCCGGAATATACAAGAAAGTATTGGGAACTCACAATCATTACGTGAGCATTAATTTCTAAGGGCACATTGGTAAAAGAGAGTATTTTCTATGGAAAAACTACAGAAACTTGAAGCGCTAGTGCAACAGAACAGAACACTTAGAATAGAGTAACAATCTCTAAATGTGCAATGACTATCAGAAAAAGAACACTTTGCTTTGCTTTAGAGGAAAGAACTTATATTGAGGTGAAGTTGTAAGGACAGGGTAACTGACTTATGCTCAATATGGAGGAATTTTACGACATCTTGGTAAAAAGTGCTGCTTCACAAATAGTGTGTTTCTTATTACTGGAAATATGCAAGCAGCAACCACAGGACTGCTTCTCAGAGACACTGCAGAAGGGACTCCTATTTTGGGTAGGAACTGAGACTAAAATCTCTACACGCCCTTCTAATTCTAAGATTTCATGAGTCTAACCATTTTCTTTTATTAAAAGCAAAATATTTAACTATTCTCTCCCAGGTGAAAATGTATTTGGAATAAGGTTTTCATCTTATTCTGTATAGCTATAAGACAGTTTTGAAAGAAATGTATTATTTACCATCTTTCAAACACTAGAAGATGGTGGCATTAAATAAGAACCTTTATTTGAAGTTATAATAAAAATGATAATTGATGTCAGTTTTTCTGACTTACAATTATGCCCATCTATTTTAGGCACTAGAGTAAGAATACATATAATTTTTAGTAGCACAATCTTGCCCTATGTATCTCTTTTATTTTTTATTTAAATGCTTTCTTAGATATATTTTGGGGTAAAAATAAAAATTTTCTGTAAATTATGCTTTTCATTCAAGAGTCATCAGGGAATAAGGAAGAAAGCTACTAATTAGACAGCAAAGGATAGGTTTCTAGTTCTGTTTTGTTCTCAGTGTTCTAGGATTTTGAGCTGACTTCTAACATTCTGGCCACTAATGACTGTGTCCTCTACCCAATTAATAAGTCTCTAGATCTCATTCTCCTCATCCTTAAAATTAGAGTTTATAATAGCTTATCCCTGAGATTTCTTTCCTCTCTTATTTTCTATTATTCTATTACTTGGTATCATAGGTGAAGTTACTACGAAAGCTACTGGTAGAAGTCTTAAAGATTTCAAAGAGCTGTACAAAGGAAAGATGCCAGGAAATCAAAGAAATAGGACAGACCCCAGTCCCCTGCATATCTTAGTGTTTCAAGTGCTATTATTGACATGTAAAGGTTTAAACAGTACTCTAGTGACCTGATCAACTAATCTTAGAAATTATAGCTTTTTGAGAGTCAATCATTAATGTAGTACTGTAGCTTGATGAAATGAAAAAAGAGGAATGCATGGAATGCACATGTGAATATGAGCTAGGTAAATAAACCTATGTCATAGTTGTTCTTTAATTCTGCTCAAAGATCCATATCCTGCAGCAGTTGATAAAAATGGAATTTCTTTGGCAAAAGTGAAGAAGCCATTTTAAAATGTCTATAGCAGTCTGAAATGTCAAGTCACAGTATTGATTAATATTGGTTAGGTTACCAATTGGCGCTTCACATCTGAGTTTCTTCAATGCCACATCAGTGTGACCATAAAACTGTAGGGTAGCCAAAGGCAATACTGTGAGGTGACCAGTAAAATAAGTCACCATAAAAGCTGCTGTATTCCCCTCTTCACCAGATGGGGACAATTTGTCTTTGATCTAAGTAAGATTCCAACCTCAGTTCCTTCGAGTAGTATATGTATCGCTTACCTATTGACTCAACATGGGTTATATGAATACTCTTTACTCTTTAAAATTGTTAAATAAGCTCTTAGAATTTTTTAATGAAATCTCTGTATGATTTCAAAACTTTAAGTAAGTTACACTCTTGACAATAACAAATCGTACTTTAAAAGCTTTCTCAACTTGATGGTGAAACAAAATCATCACTAAAATAATTGTTCAGTTGTTTCTTTGTTTCCACCAAGAAAACAATCAATATTATAATTTAAATCAATGGTTTATTGACTAGTATCTGCAATATATCTCAGATTATTATTAAGTAATAATTTCCCAGTGTATAATATGTAAAAGGTACTACTAGAGATTGAGAACTCATGCTTGAATCTAGAAAATCTGTTTCCTTTTAATTTTCTTTTTGATCCAAACATTATCTGGTACCATTTATTACTTTTTAAGTATTTTAAGTTTTTGATGGGGTCTCCATTTTATTATTTACTTCTAATTTTAACAGTGTCTATGTCCTAAAAAAGTCTCCTTCTTTTTTAAAATTTAGTATAAATTTCTTTGTGGCTAAGTATCTGATCAATTGCTTATTACCTACATACTTGAAAAAATTACATTCTCTGCTTGAAGAATATAAGATGTGTACATCAAACATATCAAGTTTGCTAAAGAAATACTTATTTTCTACCTAGTACATTGATCTATTTCTGAGAAGGATGTGGTCAAAAATCTTTCACTATCGTACTTATATAAAGCTTTCCTTGCATTTTTAATAATTTTTGCTTTGTGTATTTTGTCACTGTGTTGTCATTTTATGGCAAATCTTCATAAACTTAGATTCCTATCATCACACAATATGCCTGTTTATTCTAAGTATTTTTAGCCTTTAATTTCATCTTGCTTAATATTAATATTGTTATTCCAGTTTTCTTTTCTTTTATATTTCCTTTATCCCTCAATCCCTTTATAGGAGGGAAGGAAGGAAGGAAGGAAGGAAGGAAGGAAGGAAGGAAGGAAGGAAGGAAGGAAGGGAGGAAGGAAAAGAAAGAAAGAAAGAAGAAAGAAAGAAAGAAAGAAAGAGAAAAAAAGAAAAAAAGAAAAAGAAACTTTTTAATTTTAACATTCACTTGTAAACTCACAGATCTGAATTTTGTTTTGTGACCTAAAGTACCAATTTCTGACTTGTAATAGGTGAATCTAGTCCTTCCATATTTAGCAGAAGGCCTACTGTTGTTGACTGTCCCTTTCACCTTACTCCATTATTTACTACTTACTTACATTGTTGTTTCCCTACTTTTATTCCCCTCAGTTTTGTTAGTTTGATTGAATTGCTGCTCATTCCTATTTCCCCCATGTTAATTTAAACTTTCTGGTGTATTTTTCCATTCCCTTAATGGTTACCATCTCCTTCCCTGCTCTCTTAATCAGACACATATGTCACTATGATTGCTTTAAAAACAAGATACTAACTACCTCCCTGTTTCCCCACCATAATGTTATAATCCTACCTGCTTCCCCACCTCTCAAAAAATAAAAAATCACTTTGAAATACTTTTACATTCCCCACATTCTTCCTTCCTTATATAATCCTCCATCCTTTGGGTTACTTTTATCTTGCCTTTCTTTCCCTACATACCAATGGTTTACTGAGATAATTTAGTGATTACTATATCAAAATTTCCCTTATGAAATGTCTCTTCTATTTCAAGAGTCTTGATCCAGCACTTATGAACTGTTAGACAGTGTTTTCTTAAACTGATATGTAGAATGTTAATGTGATAACTTTTACTGAGCATATATTATGTGCCAGATTCTCTTCTAATTGTTTTAGATTTATTAACTCACTTATTCTTTGCAACCATACTGTGGGACAAATCCTACCATTATTCCCACTCCTTATTCTGTAGGTGAAGAAATGAGACAAAGAGATGTTAAATACTTGCCCAATGTCATACATCAAATGAGTGACATAGTCAAGAACTAAATTCAGGTGAGCCACTCAGAGCTTGCATGTATAATTCTCGGGCTACATTGCCTCAACCTCATTTTGGTCCAGGTCGCGTCTCTTCATTTTGGCCCAGGCTGAAGTCCTTGTTTGGTTAACAACAAAATTGTTATTTTATTCTAGTCTTTTCTCAAAATTTTTCCAAATATAGGGAATCTGAGTGGCATTCAATCTGAGTTCTTGCCTATCCCTGAGATCATATCTTTCACCCTGACATGTGAATTCATCTTGACTATGTACAGGATTCTTGGGTTATGGATATTTATCTCTATGATCTGTCTTCCATCTTCTAATACTGCAAATGGAAAGTTTTCCTTACCTTCATTCAGCTAAGAAACTGTAGGAAAACAGAGAATAGACATCTTCCAGGAACATCATAAGTGTGCTATAAGTGTGCTGACATTCTGCCTGTAGTCCGTAGGTTTATGGATCAGACCAACACAACAAGATTCCCACCAGTCTCACCAGTATTTCAACAACTGATCTTAATTCCAATGTGCTGTTAGGGGAAATAACTTCCTATCCATGGAGCCCCCTCAATCTAAAAGAAATAGATCAGACTAACTATTTAAACACACCCTGTGAGATAGAATTGCTGCATGAGACAGATGATCTCCTGAATAAAAATTAATCATGAACACTTAAGAAGATTCAAGCACAGTACAAAAGAAAAGGATTTTCTAGAGATTCTAGTCATTATTTTCAAACTAAGACAAATCAGTAGGTAATAAATAAAGGAGTTCAATCACTGAATGACCAGATCAATAGACAAATATTTTAAAGCATAAAAATGAAAGAAGTAGAAGTTATGTGGGAAAAGGTGAAAGAGTTGTAGAAGATCTAGCAAACAGCTAATTGGTGTTTGGAAGGAAAAAATGGAATACATGGAAAATATTATACTTGGGCTGAGAAAAGAGCTGAATCTGTACCCTGAGATCTAGTCAGTTTTCATGAAAAAGAAACACATCTAGGTATATCCTGATGAATAAGAAAAATGTCAGAAAAAGTTCTAGAAAGGAAGAGCAAATTGTTTATCAATGAATATTTCACTCTCACACTGTGAGTAGAAAAAGTGTGTCCCATCCTAGAATATTCCATAAAGTTGTCCTTCCCATGATTGATAGACACAATCAAGAAAAGGAAATCTATTCTGCAGGACAACTGGTCCTGTTTTTTCAACAAGTAAACATCAAAATAAAAGGGACTGTGCTTAATGAAAGAAGACTTTTTAGGGGCATAAATACCAGGTTGTTAATCAGATACTATTTTGGACGAAGCAGCAGCAATGGTCATTCCGATATCAACTGGAGAAACTTTTTTAATTTTAATTTTTTATTATTTACTTATTTATTCATGAGAGACCCAAAGAGAAAGAGAGAGAGAGAGGCAGAGACACAGGCAGAGGGAGAAGCAGGCTCCATGCAGGGAACCTGATGCGGGACTCAATCCCAGGACTCTAGGATCACACCCCAGGCAGAAAGCAGGCGCCAAACCACTGAGCCACTCAGGGATCCCCCAACTGGAGAAATTTAAATAAGATTTAGGTATTATATGAGATGAAAACTTACTCAAATTGTAAAATGGAAATGAGTAACTGGAAAAAGCATGTTATGAAACAAGTCACACAAATACATATGCATGTATTTTTATTGATGTATACACACACAATACACAAAATAGGTATACACATATGTAAGACTATATGAAAAACTATATGAGTATTATATATGTTATATAAAAATCTAAGATTGGAAAAGATATGCATTAGAGTTTAAAATGGCAATCTAGAGAGTTGGTGGCAATATGATTTTTATTTTCTAATTTTCAACAGTGCAAAAACTGCTACCATAAAATGTATGTTAGTAGTATCCCCTTACATAAACATATATATATGACATATATATACATATATGTTATTATATGTATATATTACTAGAGAGAAGGGGCAGAGGAAGATGAGAAGCCAAAGGAATGGAGAAAGGGTGATGGGTGGGGGAGAGAAAGGGGAGGAAGAAGAAAAGTAAGAAGGTAAATCCTGAAAGGAAATTCAAGGATCTCCATAGAAGGGGTGGAGATTCAAGGACAAAGGGCAGCCATGCTACACAATCACTATAGGGTCCCTGGTACACTGCACAGCTACAGATGCAGATCCTGGGAGGGTCTTGCCAGTTCAAATTACCACAAACTACCACAGGAGGAAAATGTAACCTAACACTTTATGTTTAACTTTGCACACATCAAAATATGGCATAAAATGTTTCAGAAAGACAAAATTAGAATCAATTTTGAAAGAGAATCCTAGAGACGCCTGGGTGGCTCACTCCGTTCAGCATTAGACTCTTGATTTTGGCTCAGGTCATGATCTCAGGGTTGTAAGATTGAGCCCCACATAAGGCTCCATGCTCAGCATGTAGCCTAAGATTTTTTTCTCCCTCTCCCTCTGCCTCCCCTGCCCCACCCACATATGCACACCCTCCTCTCTCTCTCAAAAAAAAAAAAAAAAAAAAGAATCCCAAAACCTAGATTAATTATGGATGTCTCCAAATTAGAGTGCCTATTTATGTACATGTTAGTGATGTGAGTTTTATGACATCCATTTCTCTTACAAAAATATCCAAATTATTACAATAAGTTTGGACTGTGTTTTGTCACATTTTAATAGTTTAAAATATCACTAATTTAGACTTCACATCTTTGAACAGCATAAAAGTTTAAGCTGGCACAAAGCAATATTTACATTAAAATTGCCATGAAAAAAGAACTTCTGGACAAGTTCATCTTATAAATAAAAATGTGTGAAGCGTGTTTAGTTTTTATAAAATTAAATATTGCTTCATTAAAGAACTTATAATACTCCATATAAATTGAAGATGCTGAATTCAATTAAACCTTAGTATATGTCAGCAACAGCTGATCAAAATCTTTGGCTTTTTTTTTCCCCTAATTTGACTGACTAGGCCCACTTGACAAAATAGGTGCTACTATTATACTAATCTTCCCTGAAATTAGTCAAGATTAGGGAACTTCAAATGTTGTTATACTTAAATATATTATATTATTTTTTTTTAAATTTTTATTTATTTATGATAGTCACAGGGAGAGAGAGAGAGAGAGAGGCAGAGACATAGGCAGAGGGAGAAGCAGGCTCCATGCACCAGGAGCCCGATGTGGGATTCGATCCCGGGTCTCCAGGATCGTGCCCTAGGCCAAAGGCAGGCGCTAAACCGCTGCGCCACCCAGGGATCCCTATACTTAAATATATTTAAAATAACTTCAAATTTAGTCTTTAAGTCATGAAGAGCTATAATCAGAACATTGATACTACTGCATTACTGGAGTCACATTTAGGGCTTACTCTTGCCCATTCCTACAGTAATATTCCTCCATCAATCTGTGCATAATATTGGATACTATTATCAGCCAAATGGTTTGATGGATTTTTTTTTTTTTTTTTTTGCCAATTGATCAGCTCTAAATAAATTTTCCCCTATTAGGTTCTATAACACTTCATTTTTTAGGTTTCCCAGGAACTAACAAATAGCCACAAAACCAATTTAGAAATACAAATTACTGGTATTGTTGAACAATGACTGTGATGTATGAACAATGGTCTCACTGAGGCCAAACCTCTGACCACCAGTGTTTGGCTCTGTGACAGGATGAAGAATCAGATTACATGCTGTCTTTGAGAGTTTTCCTCTTGGGCCTTTAAATCATGTCTGTGTGGCACCGTATAAACCAAATATTCAATCATTTTTGTGCAGCACAATTATTTTAGTTTGTTATGCAGGTAAATACTAAGTCATCAACATTACCTTTAAAGAACTTTAGTTCTTCTTCGACTTACTATTTGTCAAAATATATCGACATATTAAGATTTAGTTCAGGGTCTATTTTTTATATATAAAATTCCTCTGAAGGTTTTCGACTAAATATGGTTCTAATGAAATGCTGGCAATAATGTCATAAACGAGCAAAATCTTCCAGGCAGTCTGAAATTTTGTTTTCCAGGAAGCATGAGACGTAAATGGTTGGAATGCATCTTGGGATGAGGAATATCAGTGGCATGCTTATACAAACAGAAGAGATAACTTTTCTAGTTCACTAATATACTAGATCTATAAGAGCACAAGGACACAGTTGGCATTAAATCATATTATCTTTTCCTCTGCATGCTGAATTGAACACACTGTGCTCTGCCCTGAATTATCAACTCTTTCCCATTCATGGTTAGTCTGAATACTTTCACCTAGCCACACAGCCACAGCTGCCAAAAATGCATGCAGACACACCCTCGTATTCTTAAAATGGATGTACTTACAAATTTCAGGAGTTCCCTTGCTTAATGTCTCAGGATTTTCTGCTATCAGCCTGGATGTTCAACTTTAAAACAAGCTTGCTCATGTAATTGTTCAGAATTTTAAAAGTGTTCATGTGCCTAAAATCTGGGTGATGATTTGCAAACGACTTCCATTAATTCATTTGTGCGCTACCAGTTGGCATGTATCCAAACTAAGGCCTTGTTTTGATTTGAATGAAGGCAGAAATCTCCAAGAAGGAAGAAAAGGTGGGAGTAGGAAGAGAGAACCTTTACCCTCAAGATTTGTACAACCTGACCTCTTTTTTCCACAGTCATTCTTACTCCCCATTGGCTTTGGCTGTTTCACACTTTTCCATAAGACAGGTATTGCAGTCTTTCCTACTAAAGGTGATGAAACCAGACTCAGAGATCAGATCCCTGTACCCTTAGAACCAGGTCAGCATGGTGGCTGACATAGGGTAAAGGGTTAAAGCCTGGCTGCCTGTGAGCTGTGACACCTCAGAAGTCCCCCAATAGGGATCCCTGGGTGGCGCAGCGGTTTGGCGCCTGCCTTTGGCCCGGGGCATGATCCTGGAGACCCGGGATCGAATCCCACGTCGGGCTCCCGGTGCATGGAGCCTGCTTCTCCCTCTGCCTGTGTCTCTGCCTCTCTGTCTCCCTCTGTGTGACTATCATGAATAAATAATAAAATAATAAAAAAAAAAAGAAGTCCCCCAATACTTCTTTCTCTGGTCCATTCAGCTCTCATCTCCCTCTCATTGTGCTCTTCTTATTCTCTGACTTAACTAATTAGCTGCTCCCCCAAATGGATAGTGCTTCAAGCCAAGACACCTCATTAGACACTGGCCAAGCTGCAAGTGAACACTGTTGGGTCAGAAGCCCAAGTCTGTTGGAATGCAAGTCCACTTTTGAGCTGGAATTGACAGCTCAGTGCTCTTGGCAAGATGGAAAACAGCAGGATGAGCACCCTAACTGGCAGCTCAAGGGCAGGTTGCCAGGCTCCAAAGCCTTACAGAAAACTGATGTTGCATGCCCTACATGACAGTATTTTCCCTTCAAGTTGTGAGCCATATCTTGTTGGTTACTCTTGAGTTTTGTCCAAGTGATTTTTTAGCAAAACCCCAAATACTGGTTTGAGTTGATGAAATCTTAATTTTGTTTTCTTATGTTGACAACTTGCATTTTCAGTAACTATCCCTTGAATTCCTCGAAATGGCTCTAAGTCATCTATAAACCCAGTTCTCTGGTACTTAAGAAGAATTATATGTCTTTGAAGGAGGAGGTGAAACTACACAGATGCCACTCTGCGTTTTATACCTAGGCGATACAAAACACAGATTCCCCTTATCAAAAAAATATTATACTAAGATAGAAATTCATGGAATGACATAACAGGAAGGAAAGCCCAGGGTCTTCAGTTAAGACTAGGAAAGGTATACCCTTGCTACACCAGGACATTTCCTTGGAACAACTGCCATTCCCCAGATCTCAGATAGTTGAGAAGTGAGAATGCAAGTGAATCTGAGGTTTGAGCAGCCCAGGTGGCTCAGAGGTTTAGCGCCACCTTCAGCCCCAGGTGTGATCCTGGAGACCTGGGATGGAGTCCCAGCAGCATGGAACCTGCTTCTCCCTCTGCCTGTGTCTCTGCCTCTCTCTCTCTCTTTCTCTCTCTCTCTGTCTCTCATGAATAAATAAATAAAATCTAAAAAAAAAAAAAAAGCCTGAGGTTTTACTAAGTTGACTCACAGGACTGTCTGCTCTCTTCTGGAGGTGTGTGCATATGTAGAGGTTGCATCCACCTTTACTGCTGAAGACAACATCCCATTTGTGTAGTCATCTCTTTCAATAAATTCACAGATTTTACATTGTATTACAAAAGAGAAAGAGAGAATGTCAGCCCCCTAAAGAAAGCAGATTATTTTGTCTTTATTCTTGAAAATGTGATCCTCAGACATTGGATATTTTAGGATTATCTGAGAAAGAAGCAGGTTCAAAGGAAGACAAAGACAATGCGATAAAGCAAATGATGCCAGGTGAGCTTAAATAGGAACCAGCCAGCTCTATAGCTTAGGTCATTATTCAGTCAGATGTTGACAAATTGGAGAAGATAGTTCTGGGAATTTCAAAAAAATCACATTTATATTCCCACCTCATATTAAGGCACAGCATATGACTACAGATTGTTTACTGCACAAATCTAAGGAGTGCTATTCATAGGGACAATATTCATCTGAACTATATAATAGACCACGATCCCCTTGGAACTGTGCAGTGCAGCAGGTCTACCTTCTGGTCTGTATTGCCTAAAGGAGACTGCTCTCTTCTAGTCTCTCATTTGATACAGCATTTCTTTATAGTTTGCGGGCATTTAAGCCTTCCTAGCTTGCACAAGGAAAAACATAGAAATTGAAGTCAGTTCTTGACCCAAAGTCACACCTTTTCCAAAGTGGCCCACATCCCATGAATAATTGATGGAGGTATAAAGGCTTGGTCCTCTCTTCTATCTTGAGGCAGCTCAGAGAGGCCATCCCATCATGAGAACCTCCGTCTGTGTCAGCTAAGGTCTCTAATGAGGCTGCATCAGAGCTCAATTTCTTCCTCCCTCCTCCTTTCTTTCTTTCCCTTCTACAGGCATTGACCTCAAGAGGACTCACTAATAAACCTCTTATACACCAATCTTCATCTCTGATTCTGCATCCAGGGGAACCCAAGAGGAATCATCCTTAAATTCCAAATCCCATGCTGTCTTTAGCAAACCACACCTGGCATCTTCAGATCTTCAAGAAGTTTGTCAATAGTAGATACAGAAGAACTCAATCATATACAGAACAGACAATTAGTCTCTTTTATGTTATTCCAGGGGGAAACTACCCCTGATCTAGTTTTTCTCATCTTCCAATATTCTTTCTTACCACTGATTCTTGAAATCCTTTTGATAATGCAAAAATTCCCCATTCTATAATCAAAGTGTATTTTAATAAAGATACCCACAAAAGGCAACACAATAAAAAATTACTACAGTGCATGATATGTAGTCCAAGGGGCAGGGGTCCAGCTATTGGAAACATATGGGAATAGGTTAAATAATAATCTACCTCATGAATTCCCATGAATAATTGATGGAGGTATAAAGGCTTGGTCCTGCAATCTGGTCATCATTAGGTCTGTGTTGTACCTACAGCCTCAGTGGACATACGTTCAGTATTTAATAGACTTATTTCCTCTGCTCTCTTTCATGCTACGACTGGACAAAAGAGTTAATGTTTCTTTTATTCATGAAGATTTAGCTATGACTATCATTCAGCATGAACATATAATAAAAGAATGTAACATAAAGTGATAAGCTAGCCAGAGCTGCAAAGACAATTGAATTTAATTTTTTCTAATTACTGAATAAAAACAAAACATTGTTCTCCCTGACCACCTCATCCAGCAGAAAACCAGCTCTAAATCTGACCATGTCTCCTTTCCCATTCATTATTCTAAACAGAATTCATTACAGGAAGAAATAAGAATGCATGGTATGAGGAAAGAGGAAGGTTTTATCATCCAGTGTTCACACATAAACACATGTATGTGTACAGGATCATGTATGCACACATTCACACACAGACACTCAACATTCCTAGATCCCTTATCAGCCACTGTGGATTTTTGTTGTTATTATTTACCTAGTTGTAATTTTGTAGAAGCCAAAGCATATCAAATTATACTATGACAATAAACAACCCCAATGGTTTGCCATAGCAAAGCTAATTTTTCTCATACTACCTATCCATCACAAGTCTATTCCACATCATCTTTGTAGTAGGATCCAGGCTGCAGGAATGGCTATGACTGGTTTTCTTCTAGAGATATCCAGAAATAATGTGAGATAGAAGAAGGTGTCTAATTTTCATAATAGGTACCTGGCATAAGAAGCAAATAGATAATATTTATGTACCAAAAAAACCCAGAAAACTTAGTAATAAAAGGCTTTCTCATCCAAAATTTAAAGCATATGAAAAAAATGGATGTCTGTCTTCTAGATTGAAGACTTTTTGCTTTTTGATTTCCTTAAGGAGATCGTCTAAGAAGACGCGCTGTTCATTTTTAAGTAAGAAGAAGGCAAATCTGGGATCCTGACTCCTTTGTCCAAGTTTGTCAAGTTACAAACCTACTTTGACTTCACATCTGCTGAGGAAAGTATTTCTGCCTGAGAGGTTTGGCCATAGTCAGGGATCTCTCTTAAAACAAACAAACACCTAAGAATACTATTTCAATAACATTTCTTGTTATTATCCTGATGATCTGGCTTCCACTGATCATCTTTCTTAAAGCTGTCTGAATTAATCATCCCCACTCCGAAAAACAAAACAAAACAAAACAAAAAAAAAAAAAAAACAAAACAAAACAAAAAACCCACCACCAACAAAAACAAAAACCTGTCTCCCGGTTCTAACTCTTTCCCATACTCCATTTCCTTAGCAAGGAGCCCCAAAGGAACGTGACTTACTGTAGAAAGAAACACCAAATATAAAAACAATCAAGAAAAGAGTAAAAAGAATAAATGGCTTGATTGGGTATTTTGTGAAAACTTCAATGATAAGGATCTTGTTTTGTTGGAGAAATTAAAACCCAAAGCAAATATTCATTCTCAAGAGGAATTTTACTGTCCTAGAGGAGATTTACTGAGAGACCATACTTGGGACTTTAAGGGGAAAAGTAAAATAGAAGCAAGACCTTTATTCCTGTCATTTGGATGGCCTCGTGTGCAAAGTTGGAGGAGCCAACCACATCCTGACCCAAGCATTCTAAGTTATCAAGAGTACTACCTCACCCCTGACATACCATACTGCCTAAAGAAACTAAAATTAGTCTTTTGGATTAAGGTATGTAGGGCCACTGGTTAAGTGTTAATATGATTATATTGTCTTTTAAAAAGAAACACAAGACCAGCCCAGGTGGCCCAGCAGTTTGGCGCCACCTGCAGCCTGGGGTGTGATCCTGGAGACCCAGGATCGAGTCCCACGTTGGGCTCCCTGCATGAAGCCTGCTTCTCCCTCTGCCTGTGTCTCTGCCTCTCTCTCTCTCTCTCTCTCTCTGTGTGTGTGTCTCACATGAATAAATAAATAAGATCTTTTAAAAAATAAATAAATAAATAAATAAATAAATAAATAAATAAATAAATAAAATAAAAAGAAACACAATATTTAGGATTTTTTCCTACCAATTATTAAGATCTTGAGATAAAAGAAAGATTTTGTAAAAACAAGAAAGAAATATTTAGATTCAGTAGCAAAACAAAGGGGAGACCCTGGGAAGACTTAAACCCCACTACCTATAACCTCCATCAGCCTCTCCCAAAATCACCTCAAATACAGTTTAATCTAAAAAAAATGTTGTGTCTGTTCACAAATGCAACTGCACACACCTTCCCTTTCAATCAGATTACCATGCTAATTTCCCTCCACAATCTTTGCAGTGGCCAGACCACAGGTCCCTCCCCACCACAAGCAGCTCCCAAGTGGAAACTCTAGATAACACAGCCAAAGGCAGCTCCACAAATGGAAACACTAGAGAACAGGATAGAGGAATTTGGTATCCGAGAAGTAGACTTGTGAAAGTTAGGAAACACAAAGAGAGGAAGGCAACCTGTTAGTTCATGGCAGTGTCAAGCATGCTGAAGTGTGCTTCATAGAAGTGATGGTAACAAGAATTCCAACCTGGCTAGTGGAATACAACAGCAGTCAACTGGGCCGGCAACAATAGGAAGGTTAGTGGCACCTTGGCCCTCAGAGGTAGATGCACTCATGACAGGGCAACCAAGACTAGAGGCTCAGGGAATAGGATCCAACTCCCTGCAAAAATGATAATAAACCCTAGCCAAGGCCTCGAGCCCCAGTCTAGGAGGCCTGGCTCAACTAGTGTCATTCCCAACAATTCTTGCCAGAGGGAAGATCTGCCATGCCAGGTCACTCTTGGCTTAGGGACTAGACTAGGTTTAGGCCTGAATGTAGGCCCAACAATTGCTCCACCTTGAGAAGTCAGGAAGAAGCGGGGAAATGAGTTGAATACTTTTTTAAAATAATCGATGTTTTGTGGTTCCTGTTCTTGGAAAAGTTGTCATTGTTGTAAAAATTAAATATTTACATTAGTTGGCTAATGCTATTTTGATTTTGCTAAGTTTTTAGAAAGAAAATGCAAATGGTAGTGTAGCTTTTGCAGAAGCCTTCATCTTAGGACAAATAGGTACTTTATTTCCTCCCCACTTCAAGAACACTATACAGTAATTTGATCATATATTAACACCCAAATTTGACCCAATGATTATATTCACGAGAAGTAAACATTTGTATTTCTTTAAGGTTATTCACCTAGTGTTTAAAACTTAATGTGTTTCCTCATTTGTATCAGCTGTCTAAATGCCTCTCTATTAATATTTAAGCCAAACCACACGTGAACATTTCATGAAGCTTCATGAAGTGAAAGCTTCATGAAATGAATGATTATGATGTATACAGTACATATACAGTAGATCTAGATAAACATGATCCATCAACTCAACTGTGGATAAGACAAAAGCCTCTCTCAGGGGCTGAAAACAAAGCTGACAGTGGGAGAGAGGAGGAGGAGCCAAGGAAAAGTTCATAGGGAACTGGATGAAACATATCTTTGTTTTTCCATTTAAGAGCAATATTCGATGAAGCAAATTATCAAATACAAAGATGTGAAGTCTGTTTCAGATGGGACCATGCCCCCTCACAGTTTACAGGGCTTAAAGATGGAGAAAAGGACTTGTGTCTCATGTTCCATCTTGGCTTATGTGGAATTTTATTCTCTCAAAAAAAAATGGTCAAACATAGTTTATATCTTTCAGGTTTTCAGAGCTGTTAATAGATTTGAGTCTCATTCCATGCTGATGGCTCTACAGTGTCAGCAAAATTCCTTGGAAGCACATAGGCTGGCAGTCTTCAGAATAAAGGATAATCAAACCATCAGGGAACTTCAGCATTCAAGGGCATTCAGATGCCAATGACCAGATCCACTAGATGTCACTGTGTGGGGAAGTCACCTGGAGTTGGACCGACATGCATTGATGAGGAGAGAAAACGCTACAGGAGAGAAGGCCAAATGACAACAGAGGCAGAGATTGGCATGTGTGTCTACAAGCCAAAGAACACCTGGGATTGCCAGCAACAACAGAATCTAAGAGAAAGACATAATACAAACTCTCCTGAGGTCTTCAGAGAGAGCATGGCCCTGCCAACACCTTGATTTGGGATTTCCAGCCTCCAGAACTATGAGAGAATAAATTTCTATTGTTTTAAGTCACTTTGTGGTACTTTCTTACAGTAAAGGCAGCTAATACAACTCACTTCTAGACCAGGTTACCTGACCAGCAATACCCCCAAGTCTGACCATTTCTGGCCACACTCTGCCTATTCAGCAATGTCCAAACTTCTTCACTGTCTGGATTACTGATAAATGCTCTTTTCAACAGCTACTACTAATTTTTCCCAAGAAGTTCCAGTTATTTTTTCCACTTCTGGCTCACTCCAAAGAGTTCCAGAGGTTTATGAAATGTTTGGAAAACCAGAGGTTTCTTTTTTCAAAAGGAAAAAGAACTCTCTCATCTTAAACCTCTCTCCCAGAATGACCTTAAAAGGCTTGAAATTATATGTTATCATGGGTTGCTAAAAAGCTCATATTTGAAGAGTTGTCTGGGGAATTTCTCTCCTGGGGCTAGCATTAGGGAAAGGAGACAAGAGACATTCCTGCTTTAGGATGGCTCTGAACTGCTGTCTTTTAGGCCTGCCTCAGAAGCAATAGTAAATAACTTTCTCTAGAGGTATTAGAAAAGCAGGAAACATTTTCTTAGTTTAAAGCCATTGGCCTACTCAGAAGGTAGAGTTCTCTTCCATTATCCATGTGATATGAGTCAAGACAGTCATCTTCTCTGATTATATTTATTATGTAAGATGTTAAAATGGCTCTTCATAAGCTCCCTTGTACCAGTAAAATCTGATCAAGCCACACATTGCTTGATCAAATTATTTTTTTTGATTTTTTTTGTAAACTTATTTTTTATTGGTGTTCAATTTGCCAACATATAGAATAACACCCAGTGCTCATCCCATCAAGTGCCCCCCTCAGTGCCCCTCACCCAGTCACCCTCACCCCCCACCCACCTCCCCTTCCCCCATCCCTAGTTCGTTTCCCAGAGTTAGGATCAAATTATTTTTTAAAAAAGATTTTATTCATTTGTTTAGAGAGAGAGGAGGAGGAGGAGGAGGAGAAGGAGGAGCAGAGGCAGAGGGACAAGAAGACTGTGCAGAGCACAGAGCCCAACATGGACCTCAGGACCCCAAGATCATGACCTGAGCCAAAATCTAGAGTTAGTCGCTCAACCGAGTCACCCAGGTGCCCCACTTGATCAAATTCTTTACTTTCATGATTTCTAAACTAAATTAGAACATTAAAAATGTTGTTTTTTTCCTCCAGCATTGGTACATATATTTTATTCAAGAGCTTGGTTGGCTCTTCTGACTTCTGTTACTTCCCCTGGTTTTTATCAGAAGAGGCTTCAATTTTGGCACTTTGCAATGTATGCTTGTGGATTTATCTTCCAGTCATTGTCACATGAATGGAAATCACATTTGTATATAGCCTTTCAATCTTCAGGGACTGAAGAAAAAGATCCGAAATACAGTTGCAATGCTGGACATTCCTTCTTTTGCCCAAATAAGTAACTCAGACGTGACATGACTTGGGAGAAGTGGTAGGCAGAAAGATGCAAAGGGAGTGAGAAGCTCACACCAAAGTTGCTCTCCAACATGAAGAATTTTAGATGGATTTCTTGGCAAACCAGAGAATTTGGAGGGGAGATGTACATGTAGTAACATTACCAGTAATCCTGGTAGTAAACTACTTGAGTGATCATACATACCAATCCTCTTTACAAACTGTGCTCCATATTTTATCTAAATTAGCTGTTTAGTCCAAAAAAACCTGAGATCCCAACCCCAGTTGCTGGGATATGGCAATTTACTGACAAAATTTCAGCCATAGAAAAAGCTAGCAGTGATTCCCTAGGAACTAGAATTCTCTTCCTTTCTTAATGTGTAGAGTTGCGCTTACCGAGATCACAGCCACCAGTACATGGACTACTTAAACTTTAATTTTAATTAACTAAAATTAAATAGAATTTAAGATTCATCTTTTGGCTTTTGATAGCCACATTTGAGTGCCCTGCAGCCCCTTTTGTCTAGGGGCAACTGTATTGGACAGCACAGATAAAGGCTTCATCCAGAAGAGGCAGTAGATCTCAAAAGAAATTTATAAGGGTTTCTCAGCTTTGTCTCACTATCTGCTGCATCCTTTCATTTTTTATTTAAAAAATTTAAGCTTAAAATTCACAGTAGTATGATAATGTATATATCACATTTTCTTCCTAATTATAAAAATCTGGAAAAATCTTACTTAACAGATTTTTTCGATTTAAACATGCTGTTCTTCAATACTTTTTTAAATTCTTAGAAACCAAATGATCCAAGATCATTGGCATTTTACCACATGATGAACCTGAGTGTGCTCTCTTTGTATTGGAATATATAGGTAATTTAGTTTTTAAATGTAAGCTATTCTGAAAATATGATAAAGTACCACGGAATTAGTAAATTTTTAAGAAAACCCTTCCCCCAGATGTTTATAATTTCAAGGCTGTTTGAACTTAAAAGAGTTTCTTTTAAAAAACTTAACTTAGATACATGTGGCTGTGAAGAGCTATAAAAATTTTTATGGCTATCATAAAATAACACATTAATATTAATATACTTGATGCCATTGATGTACCATCTCCATGTGCATTGACTAAATGCTTTTCTTTGGACCTCACTATATTTTTAATTTTAAATAGAGTCATACTAACAATATGCTGATGAGAGACATTTCAAGTCAGTTTAATTCTAAAAAGCAGTAACAATTCTATTTCTAGGTTGTTGGTTTTATTGGCTAAAATCTTAGTTTATTTTTTAAAAGATATTATTTATTTATTCATGAGAGACAGAGGCAGAGACATAGGCAGAGGGAGAAGCAGGCTTCCTGGAGAAAGACTCATGCAGGACTTGATTCCAGGACCCTGGGATCACACTCTGAGCCAAAGTTAGATGTTCAACCACTGAGCCACCCAGATGCCCCTAAAATCTTAGTTTAAATAAACCAATTCTCCACATACATCTGACTTACAAATATAAGTAGAAAGAGAGGTCATGGTTGTCAAAAATAGGACAGCAATACCAGTGATTTGTGGTTGCCCTTATTTAAACCCTGAGATACCTGATACATAAACTGTACCCAGATGCCTCCTCTCCCCAGATATGATCCATTGGAGAATGTAGATGACTCAAAGAAACTGATTACCTTTCAGGGAAAAAAAACATATGCTCTCTAGACAATTAGTCAGTAGCTTCTTCTCTTACGTGAAAAAACACATTTTATCTGAGTCACTTAGTGGTTGGTGAACATCCAAATAGACTAAAAATAGATGAAAAATTCATATAAACATGTTTTCTTGTTCATGTTTCTCCTCAAAGAAAAACTCTGTAAAAGCAACATAATCCTCAATGAGCCTGATAAGTCCACAGATTGCTTAATGACTCTTTCACATTGAAAATGGTGTGGACTGGGGCGTCTGGGTGGCTCAGTTGGTTAAGCAACCGACTCTTGATTTTGGTTCAGGTCATGATCTCAGGGTCAGGGATCAAACCCTATATCAGGCTCTGTGCTCTGTGTAGAATCTGCTGGAGATTCTCTCTCCCACTGCCCTCCCTATCATGTATGCAGGCTCTCTTTCTCTTAAAATAAATAGAATAAAATAAAATAAAATAAAATAAAATAAAATAAAATAAAATAAAATAAAAATGGACCACAAGCATTGCATGTGTATTTAGGCATGACTGAAAAGACTGATATGGGACCAAGAGCACAAAGAGAGAGTCCATGTGTGAAACTCAATTCTATTTCAATTCAACAAATATTAAATGAGCAGCTACTGTGGAGAGGGCATGTACTACAAGAGACTTTGGAGGCTGCAGTTGGGGGAATAAGAGGTAAAGTTTAAGACAAAAAAGACGAGGTTACTTTTTATCACACGTACCTAAGTCAACCTGATTTTTTAAAATTGAACTGCTCTCCCTACTAAACATGAAAAAAATGTATGTTATGTGGCAAATCGATGACGTGGATCTGAATTAGATTTAGTTTTTCTCTCTAACTTTTCATTAAAAAGTTAAAGAGGTGGCTAAGACACAGTCTGCAAAGAAACTACAGGTATATCAAAATAAATCATGCTAATGTGGTTTACATTTTTTAATTAAAATTTTAGTACTATTTATAGTATTATGTATGTGGAGGAAGTTTTAAGATGCAGGAAAAACTCTTTACAGATAGAAATACATCATAAAATGTTTTCATTTTTAGCAAAAATGATATTGTCAAAGTACAAAACACCAGGCAATCCTGGTGGCTCAGCGGTTTAGCGCCGCCCTCAGTCCAAGGTGTGACCCTGGAGACCGGGATCGGGTCCCACATCGGGCTTCTTGCATGGAGCCTGCTTCTCCCTCTGCCTGTGTCTCTGCCTCTCTCTCTCTCTCTCTCTCTCTCTCTCTCTTTCTCTCTCTCTGTGTGCCTTTCATGCATAAATAAATAATCTTTTTAAAAAAAAACCAAAGTACCGTATTTATTTTTTAAAAAGATTTATTTATTTATGCATGAGAAACAGGGGCGGGGGAGGGGGGGCAGAGATACAGGCAGAGGGAGAAGCAGGCTCCACACAGGGAGCCTGATGTCAGACTCGATCCTGGGACCCCAGAATCACGCCCTGAGCCAAAGGCAGATGCTTTAACTGCTGATCCACTCAGGTGTCCCCAAAGTACCTTATTTAAAAACAGAACATCAAAAACACAGGAAAAAAATTTTAAATTTTATTGCCAGCCAAATTACATTGAGTAAATTAAATGTGTGTCAGTAGGGTCTTCCTATGCTCTGAAGCTGTGCTTCTCAAATGTTAATATGCATGTGAATCACCCAAAGAAACTATTAAAATGCAGATTCTTGGGTGCACCTGAGTGATTCAGTAGGTTAATCCTGCAGCCTCTGACTTTTGTTTTCAGCTCAAATCGTGATCTCACAGTCCTGGGATCCAGCTCTGCATTGAGCTCTTCACTCAGTGGGAAATCTGCTTTAGATCCTCTCTCTCCCAAATAAATAAATAAATAAATAAATAAATAAATAAATAAATAAATAGTAGATTCTTATTCATGAGGTTCCAGGGTGTGACCTGAGATTGTGCACATGGAATAAGTTTCCAGGTAAAGCAAGTGCTACTGTTTCTACTCTCTTCAAGTTAACACTAGTCTAAAGAGTATTTTTATTAGCAATGATTACAAGCAAGCTCTTTTCCTTATAGACTTTATGAGAGCAATTTTTAAAAATTAGAATTTCATTGTTAACTTTGAAATTAAGATCTCAGTTATTTGTGTGGATGGACAAGAGCAGCCTATGTTTGTGATTTAGGGGCTCATACAAACCACTCCCAAGAAAGAAGAAAGCATGCCAATCATAAAGGGTGTAATCACCAGAAATTGAGTTCTTTGGCTTAAAGTAGTTTCTCCAGACTTACCAAGTAATAATTCCTGAGGTAGTTTTTTAAATATAGATTCCCAGAGCCCATCCTGGCCTAACTCAACCTGAATTCCCAAAGAAACGATCTGGAAGTTTATGTATTTGGTGTTTCTTGCTATCAGGAAAGTTTGGGGAAGAAAAGATTGCTTCTTTGAGTGCTTTATTTTAAATGTAAATGCCACTTACAAAAGTCACCTAGTAAACTCCTATCAGTCATAATCTATCCAACTGCCTTTTCTTGTGACAACTAAAACTAGAGTTAATGGGAAAGATATTTGGATCGGGAGACAAATAGTGCTGTCAAAAGAAAGCTGGATCACAGAAGGTGTAGCAGGAGCAACTTCTAGGCAAGCAATCATGAGAAGTAAAGAAAGGAAATAATAGCTCACATTGGCTAGGAGCTTACTGTGTGCTCAGGACTTTCCTAGGTGTCACACACAATAACTCTCTTGACCCTCACAATGTAGGTTCGACTTTTAGAAGGTAGGTTCTACTTTTGACCCCATTATACAGATGCAGAAACTGAGGCAAACCAGCTAAAAAACAGCAGAGTCAGTTTTTAAACCTAGGCAATCTAGCTTCATAGCCCACTCTAATGTTCACATGCTACATTCTCCCCAAAACAAATTCTGACAACTTTGCAAACCTGCTCAAGACCAATCACACATGCTACAACCATGGGTTAGTATCTGAGAAGAGAGATGACTTTGAACCAGTTACAATACTATAAAATTGACTTTCTCAGCTCAAAAATAATCGAGTATTGGCCATTCTGTATGGCTTAATCTACACTAGATGTTTTAGTCAACATTTGAGTGCTGAGTACTTGAGCCCTCACTTCTAGATCTAGAGGTGTAAGCATGCCAATCATAAAGGGTGTAATCACCAGAAATCACCAGGTCTAGACTGGTTACAATGACTTCTAAGGCACGTAAAACCCACCTCTGCGTACAAAGGTTGACAGTCTAGGTGGATAGAGACCACTTTGGAGTTAGCACAGAGTCAAATGGCTATGCGGGGCTTCCATGGTTGAGACCCATACAGCTTCTGAGCCTGTAATCCATCACCATCCTCTGTCTCCCCAATAGCTTCACTCTGCTTCTAGAAATCAAAGACACAAAGGAAGATGGCCCTTTTCACTCTAAAGGCTTTCTCTGGTAAAGCAGGGCAGAAACCTCAAGTAATAAAAGTTGCTCAAATGACACATCATCTTAAAGTTTGTAACCTGTTGGTTCACAGACCAATTATTTACTATAAATATATTTTATTTGGCCCATACTGCAGTTTATTTTTTTAAACAAGCTTGAATTAAATGCCAACATTTTAAATGTGAGAGATGTTTTTACACAAACAACTGGATTTCTGGCTCCTCTTGAAACCCTGGAAGACCAGGCACACGTGCATCTCCTTAACAGATGGCAGAAGCATATTAGCAGGGGGGTCCTTTGCGACCTGTGGGTACTCCTACCAGCCTCTACTCACCAGCCCTGGTGGTCTCCTAGACCTGCAGTGTTCAGGCACTGAAATTTGAATCTCCCTGTTCTACCTTAGGTTCCCTAATGTCTTCTGTTTCCTAGGAGAGCCTCAAGCAACTCATTTTATTATGGCCTCCAGGGCCCATTCATGGAAAGACAAAGGATATAGGGACTCGAGCTTTGGAGGTAGATGGATTGGGGTTCAAGGATGGGCCTGAGGCTTTAGAAGTCATTCAGGAAACTGCTCATGTGATAGCAGTTTCACTCCCAGGTGAGTCATGGAGACAAGCTGGTTCAGCATTTCTTTTCCATTTCATCTTTTCATAGTTCTGCCTTGTTCTCTCCTAACTTCCATTTATGCAGAACTTTGTTGAACCTGAACAAGTGCCTAAATGTTTGTTTCATCTCATTTTACTGCCAAGACAGAATGTTTCCCCTACTATGTATGTGACCTGAGTCGGAAGTTACTATCTCTCAACATGACCATTGATATCTTTAGTTAGATAAAGCCTATTCAGAATCAGTGTATCCTTTTCCAACCACCAGCAAAATGTCAACTGTATTTGTAAAGCAGAAAGCGTATCCTTTGATTTTTTTGGTCTGCTGGTTCCACTGGGGCCTCACTTTCCTAACTTAACCTATACTGAGATTATATAGGTTGGTTAGAATTGTGCTTAATGTTTTTACCTATCAAAAAGAATTTGTATTTTCCTGCATGTTCTTGGGTTATTTTCTATGCATAGTTTCTCCATCTAGATTTAGATAGCTTTATGGGCAGAGATAATTCCGTTGTCTTTCGTGCATCCTTGGACACTTAAGATACTGTTAGGCGTGTTACAGGACTCCAATAAATACTTCTTGGTCACTGACTCAATTTTTGTCCTCCCATTTCATTTGCTTGGAATTTCATGTGTGTGCTTGGATTTGAGATAATATTTCTTTTTATTTACTTAAAAAATAACCAATAAACAAATTATTATGAAATAGCATCAGGAATTTCACAAATCTCTGTCTTTTGTTTGGGATTTTAGTCTGGAACAAAACCTTGGCATTACATTCATATTAGAAAAAATGCTATTAGACAGTGAAGCTTCAAAAAGCATATGAGGCAAATCTTTCTTCCTTAAAGGAACTGCCACCATATCTACTTTGGGAAATACTTATCATAGAAGCTATTTTAGCATGCATTGCATCTGTGTGTTGCCATGTGTTGTCCAAAAGACTAATTATTGCATATATATATATATATATACATATATATACATATATATGTATTCAATAAATATTTTTGTTTTGCTTTGTTATATTAACGTCTATTAAACAAATATATATATATTTGGTATGCATATATATATTTAATGATAATACTGCTTTAAAGGGAAAGTGAAAATCAGAAAATGAGAAGACTAGAGTCAGATAGCAAGGAAAGCAAACATAGGAAGGAAAAACAGAAAGAAAAGCAAACATAGGAAGGAAAAACAAAGAAAAGCAAACATAGAAAGGAAAAACAGAAAGAAAAGCAAACATAGAGAAACAAGCAAGAGTCACATGTTGGGAGCAGTAGGGGTATGAGGGAATGGTAAGATTCAGGATTAACTCTACAACCTACCATGTTTGCCAGAATATTATGCATTGCCAACCCTGAAGTGCATGGCTATATGCAGCCATGTTGGCTCTATGCTGCCCAACTCCAGGGGATGCCATGCACACAGACTCTATGGGAAGCATGCCCTGAGTTGTACAACACAGAGGCCCTGAACAATACGAAAGAGACCAAACCAGTCCAGACCAGCAATCCTTATATCTGCATTATCAGAATCAGGGAGCCACAGAAAATACTTTATAACATGCCAACATACTATCTTGTGATTCTATGTTCTCTACTGATTTTAACACAAGAATATATTGTGGACTTAGAAACATATTCCCAAATGGGAAAGAGGGCAAAGAGGTGGGGGGGAAGGTGAAGAAGGTGAAGGAGGGGGAAGATAGGGGAGAAACAAATAGACATGAAAGGGAGAAAAGGAAAGAAGAAAGAAAGGAATGTCTATCTTGAGTATTTCTAAGCATAACACCCTGTATTTTTTTCCTTACAAATTATTTAACTTGGGTTCATCTTTGAGCTTCCAAGTATGATGAAACAAAAGCACTCATCTTCCTCATGATCTCCAACAGTGTCTTCTCATCTAATTTCCCTACATCCAACTTGTTGTTTCCCAAATCTATTCTCAATTTGGCCACCAGTTATCCTCCCAGATCACAGACTGGATCATGTCCCCCCTATTCTCCAGCATCCGTTATATAAAGCCAGTTACCCAACAATTAAGCTGAAGCTTCACTAGACCGGCCTACTTTATTCACTGACCTCATTACCAAGTCATAAATCTCCCACTGCATTTATTCAGTTTTTATGCCCACACATCCCATCCACTGGATTGCTCAGCCAGGGAGGGCCCCATGCATGTCACAACCACACTTGTGTTTCTGTTCATGCTCTTCCCTTAGGGAAGCTTTTCCACCCTTCCAAAATTTCTATCCCATTCTATTGCAGAGTTCTCTCCATTACACTATGAACTTCATGACACCTAGGATCCTGTCCATTTTCTTCTCACTACCTGATGCCCAGCAACTGGATACTCTGGAGGGGGATGATTTTCCTATTTGTCTTTGTCTCCTGTGTGTCTGGCCCCACAAGCAGTGAATGCCCCAGAAGTGCTGGTTAAATGTAACAAATTTAAACTCCACATTTTGAAATTCTGTTGTTTTTAATGCCCCACCTCAGATACAGCATCACTGTGAAATCTTGCCTGATTGAGATGGTCTTATCTACTCCATCCTTCTTGTTCTTTTGTGACACATTTTTAATCAGCTCTGTTGCAGCACCTGGTTTCTCCTATACTCTAACACAAGAGTGGTTTATGTGTTACCTATAATTTGAACTGAATCATAGGTAAGAAGTGGATAGAGTTAATTTAGTACAACTTCTCACCATTGTAGTGGCTACTACCCCACCACCCAATATTTTCAGCCATTGAGTCTTCCTTACATCCTACCACTTTACTCAACAGTTACGGACCTCTCTGTATCCCAGTGTTTTGACTTTGTTATATTAACATCTACTAAGTAGAGCCCTGGGTGTCAGACAATGAGCCTGTTCAAGAAAATACCACAAGGGAAATTGAAATAAAGAAGTCTATTACATGTTGTGAAGAAGGTACATGGCACCACTAAAGAGGGCACTTGGGAAAGTCAAGGCAGGGTGCACTTGGGAAAGTCAAGGTAAAGCACAGGACCTGGGCTCTTCCTTTGTTAGGTCTGTGGGGAAGTGCTTTGGTTTCCAAGGCTAAAGCTGGATCAGACAATTTGAACCAAAAAGAGTAGGGTTTTGATAAGCTTCTGCAGGTCTTTCCTAAGAGGGCCCAAGGGAAAGGCCTTGAGAGGCAGGAGAGACTGTTAATCACAGGGGACATTAGAGAAGTTGTCTTTACTTGTGACTTTGTGGCTGTCATCCAGGTCATGTGTTTGTGTGAGGAATTAGTGTCAGTTTAAGGTTGCTGGCAGCCATTTGACCAAACAAAATGGAAGCTAAGGCAGCAATATCATTGAGTGTTTGAGCTAAACTCTCCACACCTAGCCACTGTTCTACTCTCTTAAGTGGCACTCAGAATTAAACTTCTTAATCCAGATACTGTCTGCAACTCAATTGGGGGTTCCTTCCCATAACTGTAATGCAGGCTTGTGTTAATATATCCTGAGGTAACCTTAGTATTTTTAGAGCCTCTTTTTCTTGTTGACCATATATTAACTTTATGATCAAAATTTGTCTTGAATCCCTACTCAATTACATTTTATTGGTTGGGAATAGGTTTTGTTCTATAATTCCATGCTCTGTGCCAACACTACTCTATTTGTTGAGTGAACAGTTTGCTGAAAGAATTGCATGTTAAATGAAACTAATTATGGCTTAATACAGGAAAAATCTTGACCAAAAAGATACTGTGAAAATGTTTTTCAGTTTCTTTTCTAATATCAATACAGATGAAAGCCAAGTTCCAGTGGTTCTTAAAGCTTGGTTCCTGGCCTGGCAAGCTGCAGGAGCAGTACCTGGAAACTACTAGGAAATGCATATTTTCTGGTCCCATGCCAAACCTACTGACTCAGAAGCTTTGGAGGTGGGGCCCAGAAAGCTGGTTTTAACAAGCTCTCCAGTGATTATAATACACACTAAAGGTTGAGAATTACCATCCTAGTTTATCAAATTGATTATTCCAATGCTGTTCCTTTGAGTTACTATCCTGGCTATGTTTGGCAGGTCTTTCCTTGTAATGAGGAAGAGCAGATTTCTTTCCAAAATATGAGCAATTTATTCCATTTATGAACAGGGTGGTCTTTAGCAATTATTTAAATTGTTAGACCTGCTCTATTCTCATCTATAAAATATGAACAATAATAACAATCTCGCAGCACCAGATTAAGCACAGTCTGTACATAAAGCCTCTAGCTATACTTAAGGTAATTAACATGTATTTTTTCTCATCACCTTTCTTCCTCCTTCCATTTTGTTTTCATATCTGTGGAATCACCTATTTTTTTTTTATTGAAGTCCAGCTGACACGCAATGTTTCATTAGTCTCAGGTACACAACATAGTCATTCAACAACTCTATAAGTTATGATGTACTCACCACAAGTGTAGCTACCATGTGTCCCCATACAACACTATTATAATATCATTGACTATATTCCCTATGCTATCCTTTTTATTCCTGTGACTTATTTACCCATTTCTTGATACTCCATCTTAATGATCTGTCTGATGTTGACACAGAAGAATTTCCAAAAACTTATTCTATAATTCTCATTCAGCTAAATTTCCATTTGGCCCAGACATTCCTACTATCTATTCCATGATTTTATATTTATACCTAGGAAATTATGCCTAATGAGTTCATGGATGTGGAATGGGTATCATGGCTAGGCTTTCCATTGAAAGCTCACCTGTAGAAGTCTAGGTTTATTAACATGAGATTTGCTCATAAGTAGAGTCAAGAAGTCTTTACTGAGTCTACCCAACGGGCAGGGCAATAAGCATTGGGTATTGGTGATACTGCAATTCATTACAATACAATTCATTTTCTCGTGGAGCTTCCAGCCAAATGAGTTTATCTTATCTAGTTGACTTCTCTCTAACAAAATTTATTTTTCTGAAGAAAAAAAAACTACTATTTAGTGACTAAAGTAGAAAAACATGATGGAAATAGAAGTGTAACTATGTGCAAGAAGGAAAGGAAAACCAGTGTGTCTCCAAATATAAAATCTTGATTTTTAAAACCTGACCTTCAATAGCCTATACTCACTAGGAGAATTTCCAGTTGTACCAAATCTTAGCCCTGCCAGGAACTTCTGGAAATATAAACTTCCTTTTAATCACTACTAAAGGTGGAAAAATTCTGTTTAGAAAGAGCTTGATTAATTTCAGCGTTATAATCATGATTTTAGTCAAATGCATTATTATTACTGGGTACTTAAGTTTTTGGTGAAAAGTCCTGTGGGGGTTTTTTTCTGTGAACTTGATTTGCTCAAAGCGTGCACATCATAAGCTTCTTAAGGAAAAGTGGAGAACAGAGATTTGTTCTGCCCCCAAATTCAGTGCAGTATACTTCCAACCGTAAGACCTCAATAAGGGATAGTTTATAAAAGATGATTGTGGTTTTCCCACCAAAAAGTAAATTAATGTGGACCTATTGGTTCCAATTTTCCACTGAAAATTTTAATAAACATAGATGTTATCCCCAAGAAAAGTGGTACCAATTTACATTTTTCTCTAACAGAGTAAATAGTGTACATTTTGTCAAACCCTCAACAATGCTAAGACTTATTAGTCTTTCTATTCTTTACCAGTCTAATCAATAAAACATTGTAATTCAATGTACTTATTTGCACTCTTTAGATGTGAGATTGAACGTAATTTTGTGTCTCTATTGTTTTTCTTTCTGTGAATTGTCTATATTCTGATATTTGTTCTTAATGATATGTTTTGCTTTTTGCTTTTTGATTTCATTATAGTTTTGCAAATATTTTTCTAAATTTAGTGTGTATGTCTTTATTTTGGTTTTCTATCCCAGTGGTCAGTAGTAGAGAATTTGGTTAAGTAGAATAGAATATTACACAGCCACTAAAAATGGTGATGTGGATCTCTATTCATGAATGCACATATTCATTATACATTACATTGTTGAGCTTACATGAAAACAAAGTAAGGATTGGCTTTAGTTTTGTTATCTCTTTTGTTATAGAGTGTGTTAATATATGAGTAAGTGCTCAAAGAACAGCATTTTCCAGATTTGGGGGTTTTGTTTTCCAAAAGGGAATTCCAGTGGTATAAGATTAAGAACCACTACATAGTAACCTTTTCTTGGTGGTTTTCATAACATAAGCAGATATTAAAGTTTCTGAAAAGGTCTATGACAGAGAAGCATGCTTAACATCGTTTAACCTAGCATTTCTCAGACTTACTGTATCACTTAATTCTTCCCATTAAAAAATAATATATCATCTGAACCAGGGCTCTAGGTAGCCCAGTTGGAGAACTCAAGTATGGAAAAGCATTTAGGACATTCACCAAAATGGTAGGAGTAGTTATCACTGGATGCTGGACTTTAGGTGAGTTTTATTTTGTTTTATATTTTTTTCTCTAATGTAGGGATTTTTTTAATATGAATTACTTTACAGTTAGAATAAATAATATAACCTTTTCATTCTCATAGTAAGAGGAAAAGTTTAAAAGAAAAGCAAATTTAGGACTCTTAAAAACAAATCATCATTGATTTAACTGACTTGCCTTGAGAATTTTTTTTAAGATTTTATTTATTTATTTGACACACAGAAAGAGCACAAGCAGGTGGAATAGCAGGCAGAGGGAGAGGGAGAAGCAGGCTCCCCACTGAGTGGGGAGCCCAATGATCCCAGGACTCTGGGATCAAGACCTGAGATGAAGGCAGATGCTTAACAGACTGAGCCAAGCAGGCACCCCATCTGGAGAATTTTAAGGGCATTTGTTTTGTAAACAGAGATGTTATCAAGCATTATCTGGAATTGTCTCTCCAGTCACATGGTGGATTTGGACGGATTCTATCCTATTCACTTCTCAAATGCTAAAGAGTATGCACTGGTATAATGATACACTCACCCTGAGGTTCCCCAGCAGAGAGCAGCTGTTCCCTAGGTAAGGAGCTGGAGGGAGATACAGAGATACAGAGATGAGGAAGGCATGAATGGACAAACAGCTGAGCAGGTTAGAATTATTAGAGACCAGCGTTCCCATGCCTGCTTGTTCAGCATTTGCCCCCTCCTTCAAGAACTGTGTTTGAGTAACCTCATCATGGTAGTAATGTTTCCAGACAGGAGCAACTGAATAATATCTCCTTGAATAATATCTCCACGGAAAACATCTTTGACTTTCTTCTTAAAATGAAAGTGTCTCACTGTTTTTATTTACATAATTTTTTCAGATAGTTGCTGAAAATACTTCTAAAAAAATTTCTAAAAACAAGCTTCAACTGAAGTGAAGATGCAACTGATCCTGAATAACCTGAGTTCTTAGGGAAAACGTCTCTTCATCAGCATCTGTGTACAAAACCAAAGACACAAGTCTTGCAAGATTTGCTCATATGGTGGCACTTATGGGCATGGCCTTCTAAGGCAAGCAGCAACTTGGAAGGAGCAATGCTGTTTCCAGCAAAAAGGTTTTATTAAAACTGTAGGCAAACTACAAATGGTATTCATATCAGAAGGGATTTTGCCAAAGGCCTTAGGGGCAAGAAAAACTTAGCGCAGGGTGGCACCAGTCTCGTGACTCAGGCTTAGTCAAAGTGTTATGTCGGAGTCTTTCAAGGTTACTTCAAAAGAAAAGAATCTAAGTTTCATCTGGGGAGAACAATTGGTACTGGACAAAGGAAATATTAAAGCTATAAAGGAAAACAAAAATAAGCTTCCACTTAAGGGAAGTCCAATAAATCAGGAGCCCATTACTCCAGGACAGAACTGTCAGCAGGAATCCCAGTAAATCACTCCACAACCCTGGCACAATCAAAGAGGTTTCCAGTGGGTAGAGTAATTAATTTTCATCAAGATGACTGAGTGAGCCGGCTCGGCCGCCGGAGACCAACTAGCACAGAGCCAAGAAAATTGTGTTATTCGACGTTTACTGACTTCTAACTCCGATTAGGGAATGAATTCAGGATGAATTCAGGCTCATGTTACGCTGTTAAAACAACTTTTATATTCTTATAACCCAGCCCTTCATCTTCTGATATTTCCGTGGGAATGGCAGGTTTTTGTGATAATGAACACATTTCAAACCTCCCATAAGACAGCACTCACAGATTCTCCTAGGGGTTACTGATTCCTTTCTTGATTCTAATACTTTTCTGATATTTCTGTTTGGTTTTGAGGATACAGCTCTACATTTTCATATCTTTATCCCTCTATGTACTTTTTTTTTTACAATGAAAATAAAGGGAAACAATAAGCATCATATATCAAAGCACAAGTTACTTAAGCTGTTCTTCCCAAATCGATGCAAAAAGTCACCTATCCATTCAGAGCTATGTCTAGGTACACAATGCACGCGCAGGAAAGATGCCTTAAGTACAACCAGATTGACTTTCCTCATTGGCAGGTGTACTTGTTCTGCTTTTTAAACTTTTATTGTTATTATTTTCATCATGACAAGTGCACTCTTTAATCCCCATCGCCTAATTTCCCCATCCCCCCATCTACTTCCCCTGTGGTCACCATCAATTTGTTCTCCATAGTTAAGAGTCTGTTTCTTGGTTTGTCTCTCTCTTTGTTCTGTTTCTTAAATTCCACATTCTGCTTTTTTTAAAAAATTGTAGCCAATACATCTAATACATATGTATAGCACTGAATTTTAGATACATTTTTTAAGCTTGAAGAGACTTTTGCAGATATTAAGTAACAATAAGAACCAAAATTTACGTTGTACTCGCAGCTTAGTAATTATTACTCATTTAATCCTCACAAAAATCAGACAAGCCAATACTATTATTATACACATTTTATAACAATGGAACCAAGGCACAAAGAGTTAAGTAATATACTTATAGTCATGTAATGGGGAAATGACAGAGTCAGGATTTGAATTTAGGCAGTCTGGCCACAGAGGCTGCACCCCTATATCATCCTCCTGTGTTTTGACTCAACTGCTTATTTTTCAAATAGACTCAGTAGGCTTGACATTCCTCCTAAAGTAAGAAAGCAGGGTCTGCATACACCTAAGCCCTAGGTCAATGTTCTTTTCTAAACTTGGGTGCCCCTGAACCAACTACTTCAAATAGACTCACAGAGATAGGTTGTGGTAATTATTTAGAAGTCTCCTAAAGAAGATTTAATAACTCACAGGAATATATGATAGCTCTACTGACAAATTCTTTTCATTCCACCTAGTCACTGTTTCTCCACTGCTTTAACTGTACACCAAGGACAGTCACCCTCTTAGAACAGCCCTTCATGGACCACCTAATGGAAGCAGAAGAGCCCTGAGTCAGACAGCAATTTCAATCCTGGATCTTCACTAAGCTTTGTGAATTTACAGAGAATTTTTAAGGCCTTGTGTTATTATTCCTCATCTGGAAAATAAATGAGTCAGATGGACTGCTGTAAAGATCATGAAAAATGCTTTAATTTTAAATAATCTATATGACAAAAGACCTAACACAGAGTACAGGTGCTAGACAATGTTTGTTGCACTAAATACATTTTTGGCAGGACACTTGGTATTTTAATATTCATTTTTACACATTCTTAAATGCATCTTCTTTTAACCATTAATTATGTTGACTTGGTTTTCAAGTTGGGGATCTCCCCTGCAGACAAAAGGGAAGGATGAAAGGGCCTGGTGGAAACCATTCAACTTTCCCAATTGCACCAGTGATGTCCCTAAATAACCACCCCTTATCTTGGAGAAATAGCTGTGGATAACACCACAAATAATACTCTTACCAAATTTTCAACATGGTGCTTGTTAATCAATGAATTTTCTAGAAGCTTTGAAGAGTAAAATGATGTTCCCATTAGGATCTGTATTCTAGCTATCCCATATCTCCTATACTCCAAAGGCATGGGGATAAGTGTCCACTTGGCACAGTGGGTCACATGGCTGCATACTGAATACACCCAGGGCAAGTAGAAGAATCCTTAGCTATTGTAGTAAGAGGGAAAAACCAGGAAGCGTTTTGCATCGAGCCCACAAGGAATTCCGGGTTCTACTATAGAAGGAAAGAAACACTGGGGAACCAAAGAACAAATACACACTACAACTTTTTGTTTTTTAAGTTGGAAAAAGAATCTTTTCACTGATGGGCCTAGATTTGGAGCAGCGGAGGACCACAGGATGGGGTCAGAGCCAAGAGGGCTTCATCTTAGGCAGCACCATGGCCGAGCAACATGTCCTGGCCCACCCACAAGAAGGTAGCCTGACCTGTACTAAAACTTTTAATGCATATATCCTCTCAACCTTTCTTGACAAAGTCACAAAGTGGCTAACCATTGGTTAATACTGATGCACTGTGATCTGGTATATTGTAGCCAGATTTAATAGATTACAATCTTCCTGCTAAATCTGAGGATAAAAAGTTTGGGCTGCACTGAAATGTTCTTTATAAATATTGCAGCATGGCCCTTTTGTTCATTGTTTCCAGACTTGCTTATAAAATAGCCCTTTTTGGAATTTCACAATCATATTAGTATATTAAAATCTCTGTATAATTTTACTTAAGAACAAAAAAACTTGTTTCACCTTGTTTAATCCAAATTTATTTAACCATGGAACAATTATTTTATTTTCCTGTGCTTTGTGAATGATATTCACAAAGCAAATATCATTTTTTGTTTTAAAAAAAAACCAATTTTTTTATTTTAAAAATTTTATTTAAAAAAAACTTATTTATTTATTCATGAGAGACACAGAGATAGAGGGAGAGAGAGAAGCAGGCTCCCTACAAGGAACGATCACAAGACCCTGGGATCCCACCCTGAGCAGGAGGCTGACAATCAACCACTGAGCCACCCAGGTGTCCTGCAAATATCATTTTATTATTTATTTTTTTTAATTTATTTATTCATGAGAGACACAGAGAGAGAGAGAAAGGCAAAGACATAGGCAGAGGGAGAAGCAGGTTCCATGCAAGGGAGCCCGATGCGGGACTCGATCCCCGGACTCCAGGACTACGCCCCGGCCAAAGGCAGGCACCAAACCACTGAGCCACCCAGTGATCTCCAAATAACATTTTAAAGGAGGGTTTAGCAGGGTATGCATATCAGAATTGTTTGTGGGAATGTTTTCCAAACACACATAGGTGGAGTTCCCAACTCCAGGTGTGAGGGGATAGAAGAAAGTGAAGGATATCTGCATTTTTCACATTACTGGAAGTGACGTGCTCTCCTATTTGGACACTTTAGAGCAAGGCAAATCTAGTAAAACTCAGCCTGAACCAGGATCCCTCCATTCATAAGTAGGAAACATTAGTCATTTTTCTCTTTATTATTCAAAACACAGATTCTTGCCTTTATCCATTGGAAGTTCTACCCAACTAATAATCTATATATTATAGTGGTTTGTATTTGCGGGCATACCAAAATAATAGCTATTTTCTAGATAATGCATACCACGAAGGAAAGAAATCTGCAGTAAAATATAGCAGAATTGGGTTGCTATTTCTCATTTAAAAGATGATAACTTAAAAATGTAAGGTGACCTACTCAGGATGCCCCTCTCCAGATTGAGGAAGAGTAGAGAGAATTCTTATGATTTCATGAACTCATCAGTATGGCTCCTGGGGAATGTTGTGGGTTTTGGAGTCTTGTCATTCCAGAATCATATTTCTTTCTTGAGCTGTAACTCTTTGAAGCACTGAGTTTTATCACTTTCTGGTTTCAGTTGCTGCTGTGGACTTCTTTTGCCTAGTTTTTTCTTACTTGTTATTTCATTATGATTGGAGTGGGGAGATTCTGCAAAGCAGCTTCATTTCACTGTCTTATCCAGAAAATTCCTTTTAATTTTTGTTTTAAATTATTCATAAATTATTTATAAATAAAATTATTTGTATGTATTACTTAACTTTACGTTATCTAGTTCTTCCTAACTTAATTGCCTTCCTCAAATTCAGTTGCAGAACTTCTTATATGTATATGAATTTGAGGCTATAAAGCTCCCATTTTGAAAGAAAAAAAAAACATGAAAACAGAAACATAATTCTCCTTTTTAAAAGAGAGTCAGACCTAATTGAAAGAAATTGTGAAGCCATTCACCTATTCTGAGGAAATTCTTTTTTTTTTTCCAAAACCATATTGTACATATTTTCTCTTTGCTGGTGAGAGAAGCTACAAGATGCAGAACACTTAGGACTCAGGGAGCTAAACTAATAGCAATGTTCTACCTATGATCTAATGTAATTGAAATTATATTCTGTTGTGTCTTCCCAGTACTCAATGTAAGGAAATAAAGGTTATATCACTATTAATTTTTTTTAAACTGAAGGCCTATTTTAGACATCCACTCTAAAAAAATTCTAAATGCTTTTATGAGTGCAAAGAATCATAAAATATATTTATGTGATTGTGGTATTTCACCAACTGATAACAGAAAGTTTAATTTTTAAATTTCAGTTTTCTGCCCCAAAACTATATCCTTGTTTCTACCAGTACCATAAACACTATGATGTGAGTTCCCATGTTTGAACAGCAGCACTCTATCTCTGCTCTGACATGTGTAAAACAAAAATTGTTTCTAAAGTCACAAATTCTGTAACACAATTCAAAATATTGTTTGTTCTTCAACAAGGTCAACTTTTAGAAAAAAGTTTGCTTTTAGTCTATTAATTTTAATTATTTTCTTCTCCCCTCCTCTTTATCTTATCTTTTTATCTCTTTATTTATGCTCTTTCTCTTTAATACCTATAATTTTCTGCTTTCTTTTGGAGTGGTCAGGTCATTCTGCACTCTACCAAGGATGCCAAATAGCATATAAAACTTTTCTGTCTTCCAAGGTAAATCATTTTGAGCACTATGCTACAAATGATGTCCTTCTTCCATTTTCCTATTGTATTTCTATTGGCCCTCTGTAAGTTTTGTTCTGTGTACTTATCCTCAGATAAGGAGATCCCTATAAAGACCTAGTGTTTCCAAAAGACTAGGGAAATAGCAAATCCTTGGCCTTGTTTATTTCCTAGTTGGGTGCTGGTCAAAATGCCAACTAAGACTTACTGAGGAAGAACAGGTTAACATCGTGCGGTTTCTAATTCATGTCCCAGTGTCTTCGAGGATTTCAAGTAGTACAGCTAACCTAAGGGGAGATCTTCAAATCCCATTCCTTAGGTGCCTGATATTCCTAACAAACTGTATATGTTTGTAATCCATAGCATCCACTAAAACTAGGACTTTTCCTATTTCTTCTCCAACCACCTTGGTGTTGAAAGTCTCAGGATGCAGTGATCACCATTCTCCCCCTGCTTCCAAACTTGTGAAAGCTGAGACCATTTGTGTCCACAGAGCTTAACTATCAGAATGGAGAAATTAGGCCATCTCTGTCAACATGACTTAACTATTTATTTCAGGACACTATTAAAGGAAGATAGGAATGTAAATCAACAAATAATCTCATTGATTGCTCAGTAAATTCCTGCACACTGATTTATTTAAAAAAGAAAAGAAATCTAGGCACCATCTTGTTTATGAAGATTTACTCAAGACCCTCACTTCATTGCATTTACCAATCCTAAACTATTATGTCATGAACTTTGCCCAGTTTTAATATGTTCCCCATCATGAAAGATCAGCTTTAAGCAACTTGAGTCTGGACACTAACATATACAAATATCCTCTCCTGATCTCCCTCTTCTGATACATTTCCTTTTTCTTTTCTAAGATTTTATCTATTTATTTTATTTGAGAAAGAGAAAGCATGGGGGGTAGGGACAAAGGCAGAGGGAGGGAATCTCAAGCAGACTCTGTACGAACTATGAGCCCATAGACTCCATCTCATGACCCCAAGATCATGATGTAAGCTGAAACGAAGAGTTGGCTGCTTAACCACTGAGCCACCCAGGTGCCCCCTCTTCTGAGACATTTCTAAGACAATGATGATAGTGTTCTCCCTTATGACAGTATTCTGGTAAGAATAGTTTTGATTGATCCGCAAGTTTTCTGGTAGTCTTTTCGAGAGATGACATCTCCTGAAAATATTTGTCATCTTAACGAGTTTGCATATTTTTTTGTATGGAGAAAAAATGGGAGTAGAAGAACAGTATAATTCTCCTCCAAAAACATGACTAAATGGAATTGCTTACACATTTTTCCTCGCTGATTTATCTCCTGGGCTTAACTCTGAGCCTAGAAAGAAAGGGAGATGTCTTCCATTATTTCAAGTTTGTGAAGTTGGTTTTGTTACAGTAGGCAAAATACAGCTAGGCTAAATTTGTAGTTGAATTGTTATCAATCCAGATATCGGCAACCTCAGTGTCTTGGGATTTCTCCAAGTATCTGCAGCAGGTTGTCTCTAAGGGTTACATTTGGGCTGTGTTTTCATTTTACTACATTTTTATCTTTAAAATCATTTTAGAGGAGGTTGGAAAAATACTCCATAAAGAACTTTTAGATAGATGTCATTTTAAGCAGAAATTTTTGCTCCTTTTCAAAGCAAAATATCTGTGTCTATTGTTCAAATTGGCCATTCATTTGTTTTTGCTTCTCTTCATTAAAAACCAGTATTCATGGAGTATACTACCCAGGGCCAACCATTATGAACTGCATTGAAGATTTGTCTTCCCTACTCTGGAGAACAATCTATTAGAATAGTCCCATCAAAAGTAGCTTTTACATACCTATTGTTTATATGAACATAGAATTTCTCCTTGAGAAGAAAAGGTATTGGATAATGAAAAACGGTGTTCAATATTAGAAAGGAACAGAAGATATTTTTAAAAATCCAAAAAAAATTTTTTTTAATTTTTTAAAACAATTTTAAAAATCCAAAATATTTAAACTAAGAAAAGGGCTCTTGACTCAAAATTTTGAAAAGGCCACATTTCCAACAGATTTATTTTATCATGTTTCCTCTAGAATAGTCTTGTAAATGGTCACTTATATAAACACTTGAAAAAAGTTGCAAGTTTTTCCAGGCTAGAAGTGGATACTGACTTCTCTCCTCTTCCTTCTCATGTACCTCCATATCAGAAGGTATCCTATAAAAAAAAATTACAAAGAACTGGTGGTTTTTTTAATTTATTTGTTGGAAATGATTTTCAAATACATTCAGTAATCATATCCTGAAGTCCACTTACACACGGCCTATATTTTGAGTATTACTGAAGTCAAAGTGACTTCTAAGAATTTTCAATAATGTGTTAGCTTTGCCATCGATGTAACTTATGTTTGACCAATTTCCAGAGTTGAAATTACTTGTTCTAAATCCACTATTAACTAACAGTCAATTAGTAAAAATGAGAACGCCATGTTAGGCAGGAATTAGACTCAGATTAATACAGAAAAAACAAAATTTGTGAAGATATGGTGAATTACTTTTCCAACGTGTGACGATCTTTTGTTTTGATTTTTTGAGACAACTCCTCTTTCAAATATTTTCCCAGTCATCACATAAGAACAATTACAAATAGTTGATTTCAGGTTAGAAATTATGACCCAAGTGCCTATTTTACATAATTTCTATGGACTATGACCCACTACACAGAATTTTATCTCCTATACTACTGACTGATTGAAATTCCACAGAAAGTTTTACAATTAATTGTATTCAGTGGTTTTTGTATGAATAGTCCTAGTAGTGTTAACACAGTGTGAATGCATTTTTCATCTTTTCTTAACACAAGTTTTTAAAAGGGAAAGTAGGAAAAACATATAAGAGTGTTGGGTACATATAGGGTATGGGAATTAGCATTAGAGAATACTAATGAAAATAGGATAGGGTGCAAATATAAAGATTAAAATACAAAAACACATAGTTTTTTCCCCTCAGAATTTGCCAAGATTTGACCCCACATGCAATGGCTTTTCTGCTCATGAACAATATGAATTATATCCAGTTATATTCTCAGTTCTGTTCTTCCCACTATGCATATCAATAACTATTAAAAGAGGAACATTGTTGGGGCACCTGGGTGGCTCAGTCATTAAGTATCTGACTTCAGCTTAGGTCAGAATCTCAGGGTTCTGGGATCGAGCCCAGCATCAGGGGTCCCTGCTCAGAGGGGAGTCTGCTTCTTCCTCTCCTTCCACCGCTCTCCCTCCTGCTCTATCACTCTCTCTCTCAAATAAATAATTTTTTTTAAAAAAAGGAAGACTATTCTCTAGTTGCTCTCCTTTCCCTGAATACAGAGGAGAAATAAAGATTTTCTTTTTTTTTTTAAGATTTTATTTATTTATTCATGAGAGACATACAGAGAGAGAGAGAGAGAGGAAGAGAGAGAGAGAGGCAGAGACACAGGCAGAGGGAGAAGCAGGCTCCATGCAGGGAGCCCAACGTGGGACTCCATCCCAGGTCTCCAGGATCAGGCCCTGGACTGAAGGTAGCACTAAACCTCTGAGCCACCCGGGCTGCCCGAAATAAAGATTTTCATGGCAATCTAATACCAAAGTGATTTTGAGGAAAGGAAGGTATTTTTCTACCCTCAAATTTCTCAAATTCTATTGCAGTTTTAGGGATGTTTACTGGACCCAAATCCTACAAGTTAAATCCCAATCTTTGCACCCAGCAAAAGAATCTCTGTAGGTTGGCCAGTTTTAAGGCCATCTTGGTATTAAGGTTTAGAACAGAATTTGCCCAAAGTAGGCTTAAGGAGTTCTTAACAACAAAATTCTGAAATTTGACCTTGAGCTGGATCTGGAATTCCCAGTCCATTACAGTGTCAAACTATTCTCTGAAATACAGAGACAACAGATTTGACAAATTGTCAGTTCATATCATCTATATGCCTGTGTCAACAGAAGACAGAATTTTTTTAAAAGATATTATTTATTTGTTTGTTTGCATGAGAGAGGAGTGGGGGAGGGAGGGAAAATCTGAGGCAGACTCCACACTGAGCACAGAGCTCAATGGGGGGCCCCATCACATGACCGTGAGATCATGACCAGAACCAAAACCAAGAGTCGACACTTACCCGACTGAACCACACAAGCACCCCGGGGAAGACAGAATTTCTTAAGAGGCATTATTAAGAAACTAGAGAGGATGTTATAAAATTCCCATTGACAAAGATTCTGTGTGGGATGAAGTAGATGAGAGTCTGCCTGGAGGTAGGGGATGGCTTTCAAATTGTCCCCTCAAGTCAAGGCATTTCCTGACCTAGCAGGGCACTGGACAAGAGTTGTGCTAAGATGCTTTTGCTGCTCAGGGCCATAAACACTTTCATCAAGAATCCTGTCTTGTGTTTGTGCTTTTATTTAATGGAACTATAAACACTTAAACGGACAAAGGAGAAGAAAGCTAATACACCTCCCACCCCTCTGAAGAGTGGTAAATGACGCAGAGGACAAAGAAAGGAAGGAAGCAGGAAACAAAGTAAGTGACTGGCCAGGAAATAAACAGGAGTCAAACAATGAACAAGAGACTCGTAAATAAACACTTCAAAACAAATGCCCTAAAGCTGATGTGATATGCAAATCCTATTAATTTCTGTATTCTAAAGAAATGTGGCTATAGGATGACCAAGAGAGGAAGGAACCAGAGTCTGAGAAGAAGGCATAGATAAAATGTGGAAGCAGGAAGAGAGGATATATGGCGTTGGTCTCTGAAACCTTTAACATACAGAATCAAGCGTTCAGTATGCGGATGTTGTGTATGCCAGTTTAAGACCTCTCAAAATAAGAAATTCCTGGAAGCAGAGGGAGGAGGTTGGTAATGAAAGAGGTAGAGGAATTTTATTAGCCAAAGAAAAGGCTTTCTCCAACTTGGAACTCCCTTCAGGTTAAGCTTGCATGCCAAGGATTTATCCATGCCAAGGTCTTTTCAAATGAGTCTGCAAGTGAAATAAAAACACCTGTCATGACTGTGGGTGAACGCTTTTGGACAATTTGGCAAAGAGATATCCCCTTGCTCTGTGAAGGAGACTGCAACCAGTTATACACGATAACCGTTGAGTAATCTATTGTGGAGAAATCAGAGTCTATATGTACCCTCCTTCCAAAGACTGAGACTGGCCTGGCACCTAACGAATACAATTAAATTCTGTAGCCCAGAGCCTTTCTCTATCTTTAAAAAGCATGAAAATGTGTTTCCTATTTGTACAACCTAGTCAGGAAGTCTGACCTCAACCAACTGTGCCACACCAGCTCCCAACCATGCCTCACTACCTCCAACCCCACCGTGCCTTCCACAGAGGGACGGTCCCACACATGAAGCTTATAGAGTGCCCTGGCAAAGCCCACCAAACCTGCTACCAGACCCTCCCAGGGAAAACTCAAAAAGTAAGCAAAATTAACCTCTCTCTACCACTTCTAGAGGTGACAGCTGCCTCAGTCACTCCAGGCCAAAATGATACGGCCCCATGGACCTGAGCAGCCACCATTATTCCAGACCATTGCCCCTACTTACTCTAAAATCATCATAAAATTTCTATCAACTGGCAGCAGGCCCATAAGTTAGTTGATCCGCTTGCCCAACCTTGGACAGCCTCATTTGAAAAAAACATGTATTGGATGTATACATTCCATGTTCTAGACCCACCTTTGTTTGATGAAAGGATTCTACAATTCTTTTTTATTATTATTATCCATGAGAAACACACAGAGAGAGGCAGAGACATAGGGAGAGGGAGAAGCAGGCTCCCTGCAGAAATCCCAATGCAGGACTCGATCCCAGGACCCCGGGATCACCATCTGAGTTTCAAGGCAGATACTCAACCACTGAGCCACCCAGGAGTCCCAGAATTCTACAATTCTATCAGTTAATATTCTTGGTTACAAGCAACAGAAACCCACTACCTTATAGTTGTTGAAACCTTGGGCAGAGTACCTTAATTAATTATCTCACTTGATATTTAACACAAAGCGATGCTATTTTAATTCTCTAAGTACTATAATTTTACAGATAAGCACACTAAGCCTTCAAGAAGCTGAGTTACATGTGCAAGATCATAAAATTAACATGGAATAAAGCTGTCTTTTGAAAGCCAATAAAGCACACAATCTTAAGTACTTAACCACTTTGAGGAAGAGTATATGGTGACTTCAGGTTAGATCCCTGGAGAGACAGGTGTCCATGGATCATCCAACATTTCTAGTTGGAATTTGGGTAAATGGATCTGTTTCTCAGAGAAGAGGTCAAAGCGGTGAACATTTGTAACTAGAATGAAATCTTTGAAGAATATCTTAAACCACTTAGGAATTTTAAACCAAGACCTGGACTCTGTTTCTTATATAAATGGTACATCTGTGGTTTTTAATCTGTGCTAGACTTCAAAACTGTGATATCCTGTTATTGTATGCAACCTTGAACTCCACCTCTGCAGGGGTTCTTCTGTGATTAAAGAGGTTATAATTATAAGCAAATTCAGAGCAACTGAGTACTTATCTAAAAAGATTACCTTTGGCTGGAGGTGAGCTGCACTGAAACTTTACAACAAAATGTCTCTGGACAAGGAGAGTGAGAGAAGAGAAACAAAAGGACACTAATTCATCTGAATTTACTGTTGGTAAGCCTAGCAGTAAAGAGACATTGGTCAATTGCTCTGACCCTGATGAATTTATAAACTGAGATCATTGCCGTTTATACTTGCAGATGTTAACTGGAAAAGTTATATATGCATAAGCCTTTTCTTCCTGGATTTGGCAGATATGTATAATTATATTAAAATGGTTCTAGCACAAAAAAAAATCATATGTATTTTAAGGACCTTCTCTTTGGCAATCTATACTTATAAGATTCACCAAAAAAAAAAAAAAAGTTGCATTTCAAGAATGAAAGATTTAATTTTCCTTAGAGAAAAACCAAATTTCAAGAATTCTTAGGTTTCCTAGTGAGTCACCAACATTGGTATTTACGCAAAGGAAGGAAGTCAGAAAATCAACCGTAAGCATCAACCTCCTCTATCCCACATAACAAGTTCTGTCCCCCTTCAAACAAATCTATTTAGTCATTAGGAAGGTGACTACATACTATCATAATGTTTCAACTTGTCTATAAGTGTCTATGATTCAGTCTGTCTCCTAGACAGGTTCAATAAAAGTCACCATGTATAGAGGCTTGTCAGTGAGGTAAGAGGGAAAACTAGAAATAATAAGAGAAAAAAAAGTGGATGAATCTGAAACAAAAAAAGAGTCAGATACATTATCTCTTTCAGTCATAAAAAAATGATTCTATGGTTCTTATCGTACATAAATCTCTATTGAGGTAGAATTTACATACCACAAAATTCACCCACCAGAAGTGTACAGGTCACTGATTTTTCTTAGTGGGTTTATAGAGTCTGGGAACATTTCATCACCCTATAAATTTCCCGTAGACCATTTACAGTAAATCCCTGCCCCCAGCCCCAGGCAACAACTACTTTGGTTTCTACCTTATCTAGACATTTCATGTAAGTGAAATCATACAATACGATAGCCTTTGTGTCTGGTTTCTTTTTCTTAACATTTTTTTTTTGAGGTCCATGCTTGTTACAGCACAGACAATATGAAACAATTTGTTCCTATTTATTGCTTAATAGTATTCTACTGTATAGATCTATCACATTTTGCTTATCCACTCACTCAATGGATGTTTGGATTTCTCCACCCATTTCTGACTATTGTAAATAATGCTACATGGAACATTCATATGCCAAGCCTTTGTATAGACATATATACTAATTTTTTTCTATAGATACCATGGAGTGGGACTATTATATCATATGATTCTACGATTTCAACAGCAAAATCTAAATTGAAAAGTGATTAAAGCAAAGGTATTTGGGAAGCACAGAATCAAAGAATAACAAGTAGCCAAATTTCTCTCCCAAACTGACATCCTTCTTTCAGGCAAGCCTGCTTAGTCTTCCATTTCCAGTTCTCCTTACCATGATCAGCCCAGCAAAACTACTACTCTGAAGCAGAATACTGCATGGTATGAATCTTTCTGTTTATCACCCTTGGAGAACAGTGTTTTCTTTTCTTAGAAAACAAAATAAAACAAGAAAGCCAGACTCATCATCTCCAGCTCTCCTACCCCGAGATATTTTCCACTAGAAATTCATGGAATTTCAATTTCTTTAAGTAACAGGAGACTAGTCAGCTCTTTATATATTTTGAGGGACTTAAAACTGCACACAAATTTCTCTGGCAGTTTTTTCCCCTGACTCCTTTCTTGCTTTCTCTGCCTTTCATCATCCTTGAAATATCCATGCTTTTTGAGGGATCCATTGCTTCACTTTTCTTTTGGCTCTGATTTCCCCCAAGATGATCTCATCTGTTATTCTTCACATCCTCGGGACTCCCCAACCTGTATTCTCTAACCTCTCATTCTACTTCAAGACCCATATTTGCAGCTTCCTTTTCAAACTTTTATTCAGTAACCCATTATAATTCACCATTTCAGAAAAAAACTGAATTCCCCATCTTCATCCATGGACCTGCTCCCCTATTCCATTCCTTATTTTAGGAATTAAGATCACCTTTCACCCAACCCTGTGCATAAAATTCATCCTTCACTCCTACTCTTCCTTGGATCTTTCTTCATATACAATCAAATACTACTTCCGTGGCATTTGGCAGATTTTATCTGCCAAAACTTGTGTCTGCGTCTTCTCTTCCTTTCTAAAAGTGGATACTTGGCTGTGACCCTCTTATCTCGACCACCCACTCCCCTGTCTGCAACCTGTTGTTTCTATCCTCTCTAGTGCTTCTAGGGTGGCCTTTATATAATGAAAGGTGATCATATATCTACCCCCCATTTTAAAAATCCTTTAATGGGGGAACCCCGGGTGGCTCAGCAGTTTAGTGCCGCCTTAGGTGCCTTTAGGCCCGGGGCAAGACCCTGGAGTCCCAGGATCGAGTCCCACGTCAGGTTCCCTGCATGGAGCCTGCTTCTCCCTCTACCTGTGTCTCTGCCTCTCTGTGTGTGTGTATCTCTCATGAATAAATAAATAAAATCTTTTTTAAAAAATCCTTCAATGGCGTCCCATTACTTTCATAAATACAGCCAGCGTTTTAAGTATGGTTTTCCACGTTTTGTGGTATTGGGTCACTGCCTATCTCTTGTTTCATTTCCTACCACTCTGGAGACTCCACCACAGGGAGAGAGAGACCAAATGATAATGCAATTCCTCAGAAATAGAATACTTGCTTCTCACATCATATATACATTTTTGCACATGAAGTTGTCTGCCTGGTATGCTTATCTCTTGCCTTTTCCCCATCTTCACATTTGCAAACTCAACTCCAGGAAGCTTCCCTTGTATCCCCAGAATGGCTTACATTCCCTTCCTTTGTGCTTCCACATGCTTTTCCTGTATCTTGTAATGACAATCTCCGTTCTGTGTTGTAGTTTTTCTTAGTTTTATGATTTTCCCACTTAAGTTTGAATTTGTTTAAGCATTGTCAGTATCACAGCAGAATGTTAAAAGTACAGATTGCTTGGATTTGAATTTTGAGTCTGCCTCTTCCTAACTCCATGATCTGGGGGAGTGTTTTGAACTCTCTGTGCCTCAATTTCCCCATCAGCAAAGTGGGAGGAATAATAGTGTCTACTCCATAGGAGTACTGGGGAAATGAAATAAGTTAATCCACCTAAAACCCTTTGAAGGTTAGTTGTCATTTTCTTCTTCCTCCTCCTCCTCCTCCTTCTCCTCCTCCTCCTCCTCCTCCTCTTCTTTCTTCTTCTTCTTCTTCCTCATCTAGTTCCCAGCTAAGCACATGGCATGTGAGATGTGCTACTTGTGAAAGAAATTCATAAACTAACAATCTTCATAGAAGGAGTAACTAAAATAAGACAATGTAATTTTGTCCTCTCCCATCCCAGGGACTAAAAAGAAAGACATGTATAGAATCAATGAAATCTTGAAGACTATTCATGATTAGTAGAGGTGATATAATGTCACAAAGGCAAGGGAAGAGACTGTTTAAAAGTAAAGAAAATGAAGTTTGGCATATTTTGGAGATGACAAGGAGACAGAAAAATGAAGCAAGGCCATTTGGACCTTTGCACAGAAATTTTGGAGAGTGCACTTTTACTGAAATGGGCATGGCCAGAATCACTGCTGGAGGTGGAGAGGCTGAGTGACTGGTGAGGAAATCAGGACATAGATATGGACCAGTTCAAGAGATCTGACAGTGCAGAGGCACCTGGTTGGCTCACGCATCTGTCTTGGGCTCAGATCATGATGCCAGGGCCCTGAGATTGAGTCCCTCATCCAGCAACCTGCTCAGCAGGGATTCTGCTTCTCCCTCTCCCGCTGCCCCACCCCTGACTAGTGCTTGCTCTCTCTCACTCATTTTCTCTCTCAAATAAATAAAGTCCTTTTTAAAAATTATTTTAAAATAAGAGAGATCTGGCAATGCATAGGAAGGTTAAAGTATGATGGAAGTCAAGGGGAGAAAGAGAATGCTTATGGGTTGAGTTTCCCAACCATCAGTTTACTAATTTTCCCTTTTGAGGAGATAAATGTTTCCTTTACCAGAGGAAAGAATTGCTTGTCACCTTGTGGCTAACTTCTCTATTTGTTAATCATCAGTGTCTTGCCAGGAATAAAAAAGGTGACAAATCTCATGGGGAATGTCTGATTTTTTTTTTTTTTTTGCATTGCTCCATTTGCTTGAAGAAACCCATTGTTCCACTATTCTTGCCACATTTTAAAAGCGAAGAGATAGACATGAAGAAAGAAGAGCAAGGATGTCACCTGCTTGTTAAAACTTGTAAGGAATGTATTAAATGTTTGAGTCAGAGATATTAATCAAGACATTAGTCAATTTTACATAGGTGATCATGAGACATTGTAAGTTCAAAAATTCCAAGTAAATTGATTTCATTACTAAAGTAAATACTGGATTTTTAACTTAAAAATGATATTTTTCTTGGGGCACTTGCATGGCTCAGTCAGTTAAGCATTGGATTCTTGATTTCATCTCAAGTCATGATCTCATAGGTCATGAGATAGAGCCCTGCATTGGGCTCCATACTCAGTGGGGAGTCAGCTTGAAGATTCTTGTCCTCTGCCCCTCTTCTCACTCGCACTCATTCTCTTTATATATATATTAAATAAATAAATAAATAAATAAATAAATAAATAAATAAATCTTTTAAAAAATTATATTTTTCTCCTAATTAAGGAACTAAATCAAGCATCTTATAGAAACAATAAAAATTATAAAGTACAGAAAAACAAAAACTAAAATTTATTCTATTTCTACCACCTAGAAAAAAGTACTATTGACACTTTAATATATTTCCAACCAGTATTTTTCCTATACATATGTGTTGGTACACACAAACACACACGCATATTGAAAATTCACAAAATCTATAGCATATTCTATATAAATTTTCTTTTTTTTTTAATTTATTTTTTATTGGTGTTCAATTTACTAACATACAGAATAACCCCCAGTGCCCGTCACCCATTCACTCCCACCCCCCGCCCTCCTCCCCTTCTACCACCCCTAGTTCGTTTCCCAGAGTTAGCAGTCTTTACCTTCTGTCTCCCTTTCTGATATTTCCCACACATTTCTTCCCCCTTCCCTTATATTCCCTTTCACTATTATTTATATTCCCCAAATGAATGAGAACATATAATGTTTGTCCTTCTCCGACTGACTTACTTCACTCAGCATAATACCCTCCAGTTCCATCCACGTTGAAGCAAATGGTGGGTATTTGTCATTTCTAATAGCTGAGTAATATTCCATTGTATACATAAACCACATCTTCTTTATCCATTCATCTTTCGTTGGACACCGAGGCTCCTTCCACAGTTTGGCTATCGTGGCCATTGCTGCTATAAACATCGGGGTGCAGGTTTTCTATCCTTCTATATTTCACTCAATCATATCATGGATATTTTTCCACATCCTTGAAAATTCCTTGAAAACATAATGTACAATAATTATAGGATATTCCATCTATTTTGTTTGAAATCTTATTTTCATTGGACATTTATGGGGAACTTTATTCAAATTTTTTGCCACTATAAATAATGCTACAAAAATCTTCCTGTTTGTCAGCATTTGACTCATAGTCTGATGATTTCTTAAGAATGGATTCCTAAAATTATTACAATGTTAAAATGTTCCTTGCCAGAAAGCACACATTCTGTTATTTTCCAGGAGTTAATAACAATTAACATTCCTACCACTGAGGAGAGACGAGACCAGTCTTCTTTTGCCTACCCTTGCCAGCATTCCTAGTATCATTTTTCACATGACTCTTGAAATATGAATCCAATGTTTAGCTACATTTTCACTTACTAATGAATTTAAACCTTTAAAAATCCATTACAGTCCATTTGCATGACTTGTTCGTATGTAGTAAGACCATGCAGTAATTGAAGCCTTATTGTTTTTCTTAATCATTTTAATAAATAGCCTTAGAAGATATTAACTCTTTTGTCACATTATTTTGTCTTTTAATTTTGATAGTATTTTGTATTCTTACATAGTTAAAAATTTGTATGTTTAAACTTTGCACATCTGACTGTTGAAGTAGTTTCAATATTTGGCACTTCTTCATGGCTTTTATTCTTAGAAAGACTTCCCCTAATCTAAATCAGATGGATTTTATTCATATGTTTCTTCTAAAAAATGGTTTTATATCTAACTCTTTTATCTGAGTTTACTTTGGTATATACAATGAAATAAAGTTTTACCTTTATATTTTCCAAATATTATCCAATCATCACAGCACAATTTTATCAACTTATAATCCAATAGTACTTGGCAGTACAGATTTGTGAGACAACTTTTCTGGGTAATATATAAATTCTTCTCTCTACTAAGGTCTACTTTTAAATTTTTTATTCTGTCCATTGATGTGTGTATTGATTTGGGTACTAGTAAAGTAACATTTGCTAAGTAGCTTTAGAGTATGGTTTAGTACCTTATAGAGCATTAATGGCCTTTTATTGTTTTAAGTCTGGAGCTTCCTGTGCTTTTACTTTCCCAGGGACAAAAACTATCCCCATACCAAATTTTCAAAACCTGTAGGAAGTACAAGTCTTTGATCCCAGGTGCCATTGAACTTTTAAAAGTGACCTCTTGGTTCCTGTAAAACATTCTTTCTCTGGTGATAGAGTCATGATGGACCTTAATAGGGGTATTCAAAGAACATATCACTCTGACTAGAAAAGTATCCTATTGAGCACACTGCTTCTCAGCCTATATATTGAAATGATGTAAATAAGTAGTTTTCCAAAGGAGGATCTCAAGTTTTAATAAAATTAAACCAAACATTTTTCTCCTTAGTTTTTCAGTCCTTCAGTCAAAAACCTTAATTGAATAAGAAAGCCATTTCTTTCTTTTCATCAAAGTAGCTAATAAAATATATTTGGTTAATTGGAACTGTGAAAACAAGAAGCTGAACTGTGTTCATACTGTTATTTTTAACTTTATTAATCAAAATCCCCTCTTTAGTATAAAGAACAGAAAACAGTGATTCCAACTCATTATTCAAGTTGATACTCACAAATAAAATCTTTCTTTGGCAGGGAAAATTGTATTTAAGGTGCAGTTCCTTCCTGGAAAGAAGTAAGAACACAATCGTTATTCACTTAAAATGTACAGCTCTCTTGGGTTGGTGATGATCCAAAGGAGAGGCCTCACTTTCTTGAAAAGAATAAAAAATTACATTTACAACCGTTTTGTTGAGGATGCAGTTCCAGAATCACAATATGGCACTAACAAATGCTCTTCTAAATATCAGAAAGCTCTGTGTTTAGAACTTGCCAAGTCACTTCCTCAATTTCATTGGCTAGTGCACAGCCTTTAGAATTTCTCTTTCCTTAAATTAATCCAGTCTAAACATATTAGTGAGTAACCATGCATGTGCAATCTAAATGTCAGCATTCTCCACCAACTTAGTAAAATGCCTTCTTGCAAGGAAAACAGAAATTCATATTCCAAAGAGATTGTTTCCATCTAAAAACATTAACACTGCTTACCTCTGAAAATAACCCTGTGTTTGGTGGGAGAAAGTAAAGATTTTGGCTCTTTTGAGAGGTTTGTAGTATCTCTGTTTAAAGGTTCTCTGACAATCTTGAGACTTATAAATTATAAAATAAAAATGTGATAGTACTTAATTGAATTCAATAAGCTTCCCTTAATTTTATTTGAAAAGAATTGGGAAAAAATTACTTCTGTTTACTGTGTAAAAAAAAATGGTAAACTTAAAGAAATTAAAATTCCATTTCATGAAATCATTTACAATTATTGTTATATTATAAAGAGACCTTGAAGCCTTATTTAATATTTCATTATCTTTATGTTTAATGCCTTAAATTAACCAATCCACAATTTCAAAACTAAGGTCACTAATCCAAAACTTCTGGGAAATCAGTAAATATTTGAAATTTATTTGAATTAACTTTGGCTTAATAATAAACTGTCCGATAGTTTCTTTTCAAATAGCATTCAGGCTGAAGGCTTTACATAAGAATTCATAAGAGATTTATAATGACCTGGAAAAATGTAAGAATTGTATAGGATAGGACAGCTATAATGTTGAGTAATCAAATATCAGAATGATTTGAAAACCACCAATAGGTTAGAGATATTAAGTAAAAGGATATCTGGTGCCCAAAGCCTAAAAGAACAAAGAAACAGGCAACAACGGATGTGTGTATGTACATATGTTGGGGGTGGAGGGAGTAGGGAAAAGGAAGAGTATGTTAACTAATATTTTTAAAAATTGACTTAAAATCTGCATAAATGTACAAAGGAGCAAATTTTTTCATAGAGCATTCAGTGGTTATTTGGTCCCACAGTTATGCTTTATAACAACTCTGTTAATTAGATACTATTAGCCTCAAAGCAAGCACTTCTGATCTTCAATTTAGTAACCAAGCATTACTCAGCATCTATTCTATAAGAAGTTATCTGCTAAGTACCAACTCCATGAGGGGCAAGGGACAAAACACTTGATAGTATTCCAGTATTTAGCAGCCCATGGCTTAAAATGAATACAACACTGTTTCTATTGATCCTTCCTAATTGAGTATTGTGTTGACTTTTGCACAGCCACAGATATTGAAGTAAATTGTTAAAGATTCATTTCCTAGATTGTATCTTAAAATTCAAAACCTAATGTATTGGGGCACCTGGGTGGCCTTTGGCTGCCTTTGGCTCAGGTCATGATCTTGGGATACTGGGATCAAGTCCTGCATCTGGCTCCCCACAGGGATTCTGCTTCTCCCTCTGCCTATGTTTCTGCCTCTTTCTGTGTGTCTCTCATGAATAAATAAAATCTTTAAAAAAAACAAGCACCTAATGTATTTAAAATAAGGAAGTTCTATTTCCCAAATGCATTACTATACTTAATGACCCAAAATCAAGAGAGCGCACTCTTGGACTGCATTGGGGAGATCTGCCCTTACTCTGCCTATCTGCCAGGAGATAGAGTAACTCTTCTCATGAAGTATAAGACAATATCACCCAAACTTCTACATTTGATTAAAAATTACCAGTGCTCCCAAGAAATAGAATCAAAAGAATAAATAAACTACAAAAAAGTCACAAGCGATCCAGATTTTTGAGTTGTCAGGCATGAACTTTAAAATTGTGACTAACATCTCTGAGGAAATAGATGACAATGGAGACTTTAGTCACAAAAATTGAAATCTATAAGGAAAAACTAAAATAGAAACTCTAGAACTTAAAAATAACTAAGTTAGGAACACAGTAAATGAGTTTAACCTATGAAACCTGAAGAAAAAAAATAGTGAACTAGAAGACAGATCAGTAGACTTTTTTTCAACTTAAATACAAAGAGAAAAACAATAGAAAATACAGACTCAAATATGATACATAAAGACCATAGTGAGTATGTCACATATGTATAATTTGAGCCCCTGAGTGGTAAAAGCAAAAGAAGAGGCAGAAACAATATTTAAATAGTAGTGATTTTTATATATACTGACCAAAAAAGATAGAAAATTCAAATTCCTAATGTCATGAAGGAAAGAAGGACATTACTACAGATATTCAGAAAAAAAATTTTAAGAGAATAGTATGACAACTAGACACCAACAGATTAGATAGCTTAGATAAAATGGAAGACTTCCTAGAAATAAATAATTACCAAAACTGACAGAAAAATAAATACAAACATTTAAAGAATGAATGCTAATCTTTCACAAACACTCAGAAAAGGGAAGGGAAAGGGACAGTTCCCAACTCATATGAGGACACTATACTACCCTGATGCCAAAACCAGACAAAGACATAACAGGAAAAAAAAAATAGCTACAGAGGATCCCTGGGTGGCTCAGCAGTTTGGCGCCTGCCTTTGGCCCAGAGCGTGATCCTGGAGACCTGGGATCAAATCCCACATCGGGCTCCCGGTGCATGGAGCCTGCTTCTCCCTCTGCCTATGTCTCTGCCTCTCTCTCTCTCTCTCTCTCTCTCTCTGTGACTATCATAAAATTAAAAGAAAAAAATTTTTTAAATAGCTACAGACCAAATAATTCTTATTAATATATATGGAAAAATCCTTGCAAACTGAATCCAGAAAATTATGAAAAGGGTTATACACTATAAGGGTTATATACAAATGGGATTTAATCAAGGAATTCAAGGTTGGTTTAATACTCAAAATCTGTTAATGTAATACATCATATCTGTAGAATAAAATACAAAACCCATATGACCATTTCAATAAGCACAGAAAAAAACATTTGACAAAATCCAATGCCTTTCATGACAAAAACACTCAACACACTAGGAACAGAAGGAAAATTCCTCAGCCTGAAAAGGGCTTCTATGAAAACCTACAACTAGCATAGTACTTAATAGTGAAAGACTGAATAACCTTCCTATAAGATAAAGAACAATTCAAGGTATTAGATCTCACCACTCCTATTCAACATGTATTGGAGGTTCTAACCATGGTAATTAAACAAGAAAAATAAAGTCTTCCAAATGGAAATGGAACAAATAAAGAACATGATGTTATGTAAGGGAAAATCCAAATACTGCACTAAGAGATAATGAGAATTTTCCAAAAGTTATTACAAATACAAGCCATAGAGTCAAGAAGTGCAAGAAATTCCAAGTAAAATATATACTAAGAAAACTACACCCAAGCACAGTTTTCAGCATAACACAAATGAAAGACAAAGAAAAAAAACTTATAATAATCATACAAAAAAAGATATTCTCTATCAAGGATCAATGTTAAGACTGACATCCCCCCTTTGAAGAGAAATGATAGAAACCACAAGAAAATGCAATCACAACTTTAAAATGCCAAAAGAAAAAACTATCTAGAATTCTATATCAGCAAAAACAACTTTTAAGATGAAGGTGAAACAAGAGTATTTCCAGACAAGCAAAAATTGGAAAAAAACAAACAAACTATTCACTAAAAGGTGTAAGACAAGAAAAAACAATTGTGGAGTTCCTCAGACAAAAAGGAAAATGATCCCAGATGAAAACAGAAATGCAGTAAGAACTGGAATGTGTAAGTGTGTATGTACCCTTTGGTTATATTTACTAATATGTGAACTAGTAATTCCACCCCTTAGTAGAATGTTCCTCAGGATGTGCATCAAAAATATGTAAAACGTGAACAGTAGCACTATTAAAAACAGGCAAATACTACAGAAAAAATCAAATGTCCATCAACAGGAGAACAGATAAATTGTGGGACATTCATATGATGGAATACCATTCAGAAATGAGAAAAATATCTTCCATGCATAATAACATGGATGAATCTTGAAAACATAAAGAAGTACATAACTATATGTCTCCATTTGCATAAACCTCCAAAACAAATCAAGGTAATCAGTGCTGTTATGTATCAGAATAATGATTAGCTTATTGAAAGTAGCAAAAGTTGTCATGGTCACATCTTGTTAGAGGTAGTGGTTATATGGATAAGTATACTTTGTGAAAATTCTTCCAGCTATACTTCAGAAACTTGCGTACTTTTACTTAGCATGTTTTGCTTCAAACCAGGGTTTACTTTAAAAATGCCAGCATTTGTAATGATAGATTACTCCAGAATTTTACAAATAGAAGATTTCTAGTGGTCCTTGAAAAACCCTTTAAGTGGTCCTCCTGTTAACCTCTTGGAATCAAGCTTGCATATGACCTTCGGATAGTCTGAGACTATTAGATCTTGACCTCTATTTCAAATGCCTATTTGGGGGTAAAGGGTCCAGGAAATGCTGCTGCTTCTTCAGGGATCAGATTTGGCTGTGCTCAAGATATTCATATTTCAAAATTACCTGAAGTGTGATTTTCCTTTAACATTTAATGTAAAATCTATTGATCTTGATTACACTCCATTGCATGGGAAGAGAAATAATCATCTTTCTGATTAAAATTGTGAAATCCAGTGATATGCTTACGTATCTTTAGAAAGAAATAGGATGTCAATGGTTATCACTAACATTCATTGCACATGGCTATGGTAGATACTTATGCCAAATAAGTTATTGCTCATTCTCTGCAGGATTTGTGTTCCATCTACAATAGACAGGGTGGTTCCCTGCACCCCAGGGCTCTGCATGTAAGTGCAGGCCTTGTAATCTCTCATCATACAAACCCATTATTTTGGTCTTCCATTTGGAATTACTTTGCCCACACCCAAACTCATACTGGGAGGGAATAAAAGTAAGGGGAGGGGGCAGGGAGAAAAAGAGAGGTCCATGGTTTGTAGGACTATCTTTGGAGTTAATCAGGTGTGTTGTACAGGCAGGAACCAGGGGCCATGCTGAAGCCATTTGTTCTGCCTCAGATAATCCCCCTCCTTTCGTGGTTGAGTGTGATATGTCTCATCATCTTCAAGCTTGTTTGTTTTGGCTGCAGAAAACAAGTTCACACTCTTGCAAGAGAGTAAGTAAGTGAAAAAAAAAAAAAAAAACTCCCTTTTCCAATGTCAAGAGAGAGCCAAACACTTGGCTGCATTTACTTGATATTTTCTGGCTGAGGCTGCATCTTCCAGCCTAAGCCGTGTAAGTAGAATGAGAAGCTGATAAACTGGCCACAGAGGGGCCACCACACTTCGGTGTCCTCGGGTCCTCTAGGCCACCTGCCAGTCTGACTTCACTCCTGAAATCTGGCTAAAATAATAACACCCGCCACAAGAGTTTCTTGTAAGACATCACTGATACATGGCTAAAACATGATACGGAGGCAAAAACACTCAGTTTGAAAAACTCTGAGAATTAGTCTTTTAACATTTAACCAAAACACTGTGCTGAAAACTGGAACTTAAAAGTGGTTTTAATTCAGTAAGCCATTGGTCTGCTAATTATAGCCCTTTACTCTGGCTATTCCTACCTTAGCATATTTGCACCAGACATCCTCTCTGCCTGACACACTCTCCCCAGATGCCCACACAGCCATGATCTCTCCATGTTCTTGTTTGTCGGCTTCTCTATAAGGCCTTGTTCAAAATCTCCACACCCACCCTACCCCACACTTCTGATTCCCCCTTATCCTGTATGTTTTTATCTTTTCTTACAGCAAGTGTTACCTCAATAAAATAATTTGTTTATTTATGTCAATTGTTTGTTGCCCTTCCCTCCTTTTAAAAATGTGAGCCCTGTGAGGGCAGGGATTGTTCTTTTATTGATTGGTTTATCCTTAGCACCAGAGTAGGATCTGGACCATAGTAGTTGTGCAATAAACATTTGTGAATGAATTAATTACTGAAATATGAGCATTTCCTCTGAACTCAGAAACTTCACAATTGCTAGAATAATAGAACCCAGATGTCAAAAACATTGTCCTCACTTAGTAGATTGACTCACATGGAGGCTATGGCAAGTAGACTGAGCTTTGCAGGCCCCTGGACCCAAGCTCTAGACAAAGCACAGGAATTTTGAGAAAATAGCAGGAACTAGTATATGTTTGATGCCTTACAATTTACAAAAAACACTTTTACATTTTCTCATGAGATCCTCATAGGAGCCCTTTGAGGAAGAGCTTGTGAGGATTCTGAAATTAAAGAGGTCATAACTCGTTGAGATATTTAGAAAACATAAAAGGGACTAGATTTAGTCTCCTGCCTAAAACTAACACAAATTTAAACAAAATGTTTACAAGAACAGTTTTCAAGGCCCAAGCACAACAAAGGATGGTAAAATCCATTAGAGACTGAAAATAAGCAGGGAGAGCCACCTGCTAAGCTGCCTTCCTTGGAAGTTTCCAGGCAGTTGTGCAGGCAGAGGGAACTCAAGTGGAGTCCAGTAGATTCTTGAGTTGAAGAGATGGCATTGAAAGCCCAATAGGCCAAAGTGACTAGAATTTGCAGGACAAAATGTGGACAATAGGAGAGTTTCATAGAAAAAGAACTCCAGAAATCCATAGAGGGGTCCCCCTGGAGTATTTAAAAGAGTACTGGATCAGCACATGTGAAGAAACCACCCTAGGCCAAGGGAAGAGCCACTAAGAATTAGAGGGAAACATGTCCAGTGTACTCACAGGACTGGGAATAGTGCCTGGTCCTACCAGGCAGATAGAAAAACTACATAGTTCATGGGGCCTGAGGTAGGGTGATCAGAAGGCCTGCCTCAGTGGGGGTGAATAAGCAGCTCTAGACTATCCTATCTAACAAATCCTAAGAGCAAGGAATAAAAGAATCAAGTTGTTTCCAAATATTTTAACTACATCCCAGAACAAACTAATCCATAGTGACAGATCAGTGGTTGCTTGGAAGGGAGGTAGTAAAAAAGAGCAAGAGGGAAATAGTGTTAAGGTGGCACAAGGAAACTTTTGGGATGATGAATACATTCATTATTTTTATTATAGTGACAGTTTTTCAGTGTATACATGTGTGAAACCTTTTAAATTATACATTTATGTATCTACAGTTTATTGCATATCAATTATAGCTCAATAACGCTGTTTAAACAAAACATTTACTTCACTAAAAGTTCCTTCCCTGCTTGGGTCCTGTAGTCATGTGAGTTCACAAGAGAAAGGAATATAATTTTATTTAATGGAATAAAATATATTAAGAAAAATAGCAAAGGACAAGTGGTACCTTCAATGGTATATTTATTGAGCAAAAAATGAGTGGCTTTGGGGCTCTTGTGTGACTCAGTCAGTTAAGCATCTGATTGGATTGTGACTCAGGTCATGGTCTCAGGTTGTAAGATGGAGCACCATGGCAGCTCCACATTGAGTGTGGAACCTGCTTGAGTTTCTCTCTCTCCCTTTCCCTCTGCCTCTCTCCACCCCCAAATTGTGCTTGCTCTCTCACTCTCTCTCTTAAAAAAAAATGAGTAGACTGCAAAAGGTTTTGGTTTTTGCTTTTTGTTTTTTATTTTTTTTCCCAAAAGATCATATGATTTGAGTTATACTTGATTAAGTCATATTTGCTAAATTTGGCCAGTAGTGTTTCAACAAGATGCATAGAGATTCTAAAAGTATGAATATTATTTCAGAAGGTATTAGATTAGCCCAATTAATGAAATAAAAGTCAAACCAGGAACCAAACTGCATGATCAAAATGAAGGTGCTTTTGACAGAAATTATCCCAAGGAGTTGATTGGGAAACAGGTAATATCAGTTGGTTTATAGTCATAGAAATATTTCCATTCATTTAGTAGGGATTTAGATATACACCAGCATGGTTTACCTTAGCATAGCTTAAATGGGAATTCACTGGTAGATCTGTGAAGAAAGGCTGTTTCTAATTTCACAGAAAGACAATTTATTCCCAAACCACTGTCTCATATAAAATGTTCTGTAAATGCATTTTTTTAGGATCACCCAAGAGCTCTGTTACTCTGGATTCTTATTCTTTGCTATCTGCTCCACTTTTTAAAATCATACCTGTCAAATATGCATAAAGTGTCTATTGAGAAGTTTATAGCATCACTGGGAGATTAAAAAGGCTGAGTACTTTCTGAGCAAAGAGACCTTATATCCTGCCAGAAAGAATCATATCCAAATCAACAGATGTCATGGATTTTTTAATGTATATATAGTGTTCCAAACTTTGTAACTACCTTGGCAGACAAAGATGAATATTATGTTTGAGAAAAACTATTGTGAGAGACACCACTATATTAGTCTTTTTTTCTCCCAGAAAATTCTGGGAGAAAAAAAGACTAACATAGAGTCCATTTAGCTTGATAAATGAAACCACCAACAGTCTTTGAATTATGTGAATAACCAACTCTTTCAAAAAATTCACTCTAGAGCATCATAATGAACAATAAGGAGTTACACAGGAAAGCAAGGTCCCAGTTTCAACTGAGTCTCTAATAATGGACCAAACACATTAGTGAGAGATATTCAAGTTAACTTGAATCTGTGGCAAACTAACAGGTCCAAGAGTGAGAAGCTCCCTGTTTGCCTAGAAATCCAACAATTACTGAGTTGGCCAGTTCTACTTTTATATATGATTTTTATAATTAGCTCTGTATTTGCATCATGCAAATGTTGTCCTTCAAATAGCCACCTGGCCTTTCAGATTTAAAATCCTTTTGAAAAAAAGAGAGAGAGAGAGAGAGAGAGAGAGAAAAGAAGAGAAAAAAAGGAAAAAAGAAAAAAAAAGAGAAAAAAGAAAAAAGGAAAAAAGAAAAAAGAGAAACAAAAAAAGAAAAAAAGAAAAAGAAAAAAAGGAAAAAAGAGAAAAAAAAGGAAAAAAATAAAAAATAAAAAATAAAATAAAATCCTTTTGAAGATCCCCCCAAAATAAAAAGAAAAATAAACACCTATTTTTCAATCAAGCAAGGTAATGACTACAATACACACAGACTGAAAGAGGACATGGACTGTAAATGCCTTAGCAGAGTAAAGGGGGTTCTACACTAAGTAGCTGGAGAGGGAGATACTCATTAGAAATAAGCTACAGAACTCTGAACAGCTCTGCACTTGAAGACATTAGTTATGGCAGAGGAAAGAGTGAAATAAAGCCAAAAACTAAGGGTATAGTTTTAAAGCCTATATAAGGAGCATTAGAACTACTAGGGTAGTTCCCATCTTCACCCTAACTGACATCAGACAACTGCTACCCATCACTATAGAGGAAAGAAGTATATTTTTTAGATGAATTGAACTGAACCTAAGATCTGAGATGTTCTGCACTCAGCAACAGAGACAGCAAGGAGGACTCGAATGAGGTGCTTAACACAAAATGTACGCACTAAACAGTGAGATGAAACTTGCCTTCACTTACACAGATTCAGAATCCCACCTTTCAATCTTATACTGTCTCTGAATTTCGGCCAGATTGGAAGATCTACTCTTCTCTGGAGAGTCAGAAAAAATGGAGTCAGAGAAAAAAAAAAAATGCCTTATATGTAGGTTGCAATCCCAAACCTGGATGATTACCCATTTGCTTTACCTTGAGTCTTTCCTGGCAATGAAATAAACATATATACAAGGGGTTTATAACTGATCCTTAAAGATCTCACTTTTAAGTGTGAATGAATAGCCAAGGATCACCAAGGATAATCAACAGGCATTTGAGTAAAGCCTCTTACATGAAGAGAAATCATGTGGGGGAATCAGAAGAAAGTGAGACTATGGAAGTAGTAGAAGAAAATAAAACAAGGAGGAAAGAAAATAATTATATCATCCACCCTGAGGGATAAGAGTATACTCTATGCATAAAATGAGAACAGGAGATTATTTTTAAGGAGCATTTAGAAACTAAAAAAAAAAAAAAGTATGAGCACAAGTGGGAATATAAAATAAGGAAATCTTCCTAAAATAAAGAAGTGGCCAAGAGGAAGAGAGGATACTGATGAGAATCTAGAATATCAAAATCTATTAGGATTTTTAGAACAGATGGAAAAAAATAATTTAAGAAATTTTTACAGAACTGAAAAGCATAATGTTCCAAACTGAAAACATTCTGGATGAAGAAGATTATATGTATATAACCGTTTTATGACACCTCACCATGGATGTTTAGAGGAAAGAGACAATCTAAAATTTCCAGGAAAAAAAAGGTCACAACAAAGAATTGAGAATGGGTATATCAATGGACTTCTCAACAGCAATGATAAAAATAAGAAAATAATGGAATATCTTTAAAATTCTTAGGAAAATTATTTTTTACTTAGAAGTTTATGTCTCAGCAAGCTATCCATATAGAGTAAGGATAAAATGGGAACAGTTTCATTCATGGTCTCTATTTCCTGTATATCCTTTCTTGGGAAGCTATTGGACAATGTGCATCACCAAAATAAAGAGGAGTGGGGAGCCAAAAAAAAGACATGAGCAGAAAATGAGAATGCAATACAAAGAGAGAATTCCTGAAGCTTCTGCAAAGGGGTGTCCCAGGAGGACAGCTATCATCCTGTATACTAAATCTATTTTGGAGCAGGAGTATAGAAGGCACTAGAAGTCTCCAGGAGGAAAAAAATTGAAATTGTTTGAACAATTTGTCCATACAGAAAAATGTAAAGAGAGGTCATCTACAGTGCAGTTGGAAAATGTGGAGAGACTCAGTCTTAGGTTCAAAGAAACAGCAAATGAAAAAGCAAAAAGAAAACAATTATTAACTCCAGGAAATGCAAAAATCAGAAAAAGAAAGTGAACATAATCATGCACAGTAATTGTACAGTAAATAATACTTATCATAATCAATGAAAATATTTAATAAAAATTATGATATAACTATACTGGAAAAGTGAGATGCAACAAAGTTAAAATATTTATATATATATACTACAGTAAGAAGTCAAGACAATGTCTAAAAATGACTAGTCAAGAGAAAGTATTATTATACACTTGCATTATTTAGAATTTCTTGAAGAAGCAGTTAAAAGAATTAAAAGTTGCCATCTTTTGGAAATGTAATGGGATAAAAAAATCACTAAGGGTCTCTTTTTATTATTATAAGCTTTCTACACTGTTTAAATGGTTATCTTTGAGTATAAAATAGCCTTTGTTTCTTAACTCTTCTGCAAATGGCAGCATAGTCAGTAATTTTCCCTTCATATTTCATAACTATATTGATTAATAATTAATTTTTTAATTTCTTTTAAATTTTTGCCAAATAAACACTGAAGTCTAGGCTTTCTCAATGGACACAGAAGTCTAGCTTGTAAATTCAGAATTTTTCCTTACATGCTTTTTAAAGTTTTTGCACAAATATAGATTCTAATATTTCATCAATTTCTCATTGAAATGTTTAAATATTTCCTGGGTGATAGATATTATATTTGAAGTTACCCAGAAAGCTCCATTGAACAGTTTATATGATTACATTGATCACTAAAACATCAATAGCAAAATTTATTTAAAGCATAGGCAAACTTCAATAATTGCGAAATTATGTTATATCTAGGAGCTGCCTTTTTTTTCCAGTTCTAATAAGTTAAAAGTTCTTGTGGGGTGCCTGAGCGGTTTAGTTGGTTAAGTGTCAAACTCTTAATCTCAGCTCAGGTCTTGATCTCAGGATTATGAGTTCAAGACCCACATTGGGCTCTGCACTGGACATGGGAGACTATCTAAAAAACTAAAATAAATTAAATTAAATTTCTTGAGTTGCTCAGCTTGAGATCATAGTGTCATCACAATTACTAAGTCACAGAACACCAGAAAACTGAAATTTATTATCTCTTACTAAAAAAACTTAAGTATCTTTCCAAAAAAAAATAATTTAAATGTTTCTTTGAAATTTTTTACAATTCTTTGATTACTCATATATTTCCTAAAGCCCAATTAACCAGTACTGCTCACTATTAGTATTTTAACAACTATATACATGACACAATTTATATTCAAATCCACCAGGGTACTAAATTGGAAGTTTTAGCTGAGGCACCAAGGTCAATAGACATCAGATACCAAAATGACTTATGAAACTCACTAAGAGAATCTCACAGTAAGAGTTTGATAATCAGTTAGATAAATTGAATATATCTAAGATTGTTATGAGTTGAATTGTGTCCTGCTGAGAAAGATATGTTTAAATTCTAACCCCCAGTACCTCAGATTATGCCTTATGTGGGAATAATGCTATTGCAGATATAATTTATTAAACTGAAGTCATATTGGAGTAGAGGGGCCATTAATTTAATGTGACTAGTGTCCCTATAAGAAGTTAGCTATGTGAAGACAGACATGCAGGAAGAATGCCTTGCAAAGACAGAGAATAAGCATGATGCATCTACAAGCCTGGTAATGCTAAAGATTGCCAGCAAACCACCAAGCTAAGAAGCAAAAAAGGACACCCCTACAGGTTCAGAGGGAGTATGGCCCCACCGTCACCTTGATTCAGACTTCTGGCCTCTTGTTTTAAGCTACCCAGTTTGTTGTATTTGGTTATAGCAAACCTGGAAAACTAAGGTAAGAGTGCAAAAGGTTAAAAGATGCAATTAAGAGAGTTTTTGGGGTTTTGGCTTTTTGAGATAGAAATTTCTTTAAAAAGAGCTGCTAGTGTACCATGAATCAGCAGAGATTTGGCATGTGCTTTCCCAAGATAGAGGGACTTCAAAGGGGAGGGATCACCATGGATTGCTGTATGATACATAAAAACACTTACAGGATCTAAAGACAAGATTTAGCCCATGGCAGTAGGGGAAAGACCAGAGTATATTATAAACCAGTTACACCTTCACTTATTGAGGCAAGGATTCTGAATGTCTCTCATAAACAAGATGTGCGATATAAGGGAGAAAGAGCTAATCTGAAGCCACTCTGAGTCCTGCCAAAGACAGACAACTGGAAAGGGAATGGAATCTGATTAGGAGACCACCAGAAAAATCAGGCTGAGAGTAGAGCGGTTGACTGAAGGAAAATGCACCAGCTAAGACACAAGAAGTGCAGATAAACATTTAGAGTGTGTCCTCAGAAAAAACTACCAGAATGCCCACAGGAAGAGAATCAATTTCAAGTGCCTACTAGACCTGGAGAGAACAAAATTATCTTACTATGCTAACAATCAAGTAAGAACTTACAAGTACACTGTATCTCCCCTCTTCCTATCTTTTTTATGGTCATTAGCCAAATGGGGGAGGGGAAGGAAAAGTAAGGATAGGAAAAGCACTTCCTCAGCCAGTGGTAATGTCTCCAAGGTCAACAAGGTGGAAGAGGGACTGCCCAGAAAAGATTTCAATTTACTTGTAGCAGACTAATCACCTCACTGAAAATAATAGTTATAATACATACATTTTTAAAATATATTTTTGGAGGCAAGACAGAGATACCAAGCCCCTCCAGGATCTGAAGGGTCAAGACACTAGAGAAATTAGCAGCACATGGAGGTAGCTCCAAAATTCTAACCTGATTTTTCTCCCCACAAGGTATTTTCCATTAAGTAAAATGATCAAAAACAAACAACAAAAACCAAGGCAGGAGAACTTTAAGTCAAAAATTCCAAAGAGATGTGAATAACAGTGGCTGACATTCTGCTCCTCTTTTTCCTAGCAGCATAAACCAATTCCTAAATGGTGTGTAGAATCCTGGTAAACTCATCAGCATTTCTGATGTAAGGTACTACATTCTAAGAGAAAAAGCAAACTGTAAATAGATAAGGCCTTATAAAGACTCAAACACTATCTAAATTAGGTGCATCTTTGTACAGAGATGATCTTCTGTTATCCTATATGGCAGAAGCTGTAACTAATCCTCTCAGGAATAAATCTTTATAAGTCTCTCTGTCTCTCTCTCTCTCTCTCTCTCTCTCTCACACACACACACACACACACACACGCACACACACACACATAAACAAATCAGGTATTAAATTAAAACTTACAAGGAATATCTAAAAAAGGGGCCAAGAAAGAAGATAAATACTAGAAATCAAACTAGAAATGAAGCATATGTTAGATTATCAGACATCGACTTTAGAATAACTATGATTAATTTGGTAGAGAGCAAATGACAAAAATAAGTTTTACCATCAAATTAGAACAATAAAAAAAATGATCTAATGGAAATTCTAACCCAATAACAAATTAAGAACACAATTAATTCAATTGATTGGTTTCAGAGCAGATGGTTTTGAGCTGAGGAGAAATGGAAGATAAAACAATTCAGGAGAAACAAAATAAAAAATGTCCAGAAACATTATAGTAAAACTGCTAGAAAAGGATAATCTTAAAAGCAGTCATAGAGTATAGTGCCTGGTTGGCTCAGTCTGAGGAGCATGCAACTCAAGCAAACTTGAGCCCCATGTTGGGTGTGGAGATTAAATAAATAAATAAATAAATAAATAAATAAATAAATAAGCTTTAAAAAAAGCAGTCATGGATTCTGTTAAAAATAAACAAACAGGGGTCTCTGGGGGGTTAAATTGGTTGACCACTGGAATCTTGGTTTTAGTTCAGGTCATGACCTCAGGGTCATGAAATTGAGCCCCACATGGGGTTCCACGCTCAGAGCACAGTCTGCTAGAGATTCTCTCATTCTCCCTCTCCCTTCCCTTCTGTCTCTCTCCAAACTCACTCTGTGCATTTAATTTATCTAATGAAATAAGATAATTAATTATTTAGAAACAAACAAAATCATTGCTTTCAAAGCAGCAGTAAGACTTAAATGGACCCCTAGACAGACATGACAGAAGCCAGAAAACAATGGAATTGTGCCTTTCAACAGCTGAAAGAAAATAGCTGCCAACTTTAAATTCAACATATTTTGGAAGCTGACCTATCAAACACTGAAACTACACAAAGCTAGAAAAAGAGAGAACCTTTCAGGCAGAGGGAAAATAATTTTCACCAGACATATGGCAATTGAGAAAGAAATCTAAATCAATATAACAGTATAAAATGATAATAGGAGCTTTTAAACTGTATGTAGGGGTTTCAACTGTATGCAGAATGAAAATGGGCAACAGCAGATAACAACAATAATAAAAGGTGGTGAGTGCTCCTTGGAGTTATAAGATCTAAATACTGTACAAAACTGATAAGAGTATTCATTCATATTAGACTCTAATAATTAAAAGAAACATATTTTAACTCTAGGCTAACAACCAAAAGAATATATAAGTGAAAAACCACTTAAGAGGATATATGAAATTTAAAATAAACTTGATTTAATAAACAATACGCTCCTGAGTAAAACATTACTAAAAAAAGAAATCATCGTAGAAATTACAAAACACTTGCAACTGAATGATTTATAGCAGAATAAAACTTGGTGAGATACAGCTAAAGCTTTGCTTAGAGAAAACTTTATGGCCTCTAATGCATATATATTAGCAAAGGAAAAAATATGAAAAATCTTTATCTATGATTTACATTACAGTTAATTGTGTTAAAGTTAAAAGAAAGAATAGAAAATAAACCCCAAAAAAGTAGAAAGAAGGAAATAAAAAGGTAAGAGGAGAAATTAATAGAATGGATAACAAAATATAATACAGAAAAATCTCCAAAAACAAAGATTGATTCTTCTACTGACTAGTGACCATTGAATAATAAGAGATATTATGAATGACTTTGTACCAATAAATTTGAACATTCAGTGGAAGTAGAGAAATAAGTGGAAAAATAGCTACCGAAAATTTATGTTAAAAAAATAGAAAAGGTGAGTATTCACGTATCTATCCAAAAATCTGCAGTTAAAAGATTTCCCACATAAAGAAAATTCCCTGCTCTCACGAAGCACTTCCTGGACAGTGAGGAATCAAGTGGATCCTTTGAGCAGTCACTCTCCAAAGGGTTTAGAAAAGCACAGAAAATAAATTTGATAGCAACAACTTAAAATAACTTGGAGGTAAATAGAAAAACACAGTGAAAAACAAAATTTCTTTCTGAATATGTTTTCTGAATATTTTATCATTGCATTTGAGAAATGTTTTTTTCTTTAGATTCAGTACAGAGAAAAAGTACTTTTAAAATCTTTTCTACTTCTCATCTAATGTACAAATGACCTCCTCCCTTTTCTTTCTTTCTTTCTTTTCTTTCTTTCTTTCTTTCTTTCTTTCTTTCTTTCTTTCTTTCTTTCTTTCTTCTTCTTTCTTTCTTTCTTTCTTTCTTTCTTTCTTTCTTTCTTTCTTTCTTTCTTTCTTTCTTTTCTTTTTTGAGATCAGGCTCATAGCTAGCAAAACTACCATGCTGGCAGAATTTTTTTTTTCCTTTTTGAGTGTAAGGTTTTTTAGAATACTGCAGTAGCACATCAGTTGCAGCAGAGGAGATGTTGATAACAGTGAGAGCACCAGGGCCCATGCATAAATGTGTATATTTCTAAGGAAGCATGAGAACAAGGACAACTATTCATATGAAAGTCAATAAGCTATATTCAACAATCTCCAGATGGATTTGCAATAGGCAGGTCCATTTGCACGAGTAGACCCTTCAGACCTCCAGCTACTATTTTGTGTAAAGGTAGGGTAAATACATAGCTGAACTAAATCTCAGATTTAGCCAGCCGTTAGACTCAATTGAAGGAGGTCACACTCTCAATTTTTTCATCCTGCCAGGCTCTGTTCTCAACAGTGAGCATGCGTTTATATCAGCAATCACATGCTCCCTGCCAGGAGTGCTGCAAACCTTACTTAGGTTAAAGACAGGAATTTTGGATTAACTAGAAGCCACTAACTCTGATATGCTGAGTTAGTCTTCCAGTATATTGGATTCTCCTGTTCTTTAATTCTTGAAATTATGAATATTTACACAATCTTTTTGGCTAAAATACTGTTCATTACATTTCCTTTTTTTTTAAGATTTATTTATTTATTTATTCTTGAGAGACAGGGAGAGAGGCAGAGACACAGGCAGAGGGAGAAGCAGGTTCCCTGCAGGAAGCCTGATGTGGGACTCAATCCCAGGACCCTGGGATCATGACCTGAGCCAGAGGCAGATGCTTAACTGCTGAGCAACCCAGGTGTCCCTGTTCATTACATTTCTATAATCACCCTTTTTAAATTATCCTTCCATTAGGGTTGACATGCTTAAGTCTTTTGTGAATTGCATTTCAATAAAACTGCAACTGAGCAATGATTTCCATTGTATTTATTTTAGATAATGTGAAGTTGGCAGCCTCACTCAAAAATTACTTTTATTTCTCTCTAGAAGTTGTCAGATGATATATTACCATGAGAAGTCTCTGGAATTCTCTTTAAGGGGGATATGTACCATCTGATGTACCTGACGGAATAAAAATCTAGATTCACAAAAAAGGCAGTTGAAAACTGGCATCCACATCACAAAAGTATTTGAATTAGGAACCTGTTTGTTCCCTTTATGCTTTTATAACACCCAGTTTATTAAAATGTGATTTTAACTACTGCATTTCTGAAATATGCATAGTATGCTAGGTGTCTCCAGTAGTTATCTACTTAAAAAAAAGAAAACCATTCATTTATCAAATCCATATGGTGATAAATTTTATAATAAGTATTGTGACAATGGAGGTGGGTAACAAAAGATATCCTAAAACCATAACTATAATCCAGCCCTGGGAATCAAAAGAGTAATAAAAAAATTACAAAACCAAATAAAAAAATATTTGCATGGCATTATGTTACCAACAAAATATTTTTAATTACTTAAATAAAAAGCTGTTGAAGCAATAACAGAATCTATCTTAATATGCAACATTGTAAAAACTGGTAGTGGTTACATAGAGGTTTACTTAACACCACTGCGTGGAACTTTGTGTCAAATGATCTGAGTCTAACAGTATAATCTAGCATGTAATCTAGCTAGCAACCAACAAATACTTGTCTGGTGACTGATGAGAATTAGAGAGGAAATAGAAATCTCTCTCTCCTTTCTAGGGGTTGCATTAATTTATGGGAGATACAGAGTAAATACTACTGAAAACAAAACAAAAATAAACAAATTATAAAAGTAAGACCCAATCTGTATTTGCAACTTCATCCTCTGATTGATAATCCCAGCCATCTATCTGCCCATCTAAATAATGTTCTTTCCTCAAGCTCACACCTTCCATGTTCTGGTGCCTGAGCAAGTACATTTTCATTTCCCAAGATGCCTTACCCATCTCCCATCTTTTGCTCTTTACCTCAAAAGCTAGCTCCCTACCAGTCTTTTCCTGTCCTTCCCTTACAGCTTTCCTAGCACCAGCATCCAACATGGTGCCATTTTATGTTTTGTGTCTCTCTGCTGACTATAAGGCTTTTTGGCAGCAGCCACAGTCTGTCTCAACATCTCCAGTATCTGGCACTGGGAGCAAAAATGCAAACCTGCACCCATCACACTCAAACTCAGCATAATGTGAAACATTGATTTTTGTCTGCAACTGTATTAAATACTGTGATGCCCACGTCTACCAGATGCAAATGGGAGCTGAGCAGGTCATGTGACCACTGGGACCTGCAGAGATTTCCTTGCTGGAGTACTAGGCCAGAGGCATGCCTGGCCTTCTGCTCCAAGGACAAGCATCAGCTTCTCAAAACCAACGAGGGTGCCTTTGGAGCATATTGAAGACTCGAGTTATGGCAAATGTATCCAAGAGTGGATTTTAATGATAGACTTTGTTTGCAAGAATTCAGACCAAATCACTATTTTTTTTCCTCCATCTGTCTTAGTTCCACTGGTTTGTAGAACAGTTTTGAGCAAAAACTTCTTTGCCCTGTATTTTAGAATAGTTTTCACTGCTTTAAACTTTTGAGTTTGCAGTAAGTTTCTTTTAATTCAATGACATGTTTTAGATTATATTTTATAAAGAGTCCACTACCATCCACTCACATTTCTCAATGTTCAAATGACAGCAAGTAGATATATTGAGATGGAATTAAGAGGTAGAGAAAAGCTTGAGTATTTTCCCTTCTACCAAAGATTATAATGGTTTGGGCCATTTTCATTTCTACAAAAACATGGATTCTAACCTCTCTGCAGTTTATAGTGGCACATCACTAAGTGGGAACTTAGAGAAGAGAACTAGATGAGTCTTCAAGCACTTTCCAAGACACATGACTTGATTTTAAAATAATTTTGTCATCACATCTTCTCCAAACCTCCTAAGAAATAGGTCACCCCAAGAATCAAACTGGGAATGAAATGAAATATGACTTTAATAAGTACATTTTGTTAGTCTCCTCTTTGTGATTATATTTAATTCTATGTCATGTCAGTTTAAAGATCATATGCTTACTCATTTGCTATCACTTATAATTTCAAAAGTGTTATTTTTAGTTGAATTTGTGAATTATTTACTCACATGAACATGCAGAGGTGATCATTTCCAATTTGTATGGTAATCATTAGGACTGCAAATGGAATTCATTTCTTCGTGTTAGCAATGTGGGATTCATACCAAGTAAACCTGAAACACCTCCAGATGTTAAATAAAAAATACTAACCAACATACATTTGTTATGCTGTTAGAATTTCTAGCATAAAACAGTACCATCTACAAAGATCTACATGCTAGTTAAGAAAACAACATTCACATAAACAACATATCCAGAGTTCAGTAGGACATCTGCCCATGAACTCAATGAAACAGATGTGAAATGTCTAGGAAATCAGAAGAAGTAAGACCACCATGGCTAAAACTATAAAGAAGACTATGTGGAAAAGAACACATGGTTTGACCAGGGTCTTAGATAAGTTATAAAATTTAAGAATGAAAAAAAGAATGAGAGACACAGTGTTAGGAAAAGAATACATGTGTGAACAACGTGGTATATACAGATCACTGTGACTACCCCAGCCTGAACAAAATACTGTTCACAACCAGCATTTCCTAAAGTATCTTCCATTGAATGTTAGATCCCAGGAAGGATCTAAGGATAGGTTAGTGAAACAGTCAATCATGTGGTCACCAGAGACCAAATAATTGGTTGTCAATCTTAACCCTCTACCCTCTACTTCTGGAGTATGTAACCTTGAACAAGTTACTTAACTTCCCTTGTAAAATAGGGATACCAAGGTAAATTGGCATGGAATAAGCTAACTATTCAATTAGTATGTTTTCCATAAAACATTGTGTGATCAAATATGCTTAGGAAGAAGTGAGCTATGTAAAAGTTCACAAGTTTATTTAATGCCTGATTTTTCCAGAGACCTTAATATAATAATGTTTCTTGTGAGTCTCAAAACATGCAACGTTTCCAAAATTTATTAGGCTATAGACCCTTTTGATGTGGAACATAATTAAGCTGTATAAGATTTTAGGGAATACTATCTTATCTTGCATAAGGGAAATATACGTTAAATATACACCGACCTTGCACCCTTAGAGTCTGCAGTAACATTACTGACATATGAAACAATTTTTGATTACTATTAACAATAATAACTAATATCTACTGAGCACCATATTTATAATCATCCCAGCAGAAGCTTAATGAAATACACTCTTATTAATGACTCCTTTTTCCACTCAAGGAAACAGACTCAGGAGAGTGACATTATCAGATTCACAGACTTCATAAGTTAACAGAACTCAGATTCATATCAAAGTTCACAGACTTGACCAACCAATGATCATACTGTGCTGAACAGAACAGTTCTGTGCTTCTTTGATTTTATATAGTCTCACCTTCAACTCCCAGGTGGCTTATCGAGAACTTTCTTCCAAAAAACACAAAAAGCAGTCTGGTTGACTATGATTTTATCCATCTCCTTATAGGAATAAGGCCCTTAAGAAATCATATTTCAATACATATACTGCAGTTTTTTGGTGAGTTCACTGTTGGCTTTAGGTCAGCCTTCAAACATCCCATAAGCTCTTGGTTATCCAGCTTATCTTGGAACTTTGAGAAGTGACTACATTTCAGAGCCACGTATATTATGCTCTTTCCTTTTCCTTTTCATTAATTTTATTCTGTTGATAATGTTCTGCTCCACACCATGAAGAATTTCTTTTCTGGGAAATTGTAAATACTGATGGGCAATAATATCAGGGACAGCTCTCAAAGCATGGTCCACCACTGTCCAGTGTATCCCTGAACTTCCCTCTCCAATCCACACTAGGATTAATGAACGACTTGATATGGGCATTTGTAAACTTTTAGAGCAAAAGTTGACAGAGCGGTGTTATGTTTAAATTTAATATTAAGTTTGGGGACTATGCTTTTGTTTTTATTTTTGTTATTAGTTTTATTGACTTTTACAAAGATACCAGTCTGCCAAGATGGGGGAAAAACTAGTCCTCAATCACAAGTAGTTTGAGAACTACCAATTCAGGAGGTGGGAAATAACTTTAGGCAGCAGATTCTTGCCCACACCAGACATCTCACCACAGTATAGCATTCCCCTAAAATGTCAATTTCAGATTTTCTATCTGAAATTAACTACCAAAAAAAAAAATCCACTTTAACTCTAGAATTCTGAACTGAAAATGGGACGTAAAAAGAAACTAAATTTTTTTCTATGTTGTCCTTATTTTCTTTGCACTTTATGTAGCTTACCTACATAGTTTCTATCAAGCCATGTATACTATAGTAATAAGGAATAACATTGAAAACCAAGATAGCTTAGGAAACTTTGTTTTGAAGGTTAAATTTCTTGCCTTATAATGTTGATGTCATGAAGGGATGTCTGACTTTCCCTTTGATGCTGCTGACAAAAATAATATTTTAAATTGATTGAATGATGGAACTACCAGAATGACAGAACCAGTGTGACATTTATTATTTTTCATATCTCTCACTGATGCAGAAGGAAGGGACAGAAGAAGGATGTGGCTGGCAGGTGGTAAAAGAGGGTGTCACTCAAAAGAAGTAGGCTCTGTGAGGAGAGACAATTTGTCACATCACATATAGTTATCACTCAAAAGTGTGCATCAAAGGAACCATAGCCAGAGCAAGCAGATGAAACCAGTCTGGAGAAAGGACAGTCAGAAGTAGTCACCAAGAATATTACATTACCTGTTCCAAGGGGGAAAAAATGCAGTAAAATGTCTAAAGAAATCCCTTCAGGAAAAAAAAAAAAAAATCCCTTCAGGGCAGCTGGGGTGGCTCAGCAGTTTAGCGCCGCCTTCGGCCCAGGGCGTGATCCTGAAGACCCGGAATCGAGTCCCACGTCGGGTTCCCTGCATGGAGCCTGCTTCTCCCTCTGCCTCTCATTCTTTCTCTCTCTCTCTCTCTCTCTCTCTGTGTGTGTGTGTGTGTGTCTCATGAATAAATGAATAAATTCTTAAAAAAAAAAAAAAAAGAAATCCCTTCAGAGTTACCTATGTAAACTCACTGTTCATCACCCCATTTTATTTGAGAATTCAGTGTCCCTCAAGAATGAAAAGACTGTGAACCAAAAAGGCTCCTCCTGTGTTGTTGCAGAAAGATGCTGGAAGCTGAAAGGATTTGAAGAAAGTTATTACTTGCATTTCAGTATTAAAAAATGAAACCTGTTTCTTATTGTTTGATTTTAAAATCTGCTCAACTTTTATTAGGCTGTGAGTGACAGCCTAATAGGTTGCTACTTCATTGCCATGAAAGGGATTGTGTGTGTGTGTGTGTGTATGTGTGTGTGTGTGTGTGTCTGCACATATAATATACATCCTTATGCACAATCCTGTGTATCATCTATGTCTCTACTTTCTCCTATTAGTTTATATGATGATCACGTTACTCTGAGGTAACCACATCCTAAAAATAGCATTCTGGTTTCCTCCCAGTCTAAAACAAAACAAAGGCCACAATCCAGATCTCCAATAAAAAAATAAAATAAATTTTAAAAAGACCCTATGTAAACGATTTCAAATTACGAAGGAATTATAGTTACATTGTATTCATCGGCCAAAAATATATCAAAAGTTTAACCTACATCAGACTTTTCCTTCCTTTTTTTTCATACTTTTCCTTCCTATAGCAGTTGTACATTATACTACTCATTCCAGGAGGTAGTTTTACTTTGAGTCCCCCTGCTCTCTGACAGCTGTGTTTATACAGTGGATGTCTTTGCCAAATTATTTGTTGCCTTTTGCTGTTTAATGTTGCTTTCTTCTTACATGGCATGCACCGAATTAGTCTTATTCATTCCTTTGCTTCTCCCTGTAGCCTGATTTCCCTCACATTTCTGCTTTTTTATTTTTTTGCCATTCTGGTAAGATTTCAAGGGTTGTAAAACAAATAAAATCTACAGTTTAACTCTATGTCACCACATTCTTTCTTTAAGCAAAATCATGCTTGTTAAATGCAAGGAGACATGGATTGGGACATTTAAACCCTACCTTGTTCATGCCTGTATTATTACAGCCCATCCTGGCTCTTCTCCATTGGGTCTACCTGAAGCCTACTACCAAAATGCTCTTTGAAGCATTTCTGTCTACTATGTCACTTTTCCGTGGGGAAATCTATGCTTGCTGACTTTTCCTTCCATTTCTCTAAATTTCTACATTTTTCTGCCTTACCATAACGTCTAGTATAATCTTCTCCTACCCTGCCAGTCCAGCACTGTTTCTACTCCATTGTCCACCATGTGTTTTCCACTTTAGGCAAGCATATCTTGCTGTTAAGCAAATTTGGCAGCAGCATCCTTGCCTCTGGGAGGTTGTTTGTGTTGTTCTCTTGCTGTGGAATGTTCTTTGACTTCCTTATAGTTCAAGAACTGTCTTCCCCTTGAGAATCTTTTGTACTGCCTTAACGCTTAATTTTTCTCTTGTTTACATATTCTCTTAAATCATCAGTCATTTCAAGTACATTTGTCATATCTCCTTAATTAAACTTTAACCCATCAATTTAGCAAAAGGAATTTAGAAAAGGGAAAAAGAAAGGTTGCATAGTGCTCACAAAGATGCCTGTTAACTGAGCAATTTGATTTTTGCTGGTGGAAATCTAAATTGCAACAATGTCAAAGGAAGGTAACTCGGTGAAAACTATTCAAAATTTAAAACCACCTATTGTTTGACACAACAATCCCACTTCTGTATGTCACTTAAAAGAATAAAGTTCTAATATAGAAAGATGCATGTACAGGAATATTCATTGTTGCTCTGTTTTCTGTGACAGAAGCCTATAAACATTCTCAATATCTATAGTAGGAGATTGATTAAATGCACTGTAGTATATTCATGCTATATTATGTACAATCAAATTACATCAAAATAATCTGACCTTAGAAAATATAGTATATTGCTAAGTAAGAAAAACAAGTTAGGGTCAATGGATGCATTTTTATAAAGACAAAGAATAGAAAAACATTCACTAAATTAACTTGGTTTGGAAGGTAGATGGTCACTCATTCTGCTCCCTGATACCTGGTTCTCTCACCCTTTGCACACATGGATGACTGAGTTTCCCAGTATTCTTTTTTTCCCCAGAGGTAGAATTTAGTGATTGATCAGTTGCATATAATACCCAGTGCTCAGTACATCACATGCCCTCCTTAATGCCCATCACCCAGTTACCCCATCCTCCCACTCAGCCCCCTCCAGCAACCTCAGTTCGTTCCCTATAGTTAAGAGTCTCTTATGGTTTGCCTCCCTCTATGTTTTGTCTTATTTTTCCCTTCTTTCTCCTATGTTCATCTGTTTTGTTTCTTAAATTCAACATATGAGTGTTTCTTAAATTCAACCTATGGTATTGACTTTTCTCTGACTGACTTATTTCATGTAGCATAATACCCTCTAGTTCTATCCACATCATTGCAAATGGCAAAATTTCATTCTTTTTGATGGCTGAGTGATATTGCATTGTATCTATATACCACATTCTTTATCCATTCATCTGTCGATAGACATCTGGGCTTTTCCATAGCTTGGCTATTGCGGACTCTGCTGCTATAAACATTGGAGTGCATGTGCCCCTTTGAATCACTATTTTTGTATCCTTTGGATAAGTACCTAGTGGGGCAATTGCTGGGTCATAGAGTAGCTCTATTTTTAACTTTTTGAGGAACCTCTATACTGTTTTTCAGGTGGTGGCACCAGTTTGCATTTCCACCAACAGTGTAAGAGGGTTCCCCTTTCTCACCATCCTCGCCAACATCTATTGTTTCCCAAGTTGTTCATTTTAGCCATTCTGAGAGGTGGGAGGTGGTATCTCATAATGGTTTTGATTTATATTTCCCTGATGCTGAGTGATAGTGAGCATTTTTCACGTGTTTGTTGGCCATTTGCAGAATGGCATTCTTTGGAGAAATGTCTGGTCATATCTTCTGCCCATTTCTTGACTGGATTTTTGGGGTTTGGGGTGTAAATTTCCTAGTATTCTTAAGCTGGCTGTGACCATGTGACTAGCTCTGACCAGTAAATTGTGAGCAGAAGTAAAGAGTTGCATTTCTGGCCAGAGCACTCAATTGCCAGTTAGAAACCTCCATAGCTTCCTTGCATTGCTGCAATGATTATGAAAATACAGTTGACACAAAACCTCCATCCCTTGGTTCTTGAGTGACTACAGAAGTGGAAGTCCAAGACTTTCCCTAACTCATGTTGGACAAAAGGCATATACATAACTTTTCCTGCAGTAAGCTACTGAAATTTTGAAGTTGTTTATACTACAGCATAACCTAATTTATCCTGATTGATAAAACAAGAAAACATTACATGCTTTTTTAATGTTTGTTTTTATGCCATTCAGGTACATAGTTAAAAAAAATTCTAACAGCACTAAAAAGCCATGAAGAAAGACAACTTGCCTAACCTTTACCAAAACTGGGTTCATTCCCCCAGAGGCAACTAATTTCACACTTGTAGCAAATCTTACAGTTGTCAGCTCTGTAACATTAAATAATGTGCTTCTACTGCTATTCCTTGATTTATCCATTTTAAGCATTATTTCCTATTATGGTTAAGTCAGGATTCTTGTATCTTACACTGTACTCCCCACTCCCAACACCACCATTGATGATAAACTTACTTCACCTCTCCCTATTCTCATAATTACATCAAATTTTTGGTTAAAATAATAATCAGTGTTTACAATATTATGACTATGTAAATAACTATTAATAGGAATAACTCAGACTTCCCTTGGTCACTATCCTGAAAACCCTTTCTCTTGTGTTTCCTGGGTCCCCTACTTCTATGTCTTACAAACTTCAGTAGTTTTTAAAGAAAGAAACCAGGACAAAATCTTTTTTGAAAACTTGAACAGTCCAGTACTACAATTTCCAGAGAGGATATAAGTTACCCCCATAATTTTGAAAACAGTAGCTCACAGTTTCTTTGAGCAGTTTATGCATTCTTAGCCCTCGATTGACAAAATGACATTTTATCAACCTAGATTTTTCAACCAGAATCTTCGCTCTTTTTCCTAATACATCTTAATGTGGGTCTTTTGTTTATTCTGTTATTTGATAGGCCCTCTAATCTGAACATTTAGATTTCTTCCAATTTTCTGGTCCTCCATTCTCTTAAGTGAATGTTGTCCTCTAAAGACCTCTTAGAACCTAGATTGAATCTCAATTTTTTCATACCTCTTTATCCCCTCTTTCTGTGTGCCATTCTGCTTTCTAAGACATTTCTTGCTTCTCAATGTTACTCTTCACAGCATCCTATTCTAATACTATGGATGCAGTGGGTTTTCTTGTTTGTTTGATTTTTTATTTATTTATTTATTTATTTATTTATTTATTTATTTATTTATTTATTTATTTATAGACCGAGAGAAAAAGAGAGATGGGGGAAGAGGGAGAGAGAGGGCTCTACATCCAGCATGGATCCCTGCTCAGGGGCATGATCTCATGATCCTGAGATCATGACCTGAGCTGAAATCAAGAATCCCTCACTCAGCTGTCTGAGCCACCCAGACATCCCTACATGCAGTGATTTTTATCTCTCTGAAAATATTAAACTGTACGGTTTGGGTTGTTTTTAATTTTTTCTATTCCTTTCTTTGCATTTACTTTCTTTTTTTTTTTTTTAAGATTGATTGATGATAGACACACAGAGAGAGAGAGACAGAGAGAGAGACAGAGAGGCAGAGACACAAGCAGAGGGAGAAGCAGGCTCCATGCAGGGAGCCCGATGTGGGACTCGATTCCTGGACTCCAGGATCACGCCCGGGGCCAAAGGCAGGCGCCAAACCGCTGAGCCACCCAGGGATTCCTCCCCACCTTTTTTTTATACTGTTCGTTTATTATAGTTTCTATTCAACAAAAGAGACTTTTATTGAATACTTCTTGGTAATCCTTGGATATTAGTTCATGTTTAAGAAAGGCTAATCAAGAATAACTGTATGTTCTCCATTCAGAGGGAGGAGAAGGGAAGGGAATATGAAGGGCGGAGGAAGGGACTGTCAAGGGGTGGGCTTCACCAGGATGGATTTCTAACGAAGTTTCTCCAAATATCAGAAGCCAGAATCCTTTCCGTTTCTTCCGATTCTCCCATGGCCTGCCTGGGAAGTGATTGCCTGAGAACCAGCAGCCAGTTGGGGGCAGCGTGGCTCACCATCCAGTCTATACTGGGCTATAGACTTCACTGGATTCCCAATTGCTATAGACTTCTTCACTGGATTCCCAATTTCAACCCCGCTGCTCACTCCTGCTCATTATCTCCCTAAGTCAAGAACCAATCTGGCCTAATGACTCCAAAGAAATAAATCTTCAGGCCTTGGTATTGGTAGAGAAGGGGCTCAGCAGTGCTCCAGGAGGGAACCAGGATCCGGGAGTTTGCTTCCTGTACAAACTTTCATAGAGCCCTCCTGGTTTTAGCCCCTTTGCAGTACTTGATGCCTCCATCTTCTGACCCGATGCTAAATTCTACGGAGAAACCCAGCTTGCTTTCCTGGCTATCCTTCCCATAGACCCTTCCAGCTGCATCTAACCTTTAAATCCGTTACAAATCTCTAACTTCCAGCTTCCAAAGACTTGTCATCTCCCACCTGCTGTTATCTCCTCCCTCTCTCTCTTCATGCTTTTGGTATTCTATTTTATTCCCTTACCATTCCTTTAGTAGAATCTGGAAGGGGAGCAGATACAAACACTTGTGTGGTTTCTGCTGTATATATCCAGAAGAGAAATATAAAATTTTAAATAAAATGATTAAAAGGAAAATTGTAAGTTGTCTGAGGACAGGCTTCACCCTCCAGGTGACCCACAACACATTTGCCATCGGGGTAGTTACTCCATAAGAACTTCATTATATTGAGAGCAGCTCAGAGATTAAATATTCACCAAAAGTGTACTGGTTTTTCAAACCTGAGAACAAAGGACTTCTCACTTACTGTGATAGGGCCTATTTCCAGAGGCCTTTACAGTAAATTTGACCAGATCTTTCTGCCATTCGTTTTTCTATTTGTTTTCATTTAGGATAAAAAAAGAACATTTTGTTTAGTCTTTTTCTTCTGCAGACATGTGTATGGGTGGGAAATGGAAAAGGGGTTTGGTTACCATTACTCACGTGGGTTTAAGTAGCCTGGGAATCCATGCACATGTCCTGCCAAACCACAGCCTATGACCCACAGAACACAATGCTGACTTTTTTCCATGTATCCAATACCAGATAAGTGTATGATATGTTAAAGATGTTCAAGCTAAACTGTTCTAAAGAACAGCAGTGGAAGGAGAAGGGCACATTTTTTCAACAATCTGTTGTTTGCCCTTTTTACCACGAGCTTGGCCTCTTTAAAGCCTGACACTGAGGAACTCAACAGAGGAATGTGGTTTTAAGTTTGCTGAGTTAATTGTACTATTCTCTACTCACAGTCCTCAGATTTAGATATCAGAGATGCCTGAACCCTTCATCTACATAAACAGACCCAGTTACTGCTTAAGAAGCATATCTGAAAGATGTCTAAGAAGTAGATCTTTCCTCTATATGCCGATTTCACCACAAAATCCTATATATATGATTCTCTTCTTAATGTTCACTAGGAGTTTGTAATTCCTCATTTAAGAAACAGTAGACAACGATCTTTTCAAGAAAATTTATAACAAAGTTCAATCAAAGGAGCATTCTTGGATTTATAATTAAAATTCCAAGAAGAACCACAAATTCAACTGTTTCTGCCCCAGCCCCAATCCCACCCCATCCTATCATAAAAACATCACCATTGAGCAGTAGCAGAGAGAAAGGAAAGGAGAGAAAAAAATTAGACAAGTTTCTATGCTTCGGGTAACTATTTTCTGTTTTCTTTACAATAATCTTAAAGAATATGGAGAATGAGTAAGCTATTTGCTATTAATTGTTTTAACTAGGTTTTATAAAGATCGTATGGAAGGAGAAGGTTTTTTCCATAAAATTTTTTAACTCTTTTGCATTAGGGAAAGTGGAAGCATCTGGCATTTGTTTACTATCTACTTTGTACCAGGTACCTCGCTGCTCATTTATATAGATTATCTCATTTATTCTTTTTTTAAGATTTTTATTTATTTATTTGAGAGGGAGAGTGAAAGAGTACAAGATGGGGGAGGGGCAGAGGGAGAGGGAGAAGCAGACTCCCCACTAAGCAGGGAACCCAGGACCCAAGGAGCCCAGAACACTGGGGCTTGATCCCAGGACTCTGAGATCATCATCATACAAGCCAAAGGCAATTGCTTAACTGCCTGAGCCTCCCAGGTGTTCCTGTCTAACTTATTCTTAACAACAACTGAGTAGGGTTTCCAGGATTACTCAACTGATACAAGCGCTAGGCAAGATTTGAACCCAAGTCTTGTTGGATTTGAATTATGTGGGAGATGGCATTGTATGCAATAAAAACCACAGATTCTAGAACAAAATTGCCTGCATTTGAATCCTGACTTTATGCATTCCTTCCAAATGACCTTAGGTGAATTGTTTCAGTTCTCTGGGCTTTAGCTTCCCATCAATTAAAGGGAGATGACACATTAATAATCTCAGAATGACATTGTGAAAATTAATGAAGATCTGCAAAGTCCTTAAGAACTGTACTTTGCAAATAGTAAGCTTTCACTATATATTAACTATTATTATTATTGCAATATCTTAACCTTCATGAAAATATTTTTCTTATTATTCCTTACATCAATAAAACTAAAATTTCATAAATAATAGAACCAATAAGAGGATATTTTCATGTCCCAAAATTTTACTTCATACATAATAGGAATTGAATTTGCCTAGACATCCAACCAAACTGGAAGTTACAAATAAACTTAGTCATCCTGTTCACTTACACATCCCTGAGGACTTCCAATATCTCTTTCCTAAAATTTCAAGTGTTTTTATTGGATCTTCACACACATATTTTGATATTTTAATATTTGAGGCATAAGAACTAGTTAGGAAGCAGGGTTGGCTGACAGTATGGGTAGAAAGCACTTTTACTTATCCATATTAAGAAAAAAAAAGCTAAATTCTCAAGTATTGAATCTTAGATTTGAGTAAGACCATGGCAGACAAAACAATACAGTGAAGTTAAGCTCATGTTCTTAAATACTCCTTTTTGCTGAATGCTTGACACATTCAAAGTATTTTCCCACACACATTTCAAGAGAATTTTTATATTCCTGACATCATTGTCTGTTATCTGTTTGAATACATCTGGTGTTGGGGAGCTCATAGCTTTGTGGAGGGGAGAATTAAAGAAATTAATATTTGAAATTTGCCACATCAGGTTAAAATCTACAGAGGATTTTCAAGAAAATAAATGTTATGAATTTTGCCCCTCTCTGTGGGTTCTAGCTTTCTTAGAATTGATTAAGTTACTAACCATTTATAGACTTCAGGCTATAAATGGTTTTTCCAACCCATAGAATGAATCTGTTCATAAAGCTCAGGGTCCCATAAGCATTCAGCATAGGCTGTTTTGATGAAATCTCCAGGTTAGTTAGCATGCAGAGAATGGAACAATGTAATCGATGGCATGAAAACTGGGAAAAACAATAGCACTGGTTTTTAAAGGATTTTTTTGTACCAACAAAAAATGTGCTTAGATTTGCATTTATTTCTTAGATTAAAGTAAATAAGATGTGCTGTTACAAAACATCAGATCAAGTATGTTCTGTTCCTTTATTAAGTGGTTTATGTTTTAGGAAAACAGGACAAAACAACATACTACTCAATTGTCATTTTATTTTCATAAATATCTTTTTTGAAGTTTAGAAAAAATATAAAAAATGTATATTATATATGCTTCCTGATAGACTCTGTGTGTGTGTGTGTGTGTGTGTGTGTGTGTGTGTCCAGAAATTGATGTGCCAGCTGGAGGAAGATAAATGTGAACCCAGGGTAGAAAGAGGTTAGACAACAAGTGGAAGTGAATTAGAAAGAGTCAGGGAGTGACTCCTAGCAGTCTCAGTCCGTTAAGCTTCCAACTCTTGATTTTGGCTCAGGTCATGATCTCAGGGTTGTGGAATTGAGCCCCCAGTAGAGCTCCACACTCGGTGCGGAGTCTGCTTGGCATTCTCTCCCTCTCCTCTGCCTCTTCCCCTGCATCCACTCTCTCTCTCTCTCAAATAAATAAATAAATCTTTAAAGGAAAGAGAGAAAGAAAGAAAAAGAAAGAAAGAAAGAAAGAAAGAAAGAAAGAAAGAAAGAAAGAAAAAAAAGAAAGAAAGAAGAAAGGAAGGAAGGAAGGAAGGAAGGAAGGAAGGAAGGAAGGAAGGAAGGAAGAAGAAAGAAAGAAAGAAAGAAAGAAAGAAAGAAAGAAAGAAAGAAAGAAAGTCAGGGATGGTGAATCCTCAAAAAAGATATCATCATTAGAGGCAAATTTGTAAATGGATCCAATATTAAACTCAAATATTATTTGCCCAGGCATCACATCTCCCAAAACAGTACCTCTGAAGAAACCCAGGCCTCAGAAAGATCCTCATGTTCTCTTGCAGTAATATATTCCAAATGCAAATGGGCAACAAAGTCTAGAATTATACTTTGCCTGGGAGAGCGCAAAAGACCCTAGGTAGTTCTGTTGGGTGAAGTTCCCACATTCACATAGTTAAAAAATAGAAAATCATTGTCGAAGCAATTAAATGCTAATCGGTTTAATCTAAAGTATAATCTGTTTCAGATACTTTGTTATAAGCGTATGTAAACAAACTTTGGTAATATAGGCTCAATCATTCATAAATTAGGCATACAATGTTTCTAAGGGGAAAACTTCCCAGCCCGATGCCCAAAATGAATTCTTATTTATCATAAAGCTGTTATATCCAACTGGTAAGGAGAATCAGAAGTATACCATGTACAAATTAGAACTCTAAAGCTTACCCACTTCTTTGTAGTGTATAATTTTAGAATCAGTAATTATGATATTAGTGTGTGTACACACACACACACACACATTTGTTTGTCTCCTACCTGTTCTAAAACAGAAATTACATTATACAAAGTTATATAAAATGAAGAAATATATCTTAAATCATAAATAAATGAGAAAGAAAAAATAGACAAATGAAGCAAAAAGAAAAATTCATGTCACAAATTTCTATGCACTGCTACAAATGGATAACAAAAGTGCATCCAAGATTTCTAGCAAATGATACAATAGTCTTATATCTATAGTATTTTTATGTAGATGATCTCACAATTAGCACTAGGCCTACAATGTAGGTGAGGTAATCCATTACTCCAATGAATATTCTAACAGGCAGGACATCATGGAACATAAAGCATTAAGCCTCACAAAATATAACGTATGCCATGAACAACCCTCAGACTTTTCTGGAAGAGTACAATAGAAGTATCATGCTTTAGGAACCATATGGAATATATGTAAGAACAAAATGATTTGTCAAATGCCTGCTGTATTCTGGGCCTTTTATCTAAATAATTTATTACTGATGAGACTCTACACTGGTCATCACAAGCCTTATTTGGACTATGAAGTAACTAAAGACCTGAGAAATGAAAAAACTGACACAAGATTGCATAGATAGGAAGAATTAGCACTAGGGCATATAATCCAACCTTTGGGCCCAATGCCAGTATTTTTTCCACTGCTGTATCAATCCCTAAATGGTCACCTTCATGACTTGTTTTAGACTTAGGGTCATCATGAACTACTAATAATCCAAAGTGTAAATTGAAAAAGAGCTATAAATTAAATATAAATTCCCTTAGAGTTGTTTTTATTATTCAGATACAATGGATTATCTAGTCTAAGCTTATTTTACACTTGGGATTTAACTTTAATCTAATTATTTTAGTGAAGTTAATAAACATTTGACTTGAAAGACTTGAAATAAATGTTTATAATAAAAATAATAATAACTGTAGTTTAGATCTCTTGCCAAATAGGACATTATATAATTATATGGTCCTGAATATTATACATCAGTTTACATGGATCTCAGCATGATTCTAAGGTTAGATTTTGTACATTTCATACAAATTTTTGATAGTTAAAAAAATAACTAAGTGAGGTTCTTCACTAATGAATTCAGTCTCCTGATGTTCATTTGCCTGACAACAAAGGAAATATGAATTTCAAAAGTAAAGGCTTTGTAATTCACATCAAAATAACTCCAAAACTAAAACATATTTCCTCTACCTCACTAACCAGAGCCATTCAACATATAATAAACACGCAACCATTAACAGATATTATTATTGGCAAAATAACTAAAAAGAATTTAGGGAAGGTTTAGGTTTTGTTGATAGGTTTTCAAAATTCCATCAGTAAAAAATGTAATGAAAGTAATCAAATAAGTCAAAAATGTAAGTAAATATATTGAGACAGATGAAAGTAAATAGCATGTCAAAAACATAGTACAGACTATTCTAAGGGAAAAAAATAATTGCTATGCAGACTACAAAGGCAAAACTGCTGATGGGATAAAAATAAGGAAAAGATACATTATCAAAGAATTTGTATTCCATAATGAAAAGTTGTGGGATCAATTAATGCTACTCTACAATAACTGTAAAATAAATAATATTCTGCTGAAAACTAAACTGGAAGTTTGGGGTTCTTGATTTGATCTACTCTCTCTCACATCTTAAACAGTCCTCAGATGTTACTCCTCATAGAGGAATCATAAAAATTAGGATATAACATTTCCTTCTGACAAATATTTTTAAATGCCCATCTCTCACCAAAGACGCAAAACTACATTTGAAAATTAAGTATGAGACATAGTACTGTTCCTCATGGAACCTTCCATCAAACTACTTCCTGGTGGATGGGGCCATAGATAGAGTGCCCCATTAATGGTGACCCCCTGCATGGAGCAGGCACTTAGAGAAATCATGAAAAGCCTGCACTAAAATGAACTAGAGGTTTTCTTACTCCAAAGCCCTTCTGGTAGGATTGAGGAAACGGGAGCCGAAGTGTTTCAGTGACTCACTGCAGGTTACATAATTACCAAGCACAGAGCCTGAACTTAAACCCATATATCTCAGTTTCTGACCTGGTCTTCTTTCCACTCTAACCTTCTGAGTTCTGGTTCAGTGGAAAAAGCTCTAGATTACAAAACACAAAAAGTTGCCAACTATACTTTGATCATCAGGAATCTAGACTGTAATTCTAGAGACAAGTGAAAGGCCGCAGTGCTCATAGTCATGTATACCATAGTGGTTTTCTATTCCTGCCATAAGAAATTAGCACAAATTTAGTGGCTTAACACAATTTATTATGTATAGTTCTGTAGGTTAGAAGTCCAACACAGGTCTCACTGGGCTAAAATCAAGATGCAAACAGAGCTGCATTACTTCCTGGAAGCTCTGGGAGAAAATCTGTTTCCTTGACTTTTCCAGCCCTAAAGATAGCGTCCATTTCTTGGTTTTTAGTCCTCTTCTCCACTTTTGGTCCCCCAACATTGCATCTCTCTGGCCATTCTTCCATAGTGACATCTCCCTCGTATTCTGACTAGAGCATGGAAAGATTCTCTGCTTTTAACAATTCTTGTGATTCACTGGTCCATCTGGATAATGCAGGATAATCCGCTGAAAGGGGGGGAGAACTTGCTATTAGTCCATCACCAGAGAGCTTTTTAATTTTGTTAGAAGTCTTGAACGAGAGACTCTGGCATCTAGAGACCAGTGCTTACCATCACTCATGGAATTGAAGGTAAAAATCTGAGCTGGGTACGGGGAAAGAAGGATGGGATGACGTGGGGAATAGAGGGAGATGAAGAGCAGTGAGAGAACCCTCCAGCATGCCTGTAAGCATCCTTAAATCCTATTCTATCTCCATAAGGCCATTTTAGCCAAAACTCATCAGATAAAGTCTCCACTCCCCTTTCAGCTATTTTACAGACAGGAAAAGAGTTAATCGTCCATTATTGTTAGAGAACTCGGGATCCCTGGGTGGTGCAGCAGTTTAGCGCCTGCCTTTGGCCCAGGGTGTGATCCTGGAGACCCGGGATCCAGTCCCACGTCTGGCTCCCTGCATGGAGCCTGCTTCTCCCTCTACCTGTGTCTCTGCCTCTTTCTCTATGTGTATCATGAATAAATAAATAAAATCTTAAAAAAAAAAAAAACATATTGTTAGAGAACTCTACCCTGAGTAGAAATTTTCTAATCCCAGAAAAGGGGCTTCTACAATGGGTGACTGAAGCATACAGGAACTTCATTTCTTATCCCAGCCTGTCTCTCCTCTGAGTTGGTACCAATATAAAAAAGAAAGGGACACTCTTTAGTTTTGTCAGATGACCATGTATTTCACATGCCAAAATTGACTGAGGGTCCACAGAGCTACGGCTAAGAAGCCTCTACTCCTGGGCCTCCGTGATTCCCTGACTTTTTTTTTTTTTTTTTTAATTTTTATTTGTTTATGAAAGTCACAGAGAGAGAGAGAGGCAGAGACACAGGCAGAGGGAGAAGCAGGCTCCATGCACCGGGAGCCCAACGTGGGATTCGATCCAGGGTCTCCCAGATCGCGCCCTGGGCCAAAGGCAGGCGCCAAACCGCTGCGCCACCCAGGGATCCCTGATTCCCTGACTTTTATGTTTCTCTCTACTTTCCAGAACTTGCAGAACCCAGATAGCTATACTCACTTGAAATTTCACAAAATGGATAGATTCCAAGCACATTGAAATTTGAGGGCAATTCACAGGTAGGGCAATTCAATCCTCTTTCTCCTCTCTCATTTTGTAGGTAAACAAACTGTAACCCAGAAATTTAAAGTTCGTTCTAGGAGCTGCTCTGCTGTTGGCAAGAGTGCCAGAGCTTGTACTCAAGTATGGGACCAGTGTTCTTTCTAAAGCATAATGCTCTTATGGGCCCACTTCCAAATCTTGGGGATTTTATAATAATGTCTTTATCTTTGTTTCAGTTGAGACTCTTTTGGCTTCAAGAAACAGAAATTGCTCAAACTAAGTCAAGTTGAAAGGCTGAGGGCTCTCACAAATGCGGGGACGGCAGACACTTCCAGGCACCAAAAGAACTTGGGAATAAGGACCTAAAGCCTCGTGCACCCTCATGGGGCCAGTTGTCCCTCCCAATCTAAGCCCCCGTAATACACCCCTACATCCCCTTCCCTCACTTACTCATGCTCTAGGTAAGCACACGGTTTAACAACGTGACCAGCTCCAATGCTTCCCCTGTGATCTCCTCAATGCCAACTGTCTGCTTTTTTTATGTGTCCCTTTTTTCTAAGTTTTACAAAATGAAATCTGGTCAGACAAGATGAGTTATGTATGTGCACAACTCTTTGCTCTAGGAACACACATGATTCAGGTGTTTGCTTTTGGTTCCATCAGTGACTACATCTGAACTAGATCTCTCCTGGCTTGGTGGATGATGACTTGAGCTACAGGGGAAAGAAGAATAAAACAGGAATATTGAATTACATGTCTAGGACAACTTTTACTTGACATATTTTCCACTTGTAGATATGGAGACCAAGTCTTCTTTAAAAATTAGCTTTTGGGGGAATGCCAGGGTGGCTTGACGGTTGAGCATCTGCCTTTGGCTCAGGATGTGATCCCCGGGGGTCCAGGATGGAGTCCAGCATCAGGCTTCTTGCGGGGAGCCTGCTTCTCCCTCTTCCTGTGTCTCTGCCTCTCTCTGTGTGTCTCGCATGAATAAACAAACAAAATTGTTAAAAAATTAATAAATAAAGATTAGCTTTTAGGGACACCTGGGTGGTACAGCTGGTTAAGTGTCGGACTCTTGGTTTCAGCTCAAGTCATGATTTCATGAGTGGTGAGATTGAACTCGCACCCCCAGCCCCCCAGCCCCACCCCTGCAGGCTCCGAGGTCAGTGGGGAGTCTACTTGAGATCCTCTCTCTCCTCCCTCTGCCCCTCCTCCTGTGCTCTCTCTCTCTCTCTCATATATAAAAATAAATCTTTAAAAAAGAAAAGATAAAGATTAGCTTTTGCATTTGCCCAAGTTTATGTTTGTATGCTGAAAGACTGAGTGGGCTTGACTCACGACAGCCTGGTAAGTCCAGACCCCTGGTCAGATACTAGGAACTAGTGGGTTTTATCTGGTCCTCAGGGCCAGAAGAGACATGAGGGTACCCTGAGAAAGCTAAACATTTAGTCCCTCTTTGAACCATGAATATATACATTTCTTTTAAGCCTTTGTTTTGTCCGATGAGAATTGGAGAGTTCTACTAATAAGAAATATATGTTCTCTGCTCATGTTCAAAGTAAGGGATTTGTCACATGCATTTATTTTGTGTGCTTCTGGGCCAGTCAGCATATTGGGAGGCATACGAAAGGGTTTCACTTCAGATAATAAAACAAGTCCATCATCTTGGGAAATAGCTTTATGTCATGTTATTTGGTTTCAGACTAGCAGCTGACAACTTCAGAAGAGGGAAGCTCTCTTGTCTCTTGGTGAAGTGGCTTGGAATTATACCATGAAGTTTGCACAAATTCTTGACAGAGTTGGATAGGCACTGGGAAAACTATTTAAATTTCTACTAGGGCACTGTCTCTATCCACTAGATCAAGACAATTGATATTTCTTTCATCAATTATACAAGTTATTGGAAACCTGAGCTAACTGGTGCCACATTTTTAACTTATTTTAGTGACTTTTAAAAACATCTCCTAATCTGAATCTTGTTCATTGCTGATGACTTGAGTCTATGAAATCTGTTTCCTAACTATAATCAGACCCAAATACTTTTCTTAAATACTATTTGATAAAAAAATACAAGACATACTTTTCATAAAGCACTTGTCTATGAAAAACAGCCTTGGTGCTTCAATTCATGCACATCATTAATTTTTAAAAGATAAATACTCTCCCCCCAAGAAAATGGGAACAAATGTCTTAAGCTGGTTTTTGCCTTGCACGAATCTACAAAGAATCACTTAAGGACTCCAGACAACGGTTTAAGTTGTCAGTCTCATAAAACAACTATTTTAATTAAATACAAAGATTCTCTTTAATCCAACTTCAATCCTCAATTACTTAAGACTTTTTTTTTAAAGGCACTAAAATGGTATTAATAAAGATGTTGACAAACTCATGACCATGGAGAGCAGAAATTAGTTTTCAATGAAAGTGATGGTTACTGTTGCTAATATAATAAATGAGGTCCTATAATTAGTAAGGTCTGGACACTTCCCTCATGTTGTTTAGATTAATTCATAAAGCTCTGCATATGTGGCTTGTTCCACACACACACACCTCAAAAGAATCTGACTGCAGAAGGCAACAAAAAGCATAGAATGATGTCATCAAGATGGCAACATAAGTTGTTTCTGATTTCACTCTCCCTCACAAGAGGAACAAACAACTATACAAGAACAAAACACCACTGAGCAATCCTAGAATACAGGGTGTCTAAAGTGCCCCCTGTACCACAGATGCTGAAACAGACTGTATTAAAAGGGTAAAAGAAATGGCTACAGGTTGACTATTTTGCCTGCCTGCAAAAAAGCTCAGCACCACACAAAGAGGTCTCCCCTGAGCTTCTGATTCCTTCAGTGGAAAAAGGGAACATGGGGAGGATACCCAGCCACCACAGCATTATAGGTTGCTTTGCTGGAGCCCCTACTCTGATCTCATACCACAGGGATTGCACAGGAACTGGTAGGGCTCAATCACTGGGAATCTGACTGGCAGAGGAACAGGAGGAAATTCTGACAACCAGCACAGACAGGTTGGCAGACTGAGTTCATACCTGCAGTGCTCAAGGACTAATCCCAACCAGCAGCTTTGTTCATCGGCAGAATCAGAACAGGGGTTAACTCTGACTGTGGAACTTGACAAGTTACCCATCTGCCTGATTCAGGTCCTCAAATGAGGAACTTTGCTGGCCCTACAGCCCACTTTGCCCATGCTCACGCAAGGAGACAAATCAGCCCCATTCACTACCAAAGAGTGTCTTCCTGCCCCATCTGACCAGAAGAGCCAGTAACAACTCCTAGAACCTCTGTAATTAAGCAGTGCTCAAACCAAGAGGTAAGTGAACAGGGCTGATGGCCTCCAGAGCAAAGCCAGCATCAGGCATGGAGTATTCCCACAGGGAGAGGAGTTCATGAATAGCAAAGTTGAAGACAGCTCCCAGTTTCTCCCAACCAGAGAAATTGGGGACTTAAGAGTAGCATGGAGTGGCCCAGCCCCCTCCCACCCAAGGAAGAAAGCTACAACATAACCCCACGTATTGCAGGATCTGATTTTACATATAAATTTATACACACACACACACACACACACACACACAGGGGATGTGTAGACCTCCATTAGAAAGACAAAAAAGCCTGAATTCTCAAAAGAGAAGAGAAGCTTGGTAAATTTTACTTCATTCAAATGTAAAATGTTTCTGCTATAAAGGGTACACTTTTTCACTGGGAGAAAAATATTTGCAACCCTTATGACCAACCACCAGAAAATATGTATAAATACAAATTGCCAATTAAAAAGGTGAAAGAATAAGTAACAATACAGAAGAGCACATAAGAGTAGCGAATGAGCATATAAAAAGTGCTCGGAAAAAAAAGTGCTCGAGTTCAAAGAAAAAAAGAAAAGACAGCAAGATGCCATTTTTTACTCACCAGAGGAGCAAAAATTAGAATATGATAATCCCCAGTACCAGCAGGGGTTCTCACATAGTGGTAATGAGAATACAAGGTGACATATTTATTGAAAGGGACTTGACATATATAGCAAAACTACAAACGTGTAACTTTTGAGTCAGCAATTCCATATCTAAACTTCTATCCACAGAAGTAAGATGACCAATATTTAAAGGTGAATGTTTATTAATGCTTTCTGCAGCACTATAGTAGTAAAAGCTGTTAACTCGCATCCTGTCAGAAGAGGAGCTGAATAAACTGTCACAAGATCACACTAGAGAATCTGTGGAATACTGTACAACTATTGAAAAGAACATATTTAATCAATAGATAGTGCACTGAAAAGAGATTCATTATATACTCTTCACATAAAAAAGAGAACCAAGTAATGTGTGTAGTATAATATTAAAATGAAGGAAATGATTCATGTCTAAGTCCATTTGTAGCTAAGCAGAAGAAAACATGGGATACACCAAATGACTAACATTAATTTCAAAAAGTTAATTTTTGAGAGGATCTATAGATCAGAAAGAGAAAGGAGATGGCTAATATTTGATTTGCTGTATCATTACTTTAGGAATTTAAAAATACAAATGTATGCTAAAGGCAATATAATGCCATTTTTCGCTGATTTTTTTTAACCTAAAACTTTACCTGCACCTTTGCCTACATATGTCCTGATCATTGTCAGCTGGCCCCTCAAACCAAGTCAGTAATAGGAAAACTGACTGATCTGAGACATGGTGTGATTCAAAGCATTTTACTTTCCAAAACATTGCCCAAGTGTGACCTAACAGAAGCTCTTTGATAATTAAAAGCAAAGAGGAAATTTCAACCAAAATTTCCCTGTGAGTATTTAACAAAGAGAGGAAGAATTGTAACACAGACCCCTTATAGCCTAGCTCTCAGGAACTGTGAAAAGCAATCCATGATCTGAGCTTTCTATTCATTGCAAAAATTGGGGCCTAGGAGCAAGGTATCTCAAACCAGATAGAGATATAGTAAGAATTAGAGAGCCTCCAAAAACTTACAAAACAGAGTCTTGGAGCAACAAGCTTTAACCAGCTTGTATTCAATTAACCTTGCAGATACACAAAACTAACTTGCCTACTGGAAATACAAGGTTGACTTTCCAGTTTTTTTATTGCCCACAGGAATTTTTTGATGAGTTGATTTCAATCTATGGGAACCAAGCTAAGAAGTATTATGGCATGACATCAGAGAAATAAAAAAGATTTAAGATCTGTTGTATTGATCCTTCCGTATCAGTCTAGATACCCACTGGAAAAAGATGGTATGCTCAAATAAAGAAAATATGAGGATGTTAAGAAAGGACTACTTGCAGAGATATGGGCAGAGTATAAGGAAACCACAAGATCCTCTGGGCTAGTCATTCCAGTTACAACTTCTATGCCTGAAGGGGAAGGGGAGGCAGAGGTTATCAAGAGAGATAGCTATGTGGAAGAGAGCAGCTTACAGGAGCTGTGACTCTCAACAGAAGGACATAACTGGACAGTTGAGAATCTAGAAGGAGGGATTCCTCCCCATTGGCCAAATCCAGCTCAAAATCAGAGAGCCAGATGGTCTATAAATGTAATCCCCAAAATCAGCCTGCTCTCTATAGAGCAGGGTGGAGGATGAGGGGCAGTGGCCCTAAAGAGACAAAGGGAAATGCCCAGGACAGCTTACCAGTATGCCTTACCACTCAAGTGTCTGTAGTGGGCCAAGCTCATAATGCTTTAAGGAAGCACGTGGCATCCTCTGCCAACCTCTGTGGAATAGAAACATCTTGTTCAGATGGCAAACCAAATGACACAAACATGCCTTTGGCAGTGAGGTCAAGGACTCAGAGGGATTCATTCTCTGCTAGGGACTGTATCTTTTCCAAGAACAAAAAGGTCATTAACTTTAGACTTAGCTTCTCCTAATTTCCTTGTAGGACCCAATATACTACAGACATATGCATTATCAGGGTCCATATAAATGAGTAAGCCCATTCTCTTGGCTGCTTTCATTACAGCACCTGATATAGAGACAATTAACTGGGAAGGGACACAGAGTTAGGAAAATGGAAGTTCTTAAGATTATTATAGGCCAGGAGAGCATATTTTAAGCATTATTTATTTCCAGTAGGTCAAAGTTGTGTTGCTGGCTGCATGTGAGTAAGTGTTGTGCTGGTCTCCACCTGGGCCTGTAATCAACCCATGTGACTGTGCACACTATTGGCAAATGATCAGCATTATATAAGGGACCTAGACTTCCTGGCCTCTCACTGGAATATTTCAGGAGTAATATCACCTGACATCAGGACTTGTGGCTGTGAGATGATGTATCACTATAAGATTTCAACACACGGTGAGTTCAGGTGCTAACCTGAGAGTGTCACATATATCACTACCTCTGTCATGAAAATTATGCTAGAATTTCTTTTATATTGTCTGCTTGCTAGGGTTTACATCTTCAGATAGATGATAGATTTTTAAAATAGATTGATATACGGATGGATTCTTAACTCCTTTCTGACATTTTCTTCAATTTAGGAAAATAAAAGTTGGCTTATTTTATACTCTAAATAGGTCACACTTTCATCTAAGAATTTCAGGGGAAAATGGGCACTGTATCCTTGCCAAAAAAAGTATTTTGGTAATCAGTTACTTGGTTTAAAAAAAAAAAAAGGTGATCAGAGAAGGATTCACTATTGTGCTTTCACCAAGCAGCATTCCTGCTTATTATGAAATGAGCTCCTGGCCTCCACAGCCCAGTTTGTGAAAATAGACTTCAGACTCAGATGGTTTCACTGGTGAATTCTACGAAAAATTTAAGACAGAAATGATACCAATTCTGCAGTCTTTTCCAGAACATAACAGAAAAAACTTATTAACTCATTTCATAAAGCCAACCTTGTCCTGACACCAAAATATCAAAATATACAGAAATATTAAAGAAAACTAGTGACCAGAACTACAGGTCTCATGGACATAGACCAAGGATCAACCAACTACAGTCTATGAGCTAGCTCTCTGTAAGTAAAGTTTTATTGGAACTTAACTGCATTTATTCATTTGCTATGGCAGAGCCAAACAGTTGAAGATACAACAGAACATACATGGTTCACAAATCAAGAATATTTGCCATATGGCCCCTTACAAAGTTTGTCAGCTCTTGACATAGATTAAAAATTCCTTAACAAAACAACAACAAAGTTGAGTCAACCAATATGTAAATGCATAAACCACATAGTGTCTAAGTCCACACAGGGGGAGATGTAGTAGGGGGTGGATGCCAGAGCCAAAGTCAGGTCAGGAGGGCATCTATGCCTGGAGATAGGGGCTAAAGTTAAAGCAGACAAAGAGAGGGACTGCTCAGAGCTGTGGTGCCTTGCAGTGGGCTGTGGGGACCCAAATATAATGAGGAGGGCATCCACCTCATAGGCAGCAATGGCAATGAGAGAATAGTAACCTACACAGGGGGTGGAAATAATACATAAACATCTAGCAACTTAACTTCTGGTAACAAAAGGTAACTAAACATCCTAAAGGAATGTTCTAAAAAAATTATGAGGCTATGTCAAAAGGTAACAGATCCCGGCTTGAAGGGCTCCTCACTGGCCAAATTGTGGATGATGGAAGCATCAAAATAAATTGTGATATTAATGGATTATAACCTATTGAATAAAAATAGCTATCAATGAGTCCATACATACATACATACATACAAACAAATGAATAAGCTGTTCTTTAAGGTGAAAAGGCCAACTAATAAGTGTAGCAGGAACAACTGAGCTATAAAAATTACCATCTGGCAGCCATCGTAGTAATAATTAATTAATCCAAAAATCATCAGTGGTTATTCAGACTAGAGGCATCAACAAGCTGGAGTTAATTGTTAAATCTTCAGGGTGCAAGTTTTAATTGCACATTCATATAATTTAAATTATATTTATAGAGGTAACAAATACTCAAACTTCACCACTTGGGCTCAAAAGCCTCTCTCGAAGCCACTGCAGTCCTGAGCACACACTCATTTGCTTTAGCTCTGACACCCTGACCCAAACGGATGCTGTTTGTCTCCCTGCACGGATGTCCTCTTCACCTTACTCACCCCAGCCTGCCTCTCTTCCTCCTATGTGGATGCTGACATCATTTCCTTTTGTTGAGATAAAAATGCCACCTGCAATTGTAACTAGACTTGTATTTTTAAGAAGTTAACTTTGCCAAAAACAAAGAAAGCTTTCTTTCCCTATAGTTCCAGCAAATGTTCCGAGGCTGTCTCTGATTGACTCAATTTGGGTCATACAATCTTCCCTTAACCAATCACTGTGGTAGCAAAGAGGCGAGGAATGGGATGGGACATGCTGATTGTAGAGGCCAGGGCCAGGTGCTGACCCCTAGTGCCAGGTTGCTGGGTCAGCCCCTCTGACACTGAATGGACTGAAGATGACATAGAAGTTGATTCTCTTTAGGAAAACCAAGGTGCTAGAACCAGCAGAAGGAAAAATCGAAACAAGGCAAGTAAAAAAAAAACAAAAACAAAAAACCCTGCAGGTGCCCATATATTCAGGAAATAAAGGGAAGTGGACCCACCAGGCAAGTGAGAGCAGCCATTCAGATAACAGAATTAGAACAAGCTAATATCATGGGAAACAAGGAAAGAGAAGTTTCAAGAAAGGAGGAGGCCAAAAGTGTCTTATGCAGCAAACAACAATGAGAATAGTATAAAAAGAAAAAAAGGCCTTTGTATACAACCATCTTCAATGGCCCTGCAAGAGGCACTTGAGCTGAGTCATGGGAATGCAGGCCATGTTCCATGGAATTATGGCTGAAATTGATGGTGAGAAGATGAAAGCAAAGATGTTTTTCAAGAAGTTTGACAGTGAAAGGAAAGAATGAGATAAAGTCTCTAAAATGTGACTTTCTTAAGGGAGAAACCTGAATATATTTATAGGCAGACAGGAAGGAACCACATTTGAGAACCCTGGAAATTTATTCAGATAAAGAGCTTAGAGAGCTAATTGGCTACCATTTGACCTGTCATCCGAATGATGTTACTTTGATATTTTCTAAGACATTATCCTCTGCTATAAACTAAGAATTTGTGAGGGACAGAGGGCATCTTACTTCATCAGTTTACCAAAAAGAGCTGCCATAATAAATTAATTAATAATAAAGAACATATTTTAAGTGTGCTCTATTGAAATAGAAGGCTCAAGATTGACGAACCGCACTTGGAAAGCCTCAGATTTCAAATCTTCACTATCAAGCAAACAGAAGCAGGCAAAACAAACAAAATCTGGCCAAAGCTGTGAAAATCCCACAGAGGGACATGTCCAAATAGTTTAGTCTTTATACTGGAACACCATATGTTTATGAGATAAGCCCTTTAATTCCAGTGAGGATATTTGCTCAATCATTTATTCAAAACATATTTCAGTGCCTACTATGTTTTAACAAAAACACGTGTCTATAATACAGGTTTCCATTAGTGTGGATTAAGAAGCTCTCTTGTTTAATTACTTTTCAGATAACTTCTTTGATTATAAGTATAATCTAAAAATATCAATACTGGCACAGTAATTCAGTTTGGAAATCTTAAATCATTCTCAAGTGAGAACACACTGTGCTTGGGGCAGAAACTGAATCTCCTTGACTCCTATTTTCTCCCTTTTCCTTCCTTGAGGATAAGACTGGTTTGGGAAGATGATTGCCCATCAGAGCAGTGAACATAGCTGTACACTCAAGAGACTTCTTACAAGTCTCCACCTATATAATCCTAATGAAAAGTGAGAATGAGGAACAAGTAAAGAAAAGTCCCTTCATAACAATGTAATACCTCTGTTCGGATTTGTAGGATTTGAGCTTCCATTTAATCAGAACAGGCTAGGAAATTTAAATATGTCTTAAATGCAGCAAAGGACACAAAAATAGAAGCATAATGAGGATAAGCTACTACTGTTCATCTGGTCTACTGACTCTATACAAATATATTGACAAGTCACCTAAAAGAGACTTTATAAGCAAATTCAGTTTCCCCTGTAAACTCAGCAAAGTAGCCATCCCACAAGCAAGAAAGGAACTCTTTAAAAAACAGTCTCATTCTCTCTGCTCCAGTTCATAGCCTCCTCTGTTTCCCAGGCAGTGACTGGGGGAAAGAAATTCCACAGTGTCTGTAAGACCCAGCTATTCCCTGGGGAAAACCAGGGTTGGATAAATGGGCACTTCTGATCATGTCACATTCGGAGTAATGTCTCCCTCATCCTCTCTCCATCACCTTCATGATCATCCTTAAGACAGAAGTTCAGTTTCTCACATTGCCTGCAGGACTCTATCTCCACGATCTGGTTCTTGTTTCCCTCTCCCCACCCAGTCGGGTGCCTTCCCAGTCTTCTCTTCCCTCACTTTATGTTCCTTCACATATTTTTACAAGGGGCTCCATCTGCTAGGAATGACTTTCCTCTAGGAACCTCAAATTGTTTAGTTAGGTTGCAATGTTCTTACCTGAGAAAATAGTAAAATCCCAAAGGTAGTGAATCATTGGTATATCTTGCCACCCACAAAATGAGCTTAAGTTTTAGTTTAGTTTTACTTTGGGGGCATCCCTGATGGCCCAGTGGTTTGGCGCCGCCTTCAGCCCGGGGTGTGATCCTGGAGACCTGGGATGGAGTCCCACGTCAGGATCCCTGCATGGAGCCTGCTTCCCCTCTGCCTGTGTCTCTGCTTCTCTCTTTCTCTGTGTCCGTCATGAATAAATAAATAAAATCTTTAAAAAAATAAAGCTTTACTTTTTGTCTTGTTTAGGGAAGTCTAAACTCTACCATTAGAATCTACTTTGAACTGATAAATCATTAGAATTCACATGAAAACAGGAATAACACCAATGAGACACCAAAAGAAATATTCAACATCATACATATGATGAGTGCAATGTGACTTCCAGCTTAACTGCATTGGGCTATAGTACATATTATATTTGAAGCCACTCTTGCTACCTACCTTTGCTTTCTTACAGCTGACATGCTGAAGGACTTATCAACATCAATGGCTGTCATCAAAAATTTTTAAGTGAAAAGCCCTTTGAAAATCATTACTAAAGCTCATCATTTAAAAGATTGTTGGAAACTATAAATTAAGCTTTTTGAGGCTCTTGGGTATTCAAGAAGTTCACTTCAAATTAACCTCCAAGGTTTTTACCTATAATTTCTATAAAGACTGCAATAGCATCAGAATAACCAGAAATTATTTATAGTTTCCAATTTTATAAACCCATTTACTCTAGTGTTTTATGGAAATAATCATGAGAAGTTCCTTATAATCTATGATAAATATCAAGAGAGAATAATATTTTTAAACTTTTTAAAATTTAAATTCAATTAATTAATATATAATGTATTATTAGTTTCAGAGATAGTGTTCAGTAATTCATCGGACTTATATAATACCCAGTGTTCATTATATCATGTGCTCTCCTTAATGTCCATCATCTAGTTACCCTATCCCTTCACTCTCCTCCCCTCCATCAACCCTCAGTTTGTTTCCTATGATTGAGTCTCTTACAGTTTGTTTCTCTCTCTGATTTCATTTTGTTTTATTTTTTCCTCTCTTCCCCTATGATCCTCTGTTTTGTTTCTTAAATTCCACATATGAGATCTTATGATAATTGTCTTTCTCTGATTGACTTATTTCACTTACCCTAATACCCCTGGTTCCACCCACATCATTGCAAATAGCAAGAATTCTTTTTTTTTCATGGCTAAAGTAGTATTCCAAACAGAATAATATTTTAATCACATCCACAAGAAGAATTGATCCACCAATTCCTTGGAACCTTATGTGCAGATGATGCTGGTTAGGAAAAAAAATACCCCAAATAAAATGAAACATAACTGATAAAAGCTGGAAGAACTTCAAAAAGAAATACATATAGCATTTGGTATAGTAGGGAGCATTCCTTATCTTTGGAGCTGAGGAGACTGATACCTAGAGAAGCTATTTCAATTACAAACATCAATTAAATGATTATTCTCACTTTATTAGAATGCCTATGCTCATCTCGATTCACCTCTTTCCCTTCTCATGATGAATGGATAACAATGAGCAAAATCAAGTGGTGGATAGTATTCCATTTGTTCGTATTTTCAATATTTACCAAATTTGTTAGACACAACCCTTGAGTCTTATAAATGTGTTTATCCAGTGTTTATATGAATATCATATATTTGTGACTCATCATGTTCAATATTTCTTTTGGAGATTTTATTTCCAAATTAAATATTCAATGTAAAGTTCTCAAAATATCACTGCGATAGTTTTCCTTTCTTCTACAGTTTAGTCAATAAGCCAATAAACTATAGCCATCATTCCTCTTTTCGTTGTTGAGCAAAATTTAGCTCTCGATCTCTGTGTGTGTGTCTCTCCAAATATATTCCTTCTCTTCACAATTTCTTCATTTGTTTTTATTCTGCTAACTTTCCCTCCATACTCTCTCATTCATCCCCACATCTGACATTTTGGCAGCTGGCCTTCTGAAAATGTTCTAAGTAGCACATTAGAGCCCTCCAGAAAAGAAGAACTCTGTAAGCCTAATGAATAAATCTGGTTTTATTGAAAATTCTGTCTGCATTTTTAAGATTTTATTTATTTATTCATGAGAGACACAGAGAGAGAGAGAGAGAGAGAGAGAGACAGGCAGAGGGAGAAGCAGGCTCCATGCAGGGAGCCCGATGTGGGACTCCATCCGGGACTCCAGGATCACGCCCTGGGCCAAAGGCAAGCACTAAACCGCTGAGCCACCCAGGGATCCCTGAGCCAGCCAGGAATCCCCTTGTCTGCATTTTAATAAAACTGAAAATAATAGTTATTTTTAAGCTACCTATTTTTGTACTTTCTGAGGACTAGGAATGGAAAGGTAAGATTAAGAGAAGAGTTTCTTAGGGGCATGCAAGTAGAATATGATAAAGTCTAAGAACTGAATGAAGACTGGACCCAGAGTGTGCCTGGAGCCTTCTAAAGCTAGAGTCCACAGGGACGCCGAGACTTTGTGGCTACAATCTTGAGCACATGACGTTAAGCAATGATGGCAACTCGCTGATATCTTGTCAGTGAGTTAATTCTCCTGAATGATAGCATTTGGGAATCAGGGAAAAGCCCACCTTTTCCTACATGACCTCCTCAAAATTCCAGGTCTCCCCAACTCGCTGTGCCAATGGATCAGTTTTTCTTATCTGAAGGAAATCCAGCCTTAGATTATGTGTGGCTTGAGACTGAATTTTCTCTTAGTGTTCCTCCTTTACAAAATAAAATTTCCCCACAGCACCTGATTTCTGTCTGTTTGTTCTTGTATCTGTTTCCACTAACTAAAATTGATGAGGCTTGTCATCTAATCCATCCTGCCACTTTCTCTTTCAGCCATTTATGCTGTGTTTGGTTTAGAGTCAGAGGATAATTTCCTGCTCTTTTTACAGGAGGTGAAATAGAAGCTCAGAAATGCTAAAGCATTGTCCCCAAGGACCACTGAGTCAGTTCACTCATCGCCAACCCACTTCTAATTCCAATCTGGTGTTTTTTTCTTAAATTTTGACACCTTGTGTATCAGTCAGAGTCTTAGAAAAAGAAATTTCCCCGAAAGGGTGCAAAGGATAAGGCTTTAATAAAGCGAAGGTTTACAAAGCTGTGAGAAAGTTAAGAAAATAAACTAAGAATGGTAGAGCAATGGAACTTGCAATAGGGAGGCATTACCACCCCCAGCGATGAAGACATCTGGGGACAAAACATGGATGTTGTTGTCAGAGCTCACTGAGACTTGGGATGAGGAGAGGAAGACTCCCAGCAAGAGGTACCATGTAGTAGGACATAGTTACTGCCAGAGAGGAGACACCAAAATAAGTTGTCTCTCCCTCCCTCTGATTTCCTGCTGGTGCTTCTCATTGCCTAAACCCAAACCTTTAGGCAGCCAGGAAAAGATCTCATGTGATTTCTTCCAAAGGTGTCAGATTCCAGAGGCCAGGATCACAGGATAGATCTAGGGGCTACAGCTGAAGGGTAAGAAAAAGAATAACTTTTTAGGCATATTTGTGAATTGGTAATTCTGATTTTGAAGGTATAATTAATTCATCCCACTAGAGACATGAATCATTCCCATTAGAAAAGTTAGCTTAGTATTTAACTTGAAATTTTATGCTTGTGCAATCTCACTTATAAAAAGAGCACATGATCTCAAACATCCCTAAAAATTGTAAGGCTCTTGTTTTCTGGCCCATCATCCAGAATCAGTAATTCCAGTTGATAAGCATGTGCTTTCTGAAGTGCAGCATGAGCCTCCCTAAGAGAGTCTATGTGGGCCACACGAAAAATTTTAATGCTCTTTCTCACGAGAGGCTGCGTGGAGAAAAGCTAGAGGGAGGTCTGAACATTAACACAAGACATCCCAATTGGCAAACTCACACTTTACCTCAGCATTCAGTCACTGAATCAAATGCAGCCCTGGCTGCACTCTTCCAAGTACTAAAAGCACCATTGCATCTCATCAAAGAGGAATATCCTTTGTTCTTAACTTCTCTACATCCTGTTGGTCTACCACATTCTCTGTCCCATGTCTCTAACAGTGCTTTCTCATTTTTCTACTGCATATATCCCCTAACCAAAAGGACTAAGGAGCTTAATTGTCTGTAATTTGTGTTACTAACAGAATAAGTGTATTGTACTTGTCTCTTCAAATATCCACAAATCTCAGATTCTGATATGATCTTCAACCATTCCCAGGAATAATGTTCCCCCCAGTAATTGAAAATCATGAAACTAGAGTTCTTGGGCCAAACAGGGGAAAGCATTCAGACTGAAGATATCTGGATTATATGTTGATAGCCCAACATTCTCCTCAAGTATTTCCAACAAACCAGACAGAGAAGTTTCCCCTAGTTTTCCATGATTTGATCTAGATTAAGCCTGTCACACATATATCACTGGTAGAGCTATTGGCCTCAATAGTCTTCATAAAAGTAAGACAAAGTGTCTCTTGGCCAGTCCCATCTATACAGAATGGAACCTTTATCTGTAGAATTCAACCCTACAAGAATGTGACAATTCAAGTAGAGCTCTCAGTTGAGCTGTAATCTTAATAAGGCAGGCTTCTGGTTCTTTCAAGATTGCTTTTTTCAGCTTTTTGCAATTCTCATCACCTTCTTTCCATGATGATATCTGGTGCCTTGGGAGGTTCTTCCCCATTTTCCTGATTAAACTTTTTTCCAAAATTGATTTGCCCTAGAATACAGATCACTAATAACAACTTAAAGTGTTCCCCTATGGCAGTCATCCCATATACACATACATACATACACAAAGTAAGATTTGAATATAAGCAATGATCAGGTCGGACATGCAAGGAGCAAGCCAAACACCTGTGGAGACTGAGATAGATCTCCAAAAGAAAAAAGTGTTTGACATCAAATTCCCTAAGTTTCCAACCACCACTCAGCCCTGACCCAACTTTTGGTTACCCATCCTAAAATTCTGAGATCCTCCTGTACCTCTACAAGATCCAGATGCTGGCCTCCTTTTTATTTTTTTTTTACTAGCACAGCTTTATTGAGACACAATTCACCCATTTAAAATGTTTAGTTCCATGGTTTTTACTATATTTAGTAATATTGTCCTTGTGTATGGTGTGGTATATTTTTTGGTATATTCTCAAAAAAGTTGCATCATATTCTCATCATCCAGTGTGTGATGGTTCTGATCTCTCCACATGCCTCCTAACATTTGTTTATCTCTTTCTAATTATAATCATCTTAATGAGTGTAAAGTGATATCCCATTGTGGTTTTGATGTGCATTTCCCTGATGAGTAATGATGTTGAGCACTATTTCATTTGCTTATTGACCATTTTTATACCTTCTTTGGTAAAATGTCTACTGCGATTTTATGCCCATTCTTTAATGGAGTTATATGTCTTTTCATTACTCAGATGTAAGAGTTCTTCCATATACATATATAAGTCCCTTTACTAAATATGTGATCTGCAAATATTTTCTCCAATACTATAGGCTGTCTCCTTGCTTTCTTGATATACCCTTTAAAGCACAAGTTTTAATTTTGATGAACTCCAACATATCTATTTATTTTGTTGCTTTTGTTCACTTCTAAGAAGGTTTTATCTAAAGCAGTATCACAGTGATTTAGTCCAATACTTACTTCAAAAAGGTTTATAATTTTACCTCTTACATTTAGTTCCTATGATCTATTTTGAGTTAATTTTTGTGTATGGTATGAGAAAGGAAACTATTTGCATGTGGATATCCAGGAGTCTCAACACCATTTATTGAAAAGACTGTTCTTTCCCTATTAAATTGTCTTAGTACCCTTGTAGCTTTGTAGTAAGTTTTGAAATCAGGAAGTTTTGGTCCTCCAACTTTATGATTTTTTTTTCAAGATTATTTTCTCTGTTCTAGGTTCCTTGAACTTCATATTAATTTTAGGAGCATCTTGTCAATTTTGTAAAGAAGTCATCTGCAGATTTTGATAAAGATTGTATCTATATCTGATTTTGATAAAGATTGTGTTTAATTTGTAGATCTGAAGAGAATTCCCATCTTAACAATATTAAGTTTTCAAATCCATGAGTATGAGATGTCTCTACTTAATTAGGACTTCTCTAATTTCTCTCAATATTTTCTTTTGCTTTCAGGGTATAAATTTCATATTTCTTTTGTCAAAGTTTTTCCCATTTTATTCTTTTTTGATGCTGTTATCAATGGATTTCTTTTTCATTTTAGTTTTCAGGTTGCTCATTACTAGTATACAAAAACTCAGTTGATTATCATATATTGATCCTGCATCTTGCAAACTTACTCATCTCATTTACCAGATCTCAGAGTTTATAGTAGATTTCTTAGGATTTTCTATGTATAACATCATGCATCTGCAAATAGATAAAATTTTACTTCTTCTTTTCTAATTTGGAAATCTTTTATTTCTTTTTCTTTCCTAAATCCTTTGCCTAAGATCTCTAAAATAATGTGAAGAAAAATGGCAAGAGAGATCATCTTGGGCAGCCCAGGTGGCTCAATGGTTTAGCGCCTCCTTCAGCCCAGGGCCTGATCCTGGGGACCCAGGATGGAGTCCCACGTCGGGCTACTTGCATGGAGCCTGCTTCTCCCTCTGCCTGTGTCTCTGCCTCTCTCTCTCTCTCTCTCTGTCTCTCATAAATAAATAAATAAAATCTTAAAAAAAAAAAAAAGAGTGATCATCTTTGTCTTGTTCCTGATCTTAGGAAACAGATAGATTAAATTCACCACCATTAAGTTTGATTTTAGCTGTGAGGTTTTTGTAAATTCCTTTGTCAAATTGAGGAAGTTTCCTTCTATTCCAAGCTTATTGAGTATCTATATCCTGAAGTAATACTGGGTTTTGTCAAATGCTTTTTCTGGGTCTATGGAAGTGATTGTGTGGTTTGGGGTTCTTTATTCTGTTGATGTGGTTTATTATATCAATTGATTTTCAACTGTTAAACCAAAACTGCATTCCTGAGATAAATCCTTCTTGGTCAAGGCATATAATTCTTTTTATATGCTACTGAATTTGGTTTGCCTGTATTTTGTTAGAGATTTTGGCTTGTATATTCATAAAAAATATTGGTTTACAGTGTTTTGTTTTCCTTTGATATCTTTGTCTGGTTTTGTTATCAGTGTAATACCAGACTCATATAATAAATTGGGGATGTTCTCTTCTATTATTTGGAAGATTTTGTTAAAATTGATATTGGTTTTTCTTTAAATGTTTGGTAGATTTTTCTAGTGAAGACATCTGTGAGTGGGACTTCCTTTGTGGGTAATTTTTTATTATTAATTCAATATCTTCACTTGGGGGCAGCCCGGGTGGCTCAGCGGTTTAGCGCCACCTTCAGTCCAGGGCGTGATCCTGGAGACCCGGGACCAAGTCCCACCGCGGGCTCCCTGAGTGGAGCCTGCTTCTCCCTCTGCCTGTCTGTGCCTCTCTCTCTCTCTCTCTCTGTCTTTCATGAATAAAAAAATAACATCTTTAAAAATATATATGTATATCTTCACTTGGTATAGGTCTATTCAAATTCTTTCTTGAGTCAGTTTGGATAGTTTATATCCTCAAAATTTGTCCATTTCATCTAAATTATCTAATTTGCTGGCATGCAGTTGTTCATATTATTTCTTTTTTTTTTTTTTTAAGATCTTATTTATTTGAGAGAGCGCAAGCAAGAATGCACAAGCTGGGGAAGGGGCAGAGGGAGAGGGAGAAGGAGAGAATCCCAAGCAGACTCTATGCTGAGCTCAAAGCCCAATATGGGGCTTGAGCCCACAACCCTGAGATCACGACCTGAGCCAAAATCAAGACAGCTCCATCCATGTGCCCTATTCTCTATTTTAATGCCTTTACTAATATTTATTATTTTATTTCTTATGCTTGTTTTGGGTTTATTTTGTTTTTCTTTATCTAGTGTTATAAGGTGGAAGATTAGAATATTGATTTGAGATCTTTCCTTTTTTTTTAACATGAGCATCTACAGTTATAGGTTTAGTTTTACCCACATCTCAAATTTTGGCATGTTTTGTCTTCATTAATCTCAAATATTTTCTGATTTCCCTTGTGATTTATTCTTTGGCCAATTGATTATCTATATGTGTTTGATTCCTACATGTTTGTGGATTTCAAAGAATTTTAGTTTACTGGGAATGGGTTTGGGAGTGAGTATTCCAGGTACCTTCTTAGATCCCCAGGAGTGAACTAGTCCCAGCCTAGAAGAATATCTAAAGAGAAGTCTTCTATCTCTTCAAGATAAATCTGGCATTCATGGTTCCATCTCAGGGCACCCCCAATTTCCAGGAGAGTGAGGACTGTGGTTTTCAAAACAGATTTTTTCTTGGGATGCCTGGGTGGTTCAGTTGGTTAAGAATCTGCCTTCAGCTCAGGTCATGATCCCAGGGTCCTGGGATCAAGTCTATAGGACTCCCTGTTCGAGCCTGCTCCTCCCTCTGCCTGAAGATCCCCCTGCTTGTGCTCTCTCTCTCTCTGAAAAATAAATAAGTAAAATCTTTAAAACAAACCAAAAAAAAAAAAAAACCCAGATTTTCTTTCTCTGTATTTTTTTCTTTCAGAATGAATTTCTTTCCTGAGACTTCCTGAGTATATCATAGGAGCTGAAAGAGATAGGAATGAAAGAAACAAAAACAATTGGAAGAAAGAAGAGAGAGCAAATAAACAAGCAAAAGCAAAACCAAGATTTTCTATTTTGCTCGAGTTTGATAAATGTGGCTGATTGGCAAATTACTTTATGCATATCTAGTGACAGAAGACAAAACCCATATAAATTCCCAGTATAATCTAGGGACTACATGATTTGCTTCTTACATCAATACAATCTCATTTTTCATGTACAGTGAAACTTTGTTTTCACCAGCATTATCAGATTCCTGATATATCTGTTCCCTCCTGTTTATGCATATCTGCTTTATCTCCATATATTTTTAAATCCCACTAATTTATAAATCGTTTTTCTTTACAACATACAACATGTTATCAGGGCTTTAAAAAATTGACTGGCAATAGCGTATGTTAAAGTAACATGTATGAGCTCATGTTCTCCATCATTACTTACTATAAATTTAGTTTGTAGGTTGTTAGAAAATAATTTTAATAAACTGGAGAGTATATCATAATGATTCAGAGTTTGGGCTCTGAATCAGATATTCCTGAATTCCAGTCCCAAATTTGTTGTTTACTAGCTCTGTGAACCTGAGTATATTACTTAATATGTTCAAATTTCTGTACATATATCCATTATATCATAGGTTACATATAGCAGTAGATTTGGAATAATAATAGTTGCTAAAAATATTCTTGAGCATTCAGTATGTGGCATGAACTGATCTAAGTGCTCTCCATGTATTAATTCATTTAATGCCTATTGTATGTTTGGCACCATAGTAATACATGATAAAACACCTGCTAAATATTTGCTATTATTAATCATGTTAGTGAATCGATTTAATAATGTTAAATGTTGACAACTATTAAAAATCAGAATTAAAACAAGGGTCTATCACTTTCTATCACAATAAAGACTCCTTTAGCCTTTATAGAATGAAGTCTTTCTACGTCCTATTTGTCTTCCATTGACAAATGGTATAATGAGGCTACATTTTACAAAAGGTATTTGAATTTGCACCATGCCCAACAGTGATAAAAGAGAAGTTTTATTCTCTTTTTTGACTTAGCTCAAGGATAACCTTCTTCAAGAAAATCCCCCAACTGCCCCTCACCCACCCTGCCAATCTGGTTTGGCTGTTATCAAGTTCTCACACTCAATTTTAATAATTTCTTAAATAGATTTCACTGAAGAGTTAGTATACTGGTGCCTAGTCATTTTCAGTGCACTAGTGACCAAAGATTTATTGAGAAGTTGGGCCACCTTTTTAGGAAGTTTCTCCCTATCCACAAGTTCCAGGAAGAGACTTTGGATTTCACATGGAAAGTACTCAGTGGTTATGGCTGCCTGCCTGCAAGAATCAAAACCCCAAACAAAATCCATATGAAGCTTCTGTGTCCAGGATGTCTGAGTGCCCCCTGCCCCTCCCAGCTGCATGCCACAGTATATCAAAGGGTATTTTGACTCCTGGTTGACATATGTTATTATTTTTTATTCAGTTCTAAAAGAGTGGAATGTTGTCAGTATTTGAGGAGATGGCCAAGAGGCATTCATTCTGTTCACAAATAAATTATTAAGCTCTAAATTTGTTGATTTTCTGGACATACATTTTATTCATCTGCAGATCAGAATATTTACACATTGGTTATGTTGGAAGTCCAAGGAATAATTCAATCAACAATTCATTTAATGGCCAGCCCAATTTGAGCAAGCTCTCAAAATATTCAAGAAAAAGTCACCGTAAACAATTAGATTACATTCAGTTTGGATAGTAAATGTAATTAAACCCCTGGTGCCATTGTCTGAATTGATAGGTCTTCTAAGGTATTTCCACTAGTAACAATATCTATCATTTCTTGAACATGTGCTTCACTAACATGATAGTATCTTATTCTTATATCAATTCTAAAGATAGTAATTATCTTCACTTACAGTTCTTTAAATTTAAGATAGATTTCTGCTGAGAAATACGCCATGACAAAGATAATTCTGCTAAGTAGCTGATTAACTTGAGGACAGAAGAGGAATTTCCAGTCAGCCCCAGGTTAGACATAGTGTAAAGAATGCTTTTGAGAAAAGCTACATTTTTTTCTGATACATTCCCTCTGTTATAACAGCTTGCTGGTATCCCACTCATTATAATGAATGACAGAACATCCACATGGAAGTAATCCCTGTATCAAATATTGAAAAAACAATTCTACCCATTTGAGAATTTCCACTAGATTAAAAGTAAATTAGTACATATCATGTGTTTATACATGTGGTATCTCTAATACATCACAAGGGAGATACACTCATTTTATAGATTAGAAAAGTAAAGTTCAGAAAATTTGAGTTACTTTCCCAAAGCAGCTAGTAAATGGCAAAGTCCAGACTCACATCCAGGTCTTCCTAGCTCCAGAGCCTTTCTTTTTCCATGACTGCATTGCCAAGCCCTGGGTGAGTTGCTTTCCCTTCCTATTTTATTCTTAAAATGTAACTCTTGGCTCTACAGCCCAAGAACACAATGTTATTTAAGAAAGACATAATTCCAATACCTTAAAAAATTGTGAAACTCTCCTCATTAACAAATTCTGATAGAGATTAAAAAAAAAAATTGTTCCCAGAGTCTCCCTGTTTCATGCCGCCCTCCTATTTTCCTCCTCCACATTCTTCCATCTGGTTAGGTCAAGGCAGGGAGTGTTAAATTCCTGTGGTGTAAGATCTTTACTAAAACCTTTTACAATAGTTTTCACCATGATCCCTAAGCAGCACCAAGAAATGCAATCACTACATTAAGACCGATTTACTTGGTAGCCAGAGTGGGGAGAAAGACAGCATTTATTTTTAGTGGCCAATGTGCTAGGCATGTTCACATAATTCTCTCCTCTCACTAGATTGAGAAGAATATTGAAAATAAGGACCATAAGTTGTAAAAATGTAAAAGGAGAAATAGGTGTTGAAACTTCAAATAATGGAATGGAAACTGAAAGGAAAAAGAACTTTCATTTGGAAAGTGAGCTGAACAACTCTTGCATGAGCTGGGATAACTACTGGGGAACTCTCTAGTACCTTCTCACAGGATTTGTGTCTGGCCTAACTTTTTTATTTTTTAAAGAAATATTATTTATTTATTTATTTATTTATTTGATAGAGGGTGTGTGAGAGAGAGAGTGTGCGCACAAGTGGGAGATGGAGAAGCAGAGGGAGAAGCAGGCTCCCCACTGAGCAGAGAGCCTGATGCAGGACTCGATCCCAGGATCTGGGATCATGATCTGATCCAAAGGCAGACACTCAACCGACTGAGCCACCCAGGTGCCCCTGGCCTATTTTTCTAATATGGTCAGAAATATAACAAATATTGGTATCAATGTTCCCATAACTCTAGAGGTAGGCATAAGGCCCAAGTTTTCAGAACCCTGGAATCAGAGAGGTAAACCAACTTCTTCAGATAACGTGCAAGAAAGTACCCACACGATACTCAAACCCAGGTCTATCTGAGAGCAAAGTCTGCATTCTTAAATACATCCTGACTTATAGACAGAACTGTGCCAATACCACCACAGGTAAGGACAGTGTAGCATAGGAGAAAGGCATAGAGTGGATGCCTCCTCTCTTTTCTAAATGTATGACTCTTGGCAGTGGTTGAATTTTCTGAAAGTTTTTTCTCATTTGTACAATGGGAATGGTAATACTTTCAAGAGTGCCTAAGTGGAGGCACTTAGCATCATGCCAGACACAGAAGAGCTTACACGTCTGTCTTATTTCCTGTCTTTAAAACATCCATGGAAAATATTTTATAACTTTATTAGAAGTTCTCTTAAAATTAACTTAATATGTCCTTGCACCAATTACATTTTGGGTTCTGTTCTAAGATTAATATTGCTAGTTGAGAAACTAAGGAATGAGAGGCTGAGAAAAACAAAATATACATTATAAGAAAATGTAAAGGTAAATCAAAGCAAAATGTGTAAATTCTCTTTGTTAGTTGACCCTTAAACAAAATGGTTCAGTAGCTTTTGCTTTGAGGTATATAAACAGAAGAAATTTAAATTGATAACTATCTCATATTTGCTTTGATTTGGCAACCCTGGGAAATGTTCTGATTACAGTTATTTCCCACTTTACATGCTTGGTTCATCCCACTTGGGGTAACTTTAGCTACAGTAAAGAGCTCCAATGACTGACAGCAGTTCTCTCAACAAAACATCAATTCTATAACAAACACCATTGTCTAACTATCCTATGAGGTACTGGTCCTCAAGGGAGTGGTTTGGACAAAAGAGTTCTGTTTAATGAAAGAAGATAAAACATCCTTTCTTCTCTGTGGTATTTCCTGAGGACCTGAGGCTTTTTGCATCAATAACTCAGTGAGATTTTGGAACTACCTCTATTTCTCATTTCCAGTTGTCAACCTTGAAGAAAAAGAGAATATGAAATGTTTTCTACAATCTAACCGATTATCTACTCTTTATTATTCACATTGCCTCTAATTCACAAGTATAGGTGTTGGTTCAAAACATCAGGAGCTTCCCGGGTAAAATCTTAAGCTGACCTCTATGCACAGAGGTCGAGGATAGCTAGCAAAGGAGACAGGCAGATCACTCCTGATTGGTAGGCAGCAGATTTCATAAGCAAGGGAACTTATTTCTAAGGTTTGTCTCAGGCAGCCCCAAAACAGGTAGATTTTTGCATTTTAGCATATGTTAAGTCCAGGACAATGTGGTTCACTCCTAGGACCATGGCCAAGGTATCTAAGATGGCGTCAATATTGGGCATAGCTACATGGATGGAGACTAACGCTTGGTGAATTCTTAGAGGTCCACAGTCTTCTGCCATGAGCCATCTGGTTTTTTACCAGCAATGCCAGGCTGTTGAAAGCACAATGGGCAGGGAGGGCAATACCCACTTGGTTCAGTTCTCCTATTTCCTTCTGCCCCCTGGGCAATTTATAGTATTCGATGGTTACTATTCTTACTGGTCCCAAGTTGGCATTTCTCCTTAACACTGGTTTGATTACTATAACCCAGAGGTAGAATTCACCTATACAGGTGTTTAAAGTTTGACCTTGTAAAATATCCATTCCCAATGTTTTCTCTGGTACTGAAGAATAAAAGCCTTATGTTGTTATGGAAGGGAATGTCCAAATTGCATTGTCAAAGGGATCTTCCTAACCATAATTGTAACCGTCGATGGTACGAAGAGGGCCAAAAATCTTCTGAGGGTGACCACGAATTAGAATATATTCAGCTCTAGTATCAATGAGAGCCATCACCTTTTGTTTCTCTGTGGGGTACCAGTGAATAGTGAGCTCATAGTGAAGCCTCTGATTGCCCTGACAGCCCTCGCAGGCAGGCAGTCTTAGCCTGCATCCCGCCCCCGGGGTCTGGGTGACACCCACCACTGATAGGACTGCATCCCTAAGGCCTCTGCTGGAGCTGATGGGGCATAAGGGATAGTAGGGACAGGTGGGACAGGTCTGAACCATTGTTCATTTTCAAAACTTTCCATAGGCTGGCCAAGACATTATTAGGTTCTCAGTCTGTCTTTTCATGTGAGATCTCAGCAGCAATGAGGTCAAGCCACATTTGCTTCTGGGTTACTTTTACCAGATCTTTTACAATTGATAAACTTTTGGCTTTTCAAGCTCCCTCCCTGTCTTGGGATTTTCCCACAGCCATACTGATTCCCAGATTTGTCAGTTTCCTCCAGATAAGCAGTGAATGGCTCAAATCATAAATGTCTTATCCCACAACAAGGCTCAGCATAGATATCAGCATCCATACCAGGTAAGGGGGCCACTGGAGTATCATGCCTTTCATTCCTACAGTGAATGTGACCCAATCAGGGCCTTCAAAGCCAGGGACACAAATGATCTGTCTCACTCCCTAATCCTTAAGAATTTATTGTACCTCCTCTAGAGATTTTCGGGTTCACACATGCCCAGGGAGAAGAGAAACCCCCTTCACTGAGCCGAGCCTCCCTGCAGATTAGAATAATCCAATCTATAAGGTACCGAATGCCTTGAACACCCTAAGCACAGGTACTGTTGGAGGGCATGGTGTGTTGTAAGATTGCTCATTTTCTTTGCTTCCTGCCAAGTCAGAAAAATGCCACTGTCTCCCCTTACACTCCCACCACTCCACCCCGCCCCCAACTGCTACTCCCCACTTCATAGCCACATTATGTCTGGATACTTTCCCCAGCATTTTGCTGGAACTTGGCAGCTGTATCAATAAGCTCAGTGGGAGTGTATTCTCTCACCATGAATGGTTCCTGAACTGAGGGCTGTCCTGCTGACTGGAGTTGTTATTGCCGTGCTTTTGCTTTCTTTTGTACCGGGAGTCATACACCATGGGCTGTTCATCCATTTCACTGTCAATCACTACAACATCCTCCTTTTTGTTCTCAATTTCCCAGGGATTCCACCTCTTTATGTCTCAATCAAGCTCTGTCACCAGTGTTCCACCTTCATCCACAGCACCCTACAACCTCTTAGTTTTGCAGAATGACATGCTAAGGTCGCCAACTTATTATCCTACTCTCTCACTTCATCTGTTAGCCCCCAAACCAACAGAATTGTAAATAACCTCACATCCTCTGATCTCAGCTCTTCTTCCAACTTTCTAGCTCAAGCTTTGGCTCTAACTGGGTATGAGTGTGTAACCGAACTGCCCGTAGTAGAGCCCAGCCACCTATGGAAGCCATGTGTTTTTCTGCTGTAGTTCCCCACCCCCACCACGCACAGTTCTTCCAACAAGTGCATTACACCAGCCAGCATTTACGGAGTATCCCTGCAGTCTCACACTACTGGCCACAACTATTTAACATATGGGCCATCCTTCCCCACATAGAGGTCAATGGTCAACACAGGATTTCCCTCATGGATGCCTCGTTCCCAACACCCATCTGTCCTGGCTGACTCACCAACTGTTGGTTCAAAACCTTGGGAGCTTCCCTGCTGAAATCTGAAACTGTCCCCTATACAAAGAGGACAAGGAGAAAACAAAGAGAGAGGCAGACCACTCCAGATTGGTAGGCGGCAGTTTTAATGAGCAAGAGAACTTACAAGGCTTGTGTTGGTTGTCTACAAGACAAATAGATAATCTAATTCATCCTTTAGAATCTTTAAAAAGTAGGTCTTAACTGGTTTCAGTCATGTGTTCAGTCCAGATATTCCCAACCACACCTTACTCTCTCAAGGCTGTGCCCTTAAAACAACTCCTAGTGTGCAAATGGTGGGTGGAATGTACATTCCAAGGGCAGAGATGGGGAGAGCCTCCAACTGTCCAGGTCCATCCAGCTCCTTGGCCAATGGTGGTCATGTTCTCTTGATGTCCTCCTCCAACAGTAGGATAGTACCATGAAAAGAAGGATAACTATATAACAGCCCAAAGTAAGGAATAATCAAGACTTTTTTTCAATGGTGGCTCCTACAAAGGGGGGTGGGAATCTACTGCCCTGCAACAAAGTAGACATGAAGAAGTTCAATTACACATGAATTATTTGATCTACATACAGTATTTTGATGTTTCCAATAAAATCTAGTGTGTCAAGGAAAATAGTTTCTTCCACCTGTAGTTATTCATTCAATAAATGTTTGTTGAATGCCACCTACATACTAGCACTTTGGTGGCTGCTAGAAACACAAGAGTGAACAAAACAAACATGGTGTCTGCCACACTGCAGGGATCTTGAACTTTGGAAGTGATAAGATAGTTATCCCAAAGTGATTATTTCAGCATCAAATTAAAGGATTAATGGGGGGGAGGGGCCACCTGGGTAGCTCAGTGGTTGAGTGTCTGCCTTTGGCTCAGGTTGTGTTCCCAGGGTCCTAGGATTGAGTCCCACCTCAGGTTCCCTTTGCCTATGTCTCTGCCTCTCTCTGTGTGTCTCTCATGAATAAATAAATAAAATCTTTCTTTTTAAAAAGAAAGGATTAATAGGATGTGACCAAATGAAGATAGCATGTTCCACAAAAGGAAATAACACCTGCAAAGGCTCAAAATACTGGAGGGGCAGAGCAGGAAGTCCAGTATAAATTGGAAAAACTCTAATGAGATAAATGAGGTATCATGATGTCAAAAAGTAGGAAGAGCCAAGTCCTTGATGACTAATGAGTATTGATAAGGTTTCTGAACTAGACACCACTAAAAGATTTTAAGAAATGTAGTGATATGACCAGACTTGTATTTTTAACAATCATTTTGGCTGCTAAGCTGCAAGAAAAATGATTTGGAGGGCAAGAAGAGTGGCTAGAATGAGACCACATAGATTCTAGGGAATCCGGACAAGTCAATGGGGCCTAGAGGGAGAGAATGGCAGTGGGCACACAGAGAGGTGAACTGTTGAAAGATGCTTAGGAGATAGAATCAAAAGGATTTAGTGATTGATGGGATGTACGATGTGAGGGAAAGAAAAGGCAGGTTATTATTGAGTTTCTGAGTTAAGCAGAGAGAGTGTGAGAGAGTATCACTCACAAAGACAAGAAACTTGTAGAAAAAAACTGGTGTGGAAAAAGGGGTGAGGGATTTCACTTTGTTCATACTGAATTCAAAATGCCTGTAAAATGTCCAACTGGAGATGTACCAAGGCAGTTGGATGTATATGCCTAAAGGATCAAAAGAAAGGACTAGGCTAGAAAATACAGTTTTGGCATAAAAAGTATATCCAAAGCCAAAGACAGAAAGTCTAAAAATTTCCCATTCTGGCTGATCATTATGACTAACCTGAAGAATATATTTAAAATATATATATTCTTGGGTCTCCATTTCCAACATGCTGAATCACTCTGGAATCCGAAGACCTATTTGAGGGGGGTCAAGCCTACAGAAAAAGACACCCTTCCAGAGACCATTCTAAATCCCCAAGGGTCTAAAATTGAGTAGTAACAATTGAGTAGTAAGGATGACTCAGATATACGTAGAAGTTCAATCCCCTAGTCCTCACTGATTAGACGTGAGAAGTGAAGGAAGAGGAGTTTAAGGTCATTTTCAAATTTCTAGCCCAAGGAGCTTGATGGTAGGAGGGTGGAGAGACAATGAAGGAAATCAGATTTGGAGATTGTGTCAAAGACTGAGGCCTTAAGTTGACCGCCAGTCAACTAAAGAGTCCTTTCCCCTCTTACATAGCAATAGAGTAGCTGATTTTAGTTTGGCACATGGCCACCCAAAATAAAGGTAGCATTTCACACTTACAGCTAGATATAGCCAAGTGACTAAGTTCTGGATAATTATATGTAATATAAATTTATTGTAAGATATGTTTGCAACTTCTAGAAAGTATATTTAAATGGAAGGGTGGGGTGGTTGCTTGTTTTGTTTTGTTTTGTTTTGTCCTTTCTCCTTCCTGCAGGGGATGAGAGTCAGAGCTCTACTAACAATCTTGGATCACCAGTTTAACTGGGCTGTGGAAACCACAATTAGAAGAGCCACAATGTAGAAAGAGCCTGGGTCTTTGGCTTTTTAAAAATGAGAAATAAAGAAATTGCTAGTTGTTTAGCCTACTGTGATTTTGTGACTTTCTGTTAGTCACAGCTGAATTCTAATCATAATTATATCAAATGCTAATTTTGAGTTGTCTGTAGAACTTCAAGGAGGGATATACTATTGGATGTACTGATACAGAACCAGGTAAGACATCAGCATTGGAGACAGAGTCTGTAAGTGACCACATGTAGGTCATTCCCTGAAAGCAAGTCCATGTGATTTTTTTCCAATAGCCTTCAGCAGCCAAATCTAAGAGTGAAAAAGTTAATAAATGTTCATTTAGACATTCACATTTAAATTCATTTTCTAACCACAACTATAGAGTGATTTGGGGATCAAAGTTACCTTCTATTTAAAAGATTGCCTTTGAAAATAAAAGATTTACCACAACTATTCTTTATATAATTGGCTACTACACTTTATAAGGCACTCAGACCATAACAGGTTAGTATAATCAAAACCCCTTTTATCATGGAGAAATTATGACTAGAACCAAATGAGGATGTAACCTAATGTGCCAAATACAGTACAACATACATAAAAAATAAACACTTAGGAACAATTATATTTACCTTATTTTTACAAAAACTAAATGCAAGCTTGAGCAACCCCATAGGCAGCATAATTCTTAACAGATTCAAAAATAGATGCTCAAAATCTGAGAAAATATACATGTAGCCACCTGTTAAACTTACTAAAAATTGTTAATCCCACTGTACAAAATATTCTAATAAGAATACTCAGAGATTAGTAATCTATGTATGTGCTGTTTTTAAATTTTGAAACATTTCCCATGGTAGACTTCATTAGAAGATGCAATCCCTTCCCACTTTTCAGACTAGTTTTATAAGAGCCCTAGCTTCAAATATAAATTATAGAAAATGAATTTCTTATAACACTTCCAAATTTAAAGAGCTAGAAAGTGTTTTAGGTCGTGCTATGTTTCCTCCAAAGTAAGTCTGAATAAATAAACCAGCACGCACATGTCTTATTCTGTGAGGTTTTACCATTAGCTTTTAAACCTAGGCTACTTTGCCTCTTCTCCCTATCACTTGTCAGTTTTCTCTCAATTGAGTACTACAAAAATAATTTTAACATAAGATTCACCAAACTGAAGGAGACAATACACTATGAAAATAAAAATTACAACATATATCGCAGCTGGATATTAATTTGGTGTTATCTCCCCTGGTTAGAACTGCCTTGGCCACTCCCCCCATCCCTGCAGACTAGAAGGTAGTTAAATCAGTACATCGCCAATTTCAAGAATCCAACAGGCATCTAACCAGTGAGAGAAGATGAATTCCTTTGTGGCTTGAATTCATGTGGTCTTGGGCCTTAGCTGGGTCAGTGACAAGGAATCGAACCTGTCTTCAATCTCCTGATACAGAAGCTCTTCATTAAGGAGCATCAGAAACCCAAATGAATCAGAAACTTAATCAGAATAAACTCCTAGAACTGTAAGGTTTGAAAGCTCCTACTCAGAGAGTAAGCATTCCCAGAAGGGGAGGAGGGAGATCCGGTAATAAAACTGGGTTAAGAACCACAAGACCTAGAGTTTTAGTCTTGTTCTGATACTAATTAGCTAAGTCTGTGTCCTTCTCCCTAAAGCAAAGGATTAAACTGGGATGATCTCAGTGGTCTCTTCTAACTTTAAAAATGTAAGTCCTGGGGATTACAGAATGCTATGACTTTAGCACTATTTGCTTGCAAACTCCTGAGCACAATGCACTCCTTCATTGTCCTTTCCTTTTGATCTTGGCCTACAGGAAGCTTCTTTTTTAAGATTTTACTTATTTATTTAACAGAGAGGGAGAGAGCACAAGCAGGGTGACAGGCAGAAGCAGGCTCCCCACTGAGCCTGACCAGAAGCTCCATCCCAGGACCCTGGGATCATGACCTGAGCCGAAGGCGGATGCTTAACCAACTGCACCACTCAGGTGCCCCTCTGGGAAGTATCTAACTCAGATGGGGTTTTTTTTTTTTTTGCTCTGTAGCAAATTGTTTCTCATTACCTCTCTCCTTCTATTGATATTGGTTCTTTCAGACCAATATTTACCTTGTTTTCTTCGCTATTTAGAATGGAGTTACCGAAGTCATCAATGTGCAAAAGGAAATTTTTACCTTTACGAACTTTTAGGAAATTTTTAAAACTAAATGTAAAAATTTCCATTAAGGAACTTTCCTTTTCGCATCACACATGTTACTGGGTAAAATATGGTATAGGAAAGTGATTAAATCAAAATCATGTGGGTTGTTAAAGATTATTTGGTTGTTTGGGGTCTCCTTGGATACCTCCTTGTTTTTCCACCAACCCACACATCCTCTACATTCCAAATAAAGCCTTTGGAATCTGCTGAGCTTTTTTAAGGCTCTCAACATTCTCTATGACTTCACCATATCATTAAAAATCTAAAGTTATTTAGCATAATTTAATAGTATTAGCAAGATTTGTAACCGTATCCAAGGATATAAACTTGTTTGTTGTGACAACCACCCAAACACTCCTAAAGGCCATTCAAAGAAAAAGCATACCATGTCAAATTTTCAGTAGTTTTATTGAAAAATGCCTCTTTTGTTTCAGAAATAAATAATATAAGGCAGTGAAATTCACAATCTGCAGTTAAAATATAAAAGCAGCAATTCTATGTTCATAGTCTTGCAAACATTTTCCAACTGCTTTTGATAACTAAGAAACATTATGTTCTGAAAAAAGTTCATACTAAATATACAACACAAACATGCAATTCCATCGCTGCAGAATAATCTGCAATTTGGCATAAATGTTAGTGTGTCTAAAACAAGGAGGTTTAAGGCAATATGGAACTGTATCCAGTTGATACAATAATTTCAGCTACATGGCTTAAGGTTTGTGGTTGTTAAAGGAGATGTAAAGAGCATTCTATGCCCTAATGTATAACAGAAGATAGAAGAGGAGGATAAACCATTGCAATGGAGTTGGTTTTATTCCCTCCTTTTCTGTTTGAGGAGGGGAATTACTTGAATCGTGGTGTAACTGAATCCCAAACAAGTATTGGAAAAGATGAACCGCCCTCTCGAAATAGACAGTAGTTCGGGCTTCCAGGACTTACTGCTTAACCTAAGAGTTTCACTGAGGCTGCCCTTTGTGCTAAGGAAAGGCACAAGGCACGTTCTCTCCTTGCAGCTTTTGCGAGCAAAGGATTTTGCAAGCATTTCAAGGGCAAAGGCAAAAAAAAAAAAAAAAAAAAAGTCTACAAGACTGCGTGCAGCGAGCTAGGTTTCCTGCAGAAACAAGGTTCTCTACAGCCAGAAAGCGTACTCTTGGATGAAGCAACGCCGGAAGAAACATCGCAGATGAGACGTGCACCGCTCCGTCTGACCTGTAAAGGAAAATCCCAACACCTCCCCCAGCGTGGCCGCGCTGCGCGGTCTCAGGTTCGCTGCCCGGGGCCGCGGGGCAGGGCGCGCCGCCAGCGCGCGTGGGGAGGGTGCTCGTCGCCAGGCTCGTCGGCGCCGTAGTCCTCGTACTCGTCGGGCGTCCGCTCGGGCTCCACCGGCACGATGAAGGGCTCGCGCTCGGGCAGGTAGGCCCCGCCCTCGGGCACGTACGGCTCTGTCCGATTCAACATTACAGTTATGGCATGATTTGGAAGGCACACAAACAGCAAAAGCTAAATCATCACCCGAGGTGATGGCACTCCAGTCTTAATCTCATCGCTATAAATAGATAAGTTACAATGTTCTGATTACGTCCGTTTGCAGAGAGAATTTGGTGATGATCAAATAATGGAATGACACTTTTTTTTTTTTAACCTTCGCGGATCCAGCAGTAAATACAACCATTGCACAAATATACCTGGGAAGGGTCAGAGGCTGCGCCAAAGAACTGTAAAGGCAGAAACCTAGGCAGGATTTTCGCAAATTCCCAAGTAACTGTTCATGAGTTCACACTCCTCAATTCAAAGAACAATTTGGAAAGATGAGGAGGAAAGGGGAAGTTTTATTGGCTCCTAGAAACTGAACTGTGGAGGTGAGAATCAACTATCACCAGGTGATATACAGTACATGACATTTTCTGTGGCTGACTCTCCCACAGACTGAGTTACAGTCGGTGGGTAAGGAACACCAGTGACTACAGCGAAACAGGAAGGAAAAAAGTGATTATAAAACTTTGGTGTGAAAATTGCAATTACAAAACCCAAATGAGAGTACATGTACAAAAAATAATAATAATAAGACACATGCCCTGAATCAGACACATCGCTAACAAGCAAGAGATGAGGAGATTCCATTCGGTGTTATTCCGGCATAGAGCAAGCAGCAGGCTTTGATGCAGAAGCTTATTGTAGAATTGTTAAGTGATTTTAGTGGATAGGATCACATACAAATCATTTACAAGCCACAATTAGTTTATTATTTACATAAGACATTTCTCTTTAACCAGGTTAATTGTTTTTCTCAAAATGGCATAATCTCCGCTGGTTAGTAGTTTTATTATGTGCCTCTTTCAGAACTGAGGCTCATCATGGTTGTGGGTTTGAACTTTTTTTTAAATAATAGTTTTCTACATTATTACTGAAATGCATCAGGCTTATAAACTAACACCACTGCTTTTGTCTCATTCAAGTTAGTATAAAGAGTCTCCACCCTCCTTTATGATGTCCACCCGGTTCTTTAACCATATCTGTGGTGAAATTTCCATACAGACTCATTTCCTAATAAGCACGTGCGCAAACATCTCAGAAACAGGATTTTCATGTATTCAAACTGTAAGCAGCACTGGCGACTTAGAAAATTTGTTAGCCGGAACCTGAAACAGGTCAAAGATGATAGTTTTTAAAAGTTGAATTACTATGCAAAAAATATATATACACATCCATCTAAGTATGTAATGGTTAAAATATATATATATATATCCATATATTTCCAGTTATTCACACATACCATAAGGCAGAGGTATTTAAAATTTATCTTATAAAGAATTAAATTGTAATTTTGTGAATGAGTTGCATGAGAAATTTGCATTAAAATTCATTATTACTTTTGGTCATATGTAAGTATACACATAAATATATAGATATATAGATATTTAGATATTCAACTACTCATGCACTATTTGCTAGTAGCCAACCATATCAAACAGCAGTATCATTTTTAAAACTTGCAAGATGCTTGAGGGTGCGCTGATGAAAAGGTCACCACTGACCACAGCATGAGTTTCTTATTTCCAGATCAACGTATCTCCCCTGTTCCCACATTCCTCAAAGGCGGGCATAAGAGACCTGGCCTCTATAATTGTCAAACACTAGATGTGCACTACCAATTCTTTGAAAAAATCAAGTCCCAGATTTTATGACCATTAATACTATGGACAGTGTGAGCCAGTAAATTATTTTCAGTTGTCTGCACCATGTTATCAAGTAGTTTGCCTGAACATTAGATTCCCAAAACAATTTTTAGTATGGATTCTTGACATTCTACAATTATATTCAACAAATCCCTGTTTCCAATCTTTAGGTTTAAGGAAAAAAAAAAGCATTTGATAGCATTCTCTGAACTCCCAAAAGAAATTAAGAAGAGGTTTATGATGCGATTTGGCAAATGTAGACATACAGGAAGGAAGAGCAAATAATTACTCACTCCTAACAATGAAGTAATGTTTTACGCTTTGAGAGAAAACAATGTGACTACATAATCGAAACACGTAACTGAAAGAGTCGATATCTTCAAGAAATCCTCAAATCAACCTTCCTTCAATCCTAAGGAACTTCATTTCCATAAAGGTTCTTAATTCAGGTCAATTGGGGTTCCTACACTGGCAACAACATACCTGGATAGCCTTGCCCATTGTATGGGATGCTGGCACACTGGGATGAGTCACAGTATCCAGGAGGACCTGGGGGGCCTCGGATACCTGAGTTTCCAGGACGACCCGGGGGGCCAGGGGGACCTCTTGAACCTGTGGACCCTGGTGGACCCGTTCTGGATTCTCCTTGAGGACCTAGTATGGGGTTAAAACAAAGATTTTCCCTTTTGTTAAATATATCTCCTGAGGCAATCAACAATTCTCAAGACTAGACGATTCACTAGGGTATGGTAAGAAAATATTTCCTTAAAAGATCACTGGTATGAAGCAGTGTGGAACTTTCTTACCAGTCATCATCCATCAAGAGTTAATGATAGATATACAACGACTTTAACGATTTTATCCAAAGAAAATTGGACTTGCCAAGAATTAAGCCAAACTAAAGATATCAATGAGTTCCCTGGATAGCTCCCACTCTTACAGAGATAAAGCTATCTGAAGGAAATGGCTATATTAACCACATGAGACTGCCAGGAAAACATGGGAGTGCCTGCTCCACACCTCCAGACTACGTGAAGTAATATTATTTCTGGATCAAGTTATACTTATTTATGGTTAACATAAATGTAAAGATTTAACCATACTTATTTATGGTTAACATAAATGTAAAGATTTAACCACGAAGGCTGACCTTGGTTACCAGGGTCTCGTGGATCTTAAAATGAAGAAAAACAAAAATCCATTTTCAATCTAGTAAATGAAATGCATAAAACAACTAGATGACTATTATTTCTCTACAAAACATCAATAAAGAAACTATGAATGAAATCTTGCAACATGTCAGGCTTTTAGCGAGGATATATTTTCTGTCTGCTAGCAACTTCTTGAAGAATATGAGAAGAAACAGGAAATAACACCATCTTTAAAGTCTATGTGGCCAAACAAAACAAAGAGGAATTCCATTAAAACAAAAACAGCAACCCTCTGTGTAACTAAAACTCCTACCCTCATATATTAAAGTTCTAGTAACTGCTTAATAGAACGTATTCAAACAGTTTTTTGAACAAAGAGAACATAAAAATGAGGAGGTTATACAAGCTGAACTTCTTGCTAAAATATATTCATGATGGCAGGCATGCCTGGAGCTAACAGGATGAGATGGTGAATCTCTTGAGGTTGTATCCTCTCTCAGTACTTGTGCTGTTTACTTATTTGATGTCCTGGCAAACATACCTGGGGGGCCAGGCAGCCCTCGAGGTCCTGGTGACCCAATACCCCTTTCGCCTTTCTCTCCTGGCAAACCTAAGCAAGGACAAAAAGAGAAAGCACAGGGAGAAAATGATCTGGACACACGTAGTTTTCATCTTAACTGGTAATGCTTAACTCAAGTAATCCACTTCTTTTAGTGAAAGCAGAACCTAATTTTTCACAGAAGTTCACTCCTGAAGCCAAATTCTTTCTAGACATTTGGGTAATTCCAGATTCATAGCCAAGAAACAAATCTGGCTACAAGTCAGGGGAAAAATTATTTGAAGAAAACAAACATGTCTAATATATATATATTTTAGAAACAGTAATTAAGAACAGGATCTTGAATAAATAGTTACAACTCATTGAGAAACATCTTAAAGGTATCTTATCTTTGGTAGCCCCATCATTGCATAGCATCCAAACCATCAGAATTACAGAAGCATCTAAGCCTTCTCCGGAACATGAACTGCTGCTTTAACAAAAGCAAACACCCAGAGTCCTGACACATCTGGAATCAAATAATCTTATTTTTCTTCTTTTCCTACAATGACACTTATCTACCATGAAATTAAAGCCAAACAAACACGTAAAACCAATGCCAGGCCCTGAATAAAGGAACCAAAAGAATTCGGAGCTAAAACTGTAGGGCTCTTTAGTACATTCAGTTGGTGCCCAACTCTTGCCAGTCACAATAATTAATCAGATTTTAACATCTGAGTGATTTTGCCAAAATACAGTTTCTTCCATCAACAATGACAGCAACAATCAGAACATAGCATTATCTTTACTGAGATCTCCTGACAAAATCTTCCTGTGTTCTGTGATATGGATCTTGATGGCCTGGGGCTGCCTAAATAAAAAGACAGGTTCATGGACACACAGCTCTTCTGGGGCTGTCCAAACAAGAATAGTTAAAGCAGTTTGCCAAGTTCAGTCTTCCATGTGCTTTTCAACCTGTCCCAAATCCCACACTTGCAAACTCCTTCCTTTTCCCTGCATAGCAGCCGGAGACACCCACCTCGTTCACCTGGGGGTCCCTGCATCCCTGGAGTGCCGGGGAAGCCTGGTCGCCCCCCAGGTCCTGGTTCTCCTCTGGCTCCTGCGCTGCCAGGGGGGCCTGGGGGGCCTGGTGGGCCTGGTTGGTTGCGACTGGAGTGATAATCATTCGGAATCTGATTCAGCATCTGATTGAATCTGCTCATCTGACCTACAAACAGAAATAAGACTTGTTAATGAGAAACCCAGTAGGAAGGGATGAGATGGTGAAATCTTTTCTCTTAGTGCCTAGTGAAATCCATCTCTATTCCTCCCCCTCCAGGACACATTCTAATTAGAAGCCTAAAAATAAAATAAAACACTCCAGCTGTGCAGGACAAAATGATCCCTGATAAACAGTTGTCTCCACAAAATACTGACCAATAATACTGACAACATTACTATAAACCATAAAAGAGTTGTAAAAGTTTAATATGGCTCTGATATAAAGCCCTGTGGTTTGCCAGAAGATGTCACTCAAAAGAGAACCTTTCTCAAATTAAGGAATTATACCATTTTTGTGTGTACCTAAGAATGATAATCAGGCTGTAGTATAAATTGGAATCGCCTGTGGGAGCCATTGAAAAATACCGATTTCTGGGCCTCATCTCCAAAGATAATGATTCAACAATATGCTTAAGGTGTGGCCCAGGAACCCTCGTTTTCAACAAGTTGATTCTATTGCAGGTGTTCCTCAGGATCACACTTGAAGAAACACTATTAAGACTTCTGAAAGAGGGAAACTCAAGTTTAAGGCCATACTCAGTTCATGGGCACTGAGCTTTATTACATGGTAGGCTTCATTGAATAAGAAGGAAGAATATGTGAAAAATAAGAAGGCAATAAGAAGGTCCCCATTAAAATGTACTTTCTGTGATCAAATTAATCTTGATGGGCTTCCTTCCTTAAAGTCATAGAATAACTTAAAGTTTATAACTTTAAAAATCCAATGTTTGCTGCTTCTACATATACCCAGATGACGATCACTGAAAATCCTAATAAGGAAATTCGAAAGCCCTTTCAAAATATGATTTTGTATCAGATTTAGTATAGGAAAACAGACTATTATTTTACTTTGGATTCTTACTTTATCTAATGATGGTCATTAAAATATCAGTAGTTTTATTGAACCAGATACAAAACTCATAATATATAAAAATACAAAATGAAATGAAATGAAATGAAATGAAATGAAATGAAATGAAATGAAATGAAATAGAAGCATATATCTTAGGGACGCCTAGGTGACTCAGCGGTTAAGTGGCTGCTTTCAGCTCAGGGTGAAGACCTGGGATCGAGTCCCACATCGGGGTCCCTGCATGGAGCCTGCTTCTCCCTCTGCCTGTGTGTGTCTCTGCCTCTCTCTCTGTGTCTCTCATGAATAAATAAATAAAATCTTAAAAAATAAAATAAATTTTAAAAAAGAACCATATATCTTAGAAACTTTATGACTCAAACTCTGCATTTTCCTGCAATAAATTTAAAAACCATTCATACATTAAAAATAAAAGAAATTTTACCACTTATCAATTGTTCACAGACTTGTCTTGCAACTGCTCGCATCATGTTCTGGGAAGCAATGTCTCCCTTGTTAATTAAATCAATGAGAATCATTAGCATATTATTTCTATAGTTTCAGACTTCAATGTTTAACACACAAAATAAATGTGAATCAGATTTTAAGAAATACATACTCTATCGCCTTTCTCTCCTTTCAATCCAGATGGACCCTGAAATGTAGGAATTTCATAGATGAGAAACTGACAAACATGATCTAAAATGATTCATGAAGGCAGGTGACAATGAAAGAGAGCAAGTTCTGCTTTCTAACAGATTAACAAAATGACACAACATATTTATATCCAGGTTACTCACATTTTGCTTGTCTGTAAAAGGGAATCTTTCTGCCTTTTTCTGTCTCTCTCTGTCTCAGAAGCAAATATCCTCCAAATTAGTACTGAGATGTAAATTTTATGATCACACATTTATAAATTATGTACTCTGCAGACATTTATGATGCTGTTCACAATTTAAGCCTGGAACTAAAATATGGATGAGAAATTGCCCTTGATACCTTTCCTTTACATCACCGTGGCTGGGTAGCTCAGCTTCTTATTGTACATCATCCATGAGGTTAATCTTGCTTCAGTTCTAATAAGAACCAGTGGGCTTTTGGTCAGTTTCCTAACTAAATATGTATCTCTAACTTCTTCCAATTAGTGTGTGTGTGTGTGTGTGTGTGTGTGTACATTGAGTATAAAAGGAATCGTGTCTCTCTTACTAAATAATTCAATCCAAATTGAGGTCCCACATCTAAACACAGCCACAGAATATTTGTCCCTACTCTGTCAAGCCTCTCACTGGCCATGAGAGGATCTCGAAAAAGTCTTTTTTTTTTTTTTTTTCTAAAAAAGTCTTCTATAGTGCAAGTTTTTGTCCTTCCATAATGTGTTTCTGGACGGCCAACTGCTATGATGGAAGGAACATCTAAACCATTGACAAACCCGATGCTCAGGTAATACCCCAAACCAAACCACTTTTTACAGTCTCCAGAATTTTGACTGAACTCCAGTATCTTCCTCACTGGTCTTCTTGTTTTCCCATTTTGCCCCTAGGGAGTCTATTTTCCACCCAGAAGCCAGAGTGATATTTTTTAAAGGGAAATGAGATTCCGTCACTCCTTAGCCTCTAAGGGCTTCCCATAACACTTAGTATAAAATAAGAATTCCCTATCATCGGCTAGGTGGTCTACATGATCACCTTGCCCAGCTGTCTGACCTTGTCTATTAGCCCTCTCCCCCTCAACTCGCTCCACTTAGGTATGCCGGCCTCTCTGCTGTTCCTTCACAAACCAGACTCATTCCTCACTAGAGGCTTTTGTTCCTACCTGGAATCTTCTCCCCACAGATCTTCAGACAGCTTCCTCCCTCACTTCACTACAGTGTCAGCTCCTCAGATGCGCTCCCTGACTACCAGGTCTAAAATAGTCACCTTCTCACTATCACAATTATTCCCCAACCCCTGACTCTGTTTCCTTTTTCTTCTTATCACTCAACACCACCAAAAACTGTATTGTTTATTTACACATTTTTGGTTTACATCCCCCAGAATCTCCATGAGGACCAAGACTTTGTCTTGTTCACACAAACTTTTTGTATCCCCAGACCCTGGAACACGGATTAGCACATTTAGGCACTAAACAAGCAGGTGTTGAGTAAATGGTCAGGAACATTCCACAAGCAGTTCCTTAAAACATCACCATACAACATCGTGTATTACAAGTTAACAAGATACCAATTGGTTACAATAGCTAATGACATGAGCTAACAGTGGGAGCCCAGCTCTTTGCTAAGACCGTTACACGCCCATCTGCTAGTTTTAGTTTTAGAAATTAAAGGTAAGACAAGACAAGAAAAGAAGGAGCAATTTTCCACCTTAGAAGGAGGAGGAAAATAAAGGGAGCAAGAGGGTAGGTAAAATCCAAATCAACGTTACCAAATTGTAATAAGAAACTGAAGTTTGGTGCTCCCTTTGCCAAAAATACTAGATTCTTATCAAAACACTATTATTATTTATTTGGAGCCTTCTGTAAGTTGCAATGAATTTTTTCTCCTACATTTATTGCTACTTTGAGATTGTCCCTGGTGTGTGTGTGTGTGTGTGTGTGTGTGTGTGTTTTAATTTACTGCCACTCTGAGATTGTCGTAGTATAGATGATTTATAGAAACCATCTTTACTGCCAGTATCTAGAGATCACATTTCAAGTCAAAGAACCAGAAGTTTCTTTTAGGTTTCTAGCTCCAGTCATCAACTACATCAGGCATATTCTTATGTGGGACTCCATTTCAGTCAGACTCCAATGAAACAGAATTGTGAATGGGTAGAAAAGCTTCATGTGCTTTTAACTGCTCTTGTGAAGTTTCTGCCATGATTCATTGAGGAAAAGAGTAATAAATTCATGTGCTAGAGCACACACAGATTGTAAAGTATATCAGGAATCCTTTCATCTTTATGCTGCTTGCTTAATTTTATGTAAACATAGAAGGCAGGCCATGTCACATAAAGATTCGACCCTAAGTTTCTTTGACATGAAACAGCTTTTAAGCTTGGGTTTATATAACTTGGACAATACTTTAAAAAAAAAAAAAAAAAAAGAGGTCTGTCCAGAGAACAGCCCTGATGGATCTGTGTCATTGCTAATGTTTGGGCTTCATTATCTTCAAGGTAAATTTTTATCTTTTAGAATTCAACTCGGACAAATAAACTGCTGAAAATACTTTCACACTTCATCCGCAAATGAGAAAAAGGCTGTAAAGAAGAATATGATGCTCAACAGTCATTATAAATACTTCTGGATCTGTAATTTTTGGAACTTCAACTTCAGTTTTGGAGAGACTAACCTTAAAACCCCACACGCACATAATGCCATATAACTATTACTCTAACCAAACCATCTGACTGAAAGAAGTTAAACTGTATGTAAGTTGGAGCAGGGGAGTATAAAAAAGTTAAGTAGTGGATTAGAAAAATCCTTTCAATACTAGGACTACTATTCTAGCATCCTCAATGAAAGAGAAATAAGTGAATGTGTGGCTGGCTGACCTTCAGGAAGGTTAGCATCTGCAAACTATGGCCGGAGGCGCCATGCACCACCATCATGTATTTTTTCTATCTTAAGCAGCATACCACTCCTAAATAAAAAGAATCATTCTGCTGACCCAGCCTTGAGTGTTTATACAGTGCAGAAATATGTGTCTTGGCTCAAAATCCCATTCTCCTTTTAAAGAAACCCTATGACCACAATTTTCAACCCAGAATATTATAACTCAGAGAGAAAAACTTTAGAACCAGTACCAAGTTAAATCCGTGGGTTTAGCATAGTTTCAACAAACGCTTCAAACCCATTACGGCAGAGATAACATAAATCGGCCAAAGCCTTGCAGCACCCTCGTTATTTATGACCACAGGAAAATGACTTTCCACACGCAATCTGTCCACTTACTGGTCTGCCATGGTCTCCGGGTTTTCCTGGTTTCCCACTTGGTCCTGTGACTCCTGGGGAGCCTGGGCTTCCCTGCAACACACAAGCCAGGCTGAGAAAGGGAATGAACAATGAAAAAAAAATCCCATCTAAAGTAAACTAACAAACGTGGCCAGCTTTAAAAGCCTTTCACAGAAGCAGCATATGATAGGGAAGAGCAAAACCAAATTTTAAGACAGCATGAAGAAAAAATACCTCAAAAATTCTTACTCTTATGGGGTGTCTAGTTCTAAAATATATTTTAAGACCGTTTGAAAAGAATCTATACATAGGATCAGTTTCACAATTCACAGACTTCGAGTCTAGCAAATTGGTTACAAAATGAATTTGCAGAAAGGAATCCCTGTTTTTTTAGTTTACTTCTATTACAAAACCAGAAAACCCATCCAAAGACAGGAGTGAAAACTTTGGTTGCGGAGTAGCTGGGTTTCTGCTGAATCGGGAGCCACTGTGGCAGTCTTCGCTTGTTTCGGGGAGTCCCTCTCACAGCCTAGAAATTCACTTTTTCTTTGGTGCTTTCTCTACATTTCCACTTTGTTCTATCATGTCAGCACTCTTCATCCCATCCAAACCAAAAGAATTTCTCCCTGTTGCTTTTAACACAGCTTTAAAAATCTCACCCATATTTTTCATAGAATATTTATAATAGCTACTAACCAATATTTTATGTTCTAAAGCCTAAAATTTCCTTAAAATGGAATCATCAAATTTTGTTATACAGTTAATCCTTTACTTTGTCAATTATACAAATATTAAGTAGGCTCTGTGGTAAATAGAGCTTTAAAATGCAGGTTTACTATGCACATAACTTCTCCTCTACCTGAGAACATATCTATTGAGCATAAATAATAAAATTATTTTAACACATGCTCTCAAGTCTTCCTATTCTACCACAAGACATGAAGAGCATCCATCACCTCAAACAAGTTCATTATTATCTCACCTCAGATGCAAGTATATTGATGCCACTTTCCAAATCATTGGCTGAGTATTTTCCCCAAAGATCTTAATTAGAAGATCTACTTAGGGGATCCCTGGGTGGCACAGCAGTTTAGCGCCTGCCTTTGGCCCAGGGCGCGATCCTGGAGACCCGGGATCGAATCCCCTGTTGGGCTCCTGGTGCTTGGAGCCTGCTTCTCCCTCTGCCTATGTCTCTGCCTCTCTCTCTCTCTCTGTGACTATCATAAATAAATACAAATTTAAAAAAAAAAAAACTTTAAAAAAATTTTAAAAAAATAGAAGATCTACTTAGGTGATGACTGATAGTGCTCAGTAATAAATATCCTTAAAATTGAAATATCACAAACCACCGATTCTTAAAATTTTAGAACAGAAAGTAACAAGTAGGTCTTAAAACCCTACCACTCAATGTGGTGTTGAAAGGATGGAGCACCTAACCAGCTAATGGTCAACTCAGTCAGGGATGTTTTTCTGTTTTTCAAATATAATTTGATGAAAAAGAAAGATTCTGCATTCTAACACAACAGTTTTCTGTAGCTCATTTTGATTTTGGAAAATAAAACACTCCCTGGACAGTGTACCCCACAGCACTGATGGAATGTCTCCCAAAGGCCAGGCTACTGGGCTTTTCCCTAGCAGATGGGGGAAGGGTTTGGGTGGGGGGAGACAACAATGGAACTCATTCATTTCTTACCGGTGGCCCAGGGGGGCCCCTGGGTCCCATTGCACCATCTTTTCCAGTAAAGCCCTATTGTAAACATAAAATTAATTATGGATTAGTGAAATAACAACTGAGTGAAAAGGAAAGACGCAAAAGATCTTGCTCAGAGTGAAGGGTCAAGTACACACTTGCAAGTAACCTTCCAATACGAAGACCAATATACCCCCCCCAAAAAAATGCTTTCCAATTTACTTTATGCCTTTTAATGAATAATTTCCATACTTATTCATCTATATAGCTATATAGTAATAAATAAAGTCATTTTAAAAGTCAAACTAATCTTCTCCTAAGATGGTAGACTCCTCTATAAAGATGCTCGCTTTTGCTTTTGTACGAGTGTGAGGAAGCCTAGAGCAAGGCGAACCCTTTCTACTGAAAAGTCAATGTCCACAAACTAGCCCCAAAAGCATCAAAGTGGCAGGAAAAGAAATGTTGCTGACCAGAGCTCATGTATCATATTAGATGAAGGAGAGGCCAACTACCTGATTAAAAACTCCCTCGCTTCCTAAGCAATGGCCAGATAGCCAAGGGCAGGACTACTGGTGTCTCCACTCCTGGGGCATTTCTTCCCACATTCCAACCCCAGAAAAGTGGAAGTTCTCTTAAGTGCCTTCCACTCAAAAGAAAATCCTCAAATCCTCAGCTAATTGTTTTCAGTGTTTATCTTTCCTCATCTCACATGAAAGGTCAGATCCGCATGGGTGTCAGGTTGACTAGGAAGAGAGATGTGCCCCAGGAACACCATGCTTGGCTGTGTGGCCTTGCTCTGTGGCTCTCACGACCTACGTCTGTACGGTGCCAAATGACCTCTAACTAGAATGAGTCACTCTGCTACCCAGTTAGCACTCATTCCAACAGAGAGATCTCTGAAATTCAGCAGAGGATTTCTGAGTCAGGTCTTTTTTATAGTTCTTGCATTCCTCTGTCAAAGGAGATTTTTGTCTCAGTTTCTACAGGGAATAGGAGTGATAATTTCATCCATATTCTTGGATTCTAGCAAAAATCAAGAGCATTTGGATAACTGCCTGCATTAAATATCCATGGTTCCATTGATTTTACAACAGAGGAAGTTTAAATTATTTCTTTAAAATAGTGTTAGAAATATTCCACGGCCACCACCCCCCATTTTTTTTCCAGACACTTAAACAGATAAAGACTGTTTCTGGGAGATCCAGGCCTGCTTAACAAAAAACAGACTCCAAGTTCATCTGATGTTACATCAACACCGCTTCTGAGAGCCACTTGAGAAGCAAAAATGATCTTGGTAGAATTGCTTAGACAGCTTGAATTTCATTTCTTCCACCTAAATTTCTCCAATGTCTATATAGGTCACTCTTTGTTTATTTGTTAGTTTAGGTAAGCATTATATTTCTGAATAATCCTCCTTCAGTCAGCTTAAGAACTTTCTGATCAATCACTTTCTTTCCCCTCCCCCAGCTTTATTGAAGTATAATTGACAAATAAAAGCTGTATATACTTATGGTGCACAACATGGTGTTTTGATATACGTAGAGTCTGTGAAATGATTACCACAACCAAGATAATTGACATATGCATTGCCTCATATAGTTATCATTTTTGAATGCAGTGAGAACATTTAAAGATCTACTCTATTGGCAAATTCCAAGTGTACTATATAGTATTATTAACTACAGTCGTCACGCTATGCATTAGATCTCCCAGGCTCATTCATCCTACATAACAACTGGAACTTTACACCTTTAACCATCTCTCTGTATCCCCCTCATCTCTGCCCATGGCAACCACCATTCTACTTTTTGTCTCCATGAGTTCAACTTTTCTTAGATCCCATACATAAGTGAGATCATGCAATATTTCTCTTTCAGAGCTTGGCTTATTTCACTTACTATAATGTCACCCAGGTTCAAGCTTAATCCATGCTGTTGTGAATGACAGGATTTCCTTCTTTTTTAGAGATTTCCTTCTTTTTTAATGTTTTATATATAAAAATTGTCCATCCATGAACATTTAGGTCTGGTCAACCATTTTATTTTAGAAGAAACATACATCTGAGTTGGGGTGAAGAGGATTTTATTCTGATGTCCACAGAAGGTCTGCCCACCGAGCTATCTGCAGAACTTTCTGCTATAATTTTATTTTATTCTCCTTTATCAAAGCTGGAGTGGTTATTGCTGCTTCCCCCTATGTGAGGCTGGCTGAGAAGACCTATGGTTGTTTTCAAAGATACACATGTATTCAATACCTATAGGTGCAGTTCTTTTGTTTTTTTCTAAAGGTCGCCAAAGCCGTGCCTCATTTTGAAAATCATCTATGCTAAAAACAACCCATGCATCCAATTCCTACCAACTCCATCTTGGTAACAAGTCTTCTTCTTTCCTCACTGTGGTCCTTAGGCTTGGTCTCCTAAGTTTTCTTCTCTTCTCTTCTACCACAGAGTTCAAGTTTCTTTCTTTCCTTTTTTTTTTATTCTAGCCAAGATGCCTATACCAAAGTCTATCTAACTTGACAAAGTTGTTTATGTTCTATCAGCTGTGCACCCTATTTCAGCATTAATGGTAGGAAACAAAGTGGTAGGTAGGTGGATAAGGCTGGGTGGGCTGGGCAGCCTGGGTGGCTCAGTAGTTTGGCGCCTGCCTTAGGCCCAGGGTGTGATCCTAGAGACCCAGGATCAAGTCCCACATCGGGCTCCCTGCATGGAGCCTGCTTCTCCCTTTGCCTCTCTCTCTCTCTCTCTCTCTCTCTCTCTCTCTCATGAATAAATAAACAAAATCTTAAAAAAAAAAAAAAAAAAAAAAAAAGACTAGGTGGGAAACAGCGGAATGATTTCCTGAGAAGTTTTCTCACTCTCAGTCAGGGAGATCTGGGCGGCCTCACCACAAAGTTGGATTCACGGATTAGAGTTTGAGAGCAAAAAAGCAAAAAAGCATAGAACCTTCCCGTTCTGTCATTTTTCAGAGAAGCAGTGATGATGCCAATGGTTGCCTGACCACTTCAGGGAGTGCCTGTTGATGGGACATCACTAGTGACCTACTGTATCTGCAGAAAGCCCACACTGGCTGGACATGATGAGTCCAACAAGACTTCCATAACAAGAACACCAAGTGCATCAGCCCATCATCACTTCTTGATTGCAGTGCCTTTGGTTTTGTTTGCTCACTGAAGAGACTGACTTGTTACCTCTGCAATCTTACTATTGTCTTTTATTGTAAAATAAGAATTCAAAAAAACTGAAGTGCCAGTCTCAAAAGAGTCAGAAGAATGTATTATATAAGTACCCCCTCCAAGTCATAGATTTCTAAAGATCACAGTTTTCTCTCTGACTTCTCTCTCCCCCAAACTCAGAAGTAGGCAAACAAAGTTCACTGGCATATCATCCACCATTTGGTATTATCTGGGCAGATATTTGCTCCAACTGAATTACCTTCCTCTTCTGCCCAATGTCTCAGAGGTATTTAAGTAAGCAAATGAGTGTCTTAGTGACAGCTATTCCAGTGCTAGCTCTCTCAGATCCTGCTGCTAATCACAAGGTTTAACTTGATTAGTCAGAATATAGACTACTCTTGGGCTGTTGTCTGAACCCTAAGATACTGAAAAGTCAATGACACTAACATCTCTTATTAAAGTATTCGTCATTTCCTATGAAACCAAATGTTTCTGTAAGGTAGAATAGAACACAGAAATTATGTTCACTGTGCTTCTCATTACTTATCCTAGAAAAGATAAGGTTTCCTGCACTGATCCCATCATAAATCAAGAGGGACCTGAAAGCTGCCACAAATGAGCAAAATTCCTATTAAGCGCCAGTTGTCTAGCCCATCCTCAAGGTGTAAAAGTGGAATTTGAATTCTACATGTGTTAGGAAAGATGTTCTGACCTCATAGAAAATGCCATGGAAATTTTGACTACTCTCAGAGTTACATAAAAGCTGCCTTATAAAAAAATTTATCTTAGAATTTAAAAGAATTTGTTCGGATTCTTGAATCTCTTTGCAATCAGCTAAAACTCCTCTTAAGAACTTTTTTCTAATAGGATATATTTTTTTTAATTCCCAAAATGAAAATTTCAAGGACCTGCCGAAAGTCCCACCATTTTGTTTCATAGACCTTGAGATTGATCTTGTGTTAGGGGGTCCACTGATACTAGTTTTTCAGCAAACTCCCACAAGATCTGTGAATCCTAAATTTCCAGCCATGCAAACTGAATTGTGGAGGGTTCTTAATTAATAGGCAATAATGTGGTATCATATCCAACATCAATAGAGTCTGCCCCAGAAAACTTACTCTATCTCCTGGAGGTCCCATTGGTCCTGGTGGGCCAGGTAATCCTGGGGTTCCCTACACAAAAGGAAGCAAACAAATGAAAAGCTGTAATATAGTTCCTATATGAGAAAAGATACATCTTATTCTCCCAAATGTTTGAAAAAGTTTTCAAGGGTGGGGGCACCTGGGTGCCTCAGTCAGTTATGATCCCAGAGTCCCCAAGTAGAGCCCCACATGGGGCTCCCTGCTCAGCAGGGAGCCTGCGCCTCTCCCTTCACTCCTCCTCCTGCTTGTGCATTCATGCATGCTCTGGCTCTCTCTCTCTCTCTCAAATAAATTAATAAAGTGTTTTAAAAAATATATCAGGGAGCTCTGAAAAGAAACAGAAACTAGAACAAAGTACAGTGCCAGCCATATAGTACAATCATGATTGTCAATAAGCTGACACCTGAATTGAACAGCACAAACGTGACAACTATAATCACAGAATGAAGTGGTCATTCATGGGAAGCACATAGGCTGGCTTCTGCTTTGCTGCTTCGCCTGGGTTCACCTTTTGGGGCACTTGGGGGACAACTTTTCAAATAGTCCTTGACAAGTGAAAGAAAAGACAACTTCAAGAACAACTCACTGTTCGGCCGGGAAGCCCTGGCTCTCCAGCATCACCTTTCATCCCCTGGCGACCCTAGGGCAGCAATGGGAAAACAGTCCTCAGGCATTTTACAGAGATTAAGTGAAAAGGGAAGACATGAGTCACTTCTGAAATCTCCATCACTTCATAAATCCAATGTAAACACGTTTTGGAAGGTAGATGAATAAATCATTTTTTGGATTGATGCTCACTTTTTAAACTATAAGTGCTGTGTTCTTAAAATATTATAGGATAATTTTACATAATTATGGAATGGTATACCTACTTTAAAAGAACATAGTTTAACATAAGGGATTTTCATGGAAATAAAATTTGAAGGGAAAAAACTATTCTTTTTATTTAATATATTTAATTAGGTGCTAATTTTAATAGAAAGATTGTCAATGCACATTATGTTGTAACATAATTTTGGTTTTTATAACTACGTGCTAGAAGACATTTGTTACAAAGGCAAAGTTGAATTAATTAAAACTGATAAATTTAATTTAATAATAGTAATAAGATAGGTAAAAGCTCCCAAACTCCTTTTGGACATAAGCAGCTAAAAGTAGATTCAGTCAAGCCTTTTGAGCGAGAAAGCCCTATCCCTCCACATGTCTCATTTCTAGCTATATCTGATATCTATTGTTTTCCTCTAAGCGTCAAAAAAATTTTATCTGTCCTCTATTAAGGTATCTTAGACGGGAGTTTAGACTTGATTTTAAGACTATGCAGGTATCAAATTCTTATTTATATACTATATTTTTTTGTTTATTTTAAGGTATAGAAAAAATAGTAGTAGTTAAATAAAATATCAGTCTTAAAGGGTAAAACACCTTTTATAACTTCAGATTCGCATTTGGAACAAAAGGTCAACATTTTATTTAAAAGGTTTTTTTAAGGACGTAATGACCTAGATAAACAATGCAAGCTTGCCTCAAGATTATCAATATTAGCCAAGGCCTACCAAGTCTGAAAGTAATTTCAAAGTTTACAGGATGCTGGAGGATATATGCATTACCTATGACTTTTTAAAGGTCAAGTTAGTGGCAATAATTTTATCTACACATTTATAAGTTATTATATACACTATTTACATATCTGAAATTATAGCCATGGGAAGTTATCTCAACAAAAACCTTATTGAATTCTCAGAAAACATTTGAGTTTGGCAAAATGCAGTAAAATATTCCAGTTTAACTTAATATTAATTCACCATCCTCACTGAAATACAGAAAGCCTTTGAGCTTACTTGTTCTCCAGGAATAGAGAGTCCGTTGGGTCCCTGGGGGCCTGGGGGTCCCTGAGGGCCTGGAGGACCTGTATCTCCACGAGGGCCAGGAGGCCCCTAAAACACATAAGAGAGAAACAACCACAAAGTCATGTAATGACCATCCAGTGCTAATAATACCCAATTAGAAGCCTATCATCATAACTTTAAGACATCAATCACTTCTGTATGCATTTTAGAAATCTACATACCTATAAAAGCACTTATTAATGCCATTCCTTTCCTCCTTCTATTACTCACTAAAGAACATTTGAAAAGGGCAATAAATTCTCAAAAGCACTTAAATTTCAAAAGTCCCATTAGAAGTAGATTCTTAAGAGAAGTAAAACACACTGAATATGATATATTCATGTATTTATATTCATGAATTCATATGAGATCAAAGCTTGAATTTCAGTGGATTTGACTTAGTGTAAGCTAGTCTTGATTTCTCTTTGACTTGGGCTTATTTCTGGGACTAATGCATTTATAAATGAAGCAAGAAAACAGATATTCACTAAGAAGATGCTCTGTGCTGGAACTAGAGCTTCTTTGCAACATATCCAGGTGGAAAATGTGCATACTTGAGAGTCAGGGACCTGAGATAGCATCCCAGCCTCACCCTTTCCTAAGTGGGTTAGCTTATCATTAGTAATATTATGACCAAAAGTACACATTATCTTCATAATAGACCTCCCTAATTAAACTTGAGTTGTTTTATGGAAGACCAGTATGGACCTGGTAGAAAGGTGGCATACGTGGCCACTCAGCTCTTTCTCTGAGACAGGTGAAAAAAAAGCAGCACAACTGCTCCTGAAGCTCTCCAGCTTTCCAGCAAGACTCAGCTCCCTGTGGGTCTTCCAACTGATGTCTGAGTTATGCTCTGTGGCTCCATGTTGCAGCAGAACCCTTAGGTTCTTGGGCAGATTTCCTACATTGTAATTCCTACAGGAGTGAGCTGCCTTGGACAATTCTTTCTCTGGCTGGTCTAATCCATCATTTTGACAACCAGAGACAAGACGTAAGTATTTATATTCCTAAAGCACACTACACTTGCACTAATTTGCTCAAGCTCACATATCCCATTAGTGGAAATTTTAACAATCAGACTTCAACATATACATGGAATTTTAAATGCACTCTAAAATATACTTACAACTGCCCCGCTGATTCCTCTTTCACCTCTGGGACCTTTAGCACCAGGTCCTCCCTAAAATACATAGTAACAACACATTTCAGGGTAAAAATAAGGAAAGTAGGGAGACATTGATTTATAGAAATTACTTCAAGAAGCAGTGTATTCTCCAGGCAATCAATACTTCTTTAGTTACTTACAAAATATTCAAGTGAATATTACATGTCATACAAATATGGGGAAAGAGAATTTTGAACCCTAGTACATTTTAAGTATCTCACTTTTACATTCTGAACTTTTCTTAATCATTAGCAAGTTTTGAAGTCTATTTGAAATTGAGCTTTAACGGAAAAAACAAGCATTACTTAAATACAGTAAGGAGAAAATTCTGTTTTGGAATTATACGAACGCATTCTTCAGAGAAAATAACATGCAAAAAGTAGAGTATCTTGATTCTCTCAGAATTTCAGAATGTATACTTTAATAACAGGAATTCAGAGTTCACTGAACAAAAAGGAAATAAATATGACAGTGACATCCAATAATATTACCTTATAATTAGAGGGGGAAAAATCCTTACTTCTCAAAAACATCTAAGTCATACCCAGGATATAATTTTATGATTACAAATATAAATAAGGTAAGTCACTGTTAATAAAAAATAAATAAATAAATGAAGGTAATTCCAGTGACATTTGATTCTGTACATGAGGAGCTAATTTGTAATTAACCTAAAATCAATTTACATTATTTGCTATGATACAAGTATGATAAAATTTGGTGTTCTGAGAATCTCTGAGCGTTTCCTACATTAATTAGCCATTTTCTTGAAGGAGGCTAGTAGACCTTAGAGGTACCCTTCCACTCCACAAAACCACCAGGTTAGATGCTAGATTGACACAATCAAGGGGTTCCACGCTGATAAATGAAGTCTATCACTGCAATCTACAATGGTGTGCCTTGCGCTTTCTTGGTCTCCCCCTCCCCCATGAATAGACCTGGTCATAGACTTCTTCCTCAAATTATTCCAAACCCCTATATTTTCACCCAGAGTTTATAATATCATCACATATATAAATTTCCCTTCTTGCATGTTATTCTTATGATATGTCTACTATATAAGGTCTATATATCCTAGATTCTAAATAAGTTGTTCTGTATCAGCCTCTCAACCATGGCTCCATTACATACATACAAGAAGCTTTTAGGAGGTGTAAGAAATTTTCAAAATCATATGATTATAGATGGAAACCCAGATTCACATCTGTAAGAGCAAAGCTCCTGAATACTAGCCAGTATCATTCATTCCTACATGAAATGTGTTCAAATGTGTTTAAATTTTATTCTTGGTTTATTCCATTTTTTTGATCTTGAAACATACCATAAAAAAATGGTCTGCAATTTAGCTTGTTCTGTCCTAGAAAATACTGATGGCTGGAAACATTTTATCCACTATATATTGGCAAAACGATCCCTCCAGAGACCTATGGAAAAACTAGGACTATTGCAGTTCCCTTACCGCAGGGCCCGGTGGACCTGGAGGTCCAACGCTGTCCTGTGTACATGTGCAAGCATTTGGAAGAGCAGGGCATTTTGCTTCATCTCTCTGAAATTTTGAAAAAGAATATTTACCTATGAGTTGAGAGCAAAATGACTTCCAATCCTTCACCCCCCACTTACCTTACATACACAAGGAAATCTATTTCTCAACCTGAAGAAATAATTTGTATTTATTATTACAAATAGTCTTATGTTGAATCCTGTTAGAGAAACACTGAGTATTTCAGGTATCAATACCATTTCATTCGGAGTAAAATCTAAAATCCTTTCCATGGGCTACAAGGCCGTACATGTTCTGCAAATTAGCACCACCTTGTCCATCTCACTGCCTACCACTGCCACTCCCATTCATGTTGCTCCAGTCCCACTGACCTACTGAATATTTCTCAGATACTTAGGGCACTTTGTGACCTTAGGGCCTTTGCATGTACAGTCAGTCCCCTCTGACTGGAATGCTGTTTCTCTCTTATCCACATTGTCTGCACCTTCACTTCATCAGGCCTCGCTTACCCCACCTTATCCCTGAGGGCTGATGGGATTTACCTGGTTCTCTATCTCTTCACCCGGATTAGTTCTGCATCATAGAGCTTTCTACTTTGTATTGTAGTATGTATCTACTTGTTAATTCTTTTCTCCGCCACAACACACACACATACACACACACACACAACTTCCACTAAAATATTCACTTTTCACTTCTATAACCCAAACACATAAAATTCTATCTGGCTTATAATAAAGGTGCTCAATAAGGTGCTCATTTATTTGTTGAATAAATAACATACATTCATCATGGATGCATGCAGCTCATTGCTTGCCCAAAGCATCCAATCCATCATCACATTCAACTTTGTAACTATTACCACTTAAATAGATACAATGAGGGAAAACTATCATCTCACAAAGTAATATAGTTATGTCTACCATAAGCCCTAGGTATCCAGGAAAGTAATGGTTTTTATTCTGTACAATCCCGATATTTTACAAGCAGTAGGAGGGCTCTGTAATAAGTAGATCTATCAAACATGCTGACTCAGCAGGACTTTTCTAACTACACACAACCACTCTGGCCGTTAGGGAGAATTTCCAGATGTGGTTTTGTGTATTCCTGGCTTTCGAAGGTAGGGTCACTGGCCTGAGCTGTGGTAGCAGATGAGCATGTGCATAATGTGTGTCCCTTAGCTCCATCCTGGAGACTCAGTTGTTGAGTGATACTTCCTCTCCTTGACCATCTGCAACCACATCCCTTATTCTGGGAGGACTATTATGGCCACGACACAATTCCATTCCCTTTTACTTACCCTAGAGGGAATATCACAGCATCTGTCTCTACTGGTCCACACCGGACTGCAAACAATATCGAAACTCTGGATTTGGAACTGCAAACAACCAACAGCAAAATCAGCTAAAGACGCACGAAAAACATTTTATATTAACCTTTCCACATTTTAACCTTTGTCAATTTCTCACAAAGACTCTCTCAAGGGTTCAGACCCTTGAGAACAACGTGATCCTTACTTCATAAGGAAAGAATATAAAAACCTATGCCTAAGGGAAAGAGAAGTTAAAGCAAAATGCATATGTGAAATTCCCACATCTGATTCACTTCCGTAGCTAAAATAAAATGCTTGATTAGAGCTGTGGTTTTTTTAAAGAGAATATTAATTTCTTTAATTTAGGATTAAGACTTAATTTAATTAAGAATTTGAGGACTATACACATTTAAATCACCTTTTTATAGTCCATCCTTGCAGAAAAATGCTTTAGAAATTCCTTATTTATTCTAAAGCTGATGCTTTTCTTTTCATAAATTCTTACCCGAGGGCTGGTTAGTAATTTTTATGATTACTCTCAGTTTAACTATTTCAATATAGTATATACTATCTTTCTACATTTTAAAAACAAAGCTCCTTTGATGAAAAGGAAAAGATTGCTTGAATATACCCATCATTTTATAAACCTATTATAATTATTCTTTAAAGAGCAAATGCAATCTTCAATAAAAAGTCTATGCATAAGCTTATTGAATCACTGTTGTACACCTAAAAGTAACATAACATTATGTGTTACCTATACTTCAATAAACAAAAAGGAACATGCAAAGTGCTGATAAATCTTAGTAATCATTATCATCACTATTAATTTATAGGATTAAACATACTAACTATTCTATTAATCTCTAAAAAAATTTTAAAAATTAATTAAATTAAAATTCCAGGTGTTAATCACAATTTTAAAGTTTGCAGTAATTATTTCTACATTGTGGAATAAAAATTTCACTTGTGAATCTAAGAGAAGAAAATCCTGTCCAGGGAAGAAAGGAAAATTAAATAAATGCAATTAAAAAATAATAATAATAGAAGCCAAAGATGTTAATCTTGCTTTTAGAACAATATTATGATTGATTGATATTTAATAAGAACTTAATTAGCTTGATAAAGTGAAAATTCTACATTAAAATTTTTCTTACTACATAGCATTGTAAATATGGTTGGCATGCTCCTGCCTCAAGCTTGAGCTACTGCAAATTATGAGTAATATGGTCAGTCAGCTGGCTATCCCACTACACTGATCTTCCTTCTGAGGCAGACTCTTCTGTGAGAGAGCATAGGCTCTAGGACAACAGCCCGTGTCTGTGTCATTAGGTAATAAATGCTTAATGTCTTGATCGCAAAAATTTGTATTAACAATTGCTATCTTTGAAGAACAGAAAATGAGCAATTTTAGATTTCACTGATTATCCTGGCAATTATTTGTGTTGTACTCTCCAACTTGATCCTGTTTCAAGATGACTAAATGATGTTCTCTGGTGCTTTGACATCTTATTTTGTTTCTAGCAGTCAAGCACATTATTATGTTCTGTCAGTAGCATATTTCCTCAATGTAACTTTTTCAATGTTTCAGTCTAAGAAATTTGACAATTTAAAACTCACTGAGAATAACAAAAAAAAAAAAACAACAACTCATTGGTTATTTTTGAAATGCTATTTCAATCTTAACCCCAAGTATCAAGGAAAAAAATATGTTACTTACTGTGGCTGATTTTCTTTCCCCTTTAAGAAGTTTTCCAAGAATTTCATAACCATCAGTTGTAATATTTCCAGCTTCCTTGATATCTTTTTCTATAATTTCATAGCAGTCGATGTAAATCTTAACACTTTTTGAGGTCACTACGACTATGAACCTAAAAAGATCATTTGTTCCCATTACAAAATTTCTACCCAGAAAAAATTTGGCTACCTTCTGCATATGTCAAATCACAGGTTAAAAAATATGTTCTTTATGTTACTCTTAACCCAAATCAAGTCCTAGACTAAAAGTCCAAGCATTAGGCTGCAACATCAATGTCATTTATTAACAGCATCAAATTAAATGAGTCTTCATCCACATATACATGCATAATTTCCTATTTTCCCATGGGTACTCTTCCTGAGATGACTAAAGATGAGTAGTAGATGTGATGACTCCATTAACTATAAAGAACTATTCATATACAAGTTAAGAAATTATCAATATATTATACTCAGTAGAAAGAAGCCTCAAATGTTTTCCACTGATTTTGCTAAATTCCATTTTTAATTTGCTATTCCCTAATCTCAGTCAAAAAGAACTTGCACAGGGATGCCTGAGTGGCTCAGCAGTTGAGCATCTGCCTTTGGCTCAGGGCATGATCCCTGATTCCCGGCGTCGAGTCCCACATTGTGCTCCTTGCATGGAGCCTGCTTCTCCTACCACTGCCTGTGTCTCGGCCTCTCTTTCTGTGTCGCTCATGAATAAATTAATAAAATCTTAAAAAAAAAAAAAAGAACTTGCACATCATACAGATTCCTAACATAGTAAAGAATTAGCACACATCTTCTACAGAGATTCAGTTCTCGTAATCAATAGATACAAGATTCTATTTCCTTATAAGGAAAGAATCTTATGTTGATTTATTTCTTATCTGATATTGAGGACACTCAGCAATTTAAATCTATTAGATAGATGGTTAACAAAACATTTGTATTTCAACAATGTAAGGAATGGCTGCAGGTAATCTTTGAGTTATAGTCATGACATCGTTTCCACTTATCACAGCACAAATACTCAAGTAAGTACTTGATGATTACTATGAAAAGTTTGGCTCTAAGTTAAAAGGAACAGAAATTCTCTTAAACGTTTTGAGTCAATAAGGATAAAGATAATCTCTGGAAATGTCTTTAAACAGTAAATATTTTTCCCATATACAATCACCAGCAAAATGCTAATTTGGTACATCTCTAAGTTGTAAGTCTGAATTACATATGGATTGCTTTTATATAAAAATGATCATAGTTTACTAAAAATAAATTTTAAATTTTTCCAGAACAATCTTCTAATACTGAGTTCAAGAACATTACATATGCATTCCCAAGATATTTATTATCTAATAAGAACTAAAACTTGGGGGGCTTGGGTCACTCAATTGGTTAAGCATCCACTCTCTATCTCAGCTCAGGTCTTAATCTCAGGGTCTTGAGTTCAAGTCCTACATTGGGCTCCACATCCAGCTAAAAATAAAATAACTATTTGTTGGCTCCTGTATGAACAATCTCAGGGCCAAAAATTCACAAAGTATTTGAAAAATCATAGTACCTCCCAAAATTATTTCAAAATCAAAAAGTTTAATTTGTAACAAAACTATTGCAAATGTCAGTCAATAGTACCCATAAAGAAACTCATGCTAAAAACATAGTTTGCTACAATCTCTTCAATATGTTTCATCAATTTCAAAATCATGTATAAAACATTCAGAGTGGACTGTTCCAAGTACTTAGGGCCTATTTTCCAGCTGTGAAACATTTTTGGTCACAGAAAAGTACTAAACAATAGGAACACTCTTATCAACTCATCTCCCTTCCCAAGCTCTGCCATTCCCTAAATCTTTATTTTTCATCTAATCCATTTTTGCTTCTTCTTATAAACTTCTCACTTGGAACAGAAATGGAACAGAGACACAAAAGTTTGTCCTTAAGAGAATCTTTAAGGAGCAACAGCTGTCTTCTATTCCCTATTTAAGTTCTTTTAACCTATCCACCCTCTCTCCCAAGAGCCCCCTGCATGTCATTTTCATTAATTTCCTGCTATCAGGGTACCACTCCATCTTATCCAAAAGACTAAAGAAGTTTAGTTCCCAAATTAGATGGAAAATGAAAGAAAAGTGTTTGAATCTTTGGATCAGTAAAGAATGTAAAAAGACAATAGTGCCTGAACTTGGTTCTTGAACTGATGAGATCAATGAGAATAGGTTAAAAGAATGGGGTAGAGAAATGGAAGACGAAAAAGAGCATAGTGAAAAAGTAGAGGAGAAACTAAAAAAAGAAAGGTCTGATGAAAAAAGAAGGTAGAACTTTGAGGAAACAGAGCTTATCTGAAGGAAAAAGAAGAGGCATTACATAAAACCTAAAAACTTGTGTTCTATTTCTGGTGAGAAGTCCTTATTAATTGATTAATCAATTATGTTTTATCCAACAGAGATCTACATCCAAAGGGACTCCCTTCTTCAAGGCAAGCAAAGAAGGAAATGTCAAACAAATTGTCATGATTTGTAATTAATGACTGTCACTATAGACCTCTGCAAAATACTGCCTTTTTTCCCTTAAGTAAAATGAAGTATTTGATGAAAGTTGAAAATTTAAAAATAATAGTTTTTAAGTGGTTATCAGTTGGTTCACAGAAGACTTAGTCTCTAATATATTCAATGGTATAGAAGGAAAAATAAAATAGTTCTTTTTAGCAAGTACTCAAATATAAGTTTAATGGGTATATCAATGAGCCAAAAAAGTTCATGAGAATTTAGCCAAATTCAACATCTATTATCAGATAAGAAGCAGTTGAGGCTAATATTTGTCAAACTAGAATTTGCTTTCCCAGTGAGGCATTTATTTTACTGTACTTCATCATGGAAATCTGTAAACTGTTAAGTAGATATGCCATTATACTCAGAGACATTTGTTTTTCCTTCATTGTTTTTTTTTTTTTTCTTCTCATTAATGTTCACATTGAAGCCGCTTTGAGCTCCATGAGGAGAGAGTCCCTTGCGATCCTTAGGAAGAATGATTGATCAATAAGAAAAACATTCTGGAAAGAAACCAAGATTCTCAGGAATAGAATCTACAAGAAATCTAGCTAAACTACTCAAGCACAGGAAAGTCTGATTTTCACTTGAGAATCAGACTGAACTGGAAATATTTGTCTTCTGTGCACAGGGACTAATTTTCTGAGTGCCATACTGTTACCCAAATGGTATTCCTCCTGTTAATTCAATCCAATGGATGAAGGAATACCATTAGAAAGTCCATTCCTGAACTAGACAGTTCTTTTCATTTCTAAGCTCTCAACTTTAGTGCTTGTCAGTTAATCATTCTTTAGAAATGTGATATAAAGTTTGTGTTATCCTCCGATGTTGATTATACAAAAAATTAATGAAGATCAACAAGAATAAACAATCCCCTAAGAATGCATCTTAGAACTCCTAATAATTTTAGAGAATTTATGTGTGTTCATTGAAAAGTTAATCTTATAAATATTTATACTAATTATTAATAATCATAACTTTTGGACTAGCATGTTTGTAACTTGTCAACGAATAAGCAAGCAGAAGCAGCTTACTGTGCTCTGTAAAAGAATAATTTTATCAAATAAAATACAATCCACAAAAATTAAGCTTTTGAAATGAAAGGACATAAAGAAAATAAAATGGTAGGTAGAAAAAATAAGCATACAATACTATATATACTACATGACTCACATTTTGAAAAAATATAAGCATTGAAAATGTTGGTACCATTTATCTCTTTATTAGAATTATTGTTTTATTTTAAATATCTTGAAATTAATCAAATTCTCTAAAATAAGATTGTTTTTAAAAGACAGCTATGTTTCTACCAATTTAACATGACATTTTAACAAATAACAAATTGGTTTAAATTTTTAAGTCATATTTTTTCTATAAATAACCAGATAATTTTATGTTTTTACCTTGTGAAAACTTCCATAGAATAATGTCTTCACTTCATCTGTGTCAAATGTAACAGTTTGCACCTCACCTCTTATATCCTTGTTAAAGAATGACAATGTCTTGCTAGAAGCTGTAACCAACACATAATTGTTACTAAATCACAAGCATGGTATGCTTTATGTTGAAAGTATTAACAAATAATTCTTGTTAGAGAGATTTCTAAAATAGTCAATCATTTAGGTTGAGATAAAATGTAATTAGGATATTTACTGATATATTTTTAAAATTTTAAACACAAAAGTATATATCAAGTAAATATATATGTATATAGTCAGAAGGTTATTAAAAAGAAGTAAAGAGAAAACATAATCAAAAATATGTATGCATGTGCCTTAAAATAAGATAACAATCCTTACGATCTGCAATCACTCCAACTTGTGGTTTGTAGTCCCTATCTGTGATTTGCCAAATTGCAAAAGGGTCAGTGGGAGTTTCTGGGAGAAGTCTGAACAATAATATAATCGTGTATGAAGAAGGGAGTCCATTTGGATGTAGATCCCTGTTGGATAAAACATAATTGATTAATTAATTAATTAATAAGGACTTCTCACCAGAAATAGAGAATATTTTAAATCTTTGTACAATAATCTCATTATCAGTAGTATTAGAATCCATTCATAATAATCTGGCTGCATATGAGAAGAGAAAAAATTTGGGAAACATCAAAAGAACAAACACGAGATATCCATTATGTAAGTCCTTAACAGATTATTTACAATCTGCTAAGGGCACAAAAGTCTGAGAAATTGCCCAATGGTCTTTCATCCCATACTGTTAATAACTGTTAATATCCTAATTTTTTCTAAACACAAAGATGATTATAAAATTACATAATTTTATAGAGTGATAAACATTGTATCTATGAATGTAATTTAAAGAGAATGAATCTTACTAAATATACTTCATTTCCAATGTCAGGGGTATGAAATCATAAGTCATATGGTTTAAGGTTTTAATTTCTCCTTCCCTACTTCTAATAGTTTTTACACTTCCAAATTCCTCCCCTGAAATCAAATAAATCACATAATCTCCAGAAGCTTACATGTTCCCCCAAAATAAAACCAGTAATAAATGTTAAGGCCATGTACATGTGCAATCGTTTAGTGATGATAAAGGATGTGATTCAATTAAAAGGAAGTGTTTCTTGGCTCTGAGACTATTAGACTAAAAATGTGATCCCGTGTGTTCTTCCCGAGTTGAGTCAGTCATTGTTTTGGGGGAACCTTTGAAGCAGGATTAATGGTTTGCTGTCTGAGACCATTTAACAATACTTCATTCCTGAAGGTAGCGAAAAGGCTTTAATTATCAACTCTTGGACAGAAAAGAAGTTATTCCTCCACAAATTTTGACAGAAGGCACAGAATGTCTCTTGAGGTTTCACTTCTTGGTAGCACACCACTAGTGCATCTGGAATACAATGCTGCCCTGCTTCTTGCAACATATGTCTGGGCAAGCTGATGTGATGCCTTTTGTACTTGCAAAAACCTACTATTTTCATAATATTCCATGTTAAAAATGATATCTCCTCCATATTAATTCATCTCTCGCCCAGTCCGTTTCCCTCTTTCCTCAGTTAATGAGTGCTTATGAAAAAAAATTTAATTGTACCCATGCTTTTCTTTTAGCTTCTTTCAGCCACAAGTTCTGACTCTTAAGAACACAATAGGCTGTCATAAGTTAAAATGTAGGAATTCTATCTGGTGGTGACTGGAAGTTAAACACTGGGAATTAAGGTTCACTGACAAACCTAAAGCTGCGAACCAACATGGTTAACCATAAAAGAGTTAGGAACTTACAATGTGGTCAAACTACAACAGTATGATCTGTGCTTTCTTAAAAGAAATTAGCTTTGGTTTCAGTCTGGATTTTCCATCAGCTTTCCCAGAGCATTTCAAATTTCAGACATCATTTTCTGACCCTGCCCTAAGTTTCTAAAGGCTTTATTTCTTCTTGTTCTTTTTTCTCTATAAGCTGCCAAACACATATTTTCAACAGTAAAGTGTTTTAATTCTAATGAATTCAAAAATACATATTTTAGTTATGATACCCAGGTGCAAACTTTCATGAAGTAAAATAACAACAGCTAGAGCTGCCCAACAGATTGCCGGAACATTGGCCAATAAAAACTAACCACTGCCTGTCTGATCTTGGACAAGCAAAATGGCCACAATATTTCATCTTCTGGAGATCTGAAACACTAAAAAGAATGCTGACTCTCATTCTACCCTTACTCCATTCAGTCCTTTTGCACCACAGGGAGAAATGTGCAGAATAATTCATTTCCTGTTTAAATAGCCTCCTTTCGAAGAACCCTTAAATCTACAATCCTAGCCTTAAATACTACAAGGTCTATAATCCGTAATACTACAGAACCAAGATAAGATTCTTGGGTCTGAGAATAGCAAGGCTTGAGTCCTAGTCCCTTGTGTGACCTGATGGAGGACATTTAACCCAGCTGTATTTAAGGAAACGAAACTAAATCATCGATAGGAGACCTCTGACAATTGTAAAGTTTCTACATTTTAAGAAGTGGGCAAAAATTCTAAGAACCTCAAAAAAGTGTCAGGTCCATTATAAGAGAAGGAACCTCCTAGTTGTCACACTTACGCTGTAGGCTGGTTCACAAAAGCATTCTTCTGAAGCTTGTAAGCTGAGTAGCTGGGGAAAGACCCTGACTCCAAAGAGACTCCTGGTACAGAAGCAAAATTCTTTTCTGTCAGGTTGTATGCTTCAAGCATCTTAAAACCTTTATATAAAAAAAGGCAAATATTAAAATGAGGTCATTTTAATAATTTTATTGCTTAAATCCTGAAATAAATGTGTCCAAGGGTATAAATGCTTACCTGGTGAGGTGTAGCCATCCAAATAAATGAGAGGACAACCTGCAATGTACAGTGTTCTTTAAGTATCATCAACATGATATACAAATATTATATACACACAAGAGCCAGTCATATCTGGGTGATGGACACTGAAGGGGGCACTTGACGGGATGAGCATTGGATATTATGCTATATGTTGGCAAATTGAACTCCAATAAAAAAAATTTTTTTAAAGAAGCCAGTCATGTACATATATCAAGTAATTTTTCATTCATTTATAAAAAATAACGCCAATCTAACCTTTTATAAGTTATTCTTTGTACACTTCCTTTGTGTAGGAGAAATTCTAAGACTGACTAGTATAATCAATGTTTTCTGAAATTTCTCCAGTACTAGTGGGAATTTTGCAATGTCCTTATGAATAGCAAAGTAGAATTAAAGGATTTTAATAAAGAATTTAATAAATCAAAATAGAATTTAAAAGAATTAAATATTCAGATGTTCTTCAATAGATTAAAGAAATTTTCTCCCAAGGGATTTTAAATTTATACAAAGGCATAATTTGCCAAGTCCAACAGTACTTCCAGACCCATGTCCACCAGCACAGCTCCATTCTGAGCTTTAGCTGTAAGTTCTCAGAGTAAACCACTGATATTTGTTTACTACTGCCACCTCTAACCACAGCTCTGAGTTTTTAGTAATGTTTAATAGGGGGAAACTATAACACTTGTAAAGCATAGCCCTCCATAGGATCGGGGGTCTATACTAGCCACAAAACTGTCTCCATAATATCCCAGGAATCGGCAGAAATGGATGGAGAAGAGGATACACTGATTTGAATAATTAATCTTTGGTCCTTCACTGTATTTTAAAAGCTGAAGTCTTGGCAAAAACAAAAATCTACACCCAAAAAGGCAAATGAGAACCAAATGGAGTGCACACGCAAAAGTCAGTGTTTTCATTGCTTCCTTGAAGCACGGATGTTGACAGAACAAATACCAATTGATTACTAATAGGGAAAACCTTCATCTCACAGAAGTACTTCTATAAATGCATTTCTAAGCTGAAGATTAATTTACTCAAATGTCATAGCATTGGGATGGTGGGAAAAGGATACATTAAAACATTTCATTTCCATACAAGGAATATTACATCATCAAAGCTAAAAGCAGACCTCTGACAAACACACATTTAGCATGATATCAATAGGAACAATGATTCATCAGGTTCCCAAGTGATTTCCCAGAATCTATTTATGCACAGACTTGATCCCATATAGGACAGACAGTTGTCCACTAAGTAGTTATCTTCCAAAACAGGGAAATTCTGGATCCATTTGGACCAGGACTTACTTGAAGTAGCAGTTTCACAGACAAATGTAATGAGGTTGTCCTCAATCTTCTCAAAAGATTCAAAGTCATCAACAATGAACACGTGCCGTTCGCTTGGTTTGCTGGCAATATTGGCAAGCTCATTGTAGTCAACGTCAGCCACTCCAACTACAAAGACACTGAACCCTGCAAAGCAGTGTTAGAGAGCAAATTACAGATCCCCTGTTCCATCCTTTATTGGGTAAGCAATTCAAAATAAAATCCTTTCAGAAATGATGCTATATTTTCTTAGTAGAGTATATGCGGCAAGCCCTTTCCATTGACATAAACTCTCTTTAATAAATATGTACTTTTTCCAGGTCTTCCTGTTTTCTGGCCTAGAAAACTCAATTAATTGGGGTTCCTAAAATAAAATCCTAACAATTAAGAGAAGCACATTTTAACAGCAGAAAGACTTAATGTGGTGCAAGTTTCCTTCCAGAGATCCACAGGCCTGATATGCCCACCCATTCTACAGCTCTCTTGGGCACCATTAACATTTTAAACGTATGCAATTCAGAAACAACTCATTTAAAATTTGAGTTCTTGAAACCAATATTCTTAACAAACTCAGGCTCAAAGGCAGCACTCTGGCCAATTTTAAAATGGAATCAACAATTCCCACTGGCAATAAACTTTCATTTATTTAGGCTAATACAAATAAACAAAGACTTCACTCCAAAAGCTTAATTTGAAAGTAGAAAAAATAGACTATATAAGAAATTAGTTCTCTAATGAGATACGCATAAGGTAACTTGAACAAGTATTGATAACTCCAAACTTAAATCAGCCAAAAGCCCAAAATATGTAGGTGTCTGCTTAAAGTGTATAACATAAAGGCAAAATTTTATTTAAAAAAAAAACAGTGCAGAGAACAATCTGTATTGAGAGAAGACAATATGACTTAGCACTAATCATGACTCATACTTTGGCCAAAGAATCAGTATGTGCAGATGACAAATTCCATATAACAAAGTATTTTGTAATTGAGTGCAGTAGATCATGCACAAAATAGAATTCTCTCCAAAATATGTTAACCTTGGACTCTGCCTGGCAGTTGGGATTCAGGAGTGTAGAGGGTGTGAATGCAAGTCAACTCTACTTCCCTCTCTAGTAATCCTAGAAAATGAACCCAAAGGACAGTGTTGCCAGGAGGTTCTGGAGATATTTGATTTTCGAGGTCTACCCCCAAAGATGTCTTTCTGAGGCCTCACTACACCTCCCTTCAGCAATGTACACTGGATCTGCACTGTCAAAGGACATGCTAAAGTTAAAGTCTTCCCTATGTTTCTCCTTGCACAGGGACTCAGCATCAAAATTCAGGAAGGAAGCCTGCTCTAGGCCCACTCTATTACTGCATTCTGTAGCCTTTCAGCCACTATGGGAAAATGCAGTTTGCTCTTTTATCTACCCCAAGCCACATCTTCAACAAAGATATACACCATGTCCTTTTTGAGTGATTGCTAAACTATCCATGATTAAACATAAACTAACATTTCAGGGGTATGGAGTACAGAGTAAAACAGGAACAATAAAGCCAAATCAGAAGTTGCATCTTTTGCCATCATTCCTGAACATGTAAAATTGTTAAGAAAGGGAGTGTAATCACTAGACTTTAAACTCATGCCTGTGCTTACCTGACTGCTGGATGACCAAAGCTGCCTTCTTGACCTCATCCTGTGACCGGCCATCTGTGACCACAACCAGCACCTTGGGGACATTCTTCCTCATGCCGCTCTCCCAGGTCAAGACCTTCTCCTTGATAAATGTGAGAGCCTTGCCTAGAGAGTGTTGCATGGAACATTTTAGTATCAGTTCAGTGAAAACTACCCAAATGTCATTAGTCACACTCAACAGACAAGAATCTGAATATGAAAATATGATAATACACTCAGTTCCACCTCAGTACAAACGCTTTGGGGAGTGAAGATCTACGTACACTTTGATTAACCGTACCTGTTCTTGTGTTTCCTCCTCTGTATCTAATATTCTGGAGGGCCCCCAGGGCTTGGGCCTTGTCGTTATATGTGTTCAACTTGAACTCAGACTTGACCTCATCACTGTACTGCACAAACGAGACCTGAAAGGAAACATGATTGGTGGTGAGGTTATCACGCCTCTTTTTATATTTTAATTTCCCAGTGGCTCCTCCTGCTGTTTAATGGGGAAAAGAAGTGTCTTGGATCTCACAGACTATTATAAACTCTTTATAGCTAGTATTATAGCACTGACTACTGTCATCTCATTCAATTCTCTCATTTCTAATCTTCAGTGAAATTGTCATTACTATCAACATTGTAAAAATGCTGTGTTCCAATGGTATTGGAAAATACCTAAATCCTTTTTCTAGGATTTAGGAAGGGTTGAGTAAAGCTAGGGAAGAATGAGGTCCCAGGATTAGAAATGAGAACACACCATCTTGAACTCAAATGCTGGCTAAGCAACTGGTTCTCAGCCAACTACTTCTCACTAACTGCATCCACTCTTCATGGTAATATTAAAGCGCTACGTATGTGATAATAATCATCACTCACCACAAAATTAGTAACAGTATGATTTACTGGAAAGAGTACAGGCTTCATAGTAAGAATTCAAGGGGTTCAAATCCTGGCTCTGCCAATTAGAATCTATGTGACACAGGACAAGTTCTCCACATCTCTGGGATTTTGTTTCCATATCAGTAAAATGGAGATGATTATACTTACTTTATAGAGTTGTTTTGAGGGCTGACAATCATGTATATAAAATAGCTGGCACATAGAAGTTAATAAAATACAGTACTTATTTTTTACTTTTTATTAGAAATCTCAATTTCTAAAATGATGAAAAATGGCTTAGCTACTAACAGATTAAATTAAGACTAATTAGCTTCACTTTTTTACTTTTCTCGGGCTGGAAAAGTGTTCACAGGATTATTTGGGGATTTGAAACTTAGTACATTCTATAAAAGAAGTGATTCGCTTATGAAATTATTTGTGGCTTATGTCAAAATCTCTTATTTTCATAATCTAAGATGCCACAATGGCCAAGTATGAAATGCCACACACCCACTCCAGTCACTATTCATCACTTAGTCCTCTAACTTAACAGGGTATGACAATCACAATCCAATGTTCTGTTTCCAGAACATTAGATGACCTTTTATGGAAATGTATCATTGTCGGAAGTCTTAAGCAGGAAGTCAGAGTAGGAATGCCCCAACGTCTCCAAAAAGAGTATCATCTAGGCAAGAGAATACCTAGAGGAGGTTTATTTCTCTATTTGTCATTTACACCCAACTCCTTCACACAAGTGAAAGAAAATAGTAAATAACAGAACTCAAAACATAGTTTATACTGAAAAGCTTTTCTACTCGAAAACAAATATTCAAAGGAAATAGCAAGACACTACGAATGAATAGCCACCTATGAAACAGTACCCACCTGAATTCCAGCAGGGCTAATTTCATCAAAGGCTCCCACAGTATTGAAGATGAATTTTACAACTTTGTTAAAATTATCATCCCCGATACTCCAGGAGGCATCAGTCAAGAATACAATATCTGCCTTGGCCCCTTTGCATACTGGGGGAAAAAAACAAAGAAACCCCAACTCTCGTGAATTTTTTCATTCAAATGAAATTACAAAACTGAGAAATGTAGCCTAACACCCCACTACTCAAAGTGTAGTTCAGCAGCAGCAGCATCTCCTGGGAGCTTCTTAGAAATGCAGAATCCTGGGCACTACCCCAGACCTCCTGAATCAGATTAGCAACAACAAGATACCCAGACAAATTACATGCAAAACAAAGTTTGAGAAGCACTAGTCTAACTGTCCCTCAATTTCTGCTCTAAAATTACTCCATCTAAGCTTAGATCCATAATCCAAACATATGCTCTTTCCTCATGGAACTGTTTTGAGTGGCTTCAAGTAATAGATGAGGATGAAATCAAATGAAAACTAACGATGTTCAGAATTTAAGAAAAGCCATCAAAAAAAAAAAAGCCATCAGTGGATCTGGAGATTTTGTATATAATTATCAACGATTTGGTGCAAATAAGGTGTCTTTTCATTTTAAATTAGGCCACTAGAATTATACAGATGGAGGAAAGGGAAGGAATAATGTCTTTGATTTGAATTTTCACACTTGGAGGGTTAAAAATAATTAAAGTTTTAGTATATAAAAACTTAACATGCGAAATAAACAGCACCAACAGTGAACTGTTATGTCAACTGTGGACTGTGGATGAAAATGATCTGTCAATATAGGCTCATGAACTGTAGGAAATGCACCACTCTGGTGCTGGATATTGATGCTGGAGCAGGCTGTGGGGTAGGTTATATACGGTACTCCATGTATTTTCAGTTCAATTTTGCTGTGAGCCCAAGACTGCTTTAAAAAGTAGAATCTATTAAGAACAAATATTTAACATTTTTAAGCCAAGTTTATTTAACGAATTTCTTTCAATAGTCTAATTTAAAGAAATCCATGATTATTTTACCTTGTAATAATACTATTTGCCCTGCATAATATTATTTTGTCCTATAAGAATACAATTTGTATCTTTAATTTTATTTCATAAGTTTAATAAAGTTGTAGCATTCTAGAACTTCTAAGACAAAAGAAAAATAATTTTAAAATCTGAAATTCTAATTAAATTTAAATTTTAAAATGTTTTTTAGGGATCCCTGGGTGGCACAGCGGTTTAGCGCCTGCCTTTGGCCCAGGGCGCGATCCTGGAGACCCGGGATCGAATCCCACGTCGGGCTCCCGGTGCATGGAGCCTGCTTCTCCCTCTGCCTGTGTCTCTGCCTCTCTCTCTCTCTCTCTCTCTCTCTCTCTCTGTGACTATCATAAATATAAAAAAATAATAATAAATAAAATGTTTTTTAAAAAAAGAAAAAATCTGAAATTCTTTTAGTTAAATGCTGGAAACAGAATGTGAAGAAAGACTAAAACAGTAGCTAATTATCTGATAAAACACTGAAAATTGCCCCAGATTACTGAGAGACCTGTCCCATTAGCTCAGTATATCTTTTTGCCAGTTCACTACAAGTGACAATTATGTCTCAAACTTCAGTGAATGGACATTTTTTAGCTTCGTGCAATGCAGGGCAGAAGCCAGGAATTCCAAAGCCAAAGGCCCCAGGGGTAAGTTGAAGATACAGCCAAAATGGTACACAGTGCCTTTTGAGGCTAGCACCCAGGAGACAGAAGTGCCCACCATGTGACTATGGAATACGGAGAGTATCACTAAACATTAATCTGCAAAATTGAGGAAGCAGAGTTCCAAACAAAGAACTATTGTTTATGACTGATTTCATACACGCCAAATATGCCAAAACAATTACTGGCAATCTTTTTTGTTTTTTTAATCGAAAAACTCTTCAGCAAGAAGAGTACATCAAAAACACCCTGTATTAATTGGCAATAGTGTAGAGGCTCCATAAATCCCTATCAGCAGCTGCACTTACCATCCCGGGCTGGTGGGATTGTAGGAGGGGGAGGAGGTGTGGGTGGCTCCGTAGGGGCTTCTGTTGGTTTTACAGCTAGAATTTAAAAAATGGTAATTAGAAGAATATAACCTGTGCAAATTTCATATCATGGGAAGTACATTTTAAGAGCAATTTCAGTCCTAGATATCAAATCAAGTATCATTGGCCCTCATAGATTATATTATCCAAATTTGGTATCATTACTAATCATTCAAACATGGACTACAGCTGTGAAAAGCAAAACCACGATTCAAAGGATGGATGAAAGGCCTTCAAATAGGATCAAATGAGTAAAAGTCAACAGCGTGCATATTCACCTGCTTACTGCCAGCTAGAACCGTGTCTCCCTCCTGCACCTCTTTCCTTAAAAATAACACCAACTCTGTAACAGGGCCAGCATGGACTTGCCGTAGAAAAAGGTCCTGAACCAACCACAGGCTCCTTCTTCATGAATCTGCCATCATTATAATCATTACTGTGGAGAAGTGCCTACACAGGAGACACTTACATCTCCCACACCTAGAACATTCTATCCTGAAGCTTTACAGAGACTTTCAGATTACTCAAAAACTTACTGGTATGTTCCTTGACAGAGACTCCTGGTCCCTCGAGATTTGGTGTCTGCACAAAAACGGTGACGCCATAATCAGCGTCTGGTGAAAGACCAGTGAAGCAGTGACTGGTTTCTGATCCACGCACTGTAATTTCTTGTCCTCTGGTTCCTGATTATGACAACAAAGGAAAAGGCCAGTGTTACCATCAATTATACTTAAAGATATTTTTATATATCATTTCGTAGAGAGAAGGCATCTCCTTTACTGAAGTTTAAAATGTTGCTACTATGTGCTTCAGTTCTTACTATTTTTCATTTTTTAGGTTTTTTGTTTGTTTTTGTTTTTTGTTTTGTTTTGTTTTTTTGGGGTTTTTTTTTTTTTTTTTTTTTTTTTTTTTTTTTGGCACACATACCATCTGCGGGGCTTAGTTTTAGCCTGTAGGAGGTGGCTGCCCGGTGAGCTGACCATCTAACACAGAATGTATCCCACCCAATCTGGTAGGTTTTCAGATCTGTCACATTTAAATACACTACAAAATAAAGAAAAAAAGAAATAGATTTACTTCACAAATAAAGACAAAAAAGCATACTTTTAATCATAACACAAAACTGAAACTTCCACTGTGGCTGAAAATAAAAGCCTAAATTTTTAGTATGTCTCCTTGTAAGAAACACACAGGAAAGATACATGGAAATGTAGTACAGCTAAAACAGACCCCTTTGCTATCACTAATTTTCAAGGGAAAGAAATTCCACATAGTCCCACTGGACACTACAAATAACAAAGATGTCTCATGTAAAATTTTTCTAAAGCACTATCTTCTAAGTCCTTAAATAGCAATTCGGCACTTGGTGACAACAAAATCTATCTTTGGGCTGAGTCAATAATCATGGCATTTCTGTGAAAACTTTCAATTAAGTCAATGCACTTAGGTAATATATGTTTTAAGATCCTTTATCAAAGAAACTACACAGCATTCCAAAACTAATTTTACAGATAATTCATGGATAAAATCACACTTTTTATCTTTCAAAATTCAAACTATATTTTATGAGAAATAAAAATATCACATATATTTTTGTATACTCAGTTATATTACTTATATGTTTGTTTGGCTGAACAAGAAGAAAGAGCCACTTACTTAATGCTGAGGAAACATGCAAATGTTAAGAAGAAATAAAATTAAAACTGGTTGACTGACCTGGCAATTTGTACTACACTTTTTCTTACAACCATGAAAAGATATGTGACTCACATGTAGTGCCTTGATCCGTCAGGGGGACACTGAGTCCAGAATCATACTGAGCATAAACATTTACATCATAGGTGGTGCTAGGATTGAGATTGTGTAATGTATATGATGTCATTTCTCCAACAAAAGCTTCCATGGGCTCATTGGAACCTTTAATAACAATCACAAGAGAACATAGAAATATTCCACCACTGGTCTCAAATTTTCCTTAAAATCGAGTAACTTACACTCAAATGATAGTATGAACACCACTAATTCCACGGCCTATTATGTACTTGCTCACTGTAGCACATGTTCCACTATATGGCGAATACAAAACTATAAGCAGAGCCTGAATTCCTCAACTCTAATTTGCAAAGTATACATAGCACAGTACCTAGAATGCAGTAGATATGTAATCAATGTTCCTTTAATGAATAAATTCAATCACACAATCAACTACCCTAAACCCTCAAGCCTCTTCTCTAAGTCCCACTTTGGCAGCATGGTGCTTTACACATAGTAGGTACTCAATTAACATTTTTCCAATTTGTTGTAGAGATGACTTAAGAATTTCTGTCTTGGTCCTCATTCCATGAGTTCAGTTACTGAAGGTCCTCAGTTGCCAACACCTTCTTCTCCTTTCAGTTATCTCTCTTAAGGCCCATGTTTCCTTTCTCTTGTCCTCTCTCCCTTATCTTTTCCTAGCTCACACCCTTTTTGGGTGCATGGAAGATACCCTGGCACATTTGATACAAAGAATATTGTTCTTCCATTTTGCTAAGCATACAGACAGAACATAGAAACAAAGATAGCAAATCAGTTAATCAAGGTGATATCCATTTAGGTGTAAATGTCAATGGGAAGTTGAAAACAAGCCTGGCAAGGAATAAACTAACAAGGAATAAACTAAAATGCATATGCCCAAAATGGAATAACACCTTGACATAATGGGAAAATATAGAAATTTATATTGAGTAAATATGCATTATTTCACAATCATAGTAATATACAGAATGTCTGGACACAGATTCCATTTGTGTAATTTTATGAGGCGGGCCAAACTTTTTAATCATGCAATTTAATGAGTCTCATCTACACCCATAGTAACAATGACACTTCAGATTATTGGCTGAGAACATTATTTCCAAGAATATTGCCTCTAGTGAGAGGGGCTTCAACGTGACAACTGAACTACCAAGAGAATCTAATAATGGGGCATGCAATAAAGAGCTCCCTCACAAACAAATAACTCTCTAATGCATTTTTATGACAATAAAGATGTTTCCTTACCCACTGGCTTATACACAATTTTATATCCAAGAACCGGAGAAGGTGAAGGATCCCAGGATACCCTGAATCTTGTATACCATTCATCAGAGATGTGTATGTTTTGAGGTGGAAGCAGTCCCACTGCAAACAAATATTGGCACAGGTTGCTGATCTTTCATTGACACCAAGGAGAGCACAGAATTCTGTGAGTATACTGATACTGTGGTCCCATGAGAACAATTTAATAAAATCCTAAAATGCCCTCATCCAGAAAATAATTTAAGAGTTTTGAAAAGTTCAGCAGAAAGCTTAGTGGTTTTCCAAATTCAAAGAGCAACTCAAGTTGGACTTAGGAACTGATGAATCCCAGGGTTTAAAATGCAGAATTACAGAAACTATAAGAGATCTCATACCATTTTTAGCATGTTATAGATTACAGATGGTTAGAGCCAAAAAGCAATTTAGAAACTGTCTAGTCTAACCACCTTATCACATAAAGAAGATTTGATTTGCCCAAGACCACATAGCTACTTAGTGACTAAAATGATGTTCATTCCCAGCACCCTGTTGTCCTCCCCCAGCATAACTTAGAGCAAATCTTCACGGCTCCAGAGGTACTGCCTCCACCTCCCTTCCCTGTAAACCAATGCTATTAGACAGCATGCTGAGTAGTCACTGAGTTAATATATATATATATATATATATATATATATATATACATATATATATATGAATTCAACTTAAAAACTTTTTTGCAAAAAATAAATAAATAAATAAATAAATAAATAATAATAAAAACTTTTTTGCAAGAGAAACTACAAAAGGCTTTGGCATATCCTGGAAATTTCAAGTCTGGTAAAGATCTTTTATGTATTATTTATATATTATATATTTTGATAAGCACAAAATTCTGAAACATGCTATTTCCCCCAGAAAAGTACCAAAATATATTCTAAAACCCAAGGGAATGTGAAAAATTAAAAGTTGTTAAATTTAAATCATCTTGAATCACTAAATTGAGTCTCCATTGACTCAGTCTTGTAGATAAAGAGTATCAGTAAATATGTAAATTCTTGGCCTGGAGAGACCGCTAAAACAACTCTCGTCATGCTTTTCTCTTGAGAGCTTTCAAATGTCACCTTTCCCATATTTTGTAATGTCAAGATTGTTTAAGCACCAAAAGTTTGGGGAACCGAATGTAGCCAGGAACCTGACATCATTTACATAAGTGGATTTTTGCAAAATGAAGTGGAAAGAGGAATGCCAGTATTGGCCAGTAACAGAACTCAGACCTATAGCCCAGCCTGACTTTCTGCTAAACCATTGGCTTTCAATCTCGGCTGTACACTAGAACATAAGTGGATCCAGGCTATATCTCAGACCAGTTCCACTAGTATCTCTGAGGGTGGTACCCCAGCATAAATACGTTTCAAAGCTCTTCAGATTATTTCAATGAGCAAAAAACTTGGAGAACTTTTGCTCTAAACAATAAGAAATTGACACCAGTGTAAGGTAGAAAGGTGCCCGAACACTGATAATTTTCTGTAAATTACTTGGTACACTAGAAAAAAATGGATAAATTTGTAAAGACAGAAGATGATTGATAATCATCTTGCTTCTTTATTTATGACTTGAGATTCTTTCAGGATAGTGGTTTTTACTGATACTACGTTGACTGAGTTAGCAACTACATCGTTTACTGATACCACACAAAACTGAACCATTATTCAGAGAATATGCAATGGTTTTCCAAAGGAGAAACAAAAATCATCTCAAGCAAAGCAAAATATGCAGATTTTTGTCCCCTTTCTCTCCTTTCAGTGGATGTTTGGAAAGTTAAAATACAAATTCTTTTCCCATATCATTTCGCCAAAATTCAAAATTCAATGTTTAATGTAAATGTTAATGCAGTATTGATATAGTATTTGGGATGCGTTGGTAAACGCAAAACTTAAAGATTATAAAAGGGAAAGATATTTACCGGTTCTTCCATTCCCTATAAGATGGCCTCCATCTCCATCTTCATAAACAGCAATAACAGTAATCTTATATGGAGTATCAGGTTGCAGGGGCTGCAGCATCACATTATTCCTTCTGCCTGGGACCGTGGTCTGTAGGGAAATTACAAATTACCGATCAGCTAGAGAGCTTCCAGATCAAAAGACAACATTGTTTTATATATTTTTATAAACAGACAACATTGTTTTATATATTTCTATAAACAGCAATGGTTTCTTAATGTTTTGTTTCTGGTGCACAATGCTCATGTCAAGGTCTACACTGCCTCTGTGTAGCACAGGAGAATGGTTTGAGAGTCAGAGAGATCTGAGCTTGAATCCTGGTCAGCCATCTACCACCTTTGTGACTTAGTGTCTCTGGAGGAAACTGTGAGGATGACAGCTAAGAACATGCCTGACACCTCGGTGCACATTACTGATTACTGCAGCATGCAGCCCTATGTTTTTCTCCATCTCCCATTTATGTGTTACATTTTCATGCATCCCTGCAAAAAAATGTGCACCATGCAAGCCACTGTGGGCCAGGCATGGTGATAGCTGCTGGGAATGCACTGGTGAGCAAACATGGACTCCGAGCCTACTCTCAGGAATAACAGCCTGGCTAATGCTACTAGGTCGAAAAGATGAAAAACAGGAAATGGGAAATACAGTCAACTACCTCCATGAAGAGGAAGTAAACCAGATAAATCTCTCAATCTCTCTTCCAACCCTATGCTTTACTTCTACAAACGATGTACCTCACTTGTGCCAGTGATTTCCAGCATAAAGTCCCCTGACTACAAATGGTGAACCGGGGGAAGAAATTATATTTTTAATGTTTTCAGAAAATGGGAGGATATTGAGTACTCATTCGTGGAAAGGCTGAATAAACTCTAAGCATGAGCTTCTTTGCTTTGGCAAACTAAATGTGGTAATATTGCTTATCTCATTTTGATGAGAAACTCTAAATGACAATTACATGTGTTTCTGATGAACAGGAAATAGGAGTTTGAATTAGAGTTTAACATATCAAGTTCAAATAGATTAAATATAACATGAGGATAACAAAGGGGGAATGATCCAAGAGGGTTTGTGACAAAATGGTTGTAAACCACAGACCTTAACTGCTTTACCATCAACATTTTGTGTAACATTCTACTGACCTATCACTTCAATTAATCACTATACTTTTTAAAGAGTGGTGAGTTTTTCCATCCATAACAAATGGATATGCCTGGTGAGGGCTATTAGGAAGCTACAAGAAACCTAACTCTGATTCTGGAGAGATAGTGTGACACACAAAAAGTTTGAAGCTAATATGAGACTATGTATATTCCAATACCAAAGTGTAATGAAAAATGTTAAATTTAAAGAAAAGAAACATCAGTTAGCACTTGAATACTTAAGGGGTATCTTGTAGAGAAATTAGATTTAAAGAAAGGATAGGATTTGGATGGTCACATCTTTTGAACATTAGTTTAAGTGGCTCAGAATATTATCATGTCTCACTACGCTTAGTTCCTATGAATAGAATTAGGTGGCTTGAAATATGCATTTCATGCAATAAGACAATTTTTCAATCTGTCTTTAGAACGGAAATGACCCTAAAGACATTGATTCTCTGTAACGTGGGAGGCCACATCAGATACACCTGGATGGTCACAATATCCTGTCAGAGGATGTCATATAAAATGTGACTGTCACACAAGAATCAAGGACTCAACTGTAATCACAGTACACTCCCAAAGAAAAAAGCTAAAAAAGCTTAATTTCATCTTCCAACCAGGTAAGAGATTACAAAACGTCCAACTAGATGAGAACCGGACTCACATATTCATCAATTGGATCGCCAACAGTGGGAGAATAAATGATCCTGTATTGCTGAACCGGCCCATCAGCATGATCCCAGGCTACAGAGAGGCTGTTGGTTGTTTCCCCAAAGACTCTTATATTTCTTGGTCCACTTCGTGGCACTAAATACATCAAAACACAATAAAGTTAGTTGCCAGCCTGTGAGCATGGTGGACATGGGGGAAGCGGGAAGGGCATAAAAGAATTTTACTTGGGTCAGAATAAGGAAGTTACTTGTGGGAGTTTCACATTCGCTAGGATGTTTACTCCCTTATGGTAAAATAAACACTTCCTATGGTTTTAATGTGAAACCATAAATAGTAGAAAGTGCTACACTTTTGGAGCTACGATTACGTGCTAAATTTTCAGTGACATGGAGCTAGGTTTGAACCTAAATATACAGTCTGGGAGAGAAAGGGATTATTTTAAAGTACAATAACCACCTCCGGTTTAATGAAACCTAGAGGCCGAGCCCTCACATTTCTAAAGTGCCCAGTTGGTACAGGGCAGAAGAAGAGAAAAACCCCTCCTTACGTCTCAGGTGAGAAAATGGCTGAATGAAGATCATTCGGCAGAGATGGCAGTCATGGGCCTTTCGCCTGGAATCCAACCGTGGGGATGCCCAGGCAAAAACCCCACGCCCGGACCTACCCTCGCCTGTGCAGAGGTGGAGAAAGCTCTCACCACCTCACTCACCACCCATCTCCCACTTCTCCCTGGCTCAGAGAAGCCCTGCCAAAGGAGTTACAAGGGAATGGGGTGGAGAAAGGATTTCTGCCTCACGCGTTCGGCCCTGGCCAGGGCTGGGATTCCCCTCTCCATCCGAGTAGAGAGCTACGATGTTCACAGAGTAGGGTGTGTCGGGAATCAGCCGCTCCAGGTGCACTGTGCGCGTGTTTCCTGGCACCACAATCTGGAGGGGAAGAAATGCCAGATTCTGCTTGACAACAACTCAAATGCTTATCAAGTCTTTTATTAGTCAACATAGTGACATTTATAATAAAAAGCTGAGCCCGGGCACGTCAGAAGCCAACTACTCTGCTTCCTCATGAGATCTGACAAAGTCATACTGTTAGATGCAATTTATCCTCAGAAATTCCCCCTCCAAAAAAAAGTTAGTTCATACTCACTAAGCTGATCAACATACTAAGCTATCCTTAGTAGCTTCACTTATCTCTCATTTATGTTTACTGTAAGGATTCTCAAATACAACATCCAGGGTTCATGATAGACACACATAAGAGAAGGGATCCCCCATATATGCTAGTAGGGAAGAGATATTGTGTTAAAATAGAGAACCACTCCATAAATGAGGAAGGGTAACATTGTCTGAGTAAATCCTACCACACACAGGGATACACAAATCATTTGTTTATCTTTGTTCACCACCATTGTCCATTTTTATAAAGACATAAATCAGCCTATCAATTTACTTTCCCTTAGATGTTCTGATTCTGATACTATTCTTATTCAAATGAGCAATTTCTGATTCTTACATTATCAATCTACCTATAAAATTGGATGATACTATGAATTGAAAATAAATTGGACTATTTGTAAGAGCCAGTGAAGGCAAACGTTATAGTTTCATAACGAAGACATTTCTATGTTACAACAAAGCTCATATCAACAAGGTTTATCAATAATTTGCATTTACTACTAGGGTTTCTTAACTCAAATAGCTAATTTAGATTTTCCCAAAACTCACTTTTGCTAACTAACCCTATAGGTAGTATATCTGCCTTAAATCATCAGGAGCAACCATTTAAACATTATTCATTGTCATGTTTGCAGGTGGCATTATCACAGGTCAGAAACGAGACACAAACACAAGACGGTGTTCATCAGGAAAGGAAGTTTCCATGAGACTCAGGGCCACACTGACAACTGACTTATTCTGGCCCAGCAGCCATGGCAAGAGATGCAGGGGAATCTATACAATTCTTTCACTGAACTCTAAGAGGACAAAATTGCTTACAGATTCCGAAGGTCTTGTGCCAGCCACAGGAGAATACACGATCCGATACTGCTGCACAGGCCCAGGCGCAGGGTCCCAGCGGACATCTAGGCTATTTGGCGTCGGATTGTACACTTGGACATTCCTTGCCAGCCCTCTCACCACTGAGGAAAGAAAAGCCAATACATATTTTCTTAAATCTTTTTATATATGTCTAGCTTTCGTTATCACTTCCCTAGGACTTACATTCTGTAACAGGATAAAATACTGTCCTCCTTCATTTTTCTAATTATCTACACACAAAAACAGATTAAAACCCTCTAACTCCAAATTTAGTCTAAGTTAGCCAATTATGGCCTTTGTCTATATGGGAGCAAAGTTGTTGCCAATAAAAATAAGCTAGTAAAAGAAGTAGTACTGGGTTGGCCATAAAAAGGACAAGGGATAAGGGACAAGAAACTGGAAAAGAAGCTTTGGTTTTCCAACATAGATAATGGAGAGATAGAGAAAAGTAATTTTATAGTGTCTGCCTTCTAAGTGCAAACTGACAACAGTTATGAAGCCCATTTAATCCAGTCAGCTGGTTTCAATCATTCATTCTTTCATTCATTCCTTCTTCATTCAAGAAATAGCTACTGATGTGTTCTGTGATTAAAAGAAAAGGCAAAAGGAGGGAAAAATAGAAGACATATTCAGTTCTCAATTAACTGCCCCAAATGGGACTTAGAAAAATATACAAATTAAATCCACGTATTAACCCGAAAGTCTACTTGAGCCAATAACATCATCTTTCTAGAGCATTAATCTTTTACCAAAAGAAGCCACCCATACTTGCTTTCTTTTAGCCATCAACAAGTATATCTTTAAAGCCAAAGAAATTATTTATTAGCATGCACAAAAGCCTGTAAGCAATACTACAAAGGACAGTAAAACCACTATAAACTGGTTTCTCTAGATGTTAACAGCAAATGAAAGCACACGGAATTTTGATGGTCAAAAGCACTTCATCAGCAAACCAGAGAAATGTGCAATCAAGTAATGTGATAAACAATTCACACTATGAAAGCCAATTACAAAGCACTGCTTCACACAAATTTATAAAGCACAAAGCAAAGCAAAATGAACTTTTGTCAGAGAAAGAGAATGACTGAAATAGCATACTGATGATCATATGCACATTCATAAATCCTGATGGTATCATTTCAGAAGAAGAATGCCATCATAAATTTGTTACGTCCTACACCAAAATGTTACCAGTTGGTGGTGTTTGGAAGATAAACCATGGGTAATTGTTATATATTTAGTTTATCATTCTGAAATTCCCAAATTCTCTTAATGGGCCTATGTAGCCTTTATAATGAAAAGCAAAATTCATAAAGAAAAGCTATATTTTTCTTCCTTCTCAACTTACATGTCCTTCCAGTATCTGATGTGCGTCCTCCATCACCTTCAGTATAAACAGGAACTACTGTAACGGTGTACGGGGTATCTGGCTGCAGATTCCTAAGAATGGCATAATTGGTATTCCCAGGGATTGGTACCTAAAGATTTTAATAAGCATAAAACACTCAATTGGAACAAATTATAAAAGAAATCATACCTCAAACAATATAAAACTCAAAATATTAACTCAAGACCAAGTCCAGAAGCAAGTTCTGTAATATTGGGGTATAAAGATGTGCTCCATACACACTGTTAGAAGAGGTTATAAAGACTTCTCTAGACCCCTACACTCACTCTAGGATCTCCCTTTGGAACTTCCCGAAATGATTACTTCCCCCCAGCTCAATCCCCAACACACCCAGGCACTAAGGCAACAATATTTTACCCTTTATCAAGTTCTAGTAAATGAATACGAACTTCTTCAGCCCTAAAGCAAATCAGCTAGCATTTTTATCTCGACTTTTAAATCATTCAGCTATAGTTTAAGTAAACATGCATTTTTCACTACAGGACATAATTACCAGTTCCTCTGGACCACCTGCTGTTGGTGCATAGAAGAGCTTGTACTGACGAGGGTTTCCCTCTGCATGGTCCCAGCGAACATTCAAGGTGCTGGTAGAAGGGTCATACACTCTGAGGTTCCTCACAGTATTCAGAGGTTCTGCAATGCACAGAAGGCCACATGACAGTGTGATCATGACAATCCAGCACACTCAAAATGCAAGTTCCTTGATATTTCTCAGGCACCTCGAACATGGCAGGGACCCCATAATGGGCACCCTACAAATATTTGTTGAAGTAGTGAATAAATCAAAGAATGCCTATGGTAATCTGGTACACATATCTCCTCTCCACAAGGTATTTTGGCCACAGAGTTGGGTTTTTTTTTTTTCTTTTTTCATGCTGGAAAGTAAGAACTGTCTTTCTCCATAAACAGAGACAGATAACTCCAAGTAAAGATATGAAGAGCAATTAATATCATTTTTAGATGCATTAAAATTTGATTAGCACAACCATGTCACCCCATTGTTTCCAGGAACAGATGTGATTCTGTGGTAGCTACTAAAGAAGCTAAAGGAGCCTGGTACTTACTGGTCTTGCCTCTTCCTGTCATCCGACCTCCTTCACCATCAGGATACAGGGAGGACACAGTGATCGTGTAAGGGGTGTCGGGCTTCAGTTTCTGTAGGACAACACTGTTCTGCCTTCCCCCTATTGTGGTCTTGAGGAAAACAGGAATAAATGTTAGCCTTGTTCTCTGCATCTCACTGATCTGTTAGAGAAAGCTCTTTCTACAAGGGAGCTGAGACCCTGGCCAAAATCTGGAAACATATACCACAGTGAAGGTTCAAAATATATCTTATGGTATAATTTTAAATGCAAAATATGCACCTTAAATCATAAAAAGCATTCTAAGCCTTAAACCGGTGACCTCAAGAAGATACTTCAACTTGCTTGCCACCAGCACAGCAAAATTTCATCCAAAACACACTTCACAGATCTCTTCCCCAAAAAGGCATTCATCATAAATGAGCTATGAAGGAGCTCTGAGATAGCAAAGAATTGCCTAATATTACAAGCTCTACATCATTTGCTATTATTTTTGCTTTTTTACAGAGGTTTTTGTTTGCTTTAGAAATAACCTTAAAATGACTCAGCAAAAGATCTAAAACTTTGATGTTTCCCTCCCCCCCAAAACTGCCATCCTAACAACTTTAGCTGTGCAAACTATATGACTGGACCCTTTGCCAGACCACACTCAGGCTGGGGTTCCCAGCCATCTCTGTGATACCAGCCTTGTGGTATGAAGCTTTTCAATTTTCTCCAATTACATAGAGTTTGAATTTTTTTATTCATTGCTTATGGCCCTCTAGCTATCTTGTTGAAAGAAAAACTTGTATGATTTGTTAACAATCTACCGAATTCAAATACTTACGTGATACTAATTAAAATCGCATGAAAATGGCCCACTGCCCACAGAGTGCACATCTGGATGGCTGGATGAGTTAGTACAGTCCAGATGTTTCCAGCTTACCGCACATCAATTCTTTGAGTTCCAGAGAAAGCTTCAGTGAAACACTGTACTGATCCTCAATATGAGCAAATTTAAATACAGTGGCTAATTTTACTTAATTGAATATTTGACATTATGAAAGAAGAGTATCAATATCCATATGGGCTATTTAATATTTAACAAATCTGAAGGCTTCCACTTAGCAGAACAAGTCCTATGAGTAAGCAAAGGGGTGTCCACCTACTTCTCCTGTCCAACTCTCCAAATAATTCTAGTATCAGTGATTCATTACTTTATTTCATGGACTAGCAGAAAAATGCAAACATCCCTAAAAATAACAGACCTCGAGGGATTTTCAGCTAATACTTTCCAGAGGGTGAGTTTGTGAGACTCTCAAATTATAACAAACCTCTACGAGACAAGTAAAGAGACTGCAGATGGCAGCTGGAGAGTCACTATCACCAAGAAGGGAAACAAGAAGGACAAGCTTCACCTGCTTTATGGCTTTACCTATATCTGGTCTGGCATAGACAAAAGAAGTTCTGTTTCTGACATGAAAATATCAGTTCCTCAAATGTCTTATTTCCTACAAAAGCCAGTTGACTACAGTTGGTTCTTAGTGTATTATTGATAATCTATTTAATTAGACAAAATTTCTACCCAAAAATACTACCTAAGACGAATTGTATGGAAACCTCAAAAGATGAACTCGAAAGTCAATCAGCTCTTGAGAAGGGAAAGTTTCCAAGTCAGCTAAACCCACTTACTATACAATCAGAAACCTAATAACCACTGCCAGCATCCACCTCTGCTAATATCCCTAGACTAAAACCCATTTGCTGGAGCTCGGCAAGTCAGGTGACTAATTGATAATGATTCATCTCTCTCTTTCTGAGGGTATGTGAGGAAATATTATGGCCCAAAGAATGTCAACAAAATAGTGGACAGGCTATTTATAGTCATACCATCTTTCTCAGAAATCTCCATTTGGAGAAATATAAAAATGATAAAGAGTATGAAATAGGTGAACAGCCACCTAGATCTGGAAACTCCAGATATAAGAGATACCTTACAACATGCAAAAACTGGAAAATTATAATAACAGAAATTTGGCAAACTTTCAGTATTTGATTAAATTAGGGTGAGATGGATTAAAAAATCTAAAGACTAAAAAAACATCTAGAGATCTTCATAGATAATCCACCTTTAAGAGTTTTTAAGGGAAATGTGCATGCATGAGGCACATGCCTGAAGCTGTGGGGCTACCCTACTATGAGAAGCAACTTTCATCTCCCGTGAGTTTCCATAAGGAATGGAGTCAAATAACTCCATTCAGTGTGGTAAATTTTGCATCACTCAAAATAGCATGACTAACTACACATTGGGGGTGAAAGGAATTTGAAGAAATAAGGTAGAATTTGTCCAGGTTTTTTTTTCAACAAAATTACCGTTTGCTCATTGCCTTCTCCTGTTGAAGGCTGGTAAGTGATTCTGTATTTCTGCACACGACCACTGGCGGGATCCCACTTAACAGTCAAGCTGTTAGAAGTTGCGTTGTACACCTGAAGGTTTCGTGGGCCACTTTTTGGAGCTGAAAAAGATTGTTGAGAAACAGGGTAAGGTCATAGAATGAGGCCTCCTCCCAAAATAAGTAAACAGAAAAAAAAAAAAAGAAAAAAAATCAGTAAACTTTTAGGTTTAGGACTAAATTTGACCTTATGATAAATGATGGTCATGGACTCTTAAATGACTCTTTAACAAATGGCAGTAAAGCAAGGTTTTTCAGGGAAGGTTTTTAAAAAAGGTCCCAATAGATGCCTTATAATTTAAAAGCAGAAAACCACTGACTGAAGTAAGTCAATCGGAGAAGGACAAACAGTGTATGTTCTCATTCATTTGGGGAATATAAATAATAGTGAAAGGGAATATAAGGGAAGGGAGAAGAAATGTGTGGGAAATATCAGAAAGGGAGACAGAACATAAAGACTCCTAACTCTGGGAAATGAACTAGGGGTGTTGGGAGGGGAGGAGGGCGGGGGGTGGGGGTGAATGGGTGACGGCACTGAGGGGGACACTTGACGGGATGAGCACTGGGTGTTATTCTGTATGTTAGTAAATTGAACACCACTAAAAAGTTAATTTATTAAAAAAAATAAAATAAAAAAATAAACAGTTCATTTCCTGATTTTCCCCAAAAAAATAAATAAATAAAAGCAGAAAACCTGTTTGCAATGGATTTTGTGGTATTTTACATTCACTCATTTGTTCATTCATTCATTCACTCATTCATTCATTATTTGGTTATTCATACAATTCAGCAAATTTAACTCTTACCTTGTGTTGTTAAGGGTATCAAACGAGCTAAAATTAAAAAAAAAACAGAATTGGGGGAATATTACTAATATAGCTCTATTTTTTAAATTAACTTTAAAATTACAATGTCCTATTTGAAAGTGGAACACCTACGTGTGCGCTCACTGCCAGTCAGGTCATCGCTTTCTGACTCATCAGGATAAATGGCAGTAACAGAAACTTCATAGAGTGTGTTCGGGTTCAGGTTTTCAAACACCAAAGTATTTTCATCTCCATTTAAGATGGTCTGAGTGAAAGAGAAAAAAGAAAAAAATCCACACAAAATTAAGTCACTATGTATACCACACTCTCAATGGCAGTTTATTGATATTATTTAGCCTGATGTTCTTCTAGCTTTGATGCATGCCAGGAGGTCAGATGTCACTATAGGAAAGGATGCTTTTCAGGCAACAGAGGTAATACATATTTCAAACAAAATTTCTTATAATGAAATAAGATGTTTAAAAAAAGAAATAAAGGAAGGAGGGAAGGAGGAAGGGAAGGGGGAAGGGAGGGAAAGAAGGGAGGGAGAGAGGGAGGAAGGGAAGGAAGGGAGGGAGGGAGGGAGGGAGGGAGGGAGGAAGGAAGGAAGGAAGGAAGGAAGGAAGGAAGGAAGGAAGGAAGGAAGGGAGGGAGGGAGGGAGGGAATTAATACTACCTCCATCTTATCTGAGCTTCCATATGGTGCCCAAGTTATTCTGTAGAGGGACACATCTGAAGCTCCATGATCCCAAGTCCCTCGGAAACTCTCTGGTGTTACTTCAGTTATCTTCAGGTTTGTTGGGGCTGGCACAGTGCCTATCATTAGATAAAGCAGGACTAAGTTTCTGAATGTAATCTACAAACAATACAATAAAACCACCCTGTTTTATTTTCATGGACATGAGGAATCAGGCTGAAAACATTGTTTAGAACCAAGTATTTTACCAATTCAGTTCACTTGGAAGATAAGTATAAGAGAAAGCTCCAAAAACTACAAACACTGTATGGATATAATGAGTTACTATTTGCATTCCATGAAAATGGTGATTTTTTTTAAAAAGTACCTCTTAGCAAGACTCTTCTAACCCAGTGGTTCTTAATCACCCTGTGTCTTGAACTTTTTTTTTCAATGTCATATTTGAAAGCTGAACATCTACATGTGAAAACCATGGACTTGTTCACACAACAATACACATAAGCACAAACTTTGGTATTAATTATTAGAGAGTGCATGGGTCATCATGGTCTATGAAATATGATCTAAGTAATCCATGCGTGAGGTTTTCCTATAGAACATTAATGTTAAACACAAGTGAAGCAGGCTGCACTGTGCCCTAGAGTGCTGATGACTGCTGAAACCCAATTAAAAGCCCCTCCATTGGCCAGACACTCTAGTTAATTTGCAGCACAAGGAATCTGGAATGTCTGCCACCCCCTGCCCCCTGGTTCTGAGCTTTCATTGTCAATTATTTCTCTACCCACTACTGACCAAAGCCAACTACACAAAATCCAGAGCCATCAAAAATGTATTTCTAGTAATTACAATGAAAAGGCCCATTGAGATAAAATGAGTACCAACCACTAAGGATGCAATTTGGCTATACCTGAAAGTTATTAGGAAATCTTGAGGATTAAAAACACATATTGAAAGTATTGATTTAGTATACTAAATTAGCTGCTTTCACTAGTCTTTTTTCCTGACTTTTTTTCTCTACTACACCTGTTATGCTTGTGCAAAACTGTATCAATTTTCACGTCCAACACTACCCTTACCAGTAAGAACTGATGCCAAGAAGGGAAGAGGGATCACATGGTAAGAAAGTACCAGATGTAGATTCTGTCCTATGTTAAGGAGCAGGCTGTCACATTTGGCAAGAGGCCCTGATCATGTATAAACAGCTAGGTATGAAAGGAGAAGCTTTTGAGCCTCTAGTGAGGGAGTTACAGGACAGGAAGTAAAAATTCCAGATTTGTATTGATCCCACCAATGGCTTATTAGATGAGGTGGGGCAAGTCATTTAAATTCTCTAGATCTGTGCTGTCTACTCTCAGAGTCACTAGCCATATACAGCCACTGAGTACTTGAAATGTGGTTCGTCCAAATTGAGATATGCCATAAGTATAAAGTTAACACACATTGGATTTCAAATAAATATTATGGAAAAAATCATGTGAAATATCCTAATAATTATTCTACTGATATATGTTGAAATGATAATATTTTTGACATAATGGATTGAATATAATACATTATTAAAATTAGTTTCACCTCCTTTTACTTTTTCAAATGTGGCTACTAGAAAATTTTGAATTATGTAAGTAGCTCCCATTATATTTCTTCGGAACACTGTTGGCTCCAGACCTCAACTTCTTAACCACTATTTGATTAGGAAATTATGTGCTGAGCACTGTGCCAGGCACTGGAGATGCAAAGCTGTGTACAAAGTAAGTGTGTCTCTGCCTTCATCTGGGGTGGGGGGAGCAAAGGGAATGCAGAATAGATAGGAAAAAAACAAGAGGTAATCATAATTGAGTTAAATACTATGCAAGTAAAAAAAAAAAATACTATGCAAGTACCACAAGAAGGAAAGAAACAGACATTTTGTAAGCAGCAACAAGATAGAATGGATGAGGAGGAGCCTAGGTAGGGGGTTGTGCTCCCCTGCCTTTCCACCGTGTAAGCTTCCCCTTCATCTGAAATCTGACAGTGTATAATCTGAGTTTCACTCACCTCACCTTCCCTACACAATCCCATGTATTGTCAATTAAATTAATTTTTATTATTTCTACAGTGAAATCATGAACTAGTAAGAGCAAAGATACTTTTTTTGTTACCTCTGATAGCACTTTACATATAGTAAGATCTAAAAAATATTTGATAAGCAATACAACTTTCCCAGAAAAAATGTCCAACATACATCAGGAATATACTTCCTCCTCATCCTCCCACACACACTCACATGCATGTGCACACCCACACACACACAAAACATACACATACACACACCAGTTAAGTATCTGGAAGATGAATTAATGACAGTGGCTGAAAGAATAACAGTAGGATAAGAATTATCATAAAAGGAATAGACATGTTCAATCACTATATTGTATACCTGAAACTAATGTAACACCATATGTTAACTATACTGGAATCAGAATAAAAAACTTAATTGAAAAATAAAAAAATAAGTAAATAAAAAGAATGGATATGAAGGTAGAAGAGGGAAGAAAATAAGTGAAAAGCAATCTGTGAGCTCAAACATTAAATACTCAAAAAAATAGCACCAAGAAACAAAATGACCAAATAAGTTCAGCTATACAGTCATGTAATGTCATTTCTCAATTATCAGGAAGCATAATCACAACTTACGGGTAGTTTCTTGAGCAGTCACTGGGGGAGACTCCCCCTCATCATATATGGCAGAAACGTCTACTGTGTACAGGGTTTGTGAGAAGAGGTCTCTGAGAGGGGTGCTGGTCCGCGACCTGTCTACCTCCACCTGTAATAGAGCAGTGGAACAATTTTTACAAAGGGTCTGGTTTTAATATCACTGTTGTTTACTGTACCTCTTAGCACAAGAGTGTAAGAATTGTGTTAGAAAAAAATAACAATGTTTTCCAATATGCAGAAGAATCCGGGAACTAGAGATAATTTAAATGCTTCCAAAGTGGAAAATGTATTACTAAAGCTGTATCTGAGCACTGAGGTTCAGTAATTAATGGTTGCCTACAGATTCAAACCACCTAATCATTTTTCACCAAGTCTCTCTGTTTCCCTTTGTATTACTGCCTTATTTCTCTCAGAAATGTTCTCCTGTGCATTATCTCATCTGCTGTGTGCAAGAACCCTGTGAGACCTGCTGGTCACTGTGCCTCTTCTGAAATTGAAACCCAGGATGAAACGAATGTGTGCATATGTATAAATTAGCTTTAGTATAATCCAAACAACCAGCAGAGTCAAGAACTAGGGTCTTGCCAAAACTATTTCTATCTGCCAAAACTGTCTCTGAGATTTTGACATTAATGAGCCCCTAAGCACACATAAGTTTTAAACCTATTCTGTAGTATGAAAGCCCTCAATTTGCTCCCATTTTGAATTAGGTTGTCATGGAAACAGATCTCTGCCTGAACATCATCTCAAAAACACTTGCAACCAATGGCACACTCCTCTAAGAATCTGTTTACCCTTTCTCTCAGTCCTACTCCATTGTCCTACCTTCCTATTATCTGACAAACTCCCCTCTTCTTTCCTGGACCCCTGACTAGCTTTTATTTTTAGACACATTATCATATTTTTTTTAGTAATTCATAGACTGCCAAGCACCATAAAAGACATCTGGACAAGAAGAAAGTACCATCTACATTCTCTAACTCTTTGTCCATGACTTTGGGACGATGACTTTGAGATTCATATCACAGAAGAAAAAATTTCTAAACTAAATACAACACAATCCATTATATTATCAATATTCAAAAATTGCTCTACTAATATAACAAGTCTTCAACCCCATGTTAATACAGTGACAAGTATGCAAAACAGGCTTTTCTCTGTACTTGTTTGGGTACTTTTGTTAAACTTACTAGAAAACAAATATTCCCAACTCCATTCTAACCTTCAACCTACCTCTTTGACATCCTCTTCTGGTGTTTTGTAGCGAACGATGTATTTACGCACTTTTCCAGGTGCAGGTTCCCATAAAACGTTCATGGTACTGTGAGTCACATCTCTGAGTCTCAGATCTCGAGGTTTGGGTAAAGGCACTGGAGATGCATGAGAAATGAGGTCCAGATGTGGCTCTCAACCACAAAGCTCTCAAGCATTCACATAAGCTTTCAAGGTGTTTTGAAGAAAATTTAACAGTGCGCAGCAAAATAACCTTAAACAAATATCCTGATGATCAAAGTACTGTGATTGTACCAGATAGCACTCAATTCCTCTTAAGAAGGATTTTTTCAAATATGATAAGTTGACATTTTTATTACAATTCTAATTTCTCTTTTATACATAAACTTCTTTCTACTCTATTTTCATAAGCTCTTACTCAGCTACAGTAAATCATAATTCACCACCAATGTATAGCTCACGTTTTTTTCTCAGATATTTAAATCAGTTAAGACAGAAAATAAATCGAGGGCAGCCCAGGTGGCTCAGCAGTTTAGCACCACCATCAGGCTCCCTGCATGAAGCCTGCTTCTCCCTCTGCCTGTGTCTCTGCCCCCCCCCTCTCTGTTTCTCATGAATAAATAAATAAAATCTTTTAAAAAAAAGAAAGAAAATAAAATCGAAAGAGTTATGCTCTCTTAAGAATAAAAAATGGGGACACCTGGGTGGCTCAGTGGTTGAGCATCTGCCTTCAGTTTAGGGCGTGATCTCAGGGTCCTGGGATCAAGTCTCACATCAGGCTCCCTGGTGCGGGGGGGCGGGGGCTGCTTCTCCCTCTGCCTATGTCTCTGATTCTCTGTCTCTCATGAATAAGGAAATAAAATTTTTTTAAAGAATAGAAAATTATAGAAAAATAAATGGTTATGAGAGTGAAGAATGAAGATGGGCCAAAATTAAGCACCCAATAAGCTTATAAGAAAATCCACAGAGGCCTAAACGGTTACAAGAAAATCCAAATGAGGGGTGCCTGGGTGGCTCAGTGTGATTGAGCATCTGCCTGTGGCTCAGTCTGTGATCTCGGGGTCCTGGGATCAAGTCCTGCATTGCCCTCACCGCAGGGAGCCTGCTTCTCCCTCTGCCTATATCTCTGCCTCTCTCTCTTTATCTCTCATGAATAAATAAATAAAATCTTTTTTTAAAAAAGGTGATTATTTGTTGTCAATGAATTTATACTGTCCCACTATTCAGGGGCTCCTTCTCTCTTCTGCCTTACCATGTTTTTCAGTCCCTCTTCTCCCTTAAAAATTCCCTCCATCCTCTTAATTTCCTTAGAAATGTGGGCTAACCTCAAATTTAAGCCAATTCATCTATTGCATCATGACCTCAACAAGCCTGAAACAAAAGTTTCAGCCAGAAAAGGCAAAGGCCCTGAGTGTAATCCTTGTCACTTTTCAAGAAAAAGCTCCTAAATGCTAGTAAAACAAACCAAAAACACAGGACTGATCAACAAGCAGGAGAAGTGCAAATCACAAAGTAGTCCACAGGTTCTATGCTGCCTGATATCACCTGGTGGTACATTCCCAATACCGAGCATAGGGCCTGAAGCATAACAGATGATCAATATGTTTTTGGATTGAGTAAACTGATTAACTCACTTAATTGAGACAGACTTTTCTATATGTGCCATTAAGTTCTTACTTCAGTAAGAACTTGGAACATCTTAATATTAAATCTAGTGTCTTCCTCCAAAATTGCACTCACCAACACTCCCTTCTCACCAGCTCTGTACCCTACTTAGTGGATCTACAACATCAGCTTTAAGATGCACCATTATTTTATGTTCTATGCCCTGCTTGACACTTGGCCAAAAGTACATGTAAGACCCCATTGATGGTAAGAAACATTTCAATATCAGCTATATTAAACATGAAAAAAGTACATCCTAGAATCAGTTTAAAATGCTGCTATAAGTCTAGAATTAATTTTAATTCTCAAATTTGACTGCCATAGGAATAACCCTATAACTTATGCATAAATTATCAAATTATTGATAGCATCATTGAGTGAAAGAAAATTGAACATTATGTTTAGAGCAATAAGGAAAGAAGGAACACTGGCAATATCTTACATGTAACTTCCCGAGCCGTGACAGGTTCACTGGTGAGGTCATGCAAAGCAGCCTGGACTGTGACTGCATATTCCGTGTTGGGGGAAAGATCAGTCAGCTGCACGTCATTCACTGTCGGCCCCACACGCATCTGCACATGGACACACCAAAATGAAATAAGACATTCAAATCAAATGTTCTCACTTACTGGGGATAGACAATTACCCCTATTTGTAACTGCTAGGTTATAATACAACTTTTCTTTTTTGTCTCTCCAAAATGAATTTCCTTCTTCATGTTAATATTTTTTTAAATGTGTCATGGGCCTTGAGTCTAATTTTCTATTTTTCTGTTTCACATATAAACTTATAAATGAATTCATAAGTAACTTCAGTTTAATGCGGACTCTTAAAAAGTCTCAGGAAGATGGGGCATTTGGGTGGCTTAAGTCCCGCATCAGGCTCCCCACAGGGAGCCTGCTTCTCTCTCTGTCTATGTCTCTGCCTCTCTCTCTCTGTCTCTCATGAATAAATAAATAAAATCTTAAAAAAAAAAAAAAAACGGTCTCAGGATGACCTAATGATAAAGAAACAAATGTCTCCCACCTCTTTGGGCTTTGTTGGTTCTGTGCCATTGATGGGTTCATAGGACAAGGTATAGCCAGTAGCTCCTCCCACCGGCTGCCACTGCACATGCATGGTGGTAGGGCTAATATCATAAATATTCATGCTGACCACAGGGACCGGTACTGTTGGAATGTAAAGGCAGATATCAGTCTAATTCTTGTCATTCTACTCATTTCTTAATTGTTGTTTCCTACTTAATAACTGATATTTATATATGCCAAATAGAGAATGGGTAAGAAGTCAGTGAGAGTCAATGGAATCTTTCTTCTCTCCTGCAAAATACAATCTCATTGTTCATTGCCATCTCATACTCAGGACTGCAAGTTACAACTATTTCATAGAGGAAGAAAGTTTAAATTTCAACTGGCATTCCAATGAATCTATATGGAAGCCAAAATTCCTGAGATTTCAATCTCTTTTTCTGGAACATCTTTAAGTTGACTCTTTTCAGTCTTCAATCATAGATTTCATACAGAAGTAACCAGCACAGTATTTTAATTAAAAAACAAAATTAAGTTCCAGTTCCCTGGAACTCAGGGGATTCGTGAGCTTTTTGAAGACAGGCTCATGAGGCACAGTAAAAGATTTACAGTCTCTCTTCATTTAATTCCCATATAGCTTTATCCAAAGATTGAGTTTAAAGTTTTAAGGAATTATCAGATTAATCCTGCCTATTATGAAATACATTATTTCCTACTTCTTGTGGTGTAATATGAAGAGCAGTAAGAGAAAGGATGGAGGATGGCTTCAAGATCGCAGCATAAGACTGAAATCATCTCCTCCCATGAATACAATAAGTTTATAGCCACATATAAAATAACATCCTCTGAAGAGGACCTAAGAACTAGATGAGTCGTGCCTCCATAACAAAGATGAAAGAGCTATATCAAGCAGGTAGGAGAGGCAGAAACTCAGCCTTGCCCAGGACCCCACCCCAAGCATGGCAACCCACAACTGGGAAATTTTCAGCAGAAATTTTACAGGCCAGAAGGGAGGATTGTGCATATTCAAAGTGCTGAAAGGAAAAATTTTCTAACCAAGAATTCTCTATCCAGAAAGATTATCATTCAGGATTAAAGGAGAGATTAAAATTTTTCCAGATAAGCAAAAGCTAACGTAGTTAGCTAAACTGACCTTACAAGAAATGTTAAAGGGATTTCTCTACACCAAAAAGAAAAGACAATAATTAATAAGACAAAAATATATGAAAGTAATAATCTCACTGGAAAGGAACAGATAGTAAAAGCAGTAGATCAATCACTGATGATGCAAGTATGAAGGTCAAAAGACAAAAATAGTAAAATTAACTAAAAGAATAATAATTAGCTAAAGGACACACACATAAAAAGACATAAAATATGTCAACAAAAATATAAAACATGGGGATAAAAATGTAAAGGCTTGGAATGTGTTCCAATGTAAGTTGCTATCAACTTAGAAGAGACTGTTATATACATAGGATGCTACATGTGAACCTCACAGTAACTGCAAAGAAAAGCTTATACTAAATATATTTTTTAAAACAATAAGAAAGAATCTAAGCATAACACTAAATAAAACCAACAAACCACAAGGGAAGAGAGAAAGAGGGGAGGAAAGGACAGAGAAGAATTTCAAAACAGCCAGAAAACAACAAAATGGAAATAAGTACATACCTATTGATAATTGCTTCAAATATACATGAACTAAATGTACCAATCAAAAGCCACAGTGTGGCTAAATAGATTTTAAAAAGAAGAACTGTCCATATGTTACCTAACAAAAGACTCACTTCAGAAGTAAGTACCCATACAGACTGTGAAAGGATGGGAAAATTTATTCTATGCACATGGAAATGAAAAGAAACCTGGCCTAACTATACTCATATCTGAAAAAATACACTTTAAGACAAACACTATACTAAAAGACAAAAAAGAGCACCACATAACAATAATGGGATCAATCCAGCCAGAAGATACATTTATAAATAAGTGTTTACTTATAAACACCCAACAAAAGAGCACTAAAATATATAAAACAAATATTTGAAAACCTAAAAATAAATTGAAAACAAAATAAAAATAGTAGGGCACCTTAACACCTCACTTACAGCAATGAGTAGATCATGAGACAGAATATCATTAAGGAAATATTGGCCTCAATTGACACATTAGATCACATGGACATAATGGATATATACGTAATAGATATATACAGAACATTCCATCCAAAAGCCACAGAATGTACATTCTTCTCAAGTGCACATGGATCATTCTCCAAGATAGATTACATGTTGGGCCACAAAATAAGTCTCAATAAATTCAAGAAGATTTAAATCATATCAAGCATCTTCTCTGACAACAATAGCAAGAAATTAGAAATCAATTAAAATAACAAAACTGGAAAAATACAAAAACATGAAAATCAAACAACATACAACTAAACAACCATGGAGCCATTGAAGAAATCAAAGGAGAAGTCAGGAAATACCTAGAGAAAACTGAAAGAAATATAGCATGCCAAAAATCTATGAGATGCAGCAAAAGCAGTTCTCAGATGGAAGTTCATAGCAATATAGGCCTACCTCAAGACTAGCAAGGTCTCAAATAAACAATCTAACCTGAAGAAACTAGAAAAAGAAAAACAAATGAAGCCCAAAGTTAGTAGAAGGAAGGAAATAATAAACATCAGTGGCAGATATGTTAGAGACTAAAATGAAAATAGAAAAGATAAATGAAATGAACAGCTCATTCTTCCAAAAGATAAACAAAATTAATTAAATCTTTAGCTAAAAAAAAGACCCAATAAATAAAACCAGAAATGAAAGAAAAGTTACAACTGACACCACAGAAATACAAAGGATAAGACACTACTACAAACCATAATATACCAACAAACTAGACAACCTAAAAGAAAAGGGTAAATTCTTAGAAATATACGATATTTCAAGACGAATCAGGAAGAAATAGAAAACCTGAATAGACTGATTACTAGCAAGAAGATTGAATCAGTAATCAAAAATCTCCCAATAAACAGAAGTTTAGGACCAAACAGCTTCATTGGTGAACTCTTCCAAACAGCCAATAAGATTTAATACCTATCCTTCTCAAACTATTCCAAAAATTAAAGAGGAGGGAATGCTTCCAAATACATTTTAGAAGGCCAACACTACCCTGATACTAAAACCAAATAAGGATGACACAAAAAGAAAATTATGGGTCAATATCCTTGACAAACATAGATGTAAAAATCCTCAACAAAATATCAGCAAACCAAATTCAACAACACATTAAAAACATCATACATTATGATCAAGTGGGATTTATTCCAGAGATGCAAGAATGGCTCAAATTCACAAATCAATGTGATACATAATAATATTAACAAAATGAAGGATAAAAATCTCCTATCATCTCAATAGATGCAGAAAAAACACTCAATAAAATTCAACGTCCATTTAGATAAAACTCTTAACAAAATGGCTATAGAGGAAATGTACCTCATATAAAGAGGCCATATATGACAAACCCAGATAACATCACTTTCAGTAGGAAAAGGCTATAAGTTCAAAACAAGACAAGGATGCCCACTTTCACCACATATATTCAACATAGTATTGAAAGTCCTAAACATGGCAACTAGGCAAGAAAGAAAAGGTATTCAAATCAGAAAGGAAGAAGTAAAAACTGTCACTATTTGCAAATGATGATACTATATATAGAAAACAGAAAACCCTAAAGACTCCACAAAAAAACTGCTAGACCTAATAAATGAATTCAGCAAAATCACAGGATATAAAATCAATATACAGAGACTTATGGTGTTTCCAAATGCTAATAACAAACTATCAAAAAGACAAATTAAGAAAACAATTTCATTTATGATTGCATCAAAAAGTATAAAATATCTAGAAATTAATTTAACCAAGGAGGTGAAAGATCTGTATTCTGAAAACAATACAACGCTGATAAAAGAAATAGAAGATATTTAAGATACACAAATACATGGAAAGATACACTGTGCTCATAGATCGGAAAAATTAATATTGTTAAAATATCCATAGTATCCACAGAAATCTACAGATTCAATACAATTCTTGTCAAAATTACAATGGCATATTTCACAAAATTAAAACAAATAATGCAAAAATGTGTATGAAACCACAAAAGATCCTAAATAGCCAAAATAATCACAGGGAAAGAACAAAGTTGAAGGTATTACATAACCTGATTTCAAAGTATACTACAAAGATATGTTAATCAAAACAGTATGGCACCAGCACAAGAACACACACACATATCAATGGAACAGAATTGAGAGTCCAGAAATAAACCCACACATATAAGGACAATTAATTTATGACAGAGAAGCCAAGAACATGCAATGGAATAAAAACAGTCTCTTCAATTAGTGGTATTGGGAAACTGGTTGGCCACAGACAAAAGAATGAAACTGGGCCACTATCTTACACCACACACAAAAATTAATTCAAAATGGGTTAAAGACATAAATGTAAGACCCAAAACTGCAAAACTCCTAACATCAAAACATAAATGGTAAGCTCCATGATATCAGTCTTGGTGATGTTTTTGTGGCTCAGACTCCAAAAGCAAGGAAAACAAGAGTAAAAACAGATAAAAGAGACCACATCAAACTACAGAACTTCTACACAGCAAGGGAAACCATGATCAAAACAAAAAGGAAAAAAAAAAAAAAAAAGGCAACCTACTGAATGGGAGAAGATATTTGCAAATCATAACTCCAATAAGGAGTTAATATAGAAAATGTATAAAGAACTGATACAATTTAACAGCAACAAGAACAACAAAACAACTCAGTTAAAAAATGGGCAGAAGATGTAAATAAACATTTTGCCAAAGAATACATACAGATGGCTAACAGGTATATGCAAAGGTTCAACATCACGAATTACTAGGGAAATGCAAATCAAAACTACAATTAGATATCACCTCATACATGTTAGAATGATTCTTATCAAAAAGACTTTAATAAGTGCTGGCAAGGATGTGGAGAAAAGAGAACTGTCACACACTATTGGTAAGGTTGCAAATTGGTGCAGCCACTATAGAAAATGGAGATTCTGCAAAAAAAGATTAAGAATAGCACTATCATATGACTCAGCTATTCTACTACTGGTTATTTATTCAAACACAAAACCACTAATTCAAACATATATGCACCTCTATGTTCATTTCAGCATTATTACAATAGCCAAGATATGGAAATGACCTGCATGTGCATTAATGGATAAATGGATAAAGAAAGGGTGAAATATACACACACGCAATATGAATATAATGAAATATATGTAAAATGGAATACTTCTCAGCCATAAAAAAGAATGAAATCTTGCTATTTGTGATGGGCCTTCGGGGTATCATGCTAAGTGAAATAAGCCAAGAGAAAGACAAAAAAGCATCTGATTTCACTTATATGTGGAGTCTAAAAACAAACAAACAAAAACCAAACAAACGACCAAACGAAACCAAACTCATAGATAGAGAGACCAAATCGGTGGTTACCAGAGAGGATCAGGGTTGGAGGGTGGGTGAAAGGGGTAGAGGATCAAGTGTAGAATGATGGATGGTAATAGACTTGGGGGGGTGATTACTTTGTAGTGTATACTGATGTTGACTTACAATGTTCTAAACCTAAAACGTATATAGTAAAGAGAGAGAGAAGAAATAAAGACTTATGGAACTGAAGAGTAAATATAGTCAACTCTTGCCTTGGAGAGATCAAGCCCACTCCTTTGTCTTATTAATGGCCTCCCTGCCCCTGGAGTCCAGCCAAGAAGATGGGAGAAGGAAAGCATATTTTCGTATGGCCTCAGGAACTTTACCAGGCCTCAGAAACTCTACCAAGAATAGGAGCAAGGAACTTCTCTGCCAAAAGCTCTACTCAAAGTCAAAGCCATTAGAGCTCCTCTAGTAAAGGTCAAGAGGCAAAGGCCAGAAGAAAGGGGTAATCTCATTGACAGCAGGAAGATCTGGTCACCTGCAAAACTGAAATAAGTCACCTCTGCACAGCTGCTCTTCCTAATCTGAGTCCCATTCCCCACATAATATCTTTCTTAAGAAGTGAATAATTCTTATGAAAGGTAAATTATCCCTCTAAGTTATCTATGCCCATGACTACCCATTCCTCCAGTGGCATCTCCTGATGGTAAGAACAGCCAGTAAGAGCAGTCGAGTATTTATTGAGCACCTTTTTCAAAAACACATTCAGTAAATATTTGTTGAATGGTTACTTCATAAAGGAATGATTTGGAAGGCTGCCAAAAATCCCACACAGAATGCCACCTGATTATCTTTAAAAAAAACACAACAGGGAGGAGGTTTTTTTTTTTTTTAATCTGACTTACAGGTTTTTTCTGTGCCCTTCAGAGGTTCACTATATTCATCTTCCACCACAGAATACACATTAACAACATACTCAGTTTCAGGCTTCAGATCTTTCAGTACTGTACTACTTTCCAGTCGGCTCACATAAAACTAGGGGAAAAAAATTTTTTTAATAATTTAAGTTGTAATCGCTTCCCTCTTTTCAACTATAATTACAAAGTAGTAAACTGCCATGAGGTTAGAAATTACATTTCAATGAAGCCATTGTCTTTTGATTTCGGAAATTACCAGATTAATATGAGATATTAGATAATTCATATAATTTGTTCTCCCAGCTGTTGTTTCCTTATTTGTAAAATGAGTGGGTAAAACTAGATCATCTTTAATGTTTCCTTCCAACTCCATGACTTTAGTGTAAGTTCACAAATAAATCAAACAGCTTTTAATTAAAAATCATACTGATGGTCTGCAATTCATAGAAACCATAAGAATTTACACAAAGCTCCTTTCCTTTAATTAAGCTCAAATGGAAGTACTTGCCCAGCAAGGACTAGAAAGCACCACTGCTGACTTAGTTCTGCCCCACTCTCCATCCTTTTTGCTTCATACCCAGCATTTTTCTGAGCCTTAATGCATAGGACTCAATCTCACTATCAAGAAGAAGTGGGTTGGAGGTATTGCCTACTCACTTCTTGACGTTTCCCTCCAGAAACTGGGTAGTATTCCACCTTATACCTATCCACACTGTCAGAAGGAGGTGTCCAGCTCACTCTGAGAGAACGATGGGTTCGTTCAGAAATAACTAAGTTGGAAGGTGCTTCCAAGTCACCTGCACACAGAAATAAAATACATACACTTTTTTCATTATGACAGCAAGGTGATGAAATCTGAAATTAGAATGAAATAGTATTACTTCTCATATTTCAAACTTGTACACACATCCTGATATACTGATATACAGCTTTTCAGTCCAGAGTCTCATTGCTAGTAAGACCTCCCTGAATAGGTTGGGAAAGGATTCTTCTGTCCCAGAAAAGTCAAGCCTGGGCTCATTGTCTTTCATTAAAACTTGATCTCACTCTTCCTTGTGGCATCACCAGTTTACCAGTCTCCTACCTCAAAAACCTCTGAGTCATTCTTGAATACTTCCTTCTTTCTCTAACCTTATACATATAATTAACGAAGAAGGATTTGGGTTCTGACAATTCCATTGTTTCTATTACTGTTGGTACCACCCAAGTTCATCATTCTCGTTATCATTTGATTATTTATATTCATATCTTATCTTCTTCTCTATAGGTTATGCTCTGTGAGGACAGAATTGGTTTCTTATTTATGTTTAGTTCCCCTACTTCAGTAGTAAGTAGGACCTACTTCAGTAGTAAGAGAAGCTAACCACATTCCTCAAGAAAAAAGAAAAACAACCAAGTCTTTTAAACTTTAGGGATACCCTACTGCCTGTGAGTGTGCTCTCTGTGGGTAGATAAAGTGAAATAACCAATGAACAACAGAATGACTACAGAATGGTATCTAGAATTAACATCAATGAAAATAGAAATATTAAGCTCACTATGACCATTAGAAAGATGTCTCCAATAATAATTTAAAGATAATTAATCCAATGACTTCACTGGCATGGCAATCATTCTCATAGAAACTCTTTCAACTGTCTTTGTAAAGCTGGGGAAAGCATTTCCATTCTTAGTACTCTAACCTTTATTATAGTTGGGTCATAACCAAGCCTACAAAATTATCAAGCAATTTTACTGTCTGGGAAATTAGAATGAATACAACTATTACATAGTTGATAAAAAAAATTAAGGAAAATAGATAAAAGATGTTTTCATCCCCACTCAAAGTCCTCTCCAACTAAATAAAACTACAACTCTCTCAGCAAATCCAGAGCCAGAAGCCTACAAATTCTGGCTTCCTGGCTGATCTATTTCTCCAGGGAAAAGGTCAGTCTGTTGTTCAAAATCCAAAAAGAAAATCTGTAAATGTTTGGAGAGAAAAAATTCAAGAATAAAAAGTCAAATAAATGTATCCTCAATACCCAAAGTATATGAACCATTTCTACCACATTATTTATCTTCAAATAAGCTACAGGTCATTTCTAGTTTGCTGCCATCAGAAACAAATTAGAGAAAAAATCAGGAACTAAACTAATGATTCTCAACTAAAGGCATTATTTTCCCCAGCAAACATTTGGCAACTTTAAAGATATTTTTAGTTGTCACAACTCAGGGGATGCTACTGGCATCCAGTGGGCAGAGCCAAGGGATGCTGCTAAACACCTCCCAATACACAAAAGGGTCCCTTTCCTCCATCCCAAAAACAATTATCTGCCCCAAATATCAAGGGCGCTAAGGGTGAGAAACCCTGGGCTAATCTTACCTGGACCTTTGACACTATTACATAAGTTAATAGTGAGGTCATCTACAATCTTAGAGAGTGACTCAAAATCTGCCACGTTGTATGCATGGGTATCATCAGGATCTGTTGCAATCATCTTTAATTCATCCTCATCAGCATTTTTAATACCTTGAGGAAAAAGGATATATTCAAATTAAAAGCATTGGTATTTTCAATGTTAAGTAGAACATATATGTGATTTTCTGCAATAATAAAATGATAATAGTTACAAAATAGAAACAAATAAAAAATATAAACTAGAAACTATTCTGAATTAGCTTCTTCTAAATGCTTCTAACACCAATTTCCCACCAAAAACAGTGTCTCTTGAATGTTTTTTCTGGAAAGTAAAATAATGGCTATCAAAAATAAACATGGCACTGTGGAAAACCAAACAGGAATTTTCCTGAATCCTATTAATAGTACATTTGTCCTCTTAATCATTACTTTCTGCCAAGAAGCCATGTAGATCTATCTCATTACAAGGGGAAAAGAAGAAAATGAGTTAACTTCTTGGCATATCATTTTGATAAGTTATGTGATTGGGAAAATATGTTTGTTTTCTTGTGCTTCAAAAATATTTTTAACTACAAAAATATCCTCTGTTTTTGTTTTTGTTTTTAAGATTTTATTTATTTATTCAAGAGACAGAGAGAGAGAGGCAGAGACATAGGCAGAAGGAGAAGCAGGCTCCCTGCGGGGTGACTGATGCAGGACTCGATCTCAGGACCCCACAATCATGACCTGAGCCAAAGGTAGACACTCAACCACTGAACCACCCAGGTGACCCTATCCTTCACTTTTGTAACCCTAGAGGCACTGCTAGCCCTTTGAGTGCTTACCAATAGCAAACAGCTCCACGCCTTCATCCTTGAGTTTCTTTGAAGGTGCCTCAACATCATCTTGTGATTTTCCATCAGTGATGAGAACACCAATTTTTCGAGCTCGAGGCCTCATGCCAGCTTGGGTTCTGAAGTTTTGTTGCCGAATGAAATTCAAAGCCATGCCTAGTGGGATTTTTAAAAGAGAATCAGTCACATCATTACTCAGTCACAAGTCGTGAGTAAAAGCAAGAGCTAAAAGCACACAACTCCATCTTTACTCACCTGTGAGAGTATTGCCTCCTTTGTATGGTAAGTTTGCCACAGCTTGCAACAAGCTCTTCTTGTCTCTGTGAGCATTTAGCTGCCACTCTGTTCTGGGGTCCCCACTATACTGAGCAAGGGCTAAAAGAACACCATCAGCATTAGCATCTATAAAAGAGCATGATGAAGATGTCTAAAGGTCTTCAAGATTGCCAGACCTACCAATCTGTACTCTTTTGGGACCAATCTCAAAGACTTCCACAATGCGAGAGATGAAACTCCTCACGGTCCTAAAGTTCGCCCGGCCAATGCTCCATGATCCATCCACCAGCAACACAATATCTGCTTCTGCTCTGGTGAGACACTCCATCCCTGACATGGCAATCATGAGACAGTACAGGGTAAGGAGCAAATTCTTATCAGGGTTACTTCCTAGCCATGCGTCTGCCATCCCTGGATGCTCAATATTGCCTAGCTGCTTCATTTCTGTAGTTTAGCTTTGTGATTTGGAGGTCAACTCTGAACATATGTCTGTATGATTTATTAACTTCAAATGACATTCATAAGAATCACCAATTCCTCCAATGATTCTTTCAATGACAAATCTTTTCTTCATCTTTGACTATGTTTCCTGGCCACGGTCATAGACCCTGGAGACTGAAATTAAACCATCAATTGTGTAAACGTGAATGGGCTTACAAGCCCAAGAGCTAAAATAAATGAATGAAAATGTATAGCCATCTAACTATAAGGCATTAATAATTTTAACAAAATTTCAATGTGATCTAAAGATTAGATGCTGCATTTTTCTATAAGATGTAATGGTCATTAGCAGACAAGTATGAAATGAACTAGTAAAATGTGTGAGCTAAGAAAGGTTTTAGTGAGCTAAAAACTTCTTTTAAAATAATTAAGCTTCCGGGTAATTATTACATATCTTACAAAGGATTGGACACATTATTCTTAAAATCAAACCTTTTTGAAGTAAAAATATCTTGTTTTGAAATCTGATAGCTATTGTATTATTGAGTTATTGGCTGCCTAACTTTATCATCTAATAAGTATAACAATCAGGTAAACACAGATGGTGAAGTCTGCACATTTAAAAAACCAAGAAAGAAGGAAGACAATTTAGAAAAAGTATGCAAACAAATATACAAATTGAGAGCTGTAGAGACAATAAGCACAAACACTGATACAAAGCTAGGGTGCTTTGGAAAGAGAGAAAAATCCCAATATCCTCAGTGCACAAGCTACAAAATAAAAATATAAGTCAGTTAATATCATCATAACAAAAACAATAGAACATTCATGCAAAACAGCAGGATTTGACACTTTCATTTATTTTATCCACACCTTATTTTTTAAATGTCCTCTTTCCTAGGAGGTTACATTACCAACTATGACTTTTCCAACTTCTTGCCATGTTAGCATCTGAACTTTATATTGTTTTAAAAAGCTCATTGAAAAAAATTAAATGATGCTCACCACACTATAAAGCTCTCCTTCGCATATAGTACCGTCTATCAAGATTGAGGTCTCCCAGACACCACCTTAAACATCTAAGCCTGTGCAAGCCTTCCCCTACCCTGCCCAGATCTACTCTTTTTTTATCAAATATTGGAAAAATATTTGAAAGTAAATTCTACCCACTACTTCCACCTCAAAGAATGTTCAAAGCTAACTTCACGCATATCAAGGCTATAATTGTGGCAGCAGCAGAAAAATCTAAAGGGTTTAAATTACCATGCTGCTTCCCAAGTCATGCTTGTCCACCTAGTTATATAACCCAATTCTTTTGCTTGCTCGGCCCAGATAAATCATTTCTGCAACTACATTAACACAATAAATTTGCATCTTAGTCTCTAAAAAGAGAGAAAATGTATGTTACCTACCCATTACAAAACCTCATCTTTAAATAATACAGCACTATGTAACCAATGCAATGCTGACAAGACAGGCCTTAAAAAATACTGTCAAAGATATGTTTAGCTGGGTGTTTGAAGATATGTTTTTTAGCATGTAAATTTTTTAAATATATTGTAGTATAAAATGTTTATAGTTGTTTTTCTCTGTGTGATTAACCAAATAGTTCACATTTGAAATAGTTTCATAATATTAAGTTTTCCTAGGGAAATGTAATGAGTTGCATTTCTTACCAGAGGATAAAATTGGCATTACAGTTGTGTCAGAAAGGGTTGTCATTTCTTGTCCAACGAGTGGCGAACTTTCTCCTCCATCAAACATTCCAAAAACATTTACTTTATAGGTGGTACCTGCCCTGAAATGTTAAAATATATAGTCTATATGTATATTGGCTCAAGTGGTAGCATATTTGGCTTTATTAAAGACATTCATCTTGATTTACAAACATTCACTTAAAGCAAGTTATAATGTACTGCTTCCAAGCAATGGGCTTTAAGAAAATAATTTAAATGTTTTATCTTGCAAGGTAACAGAAAGCGTCTGGCACATAGTGGGCTCAGTAAATTTCATCCTCTCTACACTGATAAAAGTTAAGAGTGAGCATTTATATAGATTTCAATATTGTTAAATGAATGATTGAGATAAACAAACTTTCCAAAAGCCAGCACACAGTAGTCCATTCTTCCTACTGTAATGAATGTAGGGTGCTGTTCAAACTCAAACTTCCTTGTTTTCCACTGCACAGCCTGAAGCAAGACCTTTAATCAGCCCACCCTTTCCCAATGCTGCCAGCTGGCACCCACCACAAAGTCCTGTTTCTCTCTCCCATGGCCCACCCTGGAAGAGGATTCATACTCAGCGTCTCAGCGTGAGTCACCTGGACCTTTCCAGAAAGCACAAGAAGCCTCACATCTCCACAGGCCTGGCTAGGGACCAGCTGCTTTTGGTGAAATTGTATAATATGGACATGAATTTTTAAAAAGTAGACTTTATTGGAAAAAATGCCATTCCTGATCACTTAATAACAAAAATCATCAAAACATTATAAAAACTTCTGCTTGGGATCCCTGGGTGGCGCAGCGGTTTGGTGCCTGCCTTTGGCCCAGGGCGCGATCCTGGAAATCCAGGATCGAGTCCCACGTCGGGCTCCCGGTGCATGGAGCCTGCTTCTCCCTCTGCCTGTGTCTCTGCCTCTCTCTCTCTCTCTGTGTGACTATCATAAATAAATAAAAATTAAAAAAAAAAACAAATAAAAAAAAAAAAAAAAAAAAAAAAAAAATAAAAACTTCTGCTAGCCTCTGAATCCTAACCTCAACTTCAGCAAGTCCAAGAATGAGAAGGCAACTTCCACTGATTTTAAACACCTCACTAGCAAACAGACATATAAGTGATTATCTGGGTAAGGCCTACTAATTTACGTAAATTATTCAACCTTCTAACAAAAACTGAATATAGTTCATTCCTACCTAAGTTCCTCCAAAACAACTGTATTGTCATATGGTCCAACCACTAACTCCCCCAGCCTTCTGTCGTCCCCTGTAGGGTGGAAGGTGACTTTATAACCCTTTACTTCCCCAGGGGCAGGCTCCCAGGTCACTCGGAAACTTGACATGGTTGGGTCAGATGTTTTGAGATTTCTGGGTGACTTAAATCGAGAAGCTGTAAAGATAAAAAGATTTTAAAATATTACTCATAAGAGTAAGCTTTGGGTTTTTTATTCCCCTTGCAATAAGAAGTTGAATTAGAAATATCTAAGTGATATTATATATCACTTGTATAGAAATCATCACATACTTAACACTTGAAATTGTATATTCATAAAAATGGTTAAGTCTGGTAGCACAGAATTTACTACCCAATAAAAATCCTGATAATGAAGTGCTACCCAAGTGGACATATAAATAATTCTCACAATTCAGAAGATTAGAATAACGTTAGAACATTACTATGTAGAATCATTTTACCAAGAGCTAGAGTGGTAAAAATAGAATGTTAATTAGGCATCCTTTCAAATTATTCTAACGTATTATAGAATTAGTTTTAGACATTTACAAATCAAGTAGATGTATTAAAGCCTTCCTTTAAAATATTACACCTTCCCCCCGCAAAAAAATTATTTTATACCTGTTGTTCCCGATCCTTGCCTAAGCTTTCCTTCTCCTGTCTTATACATTGGGAGAACTGTAATGTCATATGTAGTCTGGGGTTGAAGTCGCTTTAACACTGTTGAGGTGACTGTGGGTGGCACTTTGGCCACCATTTGTCTCCCACCCCCACGGGGGCGATACACAACCCGGTAGTTGATGACTTTCCCGGGTGCTGGTTTCCAGGTAACTCGCATTGTGTTTTCTGTTTCTTCATCCACTTTCAAGGTTTTTGAATCTTGGGATACTGTGAGATAAAAGGAAAATTACAATGTATACTATATTGAAAGAAAATACACATGTCTACTTTCCTATTTACGTGAAAAGAAATTGTGGTTTGTTACGTAAGTACACGGGGCTCTTGCTTAGCACTATGATCTCTCATAAACTTATGATGGCGTGTGAGCCTAATCTCAGTGAGACCATGGTAAGATGTTTTCTCTTTATCTAGCTAATAACTAAAAAATGGGAGTTCTTATTGCACGGATTTCCTTTTGCATTCTAGAGACTTTAGTAAAGAAAACATCCATTTCCGGAGATGAGCTTTTAGAATTTTTATTGTACTTCCATCTGTAAATAATTCTTGTGGCAATCATGCTGTGGGGGATACTAAAAATTAGTATTGGGGGTCAGATATATTATTTGGGTCTTTTCAGAAAAAGGTACAGTCCATAAATGACCAGCCAGAGTTGACTATCGTTAACACTATTCTTTGTGATTGCCACAGACATGCAAAACTATGAACACAAAAGAAGAGGAAACTCTAACACATAAAAATATCTCAAGGGCTCTAAAGATAAATTGACATACACTGAGTGTTTTAGAAAAAACTATATATAAAAAGTGTTTCATAAATATATAATCAATATTATATACTAAATAATCTTTTACTAACATTTCATAATTATTAATAGCTGAATTAGAAACAGATCACCCAACATCCACAAACAGCGAACATACATCTCTTTTCTTTTACATGATTAGAGTTTATAAGCAAGATCATTTCACTAAGCTAAATAATCTTAGCATTTTCAACACAAAGACACTAAACTGAAGGAAACATTGCAAAGACTCTTGATCTTATGAAAAATTTTCATGTTCATATAGGCAAGGACCACTTGAAATAATTAGAAAATCTGAATAAACTAAGTATGTATATTGAGCAACATTTTTCAAACATTGGACATCAGGCAATGTAGGACAGTGATCCCTGAGAGATAGAAAGAAATGAAAGTGATTGTCCTGGCTTATTGCTTAGAGAGAATTCCCAGCCCCAGTTCAGGAAGAGAGAAACCAGATGGAGCCTGATGATCTCACTTAATTGAGGAGATGGTTTTGTGCATCAGGGGAGTCCAAGGCATCTAGAATTGCAGAGCAGAGTACTGAAGAGGAGATGGTGTAACAGAGGGAAAAGCTCCAAAAATCTGCAAAAGGTCCTCCTGGAGTCTTCAGCTCAGTACTAATCAGTGCATGTGTATGAGGAAACCACCCAAAACTAGGGAAAGAACCACCCAAAAGGAGCAGATGGAACAATTAATTCCTAGAGTTCATGCAGGTCCCCAGTAATGCCCCAGTAATGGGGCAAAGTTATCCCTAAACTAAAGGATCTGCTGGTCTAGTTCTAACACAACTTAAATGAAAGCTTGAGAAAAATTAAACTACTTCCAAGTAACTTGCTTGGAAGTAACTTTGCTTTCCAGAGCAAAGCTTAAGGATATTTATAAGAATGTAAAAATATCTGGCACTCGACAAAGTAAAATTCTCTAAGTCTGGCATCTAATAAATATTACCAAGCATGCAAAGAAGGAAAAAAATACGACTTATGTTATAGACTGAATGATTGTGTCTCCTCAAAATTCACTTGTTAAAGCCTTAACCTCTGTGATAGTATTTGGAGATGGGACCTTGGAGAAGAAACCAGGACTAAATGAGGTCATAAGAGCAGGGTACTAATCTGATGGGAATGAAATCCTTATAAAATGAAGAGGAGACACCAGAGTGTGCTCTCACCACCCCCTCCAGCCCCCCACATGCAGAGAAGAGGAAAGGCCATGTGAGGACATAGTAAGAAGATGGCCTCTGCTAGTCAGGAGCAGAGTTCTCACCAGAAATCAAATTCTGTGAGAACTTTGCTCTTGGACTTCCAGCCTCTAGAAAATAAATTTCTGTTGCTTAAGCCATGAGTTCATGACATTTTGTTATGACTGTTGGAGCTAAGACAACCCGTAAGAAGAAGAAAATTCATATATATAGAAACATAACCAGAAATGGCATATATGACATAATTATTCAAAAGGTGTGAAACTCCAGTGATAATGGTGAAAATTAACAAGACCGGAAACAACAAATGTTGGAGAGGATGTGGAGAAAAGGAAATCCTCTTGCACTGTTGGTGGGAATGTGAGCTGATGCAGCCACTCTGGAAAACTGTGTGGAGGTTCCTCAAAGAGGTAAAAATAGACCTGCCCTACGACCCAGCAATTGCACTGCTGGGGATTTACCCCAAAGATACAGATGCAGTGAAATGGCAGGACACCTGCACCCCAATGTTTATAGCAGCAATGTCCACAATAGCCAAACTATGGAAGGAGCCTCAGTGTCCATCGAAAGATGAATGGATAAAGAAGCTGTGGTCTATGTATACAATGGAATATTCCTCAGCCATTAGAAATGACAAATACCCACCATTTGCTTTGACGTGGATGAAACTGAAGGGTATTATGCTGAGTGAAATAAGTAAATCAGAGAAGGACAATCATCATATGGTCTCATTCATTTGGGGAACATAAAAAATAGTGAAAGGGAATAAAGGGGAAAGGAGAGAAAATGAGCGGGAAATATCAGTGCGGGTGACAGACATGAGAGACTTCTAACTGGGAAACCAACAAGGGGTAGTGGAAAGGGAAGTGGGCGGGGGTTTGGGGTGACTGGGTGACGGGCACCGAGGGGGACACTTGACAGGATGAGCACTGGGTGTTATGCTATATGTTAGTAAATTGAATTCCAATAAAAATATATACAAAAAAATAGGTGTGAAACAACTATGACAACTATATGCCAGAGGCTAGTCATGGTAGAAGAAATATTAGGCATGTTACCTAAAGACACAGAACATACAAGAGACTCTAACAGAACTTCTAGAGATGAAAGATACAATGTCTTAGATGAAAGATACATAAGATGGTATTGACAGCAGATTTGAAATTGCAGAAGGAAAATTAGTGAACCTGTTGATATGATAATATAAACTATCTGAAATTAAACATTGGGAAAAAAGATTGAAAAACTGAACAGCACAATTAGTCTGTTTGAAGTAAGTGTGATAACTTCAAACAGACTAATACATGTACAATTGGCACACTTAAAGAGAGTGGGGTGTGATAAAGTATTTTAAAAAATACAATGGTCTAAATATTTTCAATTTTTTTAAAACTATAAACTCACAGATCCAAGAAACTCAATGAATCCTACGCACAAGAAGCATGAATAAAACTATATCACGACACATCAGCAGCAAACTGCTTCAAATCAGTGATAAAAAGAAAAGCTTAAAAGCAGCTGTGTAAGTTAAAGATGTATTATATAGAGAGGACAAAGATAAAAATGACAAAATAGATAAAGAAATTCAATATACAGTTATGAATTATGTTTCTGGGAGATGCAAAAGTATACGTTAAACTAAGAGTAAATTGGTTGCAATTTTTTATCTTAGGGTTTAAAGACACTAAGAATTCTCGGCAAAGTCCATTACTTTCTATAAATATTAAAATTTATTTAGATTAATTCTCAATTCCCTATTACTATTCTCCAAGTAAGCAAACTATTTTGCTTCTCCTCTTTTTTTTTTTTTAGTCCTCCACATTCCCCTCTTTAATATGGCATTTTTCACTATATACATTAATGAAAATTTGAAACAAACAAAAAGAACTTTAGTCAAACTTCCCTTCCTCCTCCAGCTTTATTGGATAGTTTTAAATTACATTTCTATTTTCTAGGACTTCAGTTGCTTTTTCCATCTGACTTTTAAAAACTGATTACAGCAAATGAAACACAGTTGTCTAAGTGATATAGTATACAAAAATAACATCTTGATTTCTGTGAAAATGCATTTCTCCACAATTCCTGAATAACTCCAAATTATGCTAACTCTGAGCATAGATGTTTACTCTGGGTTTTAGATTTAGACTTTGAAAAAAATGTGTTCTAAACCTTTGCCATCACCTTATGCATATCTAGCATCAACGCTGTGATGAAGTTGTTCCTGTTTAGGCCTTAGCAAACTATTTTGCTTTCCTGGAGAATAGTAATAGAGAATTGAGAATTAATCTAAATAAATGAATATATATACACACACACACACACACACACACACAAAGCATTTTGAAAATAGTATGGGAGAGAATATTATATAGAATAACAATGTGTTTGGATCATTATTACTATCAATTGTCATGAATATTTAATAAGTTTATATGTGTCTAACACTTTCCTAGAAAGGGCTGTGCTAAAATGTTTTCTGACTTCTTGTTTCTACAGCTTAAATTTTTATTCAGCATAACAAGGCATCTCTTGCAGAAAATTTCCAGACCAATTTCTTACAACTCAGAATTGAGAAAAATCAACAGTTAAATCTTACAAGTATTGGTCTAGAAAGAAACCTATGTTTCCCAAAAAATGAGATCCTAAACTTTAAAACAGCCTCAAATTTAAATATGCTAATAACAGTCTAATATTGTATGTCATACCCTTGAAATGCTTCAAGGATCTCAATTATATTCCTGTCTTTTAATTAATTCTTTAGAATAAAAGAATTGAGGTGAAATAAGGTACAACATATCTTACCCTAGTCTTAATGGAAAACTTTGGATTTTAGGGAGAAAAAAATAACATGAGATTTCATTTACTACGATGGAAACCAATCGTGTATATCTGAGAAATATGCCTTATCACATATTTAAATTTCCAATAAGGAGGTTTTTTTAATCTGGTTAATTTTAATGCAAATTTAAACGTAGACACATCCTACTGAGTTTGCCAGTGATTAAAAAAGAGAGAAATGAGTTCTTCAGACTACTCAGATCAAAAGAGTCTAATTTTTTTTAAATTTTTATTTACTTATGATAGGCACACAGTGAGAGAGAGAGAGGCAGAGACACAGGCAGAGGGAGAAGCAGGCTCCATGCACCAGGAGCCCGACGTGGGACTCGATCCCGGGTCCCCAGGATCGCGCCCTGGGCCAAAGGCAGGCGCTAAACCGCTACGCCACCCAGGGATCCCAAAAGAGTCTAATTTAAGGACTACTTAAAATCAGGATATGGGACTTATCTCAGATAAGTGCTAATCACTTCGTTTTCCCCTCCTTTACCAAAAAAATCCCTCAACTTCTCCACTTCTTTCTAAGAAAAGGAAATGCAAAAATGTCCCATTCTTTCCCCTTTTCCTAAAATCTTCCCAGAATAAAGGGAATAAACTTTTCTCCTGTAAATTCTTAGAAATGCCTATGTTTAACACATGGCTTCTTAGGGAAGAGAATTAAGGAATGTTGGCACACTTTTCAACTAGCTGATAATAAATGATGATAGGTCATTCAAAATTATTCACCAGAAAGAATATTAATAACATTAAGATAAATCTGACCCACCAGAAAATTGAGTGGACTTTTGATTTAACCTTACCAAATGCAAGAGGGAGAAAGTAAAGACTCTAGGATTAGTCTTGGGGACATAATAATCATAGCCTCAACAGCCATTCTCATACTCATATATCAATCATCTCTAAGTGCCTAGGCACTATGCTTGGTGCTTTGCACGTTGCTATTTCATTTAATCCTCAAGACAACTCTGAGAGACTGTAATCTATAGACTAAAAGACTCAAGAAGGTTAAGTAATTTGCCCAAAGTCATATAGCTATAAATGTGCCTGCATTCTGTGTCTCCATAGCTCCTGATCTTTTCACTAGTTGAGTTTCTTATCTAGTTGACCATCCTATCAGGAAAAAAAAAAGACAGAGAGTGACAAAGATAGATAGTTGACAGGATTCAATATTTCAAAATGTAATATAATTTTCATACTAGGTGAACTAAACAAACCTGAATTTAAACCACAGTCTTTAAAGGTCTTAATTTTTCATCCCCATTTATCATATAATGAAATATAAAGGCAAGTGGCTAAACTGCCACTTGAGCTAATAGCTATTAGGAAGCATCAACCAACACCCAAACACACTCATGATGTTACTTACATTCAGTTGTGGCTTCTCCGTTCAAAGGTTCTCCTTCTCCACTGCTGTAAACTGCAAAGACTGAAACCTTATATTTGGTCTCTGGCTGAAGATTTTCTATCACGGTATGAATTGCATCTCTGGGAAGACTTTTCTCTCCAGTCTCAATATCATCATAAAGTGATTTCCATGAGACCCTGTAACCTCGAACCATTCCTGGAGCTGATGTCCAATAAGCCCCAATTGATGTGTCTGTGATATCTTTAGTAACCAAATCCTTGGGTGAACCACGTTCTAGAATAGAAATCAAAGGAGAATCATTTTTTAATGTCAACTAGATATGTAAATATTCCTTCAACAGGTGGACATCCAAACTTGCTGGACTCAAACTCAGTTTGTCTAAAGTTGCCCATTTCTTCTTTCTGAGCTGTCTGTCCTATTCTGTCAGTGGAGCAGATTGATGGAATAAAACTTTAGAATATTATCTGATTCCGAACTATCACCTTGGTCCCCAAATGCTCAGTTGGATCATGAGGCCCTTCAGGATAAGGATGACATCCAAATATGAAAGAGTACGCACCTAAAAGAATTTTTCTCCAAGGGAAAAAAATGCATTGAAATCCCCAAATTTTACTCCTTTGCAGTCTACTTTATGACATAGCCAATTGTTCACAATGATCTTTCTTTCTTTACCATCATTTTTTCTCTGTGATGTAATTTAAATAAGTGCAGTTCCAATGTCTGACTTATAATAATTTCAACAATTTCGTATAGCTTGCAAATATTAATTCCAGCAATCATTTTTTGGTGAAAACTCTCTTTGTTCATACAATTTAAAAGTAGAAGTGTAAACTCCAATATAGCTTAACTCTAATGAAACTAAAAACCACCAATTCTTCTGGAAAACTTTAAAGTGATTAGTCATCAAAATAAAACACTTGTTCTAGCTGATCAAAAATATCTGCTACCAAATTTTGGCTCTTTCAATTCAAAAAAGAAAAAAAGTACAACCCAAATGGAAAAATATGGAAACCTCAACTTAATAGGAGGCACAGATGTCTTAAAATAAAACCCTCACTTTCCATAATTTAAATGTAAGATAAATATACAGATCACTTTATATTGGCTACCTTTACTAGGGTTTATGCCACAGCATGACATAAATATAAAACTATCTGCTTCTACAGCATACATTTCACTAGTAATTGTTGTATATTCAAGCAAATGATATATAATACTATTACAAGAATTTTGAAGACTATTGCTTTACTTGAATCAAAGAGTAAAAATGAGTATCTTAAAAATGCTCATAATTAAACAACTAAATTTCAACACAAAGAGTAAAGATAACAATAAGGAAAAGAAGAAATCTGGGTAGACAGGAACTTATCATACTGTAGAATTTAGAGGGAAAAATAAATACAACAGGAGCTGGGCATCCTACCAGACCCCAAGCACAAATGGAAAATTCTAACTTCATTATGAATAACTTTAACTGCTGACAGGACATCTCATCTCTGGAGGGAAATTAGTTACATATTTCACTAAAACCAAGAATACTTATTTTCAAGAACATATTGACTTTTCTCCCTCAGTACTTGAGGCTAATTCTCACTCGAAGGCCTTCTTTCACTGCATGGGCTAATTCTTAAATGGCCATGTATCTTTATATTTTCTCTACTTACGGGAATATAAACAAAATGTTCCTTTGATTTAGTTTGGTTGTTGTTTTTTATGTTTTATTTTGTTTTGATCATTGATATCTCAGCAACTGGTCCCTAAGTTTTAAATGTGCAACAATGTTTCCTTTGCTTGATATACACCTTTTTTTTCACATGTGCCTCTTCTATTTTTTTTTTTTTTTTTTTTTTTTTTTTTTTACATGTGCCTCTTCTAAATTGCCTAAGTTGTGGTTAGGAATTGCAGCCACTGTAAAATCGTTGTACTTAAAAGTGACTGAACTTGAATCCACTAAAAATGGCATTAATGACATTCCAAAAAAGTAGAAGACAAATAAGTTAGCTAGAATGAAGGAATTATCTTCCAAATTAACACTGGAGTAGTTTACAAACAATCATTTCAGCTTCTCGTCTGCTCCAAGGTTGTGTTTCTCAGCCTGTTTTCCTCCCTACTTTGTATAGCACTGAGTTTGTGACATTATTTACTTCCATGACAACAAATATCAATCTCACAAACACAGGCTAATGATTTCACTGTGAGAAAATAATAGGAAAAGAATTGTGGTTGAAGCAAAAATACATTCACAAGGATATTTCTGGGCTACAAACAAAAGGAGCCTAGTTCACTAGACATGCATTCCCATGGATTTTAATCAACTGTTGTAACACTCTCAGAACTTTGTAAAGCTGGAACAAAATACAAGTGAAATTGCAATAAAGACCTTTGCAATGTTTATCGGGGTCCTGAAAAGAGTCTATAAAAGCACTTTTTTTGAAAAATACAAATGAAATATTAACTAAAAAACATTCTCAAGTTGTAACTAATGGCATGACAACACTAATTTCACTGAGCACTGTGTAAATTCTCAATTACAGTAAACAATCCACAAAAAAACTATAGTATCTGCCTGTGACTCCCAAAGGCATTATATACAGACACTGGCATCACAACATGTCACGTCAGTAACAAAGAAATACGGAATCCAAAGAAAGAAGAAAGACACATCAGTCCAGAAGCCAAAATTGAACAGATAAACTGCTTCAACAGGCTTCTCATATGTCATCAGTTTGATAAGAATATTCCTAAGTATTAAATTTATACTGTTGCCAAACATATTGATAAACTTTTTTTCTAATAAAAAAAGTGAGAGGGTTGAGTATCCTAGCTACTGCATTATACCCAAGAATTTTGAGAATATGATGTACTCATGACAAGTATATTTTATCAGACCTATAACCTTTCAAAAATATTTTTTACATGGAATCTTGGCTTAGACAAATATTGGATTAAAAAAAATGAAGCAATTGAGTTTTACCCTGTGATACAATTGGCAGGCTGTCAAGTGGCCAAGCTGGTCTTTTTTTTTTTTTTTTTTTTTTTTTTATTTATGATAGTCACACAGAGAGAGCGAGAGAGGCAGAGACACAGGCAGAGGGAGAAGCAGGCTCCATGCACCGGGAGCCCAATGTGGGATTCGATCCCGGGTCTCCAGGATCGCGCCCTGGGCCAAAGGCAGGCGCTAAACCGCTGCGCCACCCAGGGATCCCCAAGCTGGTCTTAAGACCTAATGTACAACCAGCTGAAAAGGCCACCAGCAGGCTATGTCACTTCCTGGGGCCTGGAGCAAAATAAATAGACCAGATTTGATAGGATACATAGAATCACCTGGGATGCCAAAGAGTGGGCCATGCCAAAATCAATTAAATTGGAATATCTAGAGATATCCCTAAGCACTGATACTTCCTTTAAAAACCTTTTAAATATTATTCTTATTCCCCTACAATTCTTTATTCTTTTCTCATTTCTTTCTTTCCTCTTCTTTCTGCTATTCCTCTCTGAGACCTAAGGAGACATTTATTTGGAAGATGTGATTGGTCAGTGCAGGAAGAAACCTTCACACCTGCTTTCACTCTGAAATGAGCCTCCTTCAAAATAGACAGGCGTGGTAAGGGCAAAATTCATCAAAATTGTTGGGCCCCGTGATGCAGTACAGGGTTGTTCAATGGTTTATACATTGTGTGGACTTATGACCACACACAGCAAATTGCCCTTTAGGTAGTAGAATCTCTCAAGGCTGACCCTTAGAGAACTGAGAAGCTGACGGGATCTTCTCATCACATCCTTTCCACCCCATGACACACATGGGATGTTCACTGCTCTCTCCTCCCCTTCATTCTGATTCCAAAGGAAATGGCTCTCAAGACATGCTTCTTATTCAAGCATTGATCACATTTTCCTGTGAACAAGATTTAATTTAAGCCAGGCATTTACTTTGGTTTAAAATACTGAATTGTAGGTTTTGTCCTCAATCTAAGGAACTTTGGACATCAATAACTACTGGAAGAGATTATTTCGCTTGGTTTGGTTAGAGTGGGTTTGGGAGTCTCTTTTTTAGAAAACATGGGAAGGAAAAGGAAAGAGAGAGGAATAAGAAAGGAAAGATGTCAGAAGACCAGACTCTAGCCTTTCTGCAGGAGGCATTACTGTATGTCAACAGGAGAAGCCATAGAAAGGTCCAGTAAATAGGAACCAAATCTAGTAGTCTTGCCCCTTTGTCATTATGCTTCTCAGAACCTGGATCCAGTTCTGCTCCAGCAAAGGTTCCCTACTTCCTCAAGTTTTCTCTTTTTGCTCTTCCCTAAGACTTACAAATATTTGTTTTATGTGTTTTAGTTTGTTCAGGATTTCACATATGTGGCATTGTTTCCAATAATATTTAGTCTCATGGTACCTGCCATTCTGGTGTATGTGCCTATGCTTTGTATATTACTTTTATTTCTGGTAATAGAATTTCTGGTAGTTGTTTCAAATAAATCCTCTCCTATAATGATGGTAGGCCTTCAACTTTATCCTTCTCAGTAGTTATCCCAGCTACTCTCTTCTCCCCTGTACAGTACCAGTATAAGTTATAAGGAATAACATGTTTTTCTGTCATACATTTAAACACGTAAAATTTATCAATTTTTTGAAATTCTGATACTCAGCATTTCTGCTCTGACTACAAACATATTTAGATATATTCAAAAGACATTTTTTCTCATGCCTACTCGCATGTGTCTCCAACCTACTACTGTGGGAAGTAATTTAGACAGGTGCATTTCTCATGATCCGAACATCCACAAGGGGTTGATTCCTACTTTTTTCCACACATAAGGCCAAAGAACTAATGCCTCATTTAAGTAACTTTCCTACATTCCCTTAGCCCTTTTCCATTTGCTTTCTGAAAAGCAAATCACCATCCAATTCAAATATAATTATAACACAAATTAGCCAATGATGATAACTGAAAAATTAATCATAATGAAATGAAACTGTATAAATTGTTCCAGTCAGCTTTCATTGAGTTTCACATACCACTTTCAAAAATAGAAGTTAAATTGAAAATGTAATGTAAATCCCCTTCTAAATCAATTTGTCTTTTCCGTTAGCGCTCAACTCAAAAGTCATCCAACTTTCCACAGCAGAATACAGAAAACCTGCTTCCACGTTTATGTGGAAACACACTTGATTTACAACCTCAGTGAATTAGAGCCACCATTCTAAAGTACAAAGTTCACTATTGATAAGCTAACAGCTACATTAAGCAATACATAGTTCTTGAAAACCTCTTAACACTTAAATCACCCTTCAACCTCAAAACTTATCTGAGATTTCTTCCATAAATGTTATGTCTCCAATGTGATTTATTTTTTTTTATTTTTTATTTTTTATTTTTTTTTAATTTATTTTTTATTGGTGTTCAATTTACTAACATACAGAATAACACCCAGTGCCCGTCACCCATTCACTCCCACCCCCCGCCCTCCTCCCCTTCTACCACCCCTAGTTCGTTTCCCAGAGTTAGCAGTCTTTACGTTCTGTCTCCCTTTCTGATATTTCCCACACATTTCTTCTCCCTTCCCTTATATTCCCTTTCACTATTATTTATATTCCCCAAATGAATGAGAACATATAATGTTTGTCCTTCTCCGACTGACTTACTTCACTCAGCATAATACCCTCCAGTTCCATCCACGTTGAAGCAAATGGTGGGTATTTGTCATTTCTAATATCCAATGTGATTTAGATATTTCTCTGATGTGCCATTAGTGTGCAGGAAAGGAAATACAAATTGCTGTTTGGTTATTGTGCTAAAGTTCCCTGGAACCCCCAGCATTATTATACCCAGAATACATGATTTTTCAAATTATGAGATAGCAGTAAATCTAGGGAAATATAGAGGTCCTATTTAGTCCGTCTTGGAGAGAGGCCCCATGTTACTCAACATCAAGCGGAGGAGTTCCTATGATGTGCTAAAAACCTCCTTGTAACAAAATGTCAGCTGAGTGAGCTTGGTTTGATATACAGGAAGCTGTCCATGTCTAGGGCATTGGCAGGTTGCTATAGCAACTAAAACAAAGGAAATTTTGAAAAGTCATCTTTTCCATAGCCAAAAACCAACACTCAAAAACAAAAAGAACCGTATTATTCCTAAACTGAAACTTTCATTCATTTGTAGTAAATCTCTGAATTAAAATGAGCATTATTCATTTCAAGTTTATAAGAGCAGATTTTCCTCTCTCTACACATTAACAATGAGAACTGAAAGTTCTAGCAATGCACATTTACTTGTACAACAGTGCTGTAGTAATTACATTAAATCTACTTTAACAACAACAGGTGGGAAAAAAAACAACATAAATCAAGCCTAATAGTTTGTTCTCAGATTCCTCTAAAGTTTGGATCTGAAATAGTAATAAACACTGCCTTTGTGATTCCATTTCATACAGTACTAGAGCAAACCATGAACTTCCCCGATGCCAATGTTAATAAATCTCTCTTCCAGGGACAGGGGAATTTTCTGATCATTGGCTACATTTCAACAAACTAGGAAACAGATTCAAGTTAGGGACAGTTGTAGACCACACTAGATATTTTTTAAATATTTTTTGAATTGAATAGAATTCACTTCAAGCAATCTATAAAATTTCCAACCTACAGAATGCTCTTGCCGGCCGAGCCATGCCTCTGGATGGAAGAAACATTCCTCCAAGGTCTGCTCTTACCACCTTCTCTCCCAAGAGAAAAACAGATTAGAAAAACAGTGGCCCTCAAAAGCAGTTGCCTGGCTCTGTTTCTGGCTTTCCATTCCCTGCATTTACCATCATATCCTATTCCTGTATATGGTATGTGGATTTGGCTGAGTTAATACAATAAAATGAAATGGAATAACCAGGGGCAAAAATCTTCTACTATTTTAATTTAGTCACAACTATGCTTTCACATATTTGTCAAGTTTACCACACATAATGCAATGGGATAAATATGTTCATAAAATCAGGCTGGCAATATTTTATGTAATCCTTCACTGTAGTAAAGAGCTTTGGCGTAAATGGAAAAAATGTATTATTACAACTTAGTTATCAATTAACTATAGTTAATCATCTCACTTCCCTCCTCAAGAAATGGAAAATACTAATTTTTAAGATTTATTTTACTACCCGTGTATCACCCTTAGAGGTAACTTCTGATCAAATAAGTGGGGGGGGGGGGGCACATACTCACACATGCATACCAGTTGGTAGATTTTCTATACTACTTTTACAAAGCTATAAAATCATAAACAATTCTGCTATACACCTGACCCAGGAAAATCACAGCCTAATAGAATGTATGCTGTTAAATTAAAATGTGTACTTTGCTTTCTAAAGATTGTTAATATATTTTCTTAGCAAAAATGCCCAATTTTTAACTCCCAGAATATCTTGACTGAGTATGAATACATTGTTTTAAAATAAGAAAATGCAGAAGAATATCAGAAGGTTAAATGGTACAAGAAGAATAAAACTATTAAAGTATTTCCAAAATATTCCTTATAAGGGAGAAACTTCCACAAACATGGATAATCTACAATCATTCTGGAAAAAACAAAAGCTCAAAAGTTTATCCTTTGAAAAGTCCTATAAACAATCTATGTTGAAAGCCTTTGGGAAGCACATGAGAAAGAGAACTTCAGAAGATCAAAACAGAAAAACAAACTTGTCAGAAATTCTGGATGTTGCTCCAGATACAAAGATCACATGCTTTACTATTTCGGTTAAGTCTCTGTAATTAAGGCAATTTCCATTTTCTACCTCTTACTATTTTCAAAACTTTAGTGTAGCTAATCAATATCTCTGAAATACATACAAAAGCTGTATTTTTAGATATCATCTAAAGTGAATATCATTTCCTCCTGATGATTATACATATACAATTCATGCCTACTCGCATGCATCTCCAACCTACTACTGTGGGAAGTAATTTAGACAGGTGCATTTCTCATAATCCGAACATCAACGAGGAGTTGATTCCTACTTTTTTTCCACACACAAGGCCAAAGAACTAATGCCTCATTTCAGTAACTTTCCTACATTCCCTTAGCCCTTTTCCGTTTCCATATATATATATGATATTTTACAGTTCCCCAGAAGTTTCACTTAGAGTCTCCCATTTGATCTCCACAGTAAATCTGGGATGCAGGGGGACTGATGAGTAAACTGAGGCTCAGAAGGGTTAAGGGACCATTTCAAGGTTACATGATTGAGTACCCAAACCAGGACTCTTCTGGTAATCAGTATTTTACACACTGGTATTTAATCTTTCATTTAAATTCTTTTTTAAAAATAAATTTCATGGACTATTAAAATTAGGCTCTTGATTACTACTAGAGATAGAATTGATTAGAATATTTTTTGTTTATTTTTAATTCTTGACTAAATCTTGTAGTTTTAATGAATATTGCCTAATGTGGGCTTTGTCCTGTTAATTATAATATCTACAATCCCCCAAACTACTGGATCCCCCAAATTTGACAGATATTTTACCAAAAGTCACCGTGACTTCACATCACAAAAGACGCTTTAGATTCATTTTCTTCCTATAATTATGTTAAGTGAAGCATATAAAAGATGGTGATGACAAGAAAGAATCAAGGGCCTGACTTCTCACTTAGGCCCCCAACTATGGTACTGACTCATTATTGTAACCATCCATTGATAATTCTTTTGAACATCAAAACATTCTTACTGCGGTTAGGTTAAATTTGTATTTTCTCTCTCTTACCCAACTTACGTTGCAGTTGTGGTGAGTTAAATGTAAGCCACCATTATATTTCAAAGGATTCTAAGAAATATGAAGCCCTCTGACAATGAGGTCTAGAAACCAAGGACATACCTCCAGTTCTGTTAACTTCAAACTTCTACACAGAACTGAATTTTAGAGGTCATTTAGAAAACAAAGCAGAAACCTGGATCCTCATATTTCTCAAGCTAAATGCTTTTTTACATAATGAATGAGAAGAGACTCAGAGTCTGCAAAGGGTTCCTGTCTGCTCTTAAATAATGAAAGTGGTTTCATTACCCAAATCCTTTTTCATCCCACAGATGTTTGCCAACGTCCTTTGTCACTCTGAATATCACACACCTTTTCTCCACTTACCCAGCCCATGGCATTAAGAACATAGTTGTATGCCCTTATACACTCAGCTCCCCGTACACCTTTTCCTGATCAAATTTCGTTTTTTTTACAGTTGCTTATATTCTACATTTCTGAATAAGAGGCACTTCTTTAGTTACTTACTTTTCAGTACAAGTTTCTTTTAGGAGGAAGGATAGCACATTTCTAGATTTGATTCTCTGCAAACATCTTCATCTTCCTAAATGCAATCACAAACTTAGGGATTTCTAGAAAACATGACAGTAATTACCTTCGAGGGTCATTCCTTCGCCATAAAGGGCATCTCCAGCCCCGGATGCATACAAGGCCGTCACAGATAAGGCGTATTGTGTCCCTTCATTTAATCCTCTCAGCACAGTACTGGTTGTATCTCCTCTCACAGTGACCTCTTGAGTTTCACCCCCTGCCGCTGGTATGTATGTGACGAGATACTGTTTCACTTTCCCTGGTGCTCGAGTCCAAGATAATTTCATAGTTGATGTTGTAGGGTCAGAAACTCTTAAGTCTCTTGGGGTCCCTCTAACTTCATTAAAAAAACAATAACATCAAAATTCATTATTTAATAAAATAATTTGAAAAACATTTTACTGCTTTTCAGTGTGTGTGTGTGTGGATATGTGTGTATGCATGCTGCATCAAATTAATATCCTGAGTGATATTACAGCAATTGTAGACAAGCCAACAGAGCTTCAGCATTTCTAAACTAAGCCTCATGTGTTAGTAGAAACAAAGCAAAAGGTACTCAATTCCTCTTCAGTGTTTACACAGTATCTTCCGTGTTACTATCTTTGACATTAAAAACTATAATCTTCTCCGAAAGTGGAACAAAGCACGATGAATTGAAAATATGCTGATCAGTATCACAATGTAGGTTTTAATACCTCTGAGAAATGAAAAGAAATCCTCAATAAAAAGGATTTGTTGGCCTAATGCTATGAAGTTCTAAATGTAATAGCCAGGAAATACACTGATGTGATAAAAGTGATAAATGATCAAATGCTATCCCTAGAAAAAAGCTTAAGAGAGGAAACAACACTAATGAGGCCTTGTCTTGGGTGAAACTCAGGGGCTATCTATCCCTTTGCAACTATGATGTTTAGCATTTCATAACTTCCCTGGTAGAATGGTCATGTCATGTCTGGGGTGGGGAGGGTCCCAAGGCACCTAAACCTGCGATACTCTCCACTGGACACACAACAGCTAGCCACTTTTACTCTAGAAAACAGAAAGATGAAGAGCCCCTGAAAAGAGTCTTTTTATGGAACAAAAGGCCCTAGACCCCCAACTAGAAAGAGAAAGAGGAAGGCAGTGATTTCCCAAAGAGCAGAGAGGAGGAATAAAGCAGATGGAAAGAGAAAGGGTCTCCGCAGGAAAGGCTATTTAGCTAGGTTCCCCTGGGAGGGTCATAGTGATGCAGGTGGAGCTGGGATGGATATTCCTTATGAGTGTCTGCCTCAGATTCAGCAACATGACTTGGAGCTATTAATGAGGTGAATGACTCATTGATTTCCTTATAAAGAGGGATAATAATATTAACAATTCCCTTGAATCTATGCATGGATTAAATGAGATAAGCTCTTTGAACAAACCTGACAGAAATAAGTCCTCGATAATTGTTCATTATTGCTAATATGTTGCTGTGGTTGTTGTTGTTTTTATTTTTTTTTAACTTACAAGATAGGGAGTAAAATTAAAATTAGGAATGCCTTAGTTTTTCTCAATGAAATAAATATTAAACATTAGTAATTTGCAACAAATATCGGAATGTATCCTGGGAGCCTAACCATCCCACATAAATAAAAAAAGGTTAATATTTTAAAATCTTCCTGAAGTAATAATTAATCTGTTTCAATGGTGCATAGCAGTTTGATTTTTAATCCCTAGTCTTCCTTCAATTTATATGAGAGCATTTAATAATATTATTTTAAAAGAATATTTAGACCGTATAACAGCATTTGAGTTCTATTGACACAAATGCTATCATAAGCAAGTTAAAAATTTGAGTAACTCAAGTCTAAAAGGACTATAATCTAAGATACTCAGATAATTGGGACTAAGTGTCTCATGGCCTGTAGTGTCTGGATAGCTGACTACAGTATCCCTTGAGGTCTAAGATTTGGGTTGTTACCATATGGTCAGCATATTTCCTCTACCTTCTTCAGTGGCTGCATTTCCAGTCAACGGGGAGCCAGGTCCTGAGAAATATTCAGGAATTACAGATACTTCATATTTTGTGTCTGGAGTCAGGTTCTCGAGCGTTATCCTCCTCTGATTGGCAGGGGTGGTAACTTCTTTGCTTTCTCCACTAGCAACTGGTTTATATATAATTCGGTACCTTAAAACTCTCCCTGGAGCTTGAGTCCAGGTGATTTTAAAGCTGTCTGTAGTTTCATCTGTCACTTTTAGGTTTCGAGGTGCTCCTTTTACTGAAATTTTTTTAAAAAAGGTTAATTTTACATTTAAAAAGGCAAAACTAAGCTTTTGATCACTAAATTATAGCATTTCTCTAAACAAATTCAAAAGCAGTTGTTTGTCAAACATCCTGGTACAGTATTCTCTCAGCCAGATATTAACTAGATGCTGCAACAACAAATAGTCCACCAATGTACAGAAAGAAACTATGTATGGTTAATTTTTTAATCAAGTAAAGAGGCACATAATAGTAAACTTTTAAGATCATAAATACCCTATTAAATGGTAAATTCATACTGACATAAAATTCAAGAATAAAAATAATTCATTTCTCGAAATATAGGTAGCCAAAGTTTTCTCTCTAACTAGATTTTCTCAGGAAAGCAGGAAAATAATACCCAGTTCTACCATATTTACCCACTTGAATGAACTGTTTTATCCAGTCAGCTCCATGTTTAACTTTTCTATCTATGTAGTCATTTGACTTGGAAAATAATTAGACCATACATGTGTTGGACCAAATACATCATATTTAATGAATGCTAGCTGGATCTAAATCTTGAGGTCAAATTGCAATGTGGGTAATGTCCATAGACTCACAATCTTAAATGGGATTTTCATTAAGCCTATATGAGAATGTCATTTGGCTTTATAGTTAATAAACATGTTTAAATTACTTATTCATTTAAGGGGCAAATTGTCTGTTTGGCCTACACATTCAAGAAAGATGAGCTAACGGTCTTTTCAATCCACTGGAGTGAAAGCACTGTGCAGTTCATCTGCACTTATCTCACATATAATTAGAAGTTTATCTAAATGGCCAACACATCAGTAGATCACTTCAGGGAGAAGGAAACTGTATCCCTTAAGGCAAGCAATGGGAGTTGGCGGACTGACACTCATGACTCATTTTAGATGGCAAGAAAAAAGACAAAACTAGCCAGAACAAATGAGGCAGATAAACTGATGAGTTTGAATACGGTAGTTCCCTCCAGCCCCCACCCCTGTGTATCCACAGGGGTTACATTCCAGGATGTCCAGAGGATGCCTGAAACCATGAATAGCACTGACCCTGAAATACACTATGTTTTTCCTATACATACCTATAAAGAAGCCTAATTGATAAATTAAACTTATTAAGAGATTAACAACAATACCTAATAAAAATAGAATAATTATAACAATATACTATAACAAACAAACATTATGTGAATATGGTCTCTCTCTTTCTCTCTCTCTCAAAATATTTTATTGTACTGTACTCACCTTTCTCATTATGATGTAATATGATACAATGCCTATGTGATGAGATAAAATGAGGTGAATGACATGGGCATCATAAGCTTTGCGTTAGGCTACCATTGACCTTCTAACAATAGTCAGAAGGAAAACCATCTGCTCCTGGACTGTGGTTGATGGTGGGCAATGGAAACCATGGAAAGTGGCAAATCAAAGGGATCTACTATACTTGTTTTGAAGCTGCATGTGTAATTTTGAGCCTCAGATTACCCAACAGAAAAAAAAATTACAATCTGTAGGATTATTGAGGTTGTTAAAAAAAGATAATCCATGGAAAACAATTACCATAGTACCTGACAAATAAGCTAGAGCTCAGTAATTAGTAGTTTTTGTTTTGTTTTTAGATTTTATTTATTTATCCATGACAGACAGAGAGAAAGGCAGAGGGAGAAGCAGGCTCCACACAAAGAGCCGAATATGGGACTCAATCTCAGGACAACGGGATCATGCCCTGAGCCAAAGTCTGACGCTCAACCGCTGAGCCACCCAGGTGTCCCAGTAATTGGTAGTTTAACAAAGGTACTGAAATCCGAAACATCCTTATTGACTAAAGAAAGTTTAGGTCTCAGATTTCACTCAGACAATAGAATTGGAAATGTATTAGCAAATTTTGTTGTTGAAATGCAATGAGCAAAAACTAGAGCACATATGAATGCAGTTGGCTCTACTCAAAAACCCTCTGGACTTAAATTTCTTCTTGAAACATATATCCATCTGCCATCCCAAAGCGCTGAAGGAATAGGGCCAGGCTCATTAGGCAACAATAGGGGCATGATAGAGAAAGCTTCAGGAAATCAGAAATACTGGGGCGCCTGAGTGGCTCAGTCAGTTAAGCATCTGACTCTTGGTTTCCGCTCAGGTCTGATCTCAGGGGCTTGAGATCAAGCCCTTCATTGGGCTCTGCACTCAGCTGGGAGTCTGCTTGAAGATTCTCTACCTCTGTCCCACCTTCCACTCAAATAGATAAATAAATCTCTCAAATAAATAAATAAATCTTTAAAAAAAAGAAAAAAATCAGAAATATCAAAGTATGGACTTCTAAGTTATTCAACACAAAAATTCTAAGAAAAGAAGTCAACTTAGGCCATTATTTTATTTGCTGGCCTTCAGGTAGAAATATACCCAAACCATGCACAAAAAGAAAAGATCCATCTTACTTAAAAACTTTTTCAGAGAAAAAAAGATTCTCTAGCTTTTATGACCAAGATATACCAATATATGCCTTCTCTGTTAACAAATACTTCTTTGTAACTATCTTAATTTCCTAGTGCATCTGTTTCAGCTTCTTCACCTATCCCCTGTAAAAATAGGAAACAACTGACATGTCTTTTACTATTTGCGATATTTATCTTGAAGAGTAATTGCCTTCTCATAATCAAGTTCCTTGGTATCCTTTTTTTTTTTTAAGATTTTTATTTATTTGTTCATGAGAGACACAGAGAGAGGCAGAGACACAGGCAGAGGGAGAAGCAGGCTCCATGCAAGGAGCCCAATGTGGGACTTGATCCCGGAACTCCAGGATCACGCCCTGAGATAAAGGTAGACGCTCAATGGCTGAGCCACCCAGGCATCCCTCCTTGGTACGCTTTAAATGTCAAATGTATTGAAATGTATCAGAAAATACTCCATTCTATCCGGTAAAGAGGACATATCTAAAAAATTCTGTTTAAAACATTTGGCAAAATTTGTATACTCATGTTCTCAACAGCATTATTTATAATAGCAAAGAGGTGGAAGCAACCTAAGTGTCTGTCCATGGGTGAGTGGATAATCAAAATATGGCATATACATGTAATGGAATATCTTTCAGCCATAAGGAAAAAGGATATTCTGACACATGCTACAACATGAATGAACCTTGAGGACATTATGCTAAGTGAAATAAGCCAGATACAAAAGGTCAAATACAATATGATTCTACTTCTATGAGGTGCCTAGAGTAGTCAAATTCATAGACACAGAAAATAGAATGGTGGCTACCAGGAGCAGTAGGGAGAGTAATAGAAAGTTATTCTTAATGAGTATAGTTTCAGTTTCGCAAGATGAAAAAAGTTTTGGAGACAGATGGTGTAAATGGTAGCATAATAATATGAATGTATTAAATGCCACTGAAATGTATACTTAAAATGGTTGAAATGGTAATTTTATGTTATGTGTTTTTTACTACAATTTTTAAAAAGAAATACATTATGGTACGCCTGAGTGGCTCAGCAGTTGAGCATCTGCCTTCAGTTCAGGGCATGATCCTGGAGTTCCAGGATTGAGTTCCACATCAGGCTCTCTGCATGGAGCCTGCTTCTCCCTCTGCCTATGTTTCTGCCTCTCTCTTTCTGTCTCTCGCATGAATAAATAAATAAAATATTTTAAAATTTTTGATAATATATTTGCCATCAAATCCGTAGATAAAGTAAACAAAGTTCAGAAGTATCTGAACATAACACTGCTGAAATATGGGACAGAAAAATCTGGTTAAGCAGTATTCCGAGTTAATTCCATAATTATTAACAGTTCTTTTATCTCTAAATCTCACATTCATCAAAATAAACCCAAGGTTTTTTGTATAAAAGTTTTTTCACTCTTTAAAAAGATGTATGAATAGCTGTAATTTATAGGTGCTGAATCTTACAAAGGTATTTACCATCTCTATAGAAGAGATGGTTATTTCAAACTGTTACTTGTTTCTACAATTAATTTCCAGTTTTTAGAAAACAGGGTCAGAAACCCCATCTCACCTTCCACAGTGGTCTCCTCTCCAGTTAAGGGAACACTGAAGCCATCCTCATACTCTGCAGTCACATTAACTAAGTACAGGGTCTCTGGCTTCAGGTTGTTGAGAACAACACTGGTACTTGACGCTGGCTCTACCACCGTGACCTCATCATCTCCAGTAGCTTCCTTGTAGGTGATGTGGTATGAGAAAACATTTTCTCCAGCAGGAGACCAGTTAGCTTTGAAACTGTAAGAAGTTGTCTCAGAAAAACTAAGATCCTTTGGAGGCACATAAGCTATTTAAAAAAAAAAAAAGGATAGAGTTAAAAATTGTTAAATCTATAAAGCAAAAATGGACCTAATGACCACGTTTCTGAAATGGCTTATGTTCACTGGGGGAATAGTTAATGAGACAAATACACTGAGCAAGTATTCCACACATGACCACTGAGAGAAGGCCTCTCACCTCCGAGGAGGTCCTGATCATTTGGCTTGACCATTCATAATACTGTTACACTGTTTAAATTACTAATTAAAATGAATTTGAATTGGGTTTCTAAACAAAAAGCAGTAATGGAATGGTCCTGCCCACAACTGGAATATTTAAACAGTAACAGAACTAAAATGAACAGCAATATAATCCTTAGCAATCAGATATTAATTTTTGGTGGTAGACAGATATTTCAAAGTAATGATTAAGGAATTCTTCCTAACAAAAGAATATTCACTAGCTGAATCATAGGAAGAAGCAATGTTCAAGGCACACTGCTCTTCTCAATGAACAAATGATCAAATTGGAAAGACAAGAGTGTAACATTATTAACAAACTAGAGTGGTACCTATGAACTCCAGACAACTAGAAGTGATAGTAAGTGTTATGGCACTAGAACAGTTAAAGAAGACTTGGGTGAAAGAGATAGGACTTTTAACTGAATGTTGACAAATAGAATTTGAACAAATGAAGAAAAGAGTTAGGTAAGGAATTCTAGCTGTGAGGAATGATACCCAAAATTGGTCCAGGGAAGGGAATGCATAAGAAGAATTCAATGGTCTAGGACTATGTTCTCATCACCTTCAATTCAAAGGACTTAGCTCACCATCTAGCACATAGTAAACACTCAACTAGAGGTCACTGAATTGAATACAACAAATAGGTGTGATAAAGCTGGTGCTCAGCCCTGCTTAAGGATCTAGGATCAAAAACATCTCATGACTCATGGTGAATAGCTTTTTCACCAATAAATACATGACCCATACCCAGGAGAAAGTCATATCTCAGAGCTAAATAAACCAAGCTCAATAGATTTCTATAAGACAGAAAAACTGCTTTTTCCTGTATGCAAAAAAGAATTGGAAAAGCATGTTATCCACAATTTTAGAACCAAAATTGAACACTTTGTTCATTAAGAGATCATTTTGGCTCTACAAAGTCTACTAACCTTTTTTCTTTATAGCTGCCAATTCTTGCTCAATTCTAAGGCAGATAGACTGTGTGAGTTCAAAAGATATTCTCTGAAAAGCATCAAAATCTTCCACTGTGAACACATGGGTCTCAGCAGGAGGAGAGGCAATAGCTTCTAACTCTGAGCGAACAGCATCCTTCACACCAACTGCAAAGATTTCCACATCTGAATTCCTTAGTTTTATAGCAGGATCTCTGAAAGCATCTGAAGATTTCCCGTCAGTGATAAGAATCATGACCTTTGGTACGTTGCCTCTTGAACCCTTGCTAGGCACAAATATTTTCTCTCTGACATAAGTCATTGCTTTCCCAGTGTTTGTAGATCCTCCTCTGTAGGGGAAGGTGTTTATTGCTTCAATTATATCTTCCACTTTGGTGAATTTTTTCAAAGTGAACTCAGTATGAGGATCCCGGCTGTACTGGACAAGACTTATCTGTACCCTATTTGGTGAAATCTCAAAACTTTTTACGAGAACTTCCAGAAAGGCTCTAACTTTAACAAAGTTTGCAATCCCGATGCTATAGGAACCATCAACCAAAAACACAATATCGGCTTTTATATCCACACCACGTGAGCATTCTGTTAAAAGAAGAAAAGCCCATTAAAGTTCAACAAATATAAATTAATCATTAAAATACAGATATCTGGTTTTCTTAGTAAGCATGCTTATTTAAAAGAAAACTAATCCAAATATTTTGTTTATTTTTTTTTAAGATTTTATTTATTTATTCATGATAGACATAGAGAGAGAGAGATAGAGAGGCAGAGACACAGGCAGAGGGAGAAGCAGGCACCATGCCTGGATGGAGCCTGACGTGGGACTTGATCCGGGGACTCCAGGATCACGCCCTGGGCCAAAGGCAGGCGCCAAACCACCCAGGGATCCCCCAAATATTTTGTTTAAAACTAAACCTGAACCAGTGAGGCATACTGTCAAATGGATAGACCTATTATTTACTTACCCACTTGAACTTTCATGGGCTGAGTCTTCTCCATTATTGAAACAGGTTCACTGGATGTGAGTCCCTTCATAGCAGAAATACTGATCTGGTATTCTGTGTCTGCTGAGAGGTCACGAACACTGAGTGTGGTGGTCTGAGGCCCCACACTAAGAGCATGCTGTCGGCTTCCAGCGGTCATTGGTGTAAGGAGGACTTTATAACCAGTTACTGAGCTAGGAGATGGACTCCAACTTAGCTTAATATATTTTGATGAGACTTCCGTAGCAACCAAATTTGAAGGAGGTTCAATAACTACAAAGTAACAGCAGAACAGTGATTAAAAACAATGAGATGCAGGGGTGCCTGGCCAGCTCAGTTGGAGGAGCATGTGACTCTTGATCTCAGGGTCATGTTCCAGCCCCACATTGGGTGTAGGTATTAAATAAATAATAAATAAATAATAAATAAATAAATAAACTATTAAAAAAAAACCAGTGAGATGCAACCCTTAGGTTTGGACATTCAATTTTCCTCAAATTAATCATAAATTAATCAAGAAGAGTTGCCTAATCCTAGCTCTCCACTTCTACCCTTACCTATCCAAAACCAAAGAGACTCAGTGCCTGATTTTTAGGCAGGGAGCTGAGAAAATTAGGGGAAATTAAAGTCATTGGAAGAAATTAATAATAAGATGTCTAATGCCTAATTCTCTGAGACCAAGATTTTCATTCTGGTTTGGTATTTTACTCATTGTCTTTATTCTCAGGTACCAAAGTAGGCACTTGATAAATGTTTGTTAAACCAATGACTTACTCAATTCTTTTTCTCTTTTAATATTATGAAGACTAAAATATAATTTTTAAAGGACCCTTTATAATGCATAAAGAAAGATAAAGGATTCAGCAGTTCTTAACAATTCTTATAATTTTAGACGATCTTATTCCTACTTATTTCAAGCCAAGAAAAAAATTTTCAACTATGTTCATAATGCCACCAGGAGTGACACAATGTTTTACAACATGTATACTGGCATGGAAATATCGATCATCTAAAACATTTCTGGTTTTTTTTTTAAGATTTTATTTACTTATTCATGATAGAGAAGAGAGGGAGAGAGAGAGAGAGAGGCAGAGACACAGGCAGAGGGAGAAGCAGGCTCCATGCTGGGAGTCTAACGTGGGACTCAATCCCGGGACTCCAGGACTATGCCCCAGGCCAAAGGCAGGTGCCAAACCGCTGAGCCACCCAGGGATCCCCAACATTTCTATTCTTACGCAATGTAGAATATAATCATGTACTTATCAGAAAACATAAAGTATTTTAAGATATTTCAGATCAAATTTTCACACTTTAACATTTGTCAGTGGGATCAACTTCCCAGAATAAAAAGTTCCATTTTATTTTAATCTCATCCTGCAAGAAGTGGATGATAAAACAGGCACAAGTTTCCTCATGGCCTCCTCAAAAAGGCAATCATATATAGTGCATAAAAATGATGTCTAAAAGTAAGAAGTAGTGGGGGACAGGGGGAAGCAACACATGTACCAACTGGATCTTTGGTCAAACTTTTGAGTGATGCAAAGACACTACAGAGACTACCAATCCCAGGCTGTGCCAGTAAGAAAGAGAGGCCCTGAGAAACAGCATGAACACCTGCAATGCAGCCCCGAGCATCATACAAACAGAGTTCACACAGTGGCAGGACGGACGTTTGGTCTCCCCTCACATGTGCACCAGGGAAGACAGGTAAGCATTAGAAACTTTAAAAGACTAAGTAATGAGAGGTTAATCAGGGAAAGGTGGGGTAAGGAGATCAATTTTGTAATAACACAGAGCAAAAGAATCAGACATTAGGCAGTAAAACAAAGAGAAAACCTTGGAGCCCATGAAGTAATGAGAAGGGGTTCTGAAACAGAATCAGAGCCAGTGAACATTGCCAAAATACTTGGGGTTTGGAGATTAAAGAGTTTATATGACTGAAGATGCAGCTATTTAGAACTTATCTTTAATCACTCGTCAAATCTCAGACTAAGAGGAGAACAACCATGGAAATTGTGACTTCTTAATACCCAAAAGGATGTTTATGAAATGTTTTCTGAAATGTCTTTTCCTTCTTCCAAGTATTTAGAAGCAATAATTGATAAAAATGGGAAAATTTTCCAGATGTGGAAGGATCAAACTGTCTGATCTTGGAAATATTCTTTAAAGTTTTGAGGACATGCAGAGAATGATGATAGAAAACCCTTTTGCTTCACCATTTAATAGAAGTAGTGTTCTTACTAGTTTACGTGGCCGAATGCTAGAAGACATGTCTCCCCAGCCTATCAGTGTTTACATTGGAGTGTAAGATCATCAAAGCCAGTGCCTGAGTAGCCTAATTATGGACACTCAACAGGCATAAGATGGTCATAGAGAGAAAGAACAAGTCAAACTTCCCCCATAGAAGATTTTTAAGAAATATACAATGATATAAATATTTTCCTTCATGTTCCTCTGGGGGAGGGGGAACCATACAAATGGCACCAACCAGTTGAGTTACTGAAAATATGCAACTGCAGAACCACTGGAAGATGTGTTTGAGTAAATACATCTACTCTTAGAGTTCCTGTAAAGCTTTAAGTGCTATCAAATAATGGAAAAGCCTAACACAGGGAAACGCTGAACAATTCCCTCACCTTCTTCTCCACTAACCAATTCACCCAGTTGTTCATCTACACCGGAGCACACCTGGGAGATTATCTCATTCTGAATATCCACAATTGCATCAAAGTTGGCCACATTGAAGACATGGTTTAATGAAGGTGTGGAGGCAATTTGTTTGAGTTCTTTTGCATCTGCAGCTTTAATGCCTTAAAAAACAAAAGGACAGATATATTGAAAAGAAAAATGTGCTGAATTAGAGAAGTTCTTTGTTTTCTCAATCTTCAAAGTGAAGACATTGGTAAATCCCTATTTAGTTATTATCCGGAATTGCTTTGCTTCATAACGAATGTGCGACTGTTCAAATGACAAAGGCATTTTATAATTTCACAGAAAGTGGCCAGCCAAAAAGGAAAATGAATGGTTAGTAAAACAGAGCGGGCTCTCATCCCAACCAGTGCCATCATTTGTCCCTGCCATCTGTAAAGATAATACTTTTTTCTTCCAGAGTCCTGAATGAGCTGGAACCCTCCGAATTCTTCAAGTATTACATAATATAGGAAACACATAAAAAAAAAACTTAATGATAATACAAGGAGGATCTTTATTAGAATCATTGGCCTAGCATTTTTGAAAAGTAGAGGGCTGGCAAAAATATGAATACCACCTCACAACGCATAGGCTAAGGGAGTTAGAGAGATACATAAGCAGAATTTAACTTGAAGATGACATGGTTTAACACTACACTATAAAATGCACCAAACACTTGTAATAGCATCCTTCCTTAAAGAATTCACTTTTCCTCTTTCTAAACATTAAGTATTGAAGGAAGTCTAAAGTGAGAATACTTAACTAAATGTGACCTACCCAAAGAGAAAACTTCAACCCCTATATTTCGAAGCTCTCTTGCTGGAATTTCCACTTCATCCTGGGATTTGCCATCAGTAATAATAATTGCCACTTTAGGAAAGCCAACTCTTGCTCCAGCAGATTCCGTGAAAGTATTTTTAATTAAGTAATCAATGGCATCCCCTGAAGTGAAAAAGAAACATGTTCATTCACTCCTTACCCCACAACTTTGCCAAAATCAAAAACTTTTTGATTAATTTCAAAATTATTTAACATAAGAAAATTGTGCAAACAGGTATTTCATTCATTTTCAACAAGAACAAAACTTGTAAAACATACCCGTCATTGTGTTGCCACCTTTGTATGGAATTTTTTTAATTGCAGCAAGAAGCTCATCTGTTCGGTAGTACTGATTTAAGTTAAATTCGGTCCTGGTATCAGAGCTGTACTGAACAACTCCAACCCTTGTCTTTTCTTCTCCAATGTCAAAAGCAGACACAAGAGCACCAATAAAGTCTAAAATATACTTAAAATTATTTCTTCCCACACTCCATGAGCCATCCACGAGAAACACTAGATCAGTCCAGGCACTGACAGAGCATTCTGAAATACATTTGATATATTTTTAAATGATGTATTCTTAACTCTACCCATCCTTAAAGAACAAATTAACATTGCAAAACTTAAAGAATACAAATTAACATTGTAACAACATTAAGTTCTCTACTTAAGTCATTTTGTTGATCAGAATATATTCACATTGTTCACCTACAACTGACATGCACAAAAGAACATTTTATTAATATACACAGAAGCACTTTCGGTGACTTTATTAAGATGCATTTATGGAACTATATGGCTCTAAATTACTATATACGACATTGAGCAAGAGAGATAAATAGATACATGACCTACTCTCCAAGAGCATATGACCAAAATATTCATGCTATTAACCTATTTTTATAAACGACATCCTTCCTCTTTTCTCCAAGTACAAATTACACAAAACATCTGGGAAACACAAAATGAGTGTGAGCAGTGTCTTCATTACTTGGTATCTTGCAATAAATACAAAACAATTGCTGTCCTATTCAAGCAGATGTAATTAAGTGGAAGAAAAGAGAAAATCTTTTAAAATTCTCCTGCATTTTACAATGTAATTGTCTAAAGTTTGCAGTTGGTTAGTCTAGAGGGTTAATAGAGTCTAACAGAAGCATAGGGGCACCTGGGTGGCTCAGTCGGTTAAGGTTAAGTGTCTGCCTTTGGCTCAGGTCATGATTTGGGGTTCCTAGGATCAAGCGCTGCATTGGGCTCCCTACTCAGCCAGAACCCTGCTTCCCCCTCCCCCTCTGCCCCTCTCCAAATCCACCCCCGCCCCTGCTGAGCTCTCTCTCTCTCTCAAATAAATAAATAAAATCTTTTTTTTAAAAAGAAGCATAAATATGATGCAAGATAGTCAAAATATTTTATTGTCCTAATTATCAGTGTATTTAAGTTTGACAATTTATTTTTTTTTAATTTTTATTTATTTATTATAGTCACAGAGAGAGAGAGAGAGAGAGAGAGAGAGAGGCAGAGACATAGACAGAGGGAGAAGCAGGCTCCATGCACCGGGAGCCCGATGTGGGATTCGATCCCGGGTCTCCAGGATCGCGCCCTGGGCCAAAGGCAGGCGCTAAACCGCTGCGCCACCCAGGGATCCCAAGTTTGACAATTTAAAACCCACTTTTACAAAACAAGGAGTAGAAAAACATTTCAATTCAAATGTAAATAATGCACATTATACCCTTAAATTTTTGAAATATAATGATTGGCTTTTATAAATGAACATCATATCTTTCCTTTTCTCTGCAGTCAGAAGGAAAACAGGCTGATTTTCACGAAAATCTGTATTCAAAAGACAACACTAAGTGAATTTTTTGAAGATGTTTTTATCCTTATAAGTCAGTTGGTGAATAATAAAAGAAGTATTTGGCTAGGAAGAGAAGGAAAGGGTCCTGGAAAATTTTGCAAGCTAAGTATAAGTTGCATGTCTAAATAATTTTTGCACACCATTTAATGGGCCCATTTAAGTCTATTGACTAGTCAATATTTGGTATAATGCTTTGACTTAGAATAAATATCGATGGTTCAAGGAAAATATTAGCATTATAATTGCATACTATAAAGTTCATTTCAGATTATTAGACATTAGAAAGAATGATAAACAGGCATTTGTAGAGGAAAACTCCTGATAAAAGACAGTTTGTATTCAAATCCTTTTATAGTCATCCTGGGTCACAAATCCAACTTTTATAAGGTGGCAAATTAAAATCCAAGAATCCCTGTAAGTGTCCACCCCATAAGTCAGACCAAGCAATAGAAGACATAGGAGGCTAGAAATTACAAAACCTAGTCTGAATAAAATTCCTTTTGTTTGGTTACAAGTGCATCAAGGATCATTGTGTAACTTATTTTGTTTGGGGTTGGGTTCTTACTTACATATTATAAAGAACTTGGTAAACAGTGTTTTTCATACCTTTTTTCTTTTCTAATTTGCCTCTATGACTGTGGGGATGGAATAATAATAGAGGTAGTGCGAGAATGTATTAGAATGACCAGGGACATCGTTTCAAACTGCATAAGACTCCACTCCCATCTCTCATCCCACTGATTCACAGTCGCCACCTCCCAAACATCATCCTTGGAAAATGTGTACTATTCTTTAGATGTGTTAAGACCAACTTATTACCAGAGATGTCTTAAACAGACACTGAAAATGGTGACACTGCCATCAATGAAAGGTATATAAATACCCAGAGATGGGCATAATTAACATATCCATAGATTTAGAAATAGATTTTTATGGCAAGAGTTTCTTCAAGCACAAGGAGTTTCTTCAAACACAAGGAGGGCATCTCTCTTGTGTTCCAGCTTTATATCCCTCATATACCCCTATTTCTATTGGTCTTTGAGAAATGAGTTAAGTCTAGAGATGAGCTGTTTTTCACCTACTCCCAAAATCTTGCAAAAAAAAAAAAAGTGGACACACACCAATTCAGTTTACTCCCAGTAAAATGAATATTTAGTAAATAGAATGAAAAATTGACTAGAAACCCAGAATGTAGGTAGTATAACTGTTTAGTCATATATTACTATTATTTTTCTATATTCCTTCTAGACAACACCTATAGAAATTAACAGGGAATAAAGTCAAAGTATGCGTATAGTTGGAACATTTCCTTTATATTACATTTATGAGTTTTATAAAGCCAAGCAAAAATATTAAGAGAAATACTTACTTTGTATCTCTGGTTTTCCAGGTTTCTTCTCCCCTGGCTTTGTGGGACCACCTGTTTGAACTGAGTCAAAACCCTATTATTACAAAAATAAATGAACTCATACAAATACTTCTTTAAAAAAAATATATATATATATTGTTTTCCACCACTGTCTTTCAAATGTATGATCCATGCCCAGCTGCTCAGAGAATACTTCCAAATAATCAATGCCTTGCAAATAAATTATTGTTAATGATATTTTAGATATATTTCAAAAAGACATTGACATTGTTGCTTAGTAAAGTTTAATATTTTTGATAGTTTTCACTCATAACTTTCCTGCTGCTTCCAGAGACTACGGTTATAAATCGAGAATGAATTAACATCCACTAATGACTAGGATCATAGGAAGGAATAGTTTATACTGATACAAAGTAACTCTGCATAACAGATTAAATCTGAAAGTTGGAGAAATCTTCTGCGAAATAAAAGGCAGAAAAGTACTTTATATGTGTGCTTACTTGTTAATTGTCCTATAACTGGAACACTCTCTTCTACTTCATCATATGAAGTGATTGTTACCACATACTCTATTTCAGGTATAAGGTCTGATAATAAAGTTTCAGTGGTACTAGCTGCAAGGGTAAATTCTTTAGTGGGCCCATCTGGAAATATAGAAAGGAAAATATGAATGCAATAAAATATCTTTCACATATAACGTAACACATTATAATGAAATTCCCAGATATACTCAAAATCTAAAAAATTAAATATATATACATTTCTACAGAACATCTAAACATTATCTTCTTTTATCTTCTAAAACCAAAACTTTGAAATGCAGTAAGTGGACTGGCATAACCTTTACTTATGATAATAATATTCAATATTTGTTCCAGGACTCAAGGATTCCTCTGGAATAAAGATACACCAGAATATCAAGCCCAAATCTCCCATTGTTTCTCAAGGTGAATGGTAGATAGCAAAATTATTTCACAAATAAGACTTAAAACAGAAAATAATTTAACTTTAAATTATGTGCTGGAGGAGAGCGAAGAAAGGGAGGATGAAAATCAACTCAAGAACAAACACCATAGGTTAAAGTTAAGCTATAGTGGGAAGCGGTCTGTGTGGAAGCAATGCATTTTCCATTCTCAAATGGTGGCATACAGTAATGGGTAATCATAGTCCTCTGACATGACTTAACTAGATACCAAGTATTTCAAAACACACTGTCCTGAGTATATACTTATATATTGACAGTTATGTACTCCCTTCTAGATTATGTTCATTAATTCAATTAGGAAACAATAGTTCCTAGGGAGTAAGTGCCTGCTAGGATTTTTAATTATACTAAATTTTCATCAAAACAGAAATAATCAGGAAAGATAACAGGTAGTAAAATAGAACCCTGAGAAACATTCCCAGTTTTTGTGTGGAGCATGCAGAATCAACAAAGGCCCCCACAGGACAAGACACCAGGGCTTTATTGGGTACCAGTTTGGGGAGTACAGGAGTCAGGAATTCCAACATATGGAAACTGATAGAACTATTTTCCAACAGCTTCTTTGCTTTGTGATGAATGAATTAGTTAACTGCAAGTACATTTGGGGAGAAAAGATTCAAAGAAGAAAAAGTAAATTCTTGACCCTTAAGTTCCCAGATCATACTGAAAAATTTCTTCCCAACTCCTTGAGAAATTAGTATTTAAAATCATTAGTATTTTTGGAGGCTATAAATATTTAAACAGAGCTGTAGTGGAAAATTATATTGACATCATCCCTCTCTACTATCGGCCAGATGAGATATCTTCCTACCACCTGACCAGTGCTAGTAGAAATGGTAATTTTCCCATTCCATGTTAAAACTAAAAGTTAATCAACAGAGATTAGTTCTCCACACTTGAGCAACTACATAAACACCAAAGATAACTCCTGAGAACAACCAAAACAAGATGGGGTTTTGTGTTGTGTTTCAAAGATTCTTAGCCTAGGATCTGTGGAATCACCTAGCCAAAGTAAATTCTTGTCTTCCACCATGGCAGCTCACCATTATTCCAGAATAATGCTTCCTGAGTACTGAAATGTGTAGGACATTGGGTAAGGCATAACAACTCACTTCGTCACCTGACACTTTATTTTTTTTTTAATTTTTATTTATTTATGATAGTCACGGGGGGGGGGGGGGGCAGAGACACAGGCAGAGGGAGAAGCAGGCTCCATGCACCGGGAGCCCGATGTGGGATTCGATCCCGGGTCTCCAGGATCGCGCCCTGGGCCAAAGGCAGGCGCCAAACCGCTGCGCCACCCAGGGATCCCACCTGACACTTTAAATATTAAAAAGAATAGAATTCTTTTTAATTCAAGAATATCAAGAAGCGAGAATATCAAGAAGCGAGAATTCTATCTTGTAAAATCAAAGATTACCAGCAATATTCTGATCAGACAAAAAAAAGTCCACTTTTAATAGCACCAGCTTAGCACAGCAAACCATTTTAATAAAGTTCAATACTACAAAAATAGTGAGTACTAGGCTGCAAATCTGGAGACCTGCATTCACCAAATATCTGACAACATCGTCTAAATTCCTAAGGTTTTCTAAATTTCAGCTTTCTCATAATGAAATGGGAGGAGAGAACACTGAGTTCTATCATCTTTGGTGTCTCCATTTTAAAACCCCAACATCTCAAAACTTACCTGTTGTAGGGTCCACTGTTATTCTGTAACCCACAATTGGATCAGCTGGTCTTGCCCATGACATATGAACAGTATTTTCATCTATTATTTTAAAATTCAAGTCTGAAGGTGGGTCAACTGCAAAAGAGAGAGTTGATATCAATTACATTTTCCGATGTCACAAAATGGTCAATTTAATCAATAAAGAATTGTGTTGAGCAAAGCTTACTAAAATTGTCTTTGCATAAATTTGTTTCCAACAAATATAGAAGATATCTTGTTGGATAAGAATAAAATTAAAAGCTGACAAGATATGACAAAACATTAGAGAGTATACATATTACAGAGGACAGCACAAAACACTTTTGATTCTTGAGTTGCTAGGTCATCCAAGAATGGCCAGCAAAATCAAGCATAATAGAAACATATTTGGATACAAATACATACAAATACAATGAAATCACAGATAATAACCACATATGCAAACAATTCACATAACAATTAAAGGGATCGCAATACATGCTGAGAGCATTTTGAATAAGCATGCCAAATCACAACCTGCTTATAACCATAGAAGTTAATTTAGAACATTGACATAGTACTTTTTTTCCCATCATGCAGAAAAGAATCAATGATATTTTTGGTTCATTCTCTGCATCATTGTCTTGCTATTAATTTTTGTTTGATAAATCTCAATCTGTGCAGAGATGAAATACGAAAGTTAATGAAAGGGAGAAATCATGGGAAATTTAGCACTGTTACGTTGCACAAGGAAATATACATTTAAATGTATATTCACATTGACATAGACAATATTCAAAAATAGTAATAGGGGATGTTATAATAATTTATAAATATATAAAAAATATATCCCAGATGTTTATAAAACTATTATTCCGCCTGTTTACACCAATATGCTGTATGTTTGCAAGGTGTAAACCAACACTATTATTTTCTCCTTTGCAGCAGGTATACTCCATACTAGAAGTGGCATTTTAAACTAAAATGCCAGTATGGTCCTTTACAAAACAATGGTTAATTATGAAAAGACAACATCAAACCATATATTCATGGACATTTATTTACAGAACTTAAAGAAAACAGCGAAGAAGGATCAGCGATCTGAAGACATGACTGTGCATAAAAACTTGGAGAAGTCAATGACAGGAATAATTGAAAAGTACAGAAAGAAATAGTTTACATACAAAACTATACAGCTTCATGCATGTGTCAATGAAATGTTGACTTGTTTTTAGTTTCCCACAATGAACGAAAGCCTCCATGTACAATAGTCATTACACAAAGACGTTTCAGAAATATTTTATAATGATATTCTCTCTGCAATGTTCATGCCTCATCATGCAGCATTGTACTGACTCACTGTCAGTGCATGGTCAATGCATTATAAATCACTACACTTGAAGTAGGTCAACAAAGCAAGATGACTTTCAGCCATACTCTCTCTTAATAGAGTATTTAAGTCTGAAAGTATTCCTTGTGAGTCAGATTCTTTGCATCTCTTTTGAGGGATTACAATCTTCTTTTAGGTTTTCACAGAGGTCAATTGAAATACAGTAGTAGCTTTGAAACATGAGTCACACAATTTAACTGGGGTTAGGGATTGATGTAATATTAACAGCACATTTTAATGAAAATAAAACAAATTAAGCAAACATTTGCTTTGATGAACTGCTGCTTCCAACTATAGGAGATGGCTTTTTATTTTCATTGGATATACTAGCAGAGGAATGAATGTTATTTTCTTACTATCCATACACAGGCAGTGAGATTAGACTATTAATCTACATGCATAGCTTAATTATTCCACATTCTGCTGTCTGTAATCATATTGCAATGTTTAGCTGTAGTCATCACTTAGTATAACAAGCATGCAACAAATGTTAATAGAACAAGAGGTATTAAGAATATCATTATAAAATATTGTTCTAGTAGCAATGGCTCAGGACAAATTTAATGCAAAGGCAGACGCAACTGGCCTGAGCATGCTTTTAAAAAAAAAAATCAGTACATGGAAAAACAGTACCACCAACCTTGCAAGGAAATTGACCTGAAGCAGCAGACATTAGGTTAAAACTGCTGAAGGGCAGCAGCGGCCCACCTTGTTGGTTTCCAAATGACCAGGATTCCAGAAAAACTGAAAAATTGACTGTTGGGAAAAGTCTTTAACATTTCAGAGGATTTTAAGGTGTTCATAGAAACTCAGATGTGGTACTTGGGAATCAAAAGAAGGAAAGAATGGCCAACTAGCATGTGTACAACAGAGAGCCCACTCCACTTTTCTTCCTGCCACTTATAGCGTATGTCAAATCTTTCAGGCTGGCCACTCCATGTATAGCATTTTTGTTTGTTTGTTTCATGAAAAAGATAACAAAGCAGGAGTGAGTATGGACCCATGTCAACTTGAATCGATGCAAAACGTAATTCTCATTAATTTTGAAAATCTTTTCTTTTGTATAAAAATCATTCACAACTGCCATTGCATTGTCACAAGCAGTGTCTATGTTCCCTGAAACAATTAAGATGCCAGAATATTTCAATATGACCTATCTATAATGGATTATAATTGCAAGGAGCCATAGTTGCATAGAATGAGAATCTGAACCAAGAGAAGTAGAACTCAAATTATAAAGAAATAATAAAACAATCAGATATATATTCAAAAAACCTGAACCTGAATACTGAAAATGAAATGACTAAAATTTTAAGCACTCATAACTCTAGTAGTTTTAATTTCCCACTTAGGAATAATGCTTTTTCTTGTCAATAAGCTATGCTATGCTATGAAAACTGCATTCTGGTGATACTTTTGTCACATAAATTGGCAGGATCTGGGACTTTCTGAAATGATAATTACAGCTAGCATTTTCTGAGTGTCTACTATACAATAGGCAGAGTACGAGTCACTTTATATAATCTCTTTTTCTTCTCGTAACAATCCCGCATAATGTACCCTGTTACCCCTGTTCCACACATGAGTCAATGAAATTCAGAGTGGTTACCACAGAAAATAAGCATCAAAACTTTGATCCCATAGTCAGACTCCAGAGCATACAATGTAAAGAAGAAACATCTGAGTGAATGACTAACTTTAGAAAGCAATATTTGTACATAAGTGTCTATTAATATATACCTATATATTTTCTACTCTATAAAAAAACATTATTTGATGCCTGTTAAATAATAAATACATGGTATTCAGATATTTCCAGTTCAGATACAGATAGAATTTAACAAATTAACTTTACATGCTTTGTTTAAAACTAAAGTATCTATCTTGGTATATATTTTGTAAAACAATTTTTTTCATTATGGCAACCAAAAGCAAGTCTGCCAACTGTGCAGAGATAATGGATGGATGAAAAGATGGACATATGGGAGAATAGTCTAATAAGTTTTGGTAACTTATAAACTATGTTAAAGATAAAGCAAAACATACTACCAAAATACCATCTTGATGAACTAGTAAGATCTTTTAGTCTGATCTCTGTGATAACAACACTGAAAAGGATACTACTCTAACATCAGAAACTTATAAAAGTATGCAAAGAGTGGTTTTATTCTATGCAATTGGTATTCATTTATATCTTACATCCAAAGCTAGTGTAAGTTGAATGATCTTTGCCATGACATATTCATTTCATTTGTGTTTGCAAGATACCAAAAATAAATAGTGGAAACAAGTAATGGATCAATGTGTTCTTTCATGGTTGACCAGTTTTCAAGCAAGAAAGAAGCACAGTGTAGGTAAACTACCACTAAATCAGGACAAGAAAACCTGGGTTTCATCTGTAACTTGTTCTGAAGTAATCACATTAGTTGACTGAGTTATTCAGGCTATCTTCCTCATTTTCCCATTTGGAAATGAGAAAATCAGAATAGATGATCCACAAGTTTCCCTATAGTCCAAAATTTCTATTATGACACAGTATTAACAGGTAAACATAGACACTGAATTAAAATTAAAACCCTGTTTTTCACAAGACATGTTCATCTTGAATTCTAGAATTTCTATGCTATGGCTAAAAATTACAAACACTGAAGGCAAAAAAAATCATTTCACCCTAATTTCCATAAGACAAAAATACTATATTATAAAAAATAAAGTTCCTTGTCTAAGCAGATAAAAGGAAAATCACAGGAAAGGAAAATCACAAGATGAGGGTGGTACCACTGTAAAAAAAAAAAATGAAGATGCAAAAAGTGTATGCCAAATCCTTTTAATTAGTATCATAAAAGGTACTGTTTTCAACATATAAAAATTAAGTAAATAGAAATTGGTTGGAAAACAGTATAAATATAAGAGTTCAAGCATGATGTTGTAAAAGGGAAAGAGAAGTAACTATTACCATTTTACAACTAAGTTCCAAATGACATAGCAGGAAACAAGGGTGACTGTGGAAAGATTGAAATGCCCCCCAAAATTTCCAAGAAAACTTCTTTCTAGCCATTGTCCCCAGGAAGGTCTTGGCCACAAATTTTGTTAGCCCTTCACAAGTTCTTGGGACCGCTTAGTTGGTAGTTAACACCCAAGCTGTGCCGTCCAATACAGGAGCCACCAGTCACAGGTGGCTCTCAAGCACTTCAAATGGGGCCAGTTCAAAATACACTGCAAGTGGAAAATACATACCCAGTTTCAAAGACTTAGTACAGAATTGTAAAATAGCTCACTAAAAAAATTTTATATTGATTACATGTTGAGGTGATAATACTGTGGATATAGTAGGCTAAGTTAAATATACTATAAAGAATAATTTCTCCTGTTTCTTTTTCCTTTTTTAATGTGGCAACCAGAAAATTTTAAGTTACACATGTGGCTTGCTTTTGTGGCTTATAATATATTTCTACTCGACAGTACCAAACTAGAGAGCTAAGCCCCCCAAAAATGAATCCCATTAAAATAAAATTATTAAATGCTGACCTAAGGAGGTGGGAGACAAGAAAGTCACAGTTTAAGAAAGCCAGAGTAAGAACTATACCAGACTGAAAAGATAAAATGTGAGAAATACGGAAATAATCAATAATATAGACAGTAAAATGTTCTCTCTTTTTTTATTATTTCTGTATAGTTGACACACCATGTTAAAATGTTCTTTTTAAGAGCACTTTGCTAACCAGCCCATTATCCAATTGAGAATTGATTTTTTCCACTTACATCATTTCCAACCTAATTCTTTTCCTAAGAATTCTCAAATCTTTCTGATTTTCAAATAACTATTTTCTTAACGAGCAATAAATGGGCCACTTCAGTGAATTATCTAAAAATATCTTTGGTAGGGCTTCCAGAAGTTCCTCAAATAAAATTCCTTCCTACCAACGACATAGAATTAAAGGCAACCTCATCTGAGTATTACTTCACAGAGGTCACTCTGAAAAGCCTCTACATTCACACAGTATTGCTCAGATAAGAAGAGCAGGAAATTTCTAACTTTTCTAAGCAGGCCACACATTTTGGAACTTCTGTGTTTTCTCCTAATCTGAATTTTTTTTTTTTTTGTACCTGCAGTTCTGAAATGGAAAATCAAACACAACAGAAAGTTTTAAAAAATCTCAATGTTGTCATGAGACAACTCTACTTTCCCACAGCCTCTAAAAAAGTGCGACCCACCCTGGAACTCCCACAGCTGCCCCATGCCTTTCTTTTCTCCCTTAACTCCATCAGGAGCATTTTTTATTGAAGAAAAAAAAAATTTAAGATGTCTGTTATGGTATTACCTGATTTACCTTGCAGAACAATAATTCTAGTTTGTCAGGTCTCTAATGATACTGGAAGCCACACGGCAGCTCTCACTAGGTTACTACACAGAAATAACTTTTTAAATAAACACTGAAGAATTAGGGCATCAAGTGCACACAACAAAAAGGATATAAAGTGAGGTTGAAAATCTAGCAAAGATCCTTCATTTTCTCCAGGTCAGAGTCGTTTTTGCAGACCTGGGGACCACAACACCATGTCCCTGCCCCTGAAGGCCTCCACTCGGGTCCTATGCATAGAGGTAAGAGGGGAGGCCCGGAGACCCTGGCTTGCCCGGCGCCCCTTTGCTTCCTGGGTTGGAAACTTTGGCGCAGACGCACGCAACCTGTCTGCACGGGGCTGGGTCTGAGCCACGTTCCTCTGAGCCCCGCAAACCAAACAGGGACAGCAGCAGTGACCCTGGGCCAGGAGAACACATTCTGGGTCCGGATCTCTGCCTGCCACCCACCCCCTTGGCGGCCTGGCTGCCACCTCATTTGCCTGCACCGTCCGCCTCAACTGCTGAGTCCCCCCACAAAACACACAGAGGCGCAGAGCCGGCACTGTGGCAGTCCTTTATTTCATGCTGTCACCGAGGTCGCAGCCCCGAGCCAGGTGGTGGGGACACCCACGCGAGCGAGCGCGCCCGCGCTCCGGGGCTCCAGGGTAGCAGCACCACGAGGCGGGAGTCCCGTGCGCAGAGCCGGGTGCAGCTGTCGCCCCCTCCCGGACGGCAGGTCCTCTCGGAAGGCAGAGGGGTAGGTGGCAGTGTGGACAGCACACCGCAGGGACAAGCGCAAGGAGACCACACAGCACTGCACGGGATGGATTAAGCAGAATACGAAAGAGCTGGACCTGAGAGCCGGACCACGGACAGACCTCGGAAGGGGGCGTTTCTCGTAGAGGAGAGAAACATCCGGAGAAAACACGAAGTACAGGGAAAACAGAACAAGCAATAGTGGCAAGATTTTTTTTTTTTTTTCCTTTCTAGAATGCTGCATTGTCGCTGAGGGAGGGGGAAGGAGGAGCATTTTACCTTCTGCCTCGATGGAAGACAGGAGCAGGGCCGCGCCCAGGGCGGCAAGCGCTGGGGGAAGCCCGGTCCGCATGCTCGGCCTCCGGCCTCCGGCTCACAGCCGCATGAAGGGATCTGCGGGAGGAAGCGATGACGGTGTCAGAACCGGGTCCGGGCAGGCCTGGGACCAGGTTAGGACTGGAGCCTGGGCCCGGGCCAGGACCCGAGCAGATCTGCCTTAATAACCGCAGGGCCCGGCCTCGCATATAATGGGCCTATTGTGGAGCTGTGGAAGTCAAGTTCATCCACTGCAGTTCAATCATGGCACTAAGAGGGATTTCAAGTTTAAAGAGGGTCCTGTTTTCCCCGAGGTTGGTCCTGCTTAGCATCCCCGGGTGACGGCCTCACTAGGCCCCACATGACTTCATCCTGCCTTGGTGATGGCTAATTCAGAGGTCATTTTATCCCTGACTCAACTAAATGTCTCTTCCAGCTGGGGATTTTATTTGGCCGGCAGCTTTTTCCTAGCTGCTGAACTCTTTAGGTAACTGTACTTTAGTGGTCTCGGGGTAATTTGGAAAAGTATAATAAACCTCTTTTACTCTTTTTTTTTTTTCATTTTGTTCTGCCTACAAATATGCAGCTCTTTAAGGTCTGAAATGGATTATACAGAAATATGTAAGGCCCAAATGAAACCTGATCCTACTGCTAGCAGCTTTCTCCTCACATCTGATAAATCCTTTATCCAAGATGAGGGGAAAACAACTCTAAAATACCTAACAAAAAAAAAAAAAAAAGGACAAGCAATAGAAGAGACAAGACACTCATGTCTGTTTTCCCAAGATATTTTTTTATAAAAATTCTCGGTAATAATTAATATTTTCATTTAACTTATTTTCACTTCACTTATTCCAGAAGATTATAGGTATATATGCTCCATAGGAGAATTGTTCCGTTCTGATTTTTCCTGATTCTGTAACTAGGTTATTAATTCCCTAAAGACAAAGAGTCTTATTCATCTTTTGCGACTCCCAGCACACAGTAGGTGCTTAATCTATGTTAGCAGAAGGGAATCTTCTAAAACATTCTAAGGTCCAATCCAGAGACAAAAGCTACTAGCAATGAACTGAACTGGGAAGCCTGCCAGAGGCAAAACATAAAAAGAGAGTTGACTGTGAAGTACATAAATTATTGTAAGGCAACAGACGAAGCCGCTTGAAAAACGAAGTCCTGCTTGGGAATCCAAAAATGAGCCAAAGGTCGAGCCCTCTTTGAGAAAAGAAACTGACAAGCTCCAACCATGCCCTTCCAAATTATTGGCACAATGTATTAGGGCATCTTTCCTCGGCCTGAGTGTAAATTGCATTTTAAATGTCTGATGAGCAGGCGTGCCAAATTGCCCGGAGCTCCTTTTTATGAAGCCAAGATTAAAATGTTGGCGCTGCTCTGAAGATTCAAGGGCTCCAGCGATTTCTTTCTTCCTAATTAACAGCTGTTTGACATTTCTAACCCTCTTCCACCATCGGTGAAAAGCAGGAGGTGAGACTGGCCCATTGTTCCCATCAGCTGGCCTTAACTTTGCTACAATAATTTCCAAGTCAGTTGGCAGTCGTGCTCGCGAAAAGTTAAAGGCTGACAATCGACCCATCAAAATGCTGCGTGCAGACTTTTTTTTTTTTTTTTTTTGTAAAACTCTGAACTCTTCACAAAAACCTTAACAGCGCAACTGCTTTTGTCTGGGTCTAGAGCGCCACCTATTGGCTGCCTGACTCAGCGGCACGGATGAATCCCGATGCGCCCGGAGCATCGGAACGTAGTTCTCTACCAGCCTGCCAGTCATTCCCTCCATATGTTTCATTAAAAAAAAAAAAGTTTTCTCTCCTTTTAGCCAAACCATTTATGTGAATGCTTAGATCAGTGCTTCATTGAGCATTCTCAGACATAAATGTCTGAAAGCGGCCACCCCTACATGTCCGCAAGGATTTCCTTACATCACCCTCGTGAATGAAGTGAGCCAGTTGCGGGGGGAGGTCTTAAGGGACGGGTCTCCTTCCACCAACGTGCCTCCTCCCCCTCCCCGCTGGAAAAGACCAATTCTTTAACTCCTGGGTCCAGTTAAAAAATAAAATGACACCTCCTCCCACCCCGCGGGGTTCCTCTAGATCCCGAGCGCATCACCTAACCTCCTCTTTTACCCACTGCGACCTTGACCTTACGTAGCCAAGGGCGAGTTTGGCGCTCATTTCCTTTCCTGCACGGTGCCTCCCCAGTACTCCACATATGTGACAGTGGGGTCACAAAGTCCAGGCTGAGGCAGAAGCAGGGGGGAGGGAGGGGGCTCTGGGACGCCTCGAAAGGGTCACCTTTCCCTAAGGACACTCGGTTTGAGGTACCTCTTTTGCTCCCTGGCTTCGCGGCTCGCTCCATAAATGATCCCGGCGCCCCCTGATCTTTATACTATGTAGGATTTGGGATGGAAACTACTTTCAGGGTCCCACGGACCCGGAGTAGAGAGAGCCCCGACCAATGCACTCGGGACGAGGTCGGGAGGGGGGAGCTTTCTCCAGAAGTTGGGAAAGTCGGCCAAGGCTGAGTCCCCGGAGAGCTGGATTCACCCACCATCTCAGATGTTTTGAAAAGCAAAGGAGCCAGAACAGTCGACTAGGAATCTGCCTCAAGATGCCACACACACCCGCGCAGCTCCGATGAGCCGCAGAGCGCTCGGCCGTTCCTCCAAAGAATTCCGCACCCTGCGTCACTAACATACCTTCCCAGCGCCGGGGCTGCACTACAGCACCCCGGGGAAGCTGCGGCCAAGAGACGACGAGGTGGCCGCAGAACCCGGGCACCCTTCGCTGAAATCCGCGGCATCTATGGATGAAGGTCCCCTCCCACCCTGAACAGGGTGCTTCACGCACCCCCAGCCGCCCTGACGTCCGCCGGTCTGAAAAGCTATAGTTCTTTCTCCCCCAAAGACACAATGAATCCCAGAACCCCCAGGACACCCGGCAAATCTCGGGCACGGCTCCACTCTTGCGAGTCCAAACGGTTCTGGCCCGCGATCTTTGAAAGGGCTTGGGGCGAAGCAGGGAACGGACTAGGTGCACGTTCCCCTGGTTACCTCGGCGAGGTGTGCGGAGAGGCACAGGGCTAGAAGCCGGACCAACCTGAGGCGGTGGGCACCGAGGCAGCGGCGGCGGCAGCGGCTTCCCGGCGTCGACCCCCGCCCCGCGCACGCCCGGCGGTCGGCCGCCGCGCTCCTGCAGCACCTGGCGGCGGCCGGGAGGTGCGCGGCCGCAGGGCCGCCCGGGAGGCGCAGAGGCTGGGGATCCCGGGACGAGCGGCGGAGGCTGCCCGCGCGCGGACGCGTCTGCGACGGCTCGCCTGGGCCGAGTGGGAAGAGGCTCCGCGCCGCGGGCTACTTAATAGAGGGCTGTTCCCCGCTCTCAGTTTACTCGGTTACGAAACGCCTGAGAAGGTGGACGGCTGCCACGGGGTGATGTATGCTCCTCCGGCGGTGAAGGAGGTCTACTTTTGGGAACGTGTGCATACTTCCAGCATTCCTTCGGCGTGAGGTGGCGAGCCCCGTAGTAGCAGTGCCCCGCCGGGGAGGGGGAGGGGGAGGGGGGACGGGGACGGGGAGGGGGCGGGGAGGGATGCAGCGACGGGGAGGAGGAAGCGAGGAGGGGGACAGCCGCGGTCGGGTTCGCTGCCAGGGGAAGCCGCGCGCTCCTCTGCTTGGGGCGGGCTGGGGAGCTCGGGTTTCCCTATCCTTGAGATTTTCTTTAATGAATTTATTTTTTTTCTAAATTAAGAACAGTAGGAGGGAGGGAAGCGACTCTTCTATTCAGAACTGCAAAAATGTGTGACCGACCCCCACCCACCCTTGCCCCATCCCCCATCATCACCACCTACACTTCCCTCCGCCACCCCACCCCCCGCTCCCTCTCCGTCCTGGGTGCACTTAAAACCGATTTACAGGGTTTCCATTAACTAACTGTCTGTGCACGCGGCGCGCCTTCTGTCTTTTTCAATCTCGGAGCGGCGATTGGAAACCCGAAGAGCAGCCCGCGCGGGCGCCGCGACCGGATGGCTTTCCCAGTCCTGTCTCGCTTCTCTGATGCTTTGGGACGGAACTGGGAGGCTTAATCTGAGCCAAGAGAGAGGGCGAGGGACGCAGGGAAACAGACCTAGGGATCTTCAGAACAAGAAGCCGCTCGAAACCAAGTTGCAATCACCGTGGAGACCCTGAGCATAACCGGGCCCCCCCGGGGGGGGGGGAGCTTGGACCAAAATCTTTGCCCTTAAAACCCCGCGGGGTCAAGGAGAAGAATGAAGCTAAGTTTCCCCCAACTGCCGAAGAGATGGAGGCTAAATGCGGGCAGACATTCCGCCAGCATCTTCTCCTGCCTACCGCCCCCCCACCGGCTCCACCCCGTTGGCCCCGAGCTGGGAGCCTGGCACTCGGGGTTGCCAAACGGTGCTGGGCGCACGGGAGGAAGCGCGGGGCTCCTACACGGTGGCGTCGGGAAAGCGCCCCGGGAGAGGTTCCGATTCCCCACGTCGGCGCCCTCGGCGCAAGCGCTGCACTTTTGGCCTCTAGACGTGCAGAGGTTAACCCTGCGAGGCTGTGCAACCCGGATGGAGGCGGGGGCTCGCGGGCGAACGCAGGAGCTAGGCTGGAATTGACCTCCCCGAAATAGTAAAAGCAGAGATTTTGTCACTAATGTGAATCTCTCTCCCTATTTGATCTGACGTCTGCAAATCTGGCCTTCCCTCCAACAGGCGCGATACCCTCTGAACTTGCCTTGAGACCGACAAGAACTTGCTGAGCGCCCTCGCTCCCGCCCCACCCCACACCCCCCCCCCGCCACCCCTGCCCCACTCACTGCTGCCTCCAGCGAAAGCCAGAGAAGACTGGGGTGGGGGGGAGAATGGGGGGGATGGGAATCTCCACCTCTGCACATTCCCTGAGTACACACGACCCACTCGAAGTCCAGCTGGGCTGCTCTCACAAAGAGCCCACACACGCGCACAGGGCGCAGCCTCTTCCCCCTTCAAACTCTCACAACCCGGGTTTCTGGCACAAGCCCCCAAGGCGGGAGCGCATCCCGGGCGTGCATAACCCGACGTGCACGACGCAGAGCGAGGTCACGAGCCCTTAACCCCAACCCGGGGAGAGCCGGCCTTCCCGCGGGCCAGCCCTCTACCCGCACCCTCACTCAGATTCCTTCCAACGGACGCCCGTGGGCTGGTGGCGGGCTCAGAGCCGAGGGGCAGAGATGTCCCGGCAGCCGCCCGCTGGACACCGGGTCGCGCTGAGACGCGCCCCGCAGACGCCCTGGCCTGCTAAGTGGCCTGGAGCCGCCAGGGACGCCCTTTGGGAAGCCGCCCCCCACTGTCTAGAAAAAGGAAAATTGCTGCCTTGCACGCCAGCCAAGGTTGCCTGGGGTTTGCATTTCGCCCAGGTGGTGTGTGTGTGTGTGTGTGCGCGCGCGCGCGCCTATGCTTTTCTTTATGTACTTTTGTTGTTTTTAATTTGTGATGGCAAAGTTGTTGAGTGGGGAGCAATGTAACCTGGGCGTTGTTATTACATGTTTTAAAAGAGTTCTCTCCTGTCGCTTTCACTCAGAGCTGCACTTGTATTTCTTAGCGGTCAGTCTCCCGCCAGGGAGCCATGGGGGTACCTCTTTCCTGTTTCTATGGCTTTATGGAGTGGGGAGGGGGCCTCCAAGAGCGCTCACTTTGGGCCACTCTCCAGCCCAGACTGGCGTCCAGAGGACCCCCGTGGCCATCCTCTATTAAGGCATTCTCTTGCTCAAAGACAGATTAAATGCATTAAAATAGTTGCTGCAAAGGTCTGTAACAAAACCACTGGCCTCAAAACACCCTCTGTCCCTCCAAAAAAGGATCTCTGGGCAATGCTTCCAAAGTAGGATGAGAGGAAGAGGCAGAGACACATCCACAAGCTAATCCAAGCACACCCATTCCCAAGGGACAGAAGAGCAACTCAAGGGTGTCCTAAGGGGTTCCTCAGGGGCCTTCCAGTGCGATGTCTGCACGGTTTGCCCGCCCCCCCCACACACACACACACACACGGGGGGCCCTTGTGCAAGCTAGCCTTCTACCATGGTTAAGTGAACAAATGGGTTAAAACACACACACTCACACGCCAAAAAAAAAAAACATGTAAACCCTCTTCCAATCTGCCCCCTTTTGTAGAGCGTCCAGTTCTTGACACCCCTTGGAATCCGTTAATGTTTGCAACAAACTGATATTTATACATTGAGTCAGAGCTGGTTGAATTTATTCAGTTTGGTTGTTTCTATGGCTTTTAGCCCCGAGGCTATCCCCGGGGGTCTCCCTCTCCTCACTCTCCCAGTGTTCTGCTCCCACCTCTTCTCCCTCCGACTCCTGGGTTCCCGGCGGGTCCCGAGCTTCAGATTCCTTGTCCGACAGCGCGATCTAGCGGTCAGCGCGAGCGCCGGCGCCGGAGGGCAAAGGCCCACACTGTAGCGCCACAGAGTTTTAAGTGAGTTTTTGAAAAATGTGTCATTCATCTGATTCCCAGGAATGGCTGAGAGCCGACAAGACTGCAGAACAACTTAGGAGGTGGCGTAAACTTTCTTTGTGGTTAACTAACCGCCTGTGGAAATTCTTGCCTGAAGCCTGCAGCAAGGTTTGGGTCAGGGGTGAACAAAGGAAGAGGTGCTACTTTCAGGAAGGAGTTCAGATTACAGGGTCATCCCTAGTTTATAAAAAGGCAAAAGCGGCCTCCTCGTTGGCTTGCTTGGGGTTAACCTAGCAAGCTTTCCTGGAGCGGGTGAGGGTGCTTCCCCCACAAGTTCTTGCTGAGAGATCTAGTGGGGAAGAGAAGGGGGCCCCAGGCTGAATGTGCATTGTTTGTCCAGTTCTGGGGGCTGTGTGTGGGCTGTACCCGGAGTGGACTCTAAGGGTCCTTGGTAAAGAATGTGTTCACAAGGTAAGAGTGTGAAGAGAAGAGGCAGTACTCTATCTACACTGATTCTCCGGGGTAGAGAGGCAGTGTATCTGAAGAGTCAAGAAGTCACATCAAAAATGGTGTATCTGAATCCTCTCCTTTAGAACCCTGTGCACTAAGTCAAAATGCACTTACTGTGCACCTTCCATGTGCCTGTACAATGACAAGCTCTGAGCTTGTCATTAAGATAATTAAGAGGAAAAAAAAAAGATAATTAAGAGGAGGCCTTGCCCTGGAAATTGTGCCAAAGAAGATCTGGGCCACTTGACACAACTTCACTGGCCCCCTCACAGCTCTGAAGAGTTTATGGCTTCAGAATGGATTAACATTAAAAATGAGAAGCAGTGGACAACTGCCCTCTGTGCTAGCAAAGCTGAAGAATCCAGAGACCAAAGCCATCGCTCAAGGAAGGAGGAGAGAAGGTACTGCACTCCTGCCTTCTTGACAGGTTCTGCTGCTTCAACAAAGAACTATTTCTGTGAAGTCTACAGGCTTTGTGCACACCTCATCCAGACCTCTCACTTGTCCTGAAACAATCTCTCCCTGTCAGAGTGTCAGCAACTTAGAGCAGAAAATGATAACTACATCATATGTATCCTCCTCCCCACGGTGGCTAGCTCAAAGCTCATGTGACCTCAAAAAGTGGTGGTTGCATGGAAAGCTATGAAGCCTAAAAAACAAAATAAAAAAACATCTGCATCCTAATACAGTATTTTCTTAGGATGAACCATTCAAATTTAATACAAGTCCAGTGATGATGGGAACTGATTATTCAGTTGGCTCTGACCTCCTTGAACAAACTGAAAGATACAAGGAAATAAATTCACTTAAGAATTAAGAAAGCAACCCTTTGTTACTTCATTTCCATCAGCTTCAATACTGGTCGAGTCATCCTTACCACCTCGGGGCTTGGAATCTATTTATTTTATAACCATCAAAGTAGCACAAGGTCCGGGATCAGTGAAGACCGCTGCTCTGTGTGTGGACAGTTGGTATGTCCGAACTGATATAAACTTTCAGGTTGCTGGAAACTACAAAAAAATCATAGGAAGTAATCTTTTAAGAATTGGTATTGGCCTTCAAATTCCCTATTAGGAAAGTGAAATTCGACAGTGATGAAATCACAGAAATTTCATTGGCCCCAGTTGGAGCTCCTGTGTAGGATAAAGTGTAACCAGACTAAGGCTTCATTGAGAAAGCATTTTTATACACTTTCTCCTTCATTCAGCTACATTTATGAAGCACAGTCACCCAGGTACTCAAAGCAGACTCAATCCCTGTCTTTGAAATGTTCTTAAATCCAACATGAAATGGGATGCGCCCTCTGGTGGAAAAGAGGGAAAGGATGGCCCTTATCTGATAGACTCCTTTAATCATTGGTCTTTTGAGCGTTCATTCAGCAAACGCTGTTACTCTAATCATGGTCGCTAGAAACTGCTGGGAATTTTTTTTAAGGCAGATCAAAAGAGGTCCTATCCATAAAAAACATAAATGTAGTAACAAAGGCCAGAAATAAACATAAAAGTCCAATGATTCAAGAGAGGTCTGGAGACAGTGTGTAATTGGAAGCTGACAGACCAACATGAAAAGTAATTTGGGGGGAAATCATGGTATACAGAAACAAGACAAATGACATCGCAGGAAGCAATCAACTCAACTCGTGATTCAGAACATTCTGCAGAAAAAAGCAATTTCTCCACAAACCAGTTGCTCTATAAATCAGTCTCTCCCAAACCCATGACAAGAAAAAAAGAGAGGAAAGAGTAGATTGTTACGAAAAAAAATATTTAGGAACCATAGCAACCAAATAATAACAATAATAGTTGTCAAGAACTATTCTAGGATCGGAAATTATATCTTACTTGCAAGCTAACAAGTTAACATACTACAGTTTCACACATGCTGGGAGAACACACAAGGAACCAGACCCAAAGGACTGTGTGGCTGACGGCAAGACCAGCAGCCAGCGTATCATCGTTTGTACGGGTTTTCCAGACCCCAGTTCCCGCAGGCTAGTGCAAAGAAGGCCCGGTGACCCTTCCATACACAGTGGGTTGCATTACGGGAAGAGGACCGGGCTTGGGGACACCATGCCTTTTCTGAGGGCAGTAAGCCTGCCTGACTTTTGCCCTGAAAGGAGGCATTATCTTTGTTACACTAGACAGTAAACAAACTTGCCCTTTGCTCTGCACAGAGAAATTACCTCTGAATTCTCAGGCCGCTGGAAGTGATCCTCAGCAAGTGCCCTGCTCCAAAGACATGCAGAAGCATGAGGGACCCCACGGAGAGATAAGGCAAGGCAGACCTGACAATAAGAACTGCTGCAAGTTCATGGAGGGGAGAAAGCAGGGTATGCCAAAGTGGTCCCTGAAGAATTTCTGGAGGAGGAGGACTTTAAAGGACTAGCAGTTAACATTCCGAGCACAAGATTCAAAACGAGATGTTGAAAAAATAGCAAAGGGACAGGAAATGTCTTGGGCAATAAATAAAGCAGAGCTGTTCTAGCAGAAAGTTTGTGAGCACGATGGAATAGCATTGGATCTTGGAAGTGGCTGAGGTTCTGGAATTTACTCCTTTAAAAATAATAATAACTGAGCAAATAATTGACAGGGTGTATTCCAGACACTGCACGAAACATTTTACATATAGTCAGTCCATGATACTTAATTCTAATCTCTATGCTATAGATAAGGAATTAATGCTCCGAGGACTCAAGTTACTTACTAGTTAATTTTGGAACTCACATCTGTGCTCAGCTCTCTGATATCTGAATTCATGGTCTTTTTTGGTATATTAAAATGAATGCATGTTACACAAAAGAATGATAAAAATCTTGTGTAAAAATGAATTTGGCAGTGGGGTTCACAGTGACTTGCTGAGAAAACAGCCAGCAGGCAAGGTGGGGGCAGCATCCAGGTAAGAGACTCAGAGGGTCCTGTGCTCAGAGCAGTGGCGTGCAAAGAGGAAGCTGACTGGTGTTAGGAAGTCAGGATGGGAAAATGTCTTCAAATGACAGAGCAAAGGGACGCCTTGGTGGCTCAGTGGTTGAGCGTCTGCCTTCAGCTCAGGTCGAGGTCCTGGAATCGAGTTCCACATGAGGCTCACTGCGAAGAGTCTGCTTCTCCCTCTGCCTAGTCTCTGCCTCTCTCTGTGTGGCTCTCATGAATAAATAAATAAAAATCTTTAAAAAAGAAAGGGGGGGTGGTACTGAGCAAAGTCAGATGACTGAAAGAATGATGCGCCATGGGAGAAATTAAGGAAATGCAACAGGCAAGCTAGTTTTAAGAGATGACAAAATGGCCTTACATATGACCAAAATCCTTAGAGGTTTGTTTTCCCCCCTAACCAAGAAAGTGTGGGGGAACTTTCTACTACATTTTATTAATATGTTTATATAAAATATAAATAATATCTCAGATTTCAATACAGATTTTTCTAAAAAGAGAAATCCTTCTCTATTTTTTGCCAGAATTTTGCAAAGTGTGAAAAACTACTGAAGAGTCACATTTGCACTCTGTGTGACAGGCAGTTGGTTATTCAAAGGGAAAACGATGGCATTGTTGTTCCTTGGCTCTCCTGCAAGCACGTTCATGGGTGGCTGAATACATAACACTGCATGTGATGCAAAAAGCATCTGGGAAATGCTTAAACAATTTTCTCCATCCTCCCCCTGTCTATGCTGCCCAAGTGCTAGACTCATCAGGCTGAAAGTACATAAAGTCCTCGCTCATTGTTTAAATTGAGAAAATCATTTCAAACTTTCACACATGGTCTAGGTTTTTTTTAAGTGTACTTTTATTTATTGAATGGCTTCTTTTCTTATATGTTTGGGTTTTTTCTGGGAGGCAATAACTTTGAGCAGAACCACTAACTACCCCCAAAATAAAATATTCTGATCTCCAATGTTAGGAACATTTAAGGCTGTGCTCACAACACAGAAGTAGGAAACTAAGTATTGAGATTATGTTTTCATTGGCACTCTCGAAATGAAGTCTTGTGCCTTTACTATTTTTATTGCTACCTACAAAGATGAAGTTGAAAGGTCTGGTCTTGCATTTTCTAATGGTGGTTGATGCTCATTCCCATTTGTCCACTGGAGCTAAGGTGAAGGTGAAGATTTCAGCAAATAATGGACTTTCACAATATGGCTATTGTGTGGGCTTTGTGATTGGAAATTCCTCCCCCTTTTGCCCCACTGCTCTACCATGGGGCTTGAGGTGACTATAGGAGATCTAAGCCAATGGATCTCAAGCCTACCTTCACAAAATAATCACTCAAGGAGTCTAAAAAAACTCCTGTACTGATGTCTGAGCATCACCCTTGGACCAATGAAATCTGTTCTTCATGGTAGGGCCTGGGCATCTGTACATTTTTGAAGCTGTCAGATAATTCTGATGGCCTGTGAGACTTGACACATGCCTATATAAGACAAGCCCCCTTTGCTATTCATGAAGTCGGTGCTAAAGCAGGCCGAGACCCCAACTACTATTTGGAAGATTAAGGGGAATCATCTAGTACCTGCAGGTCAGGATTGCCAATCACCTGTAGTGCTGGTCCCCAAATCAGTGCTCCAAGGAAGTGTTTAAATTTGGGTTCAGTGTTGCCAGCAGAAGTTAGAAAATTATTTTGACAAAACCAGCAAAATGAGGGACAGTTGACTGGCCAGGGTCATAGGGCTGGTGGTGCCACGGCCAGAACCAAACCCATCCCCACTTGCTTCCCAAGCCTCCACAACTCCTCTTTCATGTGACACTTGGAGAGAATCTGCTTCATTGTTGTCATTGGTTTTAAAGATTAAATCAGGCAAAAACATGGTCCAGTTTCATTTGCCAAAGGACACTCAAAATGATATTTATTTCTTGTTCTTACTAATGTAAAACCAAAGATGAGGAAAAATTTGGTTTATTTCCTCCATTTCCAATGAAAAGACTATAATGTATTTTACTGTATGTGTATTAAACAGGTGAGTTGAATACTTTTAGAGATAGAAATAAAATTGTACGGTAGGCCTCATCTATCTAATGATGTTAGAAATTATCAGAATGATAACAGAACTCTGATGATCTATTATAATGGAAGAAAGAGCAAAGGGGATAATGAGGAAAAACCAGCAGAATGTAAGAGCAATAGGGGTCTTAGAGTCATGTAACCTGCTGTGCCATTTCACATTTACAAAACCTGAGAGCAGAGCAGTTCAGTAGCTTGCTCGATGTCATGTTTCTATCATTGGTGCCAGGACTAGAATCCAGGTGCCAACTGCCTGGTTGGTCTTCTTTCCATTATTCTGCGTACCCTATTCTTGGGCATGTCATTAATTTTGCAAAACATGTTGGAACTCATTGCCTCACTACCTCAAGAACAGCGTTGGACTAGAGCAGTGGAAGCCTGCCACCTGTCACAGTATCTGTGCATCTGAAATCTTTTAAAGTTAAAGCAAAACAAAATTACCACCAATAAGCAGTGATATATGCATCTAGATATGCCTGGCCCACCCAGCACTTACCAGAACAGTAGGCAGAGCTGCTAATAAGGAGACCAGGTGCCTCGGAGCTGTGAGTTCCTGCTCCAGAGCAGGCAAGAAGGGAGGTAGCTTCGGTGCCTACTTGCTGCAGATATTGAAGCAGCACCAGAACAGTTGCACTGTGTTGGACTCGTGTCCTATGACAGGCAGTGTCTGCTTCCTTCCTGAGACCACCTTTGGGAATCCATGAGAACATTGGCACACCCACTTTTAATCTCTCCTCTCCTCTCCTCAAAGTGTCCACAGTTGGAGTTCTATTGCAACCAGAAGGGTTCTAATAGGGTGCCTGGGTGGCGCCGTCAGTTGAGCATCATGGCCATGATCCCAGGGTCCTGGGATTGCGCCCGGCATTGGCCTTCCTGCTCAGTGAAGAGCCTGCTTCGCCCTCTCCCTCTGCTGCTCCTCCTGCTTATGCTCTCTCTGTCAAATAAATGAATAAAATCTGAAGAAAAAGATGAAGGAGGAGGAGGAGGAGGAAGGTTCTGCTGCTAGCAACAGGGGACAGAAACTAAAACAGTCATGGAAGTCAAGAGATGGGCAGTCCACAGCTCAGACCATCACTTGGTCCATGAAGTCCTCAGACATGCAGGTTCTATCATTTTAATACTCCACGGATGAGGCTTTTATTTCAAGGTACTACATGGTCCATGTTCTGATTTAAGGTATGTCATACAAATTTTAGGCAAACGGAAAAAAGAAAAAGCAAAGGACAAAAAGAAAAATGGGGAGCAGGGGTCACACAGTAATCTTTATTGTCTTCGGAGAAAGATTCCCACAAGCTGCTCTTTGATGATTGTGATTATATTTCTTTGGTCAGAACTTAGTCACATGGCCACATCTAGCTGCAAAGGAGGCTTGACAACATAGTTTATTCTGGCCACCCAGGTACCCATCTAAAATTCAGAGGTTCCATTATTATAGAAGAAAGAGAGAAGGGAAAATAGGAAATGATCAGTAGACTCTACCACTCATAATAGCAATGCGGTGGTAAATACCCACTTCTGCAGACATCTGAGCTGGGCTGGGCACTTGGTAGCTAAAAAGTCAGCTCAGCCAATCCCTATCCAAGGTGCCAAATAGTCCTGGTTACTGACATCAGATTTAATAAAACCTTAATCAGAATTTTGACTCCTTCCACTCAGTCTGGAGAAATAGCTGCCAAGAACAGAGGAATCTTCTTTGCACTATTGTCTTCAGAAATTCCTTAACTCCTATTTACTTCTGGCCCTCACACTTAGCCTAATTTTGAGGTTGGCTTTACTTGAAAGCAAAACCATCCTGTGAGCTAGACGGCCTATGGAAACAGCAGGTCCCCAGAGAACAAAGGGGCCATGGAATCATCAGTGATGACATCATGGCATAGACGTGTTTTCCCTAGCGAGTCATTTACTCCATTAAAACTTCATTTCATCTTTCCTATCATAGAGGGCATTGCAAGGATTACATGACATCTTTTTTATAAACAAACATTATGCTGGAACACAAAAAAAGGCAAAACAAATGTAGTTATAAATAGAAAGGGAATATAGGAGAATTTCCAGGAAAATGTAGGCGTTTTATAAATGACTATGTCTGAACTTCTCCTGTGAAAAGATGGTGGAAGAGTCACAGAAGGATCTCTACACCCCCTCAAATGCTGAGAAGGCTCCTAGCATCTCAGATTGATTTGAATTCTACTTCAAGTCCATGGCAAGGTAATTTGAGTAGGCTTTGACATCTCACACAATCACATCTAAATACAATTTTGTCCTCTGGGTCTGAGACAGACTGTGGTAGGAAGAAATTTATGAAAGTACCACAGACTACTATTCTAAAGCATGTAGGGTGTCCTCAAGGAGCAGGAACAGAGATTAAATGAATTTGAGAAAGAGGACCATTGGCAGGGTCATTATAGAGTGAAAGCCAAAAGAAGGTTCAACAGATGAGAATTTTTAGGAGGGAAAGCAGTTTTTTAAAGTAACCAGTTAAAAGACACTCATGAAGCATATGTTGCACTTACCGGCTCATCTCAGTACAATGCCCACAACAATTATTTGAGGCACTATAATTTCCTCAGATCTCAGATGGAAGAGAAAAAAAAAATCTGACATGTAATAAAGGTTACAGGATTTGCTAAAGCCATGTGACTAGAAAGTGGCACAACTTGTTCTCAAACCCCAATCTGCCGCCACAGCTAGCACAGCAGTAGAACAGCTGGCCAGCTCCAGTCTCCTTCCAGCCTGGTTGTTGGCCATTTGCTGTGTGTCTCTTCATCCTGGAACTCTGCTCTTCTAGTCTTTGGCTCGTCCCCAGATTCTCCGTACTCGGAATGGCTCTCCCACTCGACTCGTATCATCCTGATAAATCTTAATGAAGTGATCCTATCAGATCAGCTTCCTGAGGACTTTGAGTTCTAACAAAGTTTTGGGGGGACATGACATGGCAAGGAAGGAATTTCAAGTATTGCTAATTAAAACAGCAGAGGAATTATTTGGGAGGAATGGGTCTTATTCAACATTTTTCTACTCTGGCAACCAGAAAAAGCTAGACATCAGTACATTTATCCATTTATTTTTACACATTTTTAGTAACCTGGTAATATCTGACAACTATAAAACCAGAAAGATACTCATTTTAAAAGCACTTATGAGGAGCACCTGGGTTAAGCATCTGCCTTTCTCTCAGGGTGTGATCCCGGTGTCCTGGGATCAAGCCCCACATTGGGCTCCCTGATCAGCAGAGAGTCTGCTTCTCCCTCTTCCCCTGCCTCTCCCCCTGCTAGTGCTCATGTTCTCTCTCTCTCGCTCTCTCTATATATAAATAAAATCTTTTAAAGGAAATTTTAAAAAATAAAATCGCTGTTAACTGAAAGCCGCAAATACTACTGATAGAAGTAAAAATTGGTACGATTGCTTTGTAGGCTAGTATTTTATTATGAACTTAAACACACACTTACCATACAACCCAGAAATCCCAAACTTATATATTTATCCAAGAGAAATGAAAACCTATATCCATATAAATATCTACATGTGATTTTTTAGCACTGTTATCCCTAATAGTAAAAAAACTGGAAACAATTATAGCATCAAGTGGATAAACATATTTAGACGATGCATAAGATGGGTACTGCTTAGACATGGAAAGGAATAAACTGCTGATAGAGATAACATGGGTGGATCGCACAGGTCATGTCCAGTGAAAAAAGTCAAACACAGAGGAATGCAGACAGACACACACTGGAGATGTTATGGGTTTGGTTCTAGACCAACCACAATCAAGTGAATATTGCAATATAGTGAGTCAACTGAATTTTTTGGTTTCCCAGCATGTATAAAAGTTATCTTTACACTAAACTGTAGTCTATTAAGTGTGCAATAGCATTATGTCTAAAACAACAATGTACGTACCCTAATTTAAAAACTTTATTGCTAAAAATGCTAACCATCATTTGAGCTTTCTGCAAGTCATAATCTTTTTGCTGGTGGAAGGTCTTGCCTTAGTTTTAATGACTGCTGACTGATCGTTGTGGTGGTTGCTGAAGGTGGGAGGAGCTGTGGCAATTTCTTAAAATAAGACAACAACGAAGGTTGCCACCTCTATTAACCTTTCCTTTCATTTGAACACTTTCAGGCCATCATAAGGTTATTAATGGGCCTAATTTCAATATTGTTGTGTCTCAGGGAGTAGGAGGCCTGACAAGAGATAGAGACGGGCAACGGGAAGAAGACACACAATATTTATCAAGTAAGTTCATTGTCTAATGGGGCACAATTTGTGGCACCCTGAAACAAATACAATAGTAACATCAAAGATCACCGACCACAGATCACCTATAACAAATATAATAATAATAGTAAAGTCTGAAATATTGCAGAATCACCAAAATGTGACACAGAGTCATACATGAGCAAATGCTGTGGAAAAATGGTACCAATGGACTTGCTTAACACAGGGTTGCCACAAATCTTCAATTTGTAAAAGCACAATATTTGTGAAGTACAATAAATCAAGTGCAATAAAATGTATGCCCACACATGCTGCATATCATCCTATTTTATTTGTTAATATAGCACTAGCAAAACTGTGGAGACAGAAGTCAAAGCAGTGGTTTCCAAGGGCAGGAGATGCGATAGAGGATTGACTACAGAGGAGCAAATGGAACTTTTAGAGGTGGTGGAAATGGTCTAAATCACAGTTGTGGTGTGGTTACAAGATCATATACATTTGGCAAAGTTCATCAACCTGTACAATTTTAAATGTGAATTTTATTGTATGTGAATTACTCCTCAATAAATTTAACTTTTAAAGTGTATTAAAGAAAAACATGTTTGAGATATTTGGAATCTCAGAGCTAAGAAAAAAAATTTTAGAGAAGAATTTGTTGTAGATTTGCTATAAGACAAGCACTTTACTGAGATCTAGGAATACAGAGATGAAAGACAGTCCATTATTTTAAGGAGTTTATAGTCCAGTGGAGAAGAAGAAGAGCAAACAAAGCTACAACATTGAGTACTAACTGCATTGGTGGAGATAGGCTAGGTGGGCCGGAGCACACAGTGGGGTACCTACACCAGGTTTCTAGAAACAAAGGACTCCCTAAAGAGAGATGATGCTTGAGCTTGAGCCAGGATGCTGTAGGAGTTAGTCAGCCAGATAAGAAAAGGATGTCCTTAACAAAGGAAGTATAAAGTACAAAAACAGAGAGAGAGAGAGAGAGAGAGAGAGAGAGAGATGAGGTTTTCATGGATCAGCTCTAGTCTCGAAAATTTCCAAAATGAAGAAGGTAATGAATGAGTAGGAGAAAAGTTAGACATGTCAGAAAGTATGTTCCATGCAGTGAGATGTATTAAAATGTGAGCTGTTCTTTCCCAAGTAAGTAGTAGATGATCTGGAGAATCCTGAAAACCAAGTCCATAAGATAAAACGAGACGTTATATGCTAAGAACAAGATCTCTTTGCTTTAGCATGGTGACCTATTAATTCTTCAGTGACTCAAGGATCAACACAGACTTTACTGGTCTGTTCCATTTCTAACATTTACTACTTTGTGTCCTATCTACTTACAAAAGAAATTAATGTAATAGCTTGACTTTCAATTTTGTTCTTCGTACAGTTTCATCTTTTAAAAAAAAGGCCTAGCACACAAAAATCTGGCTGGCTGCCATGCTGTATCATCGCAAGACATCCAGAAATCATTTAGCCTGATCTGTTACTTCATGGTACGAAAGTCCCTTCCCAAAGAGGCAGCAAAAACAGTACAATATGATGAGCCACCTAAAGCATACACATAGTCTCATAAAAGAGGTTCCTGCATGTTCCCTCACAATGCTTCTATTTCTGTTCTGTTGGCCAGACCTTAGTCATGAGCCATACCTAACTGGAAGGGAACAAGAAGCACACAGTCTTTATTCCAGTTGGTCATGTGCTAGCTGCTAGAAATGGGAAGAATGGGTAGTGTAGGATAAGCAGGAGTCTCTGAATCAAGGATGAGGTTTCCCTTATCCTTCTGAATACTGGGGCTGTAGAGATCATGCATTTTCTTTTTAAACCATAACCTCGAGAATTTTATTGTCAAAATTTTCCTCAAATTTGGAGCTATTTGTTTTTTCATTCTGTGTAACCCTGGAGCCTCACAGGTTACTTTACTAAGGACAGTGGCTGGCTATAGGGTAAGTGCTAGAGAAATACTATCATCGGTCATTGCCTCTTTACCGTGAAGCCATAGAACTTAGAGCTCCAAAAAAGAAAATTTAGTCTAATCTCTGCCCCCTCTTCCACTCCTCACTCAGATGTTCATTTATGGTCCTGGTAACCTTCCTAAAATAAGGGGATGAATTTGGTAGAATAGTGCCATACAAAAGCAAATAGCATTTAGTAATATATTTATAAAATGAAAAAAAAGTCTTACAGAATTGTGTCTTCTTTTTTTTTTATGATTTTCTTTATTTTTCATGACACACACACACACACAGAGACAGAGAGAGAGAGAGAGATTGGCAGAAGCAGTCCCGATTCAGGGAGCCTGATGTGGGACTCGATCCAGGGACTCCAGGATCATGCCCTGGGCTGAAGGCAGGCGCTAAACCGCTGAGCCACCCAGGGACCACCCCCACCCCCCACCCCCCCCCGCCTTGTGTCTTCTTTTAAAAAGATTTTTTTACTGCATCAAATTCCATCTCTATAGGCCTTCCTTAAAGCTTCCATGGCATGGGATCCCTGGGTGGCGCAGCGGTTTGGCGCCTGCCTTTGGCCCAGGGCGCGATCCTGGAGACCTGGGATCGAGTCCCACGTCGGGCTCCCGGTGCATGGAGCCTGCTTCTCCCTCTGCCTGTGTCTCTGCCTCTCTCTCTCTCTCTCTCTCTCTGTGTGACTATCATAAATAAATAAAAAATTAAAAAAAAAAAAAAAAAAAAAGCTTCCATGGCAGGTAGCTTGTCAAAGATGCCTAGTTGGTCCTGCCCCAATTAACAGCAACTGTTAGTGTGAATTCTTTTCTCACTATGAAGAGCAAAATTTGTGTTCCTGTAGATGATAGTGCCAAAACTTTCCAAACAAAAGGTTCCATTCGTATATATTTATTTTTTTAGTTATTGATTATTGACTTATGATAATCAGTCACCTTTTCTAACAAATCGACATTCTTAGTAACAAAAGTGAACAAAATTACAGTTGCCTTTTCCAGTTTTTATTCCATAGCCATTGAGGACCTTTCTCAAATTTGCACATCAGTATATCAAAGAGAATTGGCTTCTTTTTTATAAGTCAGGCTTTTATTTCCAACAATGTCACTGAAAACTGGGCAAGAGAATATTAAAATTTTTCAGCTCTCTTGTATCTTTTGCTGTGAGCCACAGTTCAAGAAATAACCATTTTGTCATATATACTAGTGTTATATTTTGGTAGATATTTTCCTGATGGCTAAATTTGCAAGACAGACCTGAAAAAACCTAGATAAGATTGTCGATCTATTACTTTTATTTTATTAGAAAGCATCCTGGGTAATTTCCATAGCATCAAAATGACCTGCGGGAAAAAGAGCAATAACTATCTTTTCCCATTAATTGCAGTATAATAACAAATAAATACTAGTGAGGACATTTCCATTAGATTTTCTTTTTTAGAAAATTAAATAAAAACAGCGTTGCAATTTACTTAGGAACAAACTGTTTTGAGAACTGAATTTATAAATAGGCCAAAAGACTAATCACATGAATTATTACACAAAGGAAACAAATTTGCCTCCAAACAACCTTATATAAAGAAGTCAGTTGAAGAGATCTCAGATCTTATTCTTTAGGAAACTAATTCATCCTTTGAGAATTCTGAGCAAAAATAAAATATTTTAAATGTTTCCTTATCCACTAATAAGTGTAAAATATTAATAATGTCTCTAACATTTTTGTCTCATAGCTATCCAGTGAGTCAAATCAATGAGTCAAATTTTATTCCCTCTTTTCCTTCATATACACCTCATTGTCAAAAGAAGTGGCTCCAAGTCCTTTATTCTTTCGAGGTTAGATTCAGACCAGTGAGCAAACTTGACAGCCTGATGATTTAATGTCACCTTCAAACCAGAATCCGTGAGGCATCTGGGTAGTTCAGTGGTTGGGTGTCTGCCTTTGGCTCAGGTCGTGATCCCAGGGTCCTGGGATCAAGTCCCACATCAGGCTTCCCTCAGAAAGCCTGCTTCTCCCTCTGCCTTGTCTCTGTGTCTTTCATGAATAAATGAATAAAGTCTTTAAAAAAAAGAACCAGAATCCGTAAACATTTACTCAACATACAGTGCAGGTGGGATGAAACTGATTACGTATTAATAAAAATTGTATGCCCCTTCCAAAGAAGTGGCGCTGGATATACTTTTGTATTTTGACCTATTTGCAAATGTCTCTTGCAGTTTTTCATCCCTTCCCTTATGAGTGATGAAATGAAGGGACGAAAACTGTACCCTTCATCACCATAAGTCAAATGGCATATGTCTGTCGCATTCAATCACTAGGGCTTTCATAACAAAATACCGCAGGCTGGTGGCTTAAATAATAGAAATGTATTTTCTCATTATTCTAGAGGCTGTAAGTCCAAGATCAAAGTAGTGACAGGCTTGATTTCTCCTGAGGCCTCTCTCTTTGGCTGCACCCAGCTGCCCTCCCGCTGTGTGTTCACATGTGCTTCACCTGGTACAGCGTGTGGCTGCTTCCTCTGCACTGATCTCCTCTTCTTACAAGGACATCAGGCATATTGGGTTAGGGGCTCAGCCTAACAAGCCCACTTTAACTTACTTACCTCTTTAAAGCCCTATTTCCAAAAGAAGGTCACATTCTGCGATTCCTGGGAGGCCTTAAATAGATGAATTTGGGGAAGATGTAACTCAGCCTGTAACAGCTGGCCATCCTAGAATGTTAAAATCAGACAGGGAAGGACTTTATTTCAACCCCTGACAGCCTATGATTACAAAATCCTAAGACGTACTATCTTACAAGGCATTCCACATTTCACTTTGGGATTCCAAATCATTTTCTACACAAGAAAATTTGCAGAAACAGAAGAAATAAAAACAGATTCATGTCCTAACTTCCTTCTACTTGCTAAAGGAGGGTTGGCATTCTGAAAGGGGAAGAAAACAGCAAAATTGTCCCTGTTTTTATTACGTGCAAATTCTCTCTTCAGCTTCCTTTTGTGACTTTTGAAGCTGGAAAACCTCTTGGAAGATATACTAAAAGATTTAAAATTTAGAAGTTTTTTTTAGAAAGATTATTTTATTTATTTGAGAAAGAGAGTGCGAGTGCAAGTGAGGCAGGGAGGATAGGGAGAAGGAGAATCTCAAGCAGACTCCCTGCTGAGCAGGAAACCCACTTGGGGCTTGATCCCAGGACACCTAGATCCTGACCTGAGCAGAAATCAAGAGTCAGACGCTTAACCAACTGAGCCACCCAGGCTCCACTCGAACTTTTTTTTTAATTACTCATTCCTGGGAAGCCACATCATTTCAAATATATATTATGTTTTGAACCACAAATAATAGGATATCATTTTATCAGAAGGGCAATTATTTTCTAACAGTGGCCAGCAGTTCAGGTTGGCAAGTTCAGCACCAAAATGAAGATGAAACTGCAGGGTCCTTGTTCCCCCACCCCTAGGCTTGAGGCCTGGAAGGGAAGTCTTCATCCTCTTGAATCTCTTTTATCCAGGAAGAAAGCTTTGCCCAGAAGAGAAGCAGAATATGCCACCCCAAAATATGATTGTAGGAGTCTAGGACATACCACTTCCAAATATGCCACTTTGGTACATTGATTGTTTAGAGCTGTAGGCACTTTAAAAACAGGGGATGCAGGGAGATGCTTTCTCTGAACTCCCTTTTTTGCCCTAGGGACACATGGTCCAAAAGGAACTCAATTGTCATAAATCTTCTCCTTGGGAGTATCCACAACCAGGGAAGACTGATAAAATTGGACACTACACCCAGACAGACTTTGTTACAAACTATCATACCTCCCCTCTATTCTTCAAAGTGCCCATTAATCTTTCCTAGAAATGATTTCCTCTCCCTCAAGAGGCCTGCATTCCTCCTCTTTCTCTATTAAAATGGTATTTAAGCCTGAATCCTAAACCACCTCAGGGAGTTACTCATTTTTCCCTAGGTATTTTCCATATGCACATGAGGTATACATGTTAATCAACTTCTGTATGTTTTTCTCTGTCATTTATTACAGGGATCTCAGCCAAGAACTCAGAAGGGTGGAGGAAAATGATTTTTCCTCCCCTTTAGTCCCAACCTCCCCTAAGCCATCCCTCATACAGAGAAGTGGAATTTACTCCATTGCTTTTCACACAAATACACAACAGAGATGAGCACAAGCTGGAGAGAAGTGCTTTTTTAACCAATTTTCTCTCAAGGGCAACATCCATTTCAGCAGAAGTGGAGTCTACTTGCATTTCACCAGAATTTTTGAGAACTTAAGTTTATCAGCATTTTTCTGTTTTAGTGCCTTGCTTCAATGATCTATGCTACATTAAAAGTTACCCCCACACATGGCTTAAACATAATATTAATTTATTTTGCTCACTGATTTTGGGCTGAGTGGACTCAGCTAAGCAGTTCTCACTCAATTCTCTGTGCAGGTACCATCAGACAGTGAGGGCTTAGGATCATCATCCTGAAGGCTTCTTCATGCATGACTGACACCTTGGGCCAAAGCCACTCAAACAGCTATAGGCTAGCACAGTTGGGGCTCCTTCTCCATCTTCCTCCCTGGGAAGCCTTCCCCCATGGTGACCTCATGGACATTTCACATGGCAGTGGAGGCTGCATAAGTGAGCATCCTGAGAGAAACTATCAGAAAGCTGTGTGGACTTTTTTAATTGAGCTTTGGAAGTCACACAGTGTCATTTCAGCCACATTGATTCATCAAGGCAGCCACAAACCACCCAGGTTCAAGGGGAGGGAATAGAGACTCTATGTCTTGAAAGGAGAAGACGCAAGAATTGGTGGACATATTTTATTTTATTTTTTTAAGATTTTTATTTATTTATTAATGAGAGACAGACAGAGAGAGAGAGGGGCAGCGACACAGGTAGAGGGAGAAGCAGGTTCCATGCAGGGAGCCTGACTTGGGACTCGATCCTGGGTCTCCAGGATGCGCCCTGGGCGAAGGCGTCACTAAACCGCTGAGCCACCCAGGCTGCCCAGTGGACATATTTTAAATACCTCCACACACCCCTTAAAGTAGACCTTTTGTCATCTACTCAGCTGGACCACCCTTAGTTCTACCTCTGAGTCCACAGAACCTACTTTCATTTACACTTCTACACCTCATTTCTCATCACTCTCCTTGGAGATAATTCCCACTTTCACTCCACATACCCCCTTTCCCAGGATAGACTGTTTAGAAAGAGAGAGTACATGGTCTTTGTGAAAAGGGACCAGGACTTCTGGTTAAGCCCCAGTTATTTTGATAAAACCAAAATCAACCTAAGACAAAGACTCTCATAACCACTGTTTCAAAGTAATAAATTTTAGGCCTTATTTCCTTTCATGATGTTTGGTCTCCAAGGAAGAAACAAAATATACAGATAGCCAACCAGCAGTAGGGAAGGTTCTCCTACACCAGCTGGGCCCAAGACTACCGGCTGTCCAATGGACATAAGCAGAGAAACACAAAGCAGCAGGCCAGTGCAGATGCCTGCCTGCCTGCCCTCCTACCCCTCTGAAGGTGGACTGCTTGTATTTTGCCCACTGAAGCAGAAAGGATGAACATCTGGGATCTCAGCTCCTTCTCCCTTGAAGGATTCTCTGCTCGGTCTCAATCAAGCTGACCCACCTTTCCTTGAAAAAAAAAAAAATTCAAGTGAGAGCCTGGAGTAATGAGTATTCCTCAAAAACAATTTCATCAAGAAAAATTAGATGAAATTTCTGGTGACAGTTTAACCATTTAGAAAGGAAAAGAACCTTATAATTTACACATATTGGTAAGAGCAAAGGAAAGGAATTCAGTGATGCTCAATGTAGGACAGGGAGTTCACTGTGTGGAAATAAATTACTCAAGATGCCAAATATCTTTGATTCAGTTTTAATTTATATTAAAGTTATCATGTTTGTTCATTTGCTTGTTTGCTTTGTTTTAAGCAGGAAACACTGAGGGAAATGTTAGGAAGCTGTTTCTATGAGCACATTTGAGAATGCAAACCACAAGGTTTACAACAGGCTTTGTTTGGATAAAATAGAACTGAGCATATATACATACAGGTTACCATAAAATATAAGTAAAATTTATACTTGTTCTGTATTTTGTCATCACAAAATTGAGTTTCTGCGTAACTCTATGACTAAGATAAGGAAAGAGTTTCCTTATAATCTTCAAAAATTTATCTTACTAGTTTTTAGGACTTCTACTTGTAACCTTGATGTTATAAATATTTGTTTTAGAAACTACGTTTATTAAAGTGTTGCAGGAAACTGTTCACGGAGAGTTACAAACTCTGTTTGCCAAGGAAGGTTGATTTTATCCACCAACCTTGAGCAACTGGTCCACTGATTTCTGACCTTGCTCAGTAGTTTAAAGTGCACACACACACACACACACACACACAAACACACGTCAAAACCCAAACAAACAAAACACACTATGAACAGTTTCTTAAAATTAGGAACACCGCCAAAAGCATTCTTACTTGAAAAGTGTATTATAAAAAAAAAAAGTGTATTATACAAAATAACTTTAACGAGCCAACTTTAAAACACAATGTAGAATCTTGATTTGTGATAACCTTAGCATGGAGCCCTAGTAGAATGCCCTGCCTCTTTGATTTTCTGACATTCCACCTGATAGATGTCAAATTCTGAATAAGGAGCACATTTGGAGGATTTTTGGAGGATCAATCTCAAAGGGAAAAATTGTGCATGAAAACCTCAGAAACATGATAATATAGGGAGTGAAATATGTCACAATTCTATTTTTTGTGTATGTGACAGCATAAAATTTACATCAATATTAAAACTGAATACAAAGGAAATCATGTCTCATGAAGATTCCTAACACCACCCTGGCAGAGGGTGCTCCCCACTTCTAACCCCAAGCACCATAGTTACAATGAAGTTCCAGTTTATGGGTGTTAGGAATATTTGATAAAACAACTGACCTAATGTCTTCACAGATTGAAGAAAAAAGTAAAGAGGAATGTCATTCTGACTTATAAGAGCCTTAGGACATAACGAAAAAATACAGTATATGATCTTTGATAAAAGCCTGACTTGAAAAAAACATATAAAGGACACTTTGGGGTCAGTTGAGGCAAATGAATATAGTCAATATATTAGGAAATAATCATCCATTCATTAGGAGTGATAATGGTACCATGTGATATAAGATTATATGCTGACATATTTTGGACTGAAACTTCATATAGTCTACTATTTTAAATGGTTTAGTGAAAAAACACATAGATGAAGTATGCTTGGCAAGATAACAATTGAGTATAGAAGTGTTGAGTACACTCTTTCTAATTTTCTATATGTCTGAAAATTTTTCAAAATAAAAGTTTTTAAAAGTATGTGGATATTATTCCTATCCCCAAGTTTTTAAAATTCTTAATATAAGAAGGAAAGGTATGTTAAAGTTGGTTTAAGGAGTTGCGACCTGTTAAGTTCAAAAGACAACTAGCAAATATAGACAGAGGGCCCTTCTTCAGTTGTTAAGGCCCTTATTATTGAAACGAAATGGATCTAGAAATTTTGAATCACCCTTAGATTTCTTGTTGGACAGTGCTACGACAACTGTGCTTCCCTCATGAATATCAGACTAAAAAGCAAAGTGTGGTTACCCCAGCAGCCAACCAAGTCTACCAGCAGTCAACACTGTTGGATTCTTAACATGGATGGAGCTAGAAGGTATTATACTAAATGAAATAAGTCAATCAGACAAAGACAAATATATGACTTCACTCATATGTGGAATTGAAGAATTTAAACAAATGAATAAAGGGGATAAAAAAGAGAGAGGCAAACCAAGAAATATACTCTTAACCTTCAGAGAAGAAACAGATGGTTACCAGAGGGAAGGTGAGCAGGTGGGATGGGGAAAATAGGGGATGGGGATCAGAGAGTACGCTTACCATGATGAGCACTGGGTAATGTATGGAATTGTTGAAGCACATATCATTCACCTGAGACTAATAGAACACTGTATGCTAACCATAACTAAAATTAAAAATAAATAAATAAGAAAAAAATCTATCTAAACAAATAAGTGCTGTACTCTCTTTAATGGTATCAGTGTTTCTGTCTCCAAAACTACCTGAAACAATTGGTCAGAATAAGCCTCTGTGTCATGATGTAGCGATAATAACAATGAGTAACCCCATCAATAGTACTAATACTGCCTAACAATTTATCAAGTGCTCAGTGAAAGGCATGATAGATTGGTTTGGAGATTAGACACGATGCTTCAATATGATGACAGATAAGATGTGTCACACACACTGAGCCATGTGATCATCATGAATAGTCTTCCCTTAGGCCAGGTGTTCCACAGAAATTATTAAGTCTTTCCTAGCACTGAATGGGGCAAACTCTCAAGGTTAAGCACTATTAACTAAGTGTACAGGAGCTACACGGGCAGCTGGGACACTCCGCCCTCCTCATGCCTTTTTCTTCCCTAACTCCTGCCTGTCTTGTCTTCATCCTCTGCCTTCCAGAAGAACTTGCTCCAACCCATGCTGGCTGAAGCTGCCTACATGCTCCTTTACTCCAGTTGTGGTATTATACATACCTGTGAGCCTCCACACTGTTCAGGACCAACATGTTGGTATCTCTATTAATTTTTTCACATCTCTACTGATTCTTCAACTTATCCCTCCTGCCTTCACTGGCCTGAGTAGCCAGAAATACTGTGTCATCCTTTTGGTCACCTCCTTTATGCCAAAATGCTCAGGAACAAAAGGGATAAACACAGGCTGAAGAAAGGAGTAGGGTGTCTTCAATCCAGACTCCCCATCCAAATACAAGATTGGGTGAGTCCCTGAGCACCGTGACTTCTCGTAGACACCTGGAGTCACTCAGTTCAGCTCCCAGGGTTATTATGAGGTGGGAACACTCTGCAGAGAAATAACCATGGCTCTGGTAGTTGTGAAATAACCCAGTGTGGGGTTTGTTATGTCTTCCTTATTTAATACTTTGAACTCTACATCAAAACTTTAAAATTGTATTTTTTTAAATATTGTTTCAATGGTTAAGAGCTCAGCATGTACTCAGAGGGTGCTCATAAAAGATTCATTTATTCAACAGATGCTATGTAATAGACTAAAGAAGCATAAGACAGTCAGTCATCTTCAAGGAACTTACAACTGAATAGAGAAAATAATGAATGCAGGGGTGCCTGGGTGGCTCAATTGGTTGAGGCATCAATTCTTAGTTTCAGGTCAGGTCGTAATCTCAAGGTCATGAAATTGAGCCCTGCCAAAGGCTCCATACTCAGAGTGGAGTCTGCCTAATACTCACTCTCCATCTGTTTTTTTCTCTATAGGTTGAGTATATTCTTCTCTATAGGTTAACAGTGTATTTCTTGGTTTGTCTCTCTCTTTTTTACCCCCTTTATTCATTTGTTTTAATTCTTCAATTCCACATATGAGTGAAATCATATATTTGTCTTTGTCTGACTGACTTATTTCACTTAGTATTTCACTCTCCTGGGGCACCTGGGTGGCTCAATCCCTTACGTGGCTGATTTCAGTTCAGCTCATGACCATCCTGGGATGGGGCCCTGCATAGGACTCCTTGCTTGGTGAGGAGTCTGCTTCTCCCTCTCCTTCTGCTCCTCCCTCCCACTCGCACTCTCTCTCTTTCTCTCTCTCAAATAAAAAAAATACATCTTAAAAAAAAGAAAGAAAGAAAAGAATGGATGAATGCAAAGCATACTTGCTATGACATGTACGTGTAGGCAGTGCCACTGGCGTGCAGAAAAGCAGATGACTTCTGACTGGCAAGAGTCTGCTATTTTAAATTTAGGTTTACTAAAATGTTACTTCAGTAGTTTAGTGCAACCTTCAGCCCAGGGGGTGATCCTGAAGACCCGGGATCGAGTCCCCATCAGGTTCCCTGCATGGAGCCTGCTTCTCCCTCTGCTTGTGTCTCTGCCCCCACCCCCTCCCCCCACTCTGTTTCTCATGAATAAATAAAATCTTTAAAAAAAAATTAAAATGTTACTTCATTCTATAGGGATAGGATGAAGTTTTCCTTTTTCTTCCTATCCAATACTGCCACCTGGTGGTGCCATGGCCCCTTTGCAGTGCCTCTCAACTGCCCCCCTCCCACCCTCAAAGGGATACAGAAAAGGAAACAGAAACGTGGCATCAACAAATTGCTATAGAAACTGAATTGATTTGTGAACATTACTTAAGTTGAGCCATTTTAAATGAAGCCCTCATTTCCTTGGTTTTCCTTTCCAGGAAAACTGTGTCCTACCATAAGAGTGTCAAGTACTACGGGTCTTAGCATTTTATCACAGGCTGCACTAGGAAAAGACAATGACCTCCCACCCACCCCACCCCACACCCCACCCCCACCCCCGCACCCCTCACAAAAGGTTATAAAAGAGAAAAGTAGAGATCTTCCACGGACCTCGTGAAAGGACCTATTCCTGTTTCCAGGTTGCAGCTGAGAGCAGCCTCCTTCCAGGGAGAAGAGGAAGCTCACAGTTCCCTGAGTTTGAATCTAATTGGAACATGGTCCCGAAAACATTGAAACCTTGATGCATGTATCAAAAGCTAAAAATCCTGTCATGTCAAAAGTGGAGCTGTTTTCTGTTTTGCAAGAGAAGACAACTTAGGTGCTCTTTTGGGGCAGGCTACTACTTGTTCTGCAGTGACCCCCACGATAGGCCCAGTGACTACTCAAGGAAAAGTAGTGGCTCTAGAATAATGTGAAAGGTTGTCATTGCAGCACACAGAATTAAAGCTTTGAATATTTCTGTCCCATCCACAAAACAAAAATGTCCATTTTTGCTTCCTAAATATGGATTGGGACATTGTGCCTAAAAATCGTTGCTCTTTTTGAGGCACACAAGGGTTTTATTAGGGAGGTGTTAACAGGAGCCTGAAGCTGGCACAGCCATCTTCACCAGAAACTTTGCAAGACTTGGCCTCCAGAAGACCTGCCTCAAGGCCTCACTGAGGAAGTAAGGCCCAGAATACACCTGAGAGCAGGAATTTTGTTTCATGGATGTACTCCCCACAACTTAGAACCTTGTCAGCTTCACAGTTGACATTTCAATGTTTGTCAAAGGAGTATAGGAAGGAAAAGTGCTCCCCATTTCCCCATGCAGACCAGTTCTGCCCTGGGAACAGGGAAGGGCAGGGAATGAAAGACATTAATCTGGGCAGAGCAGTGCCTGGCAGAGGTGATTTCTACTGGTGTTGTTGAAGGAGTTAGACAGGAAGGGCAGGAGGGAGGAATATGGAAAATCATGTTCCTGGTCATATGTGAGGGGCTGAGGACTCAAAAAATAAACTAGGCCACCTTGAGAAATAGCAAGCAGTGCTTCTGTGTGAATAGGCGGGAGCTCAGAATTTTGGTTATTTGGTCATTCTTGTGAACGTGACCTCCACGGGCTCCCAAGCTGGTGTGACCTTTGGCATCATTAGCACAACACAGCACTGGCCACTTCATGGCTCCTGAGCAGCTCTCTTCTGGTCTACGGTTCCCATATTTTAAAATTTGCATAGATATTGGGTTCCATTTTTGAAGGAAAATGCTGCAACTGTACATTATAATCTCTGGTCCTCGATCATCTCCACTGTCAGCTTTCCCATTTCCTCTGATTATTGAAGGTAGAAATCTAAGAATAATGTTGCTGGTCCTCTTTACAAATTCACTCATTCTTCTCTTCCTCTGCTGTCTTCATCCAAAACGTAACTTGTAAGACTTCAGATTATTGTTAATATCTTTACAACACCTCCTGCCACCCTCACCTTACTCTCACCCAACGTGACAATCATTTCCCTCAACATTTTTAAATCTTGCTTAGTCTTACTAGTCTACTAGGATATCCTCCTCATTAGCCATTCTGTCTCAGCTCTGGTTCATCTTCAGTACTATTGCCTAAATCTTCTGAATTTCTCCAATTGTATCTCCTCCTGCCCTCAGGAGAGCCTTCTCAAAAAAAAAAAAAAAAAAAAGTCAAGAAACTCGCAGTGGATTTGGGGATGTCAAAATATCATAAGTTTCAGAATTTCTTTTTTCCTGCCACAAAAATCTTGAGCAGAATATTCTGCATTTCTAGAACTAGCTTATTTTCTCAAACCAAGATATTTTTCATCTTTCTGTTGCTCTAGGAACATTAACAGGAGCTCTTGAAAGAAAAAAAGAACTATACTCTTTTAAGTATGCTTACCCCCGACTCACCCTTAATTGAACACACTAGGTGTACACAGTGTCAAATCTATAATTCTGGAGCACATTTGCCTTCGGCTCAGGGCATGATCCTGGGGTCCTGGGATCGAGACCCACATTGAGCTTCCTGCAGGGAACCTGCTTCTCCCTCTGCCTGTCTCTGCCTCTCTCTTTGTGTCTCTCATGAATAAATAAATAAATTTTTTAAAAAATCTGTATATAATTCTGTATGTTTTTAATACTATGTTTAATTCATGAGAAACTCTTCAGAGTATTAGCTATTTAAACTGAAGCTATTGATTGGCAAGGAGTGAGCCCCAAAGCAAATAGGGTCAATTACGGTGCCTTTCAGATGACACATCCTGGACTAGTCAGAGCCCTTTCTTGAAAATTTTGAACATGGGACAGAAATCATTCTCATTTTCTTTCAGATGTGTTTCTCAAACTTCGTACGTTTAAGACCTAACCCTCAACATGACTGTTTGAAGAGAGGGTCTTTATGGAGGTAACTGAAATTAAATGAAATCATAAAAGCTGGGCCCTGACCCAACAGTACTGATATCCTTACAAGAGGAAGAGACACCGAGTTCTCTGTCTCCAGGCCACGCGTGAGGACACAGGCTACAAAGTGACCATCTACAGGCCAGGGAGGGAGCTTTCACCAGGAGCTGACTTGACCTTCACCTTGACCTGGAACTCCTAGGCTCCAGAACTGTAAGAAAATAAATTTCTGTTGTTTCAGCCACCTAGTCTGTGGTATTTTTCTGTGGCAGCCTGAGCAGGCTAAAACAGGTGGTGACGCTGGAAAGTCCGGATTCACAGAGGACACATTCCTGCCATGCTGAAGAAGGCATTCCAAAAGCATGGATGGAGGGAGTCCTATAAGCACTACTGTGCTCCAGTTATTTACACATAGAGCAAAGATTAGAACATTAACAGAAGCATTTTTCTTTACTCTTTTTTTGTACTTACTATACAAGAATTGGTTTTATACAAAAAAAAAAAATGTTTCCTGAAATGGTATTTTAGAAAATAAATGGTATCTTATTACGTGTTTTATACATATCCATTTTTTCCTTTCTTGGCAGCATGCTTAATAATCATCTATAATAAAAAAAATCTACCAGCAAAAAGCTTGATTTAGAAAACAATGACTGGGATCCCTGGGTGGCGCAGCGGTTTAGCGCCTGCCTTTGGCCCAGGGCGCGATCCTGGAGACCCGGGATCGAGTCCCACATCGGGCTCCCGGTGCATGGGGCCTGCTTCTCCCTCGGCCTCTGTCTCTGCCTCTCTCTCTGTGTGACTATCATAAATAAATTAAAAAAAATTTTTTAAAAAGAATAGATTTAAAAAAAAAAAACAATGATCACAATTGTATTATTTAAGTGAGGCTGCCACCACTTTGAGAAATGAGGCTAGGGTATCTTTTAAGATTTGAGAAACTGACATTTTAAATTGCTCCTGAGAAATGTATCACTTTGTTTTGTTTCATTTGCTTTCACATCTTTCAATCCTTTGAAGGGACGCTGTTCGTTGCTCTTTGTAGAGATCTTTATTGATAAATACAGACAGAGATAAACCAAAAAGACACTCCTAGCTTCTCATCCTTGACAGGGATTTCTGGTCTATTTTTTCTTAGCATGTTCCAACTAAAGTGGAAAGAACCTTTTTAAAAAAATTATTCTTGGGGTGCAATCAGTTTAGGCATCTGACTCTTGGTTTCGGCTCTAACTCATGAGATCGAGCCCTGTGTCAGGCCCCATGCTCAGCTCCGAGTCTGTTCCACACTTTCTCTCCCTTTTCCTCTGCTCCTCTCCCTGCTCAGGCTTGCTCTCTCTCTCTCTCTCTCAAATAAATAAATAAATAACTTTAAAAAATCATTCTGATGATTGTTAGGATAGAATCAAGGTGGAAAAAAATGAGTGTTGTAGGTGCCATGAGTGTTGTAGTCAAGTGCACTAGTTCAGGTAAAATGGCCTAGAGAGATGTGACAAGGCCAGGCAAGAACATCAGCCTTTAGTTAGCCGGAATAATGCCAAGAGAATATTTTTAGCAACCTCCCAGAAGGAAGATGATGGCCTCCCACAAGAGGTCAGTAAAAATCTGCCATAATCTCAGGGATGCCTGAGTGGCTCAGTGGGTTATGCAGCTGCCTTCAGCTCAGGTCATGATACTGGAGGCCTTGGCATTGAGCCCTTTCCCCTTCCCCCTTCCCTCATACTCATTCACTCTCATGTGTTCTCCCTCCCCCCCTCAAATAAACAAATAAAATCTTGAAAAAAAAAAAAAAAAAAAAAAGACCTGACATAATCTCCATAATCTCAGAATTCAAGGAAATAGCCCTCCTTTCAATTCATATTAATAAGACATTTATAATTGGAAACCACTAACCAAATCCAAATTTATTTACACACACACATTATATTGTAGCAGTAAGGCTCAAAAATCCAGTATTATGAGTTCTTCTTCATGTAGCAGACTTCATATATGCTTCAAAATAACCATTTCAATAGTTTTCTATTTTCCAAGCAATCTAATTGTAAACATTTATTTTTTTTTCCTCTGGTGTATCACACTAGGATACAAATTTGGAAACCATCTTGGGTTTTGATTGGTTTTCCTCACTAATGAGATGAATCCTGCAAAATATCCTTGACTTTAAAAGTTTCTGGGTGTTATACTATATGTTGAAATAGAACTTCAATAAAAAATACATATATTTTTAAAAAGTAAGTAGCAGCTATGAAACTATAATTTCAGTAGAGGTAGGTAACTGGAACAGATACGTGGCTAGATTCATGGAAATAGGAGAGAAAAGAGAGAGAATAAAAAGTTACACATCATTAAAATGCAGATTTATCAACCATAACCTAATATTGCTTCAGTGATGCAACAGTGTTCAAAGACAATAAAGTCTGTGGAGGGGAAAAACGAGTAGAGTTGTCCTAGGTATTTTTCTTTCTTCTTTCCTTATCTAGAAAGCAGTATGGTACATAAAGAATCGATTTTGGAATAAGACAGATCTAGATTTAAAGTTGAGTTCATGAGTAATTGCTCTGTGTTTGATTTATTGCTAACTGTACTTCCTCAGCTTCTCATTCTTGCTGATAGTAGTAACAATAACTAGCTGGGATTGGATGCCCATATGTCCATTTATTTTTTAAACTTCTTTTTAGGGTTAGACCAGGTGGCTCAGCGGTTTAGCGCCACCTTTGGCCCAAGGGTGTGATCCTGGGGTCTCTGGTTCGAGTCCCATGTCCTCCCTGCGTGGAGCCTGCTTCTCCCTCTGCCTGTGTCTCTGCCTTTCTCTGTGTGTCTCTTGTGAATAAATAAAATCTTTTTAAAAAATAAAAAACTTCTTTTTAAATCAGTGCTATGGCTATCAGATTATGTTGCATAAGATGAAAACAAAAAAGATCAATCTAGAGACTGTGTGTAGAGACATGGCCATTTGTTGTTAGTCACTGGGGAGGAGATCACAATTGCTGCATTCTCCAGCTTCCTATGTTCCAACAACCTTGGTCTTCTTTTGGCAATTCAACCATGCAAAGGAATTTCCTTTCCCCTGGAATGCCTTTCTCCTGACATTTATCACAGCTGGCTCATTTTTTTTTTTTTTTTTTTTTTTCTGGTCTCAGTTCAATTGAGGCCTTTGCTAGCTCCCACTCCATTTTTCCTAAGAGATCGCACTGTTGATTCCTTTATGGCGCTTCCCCCTATAGACCATTATCAGGTTTATGAATGGGTTCAGTTGTCTATCTCCACTGACTAGAACAAAGGCTTTCGACAAGCAATTGCCGGATGGCTAGACAGCTGGCCAGATGGCTGATGCCAAAAGGGGGTTTAGAGCACAGAAGCAGACGTAGCAGATTGACCTAAAGCGACTTTGCTTGCGTATCACTAGGCGGCTCTTTTCCAAGACACCGAGAACGCTAGAAAAAAAAAAAAAAACAAAAAAAGAAAAGAAAGAAAAAAAGAAACCCTTCCCCATAAAACAAAATATGCGGCGCGGGGATACAGTGAGCGTGGGTTACACGCATGCACATAAACACAAGCACGCACACGTAAAGAAAAACTTCGATCGTAAGCCCTAGAATCGAGAAGTCTTCCTTTGGCCACCGCGTTGCCAGGGGAGAGCGCGAACGCAGTCCCCACTACCACAAATTATGCAGTCGAGTTTCCCACATTTGGGGAAATCGCAGGGGTCAGCGCATCCGGAGTGCAATGGACAAGCCTCGCCCTGGGAAAACCACCTTCGTGATCATGGTGTTTCCCCTGCCAGGTAAGTATGAGTTGCTCGGCCCGCTGCGACCTGCACCCTAGCGCGCGCCTCGCTCCTTACACACGGTCACTTCCTGCCCGCCGCCTCCGCACGGCGGCTCCCCGCGCCGCCCCGGCCGCGACCTCGCCCACCCGCAACACGCCCTGGGGCGCCTTTCCCTGGCCCCACGCGGGACGATTGGGCTCGGGCCGTGGGGACCCGGCAGCCTCTGCGCGCCTGCTCATCTACATACGCCACGCCCCCGGGACGTTACCTCCACCCCCACCCCAGGTCCGTCCCCGGCTCTGGGAACCGGCGGTACCAGTCCGGGGCGGAGACTGGATGCCTGGAGGGCTGGATGGAGGGGTGGGGGGCGAGGACTTGGGACTTGGACGGGGGGCCTAGAAGCCGGGTCTCCGACCTCTGAGCGGTTTAGGGCCTCACTGGAGGGTGGGTGGGGCCGGGGTTTGATCCCCCGTTTCCCTGAGCAAAAAGGAAGTTTCAGTGTGTTTTGTTTTAGCCGGCTCATCCTCACTGGACAGATTATTATGACATTTCGCCGTCCTGAAAGTGTGTCCCGTAGGATTAATGAGGTTGAACCTTGCATAAAATTTAGTTTTTCAGAGAACAGTTTTCCCCTAATCAGGTATTGTGTCTTTTTTTTTTTTTTTCCAAGATTTTATTTATTTGACAGACAGCAAGCACATTGAGGAGAGGGCTAGGGGGAGAGGGAGAAGCAGGCCCCCCACTAAGCAGGGAGCCTGATGTGGGCCTGTATCCAGGAGTCCGGAATCATGACCCCAGCCCAAGGCAGACACTTAACCCACTGAGCCACCCAGGTGCCCCTATTGTGTCTTTCCTGACCCCACTAGTAAATTTTCTAGGTGTCTCTACAGAAGCCTGTATTCAAGGTCAATTAATATGGTTCTCTAGCCTCCTACCTATATTCCTAATGCAAGGTAACCAACCCAAGATCTCATCCAGTTTATACCCGCTCTTGGAGCATGCCCAGAGCCCCTTCTCCTTGTCCTAAGGTAACTTGATGTGAGGGGCTGAATTTTGCTTTTATCTGGTGTTAAGTCTCCACTCAAAGTGAACATGAGAAGTATGTTACATATACACTTGAGCCACACACATGCTCCATCTTTCCTCATGAATAGTCCTGTTTCTCTGCTTTTTTCTTTTTTTTTTCTGCTTTTTTTCATCAGTATGTATGTATGCAGCCTCTATGAGTATAAGAAACTTGTTTTCTCCTCCAGATTTGTGACTTGCTCTCCAGTCTCCTCCTCTGCCTCTCAAATAAGCCCTTTCCTTGCTGCTTACCTGTCTCAGTGATTGGCTCTGTGTGCATCAGGCAGACAGACTTGGGTTCAGTTATACCCCTGCCTTAAGCACTTAAGTACTAAGATTTCCCCAACCAATTTAACAAGGATCACTTTTTCATGGCATCTTCCTGAGTAAGCCTGTCATAAACTACTTCAACATACATGAATAAGGGGATCCCTACTTGGCTTAGTCGGTTAAGTGTCTGCCTTCGGCTCAGGTCTCAATCTCAGGGTACTGGACGTCCGCTTGTCTCTTTCCCTCTCTTTCTGCCCCTCCCTTTTCCCCCCTCCCCATGCTTGTGCCCTCCTTCTCTCAAATAAATAAAATTAAACAAACAAACAGGGACACCTGGGTGGCTCAGTGGTTGAGTGTCTGCCTTCACACTCAGGGTGTGATGCTGGGTCCTGGGATGGAGTCCCACATGGGGCTCCCTGTGGGAAGCCTGCTTCTGCCTCTGCCTGTGTCTCTGCCTCTCTCTCTCTCTCTCTGTCTCTCATGAATAAATAAAATCTTAAAAAAAATACACAAGTAAGCCTAGTAAAACCTAAAGGAGGAGTGCCTATGTGGCTCAGTCAGTTAAGCTGACTCTTGATTTTGGCTCAGGTCATGATCTCAGTGTGGTGGACTCTAGTGCCAAGTTTGATGTGCCCTGGGTATGAAGCTTACTTGAGATTCTGTCTACCTTTCCCTCCGCCCCTCCCTACTTTTCTAAAAAAAAAAAAAAAAAAAAAAAAACCCTAAAACACCCTAAAAGAAAAAAAAAAAGTCAAGATTCTGTTTCTTGAAAACAGAAAACCAGGGCAAAGTGCAAACTTTGTTCACTTAGCAAATTATGCAGTGGTCAAGTACATAATACTGGTAAAACAAAGTATTTTTAGATACTTGAAAAAATATAAGTATACTATTATGTTTTATAGTCGATTCACAATATCTAAAACATTGGGTTTAGTCTGTTCAACTCTTTTTTTTTTTTTTTTTTTTTTTTCTGTTAGTAGGCTCCACACCCAGGATGGAGCCTCATACTAGGCCTGAACTCAGGACTCTGAGATCAGTACCTGAGCTGAGATCAACAGTTGGAAGCCTAAGTAACAGAGGTGCCCCGCTCTCATTTTGCTTTTAGAAAGTGAGCCAAACACAATTTTCTTTAGACTGTAAACTGAGAACTTTTATATCTCTGCTGCTCTGTCCATTGAGAGGTGGAGTCTATTCCTTCCCTTGGAATCTGGATCTAGTGACTAGCTTGACTGGTAGAATGAGGCAGATGTAATGTTCAGGGAATTCTGAGGCTAGGTCAGAAGAAGCTTTACAGCTTCCATCTGGATCTCTGGGAACCCTGTCTGGGAGACTTGAGATACCACGTAAGAAGGCTAATTACTTTGAGGCTGCCATGTTGTGCAGAAGCCCAAGGCTTTGAGGGTAAAGATGCATAGAAAGAGTGCTGCTAGTTCCCAGCTGTTTCAGTCTCAAACTGGGGCCCCAGACACCAGGGAGCAGAGTAATGCCTGCCAAAATTGCATATTTGTGATCAAAATAGAGGACTCTTTTTGTTTCATGGCTCCCAAGTTTTGGGGTGGTGTTTTTGTGCAGCAATAGAAAATGGAATGGGGAGACAGAAACAAGCAAACAAGTAATATGAAGTGGAAGAAAAAAGTGGGTTAAGGAATGGAGAGAAGGGGTTGGGGTTGGGGGGGCTTAAAGTTTTTGATAAGGGAGGCAAGGTAACCTCTCTACTACATAGTCCTGCTTTTCTTTGCTTGCTCATCATCAGCACACAAAACTCCCCAACAGCCACCCCAAAATGGCAGTCTAATTTGGCAATTCCCTGAGTTTATTTGTCCTGTTATAAGTCCTAGGACCACAGCCAACTCCTTAGAACCTCTAATTCTTGGTTTTAAGTTTGTGAGAATCAGTAAATAATGACCGAGCTTTTGTGGAGCAGAATGAACTTGCTATTAGGGGCATATCCCAGAGGAGGGCCATGAGTCCCAGAAAAGAGAAAATGGATTCCCCAACAGATATCTCCTTGACATCACTGTGACTCAGGGAGAGTGCACTACTTCTCAAAAAAGTTGGGTGGAACAATTGAAAACCAGAAAAATCCATGGCATGTGGGTGGTACATTATCCCATAAGAGTTCAAAACAGAGAAATATCCCATGCCGAAGGAGAATCTGAAAAGGCACTGAAAAAAAAAGGTGCAGAGTTGGGGATCCCTGGGTGGCGCAGCGGTTTGGCGCCTGCCTTTGGCCCAGGGCGCGATCCTGGAGACCCGGGATCGAGTCCCACATCGGGCTCCCGGTGCATGGGGCCTGCTTCTCCCTCTGCCTGTGTCTCTGCCTCTTTCTCTCTCTCTCTGTGACTATCATAAATAAATAAAAATCAAAAATAAAAATAAAAAGAAAAGGTGCAGAGTGACTTCTCATTGCTGCAGCGTCTCGTGGCTGAGAGATACCCTAAAAGGTCATTCTGTCTGGTTATTGACTCATCTATTGCTTGCAAATGGATCTTGAAGGATAGGTAGGGTTTGGATAATGGAATTAAAAGTAGGAGAGGGTGCTCCAGGGAACAGCATAAACAGAAGCATGATGGAAGGCATGACACATATTCTTTTTTTTTTTTTCTTCTGGAACATATTCTTGAATCAGGAAATTCGGTTGGGTATGTGTAGGCATATCAGTTTGGCATGATGTATTGAAGCATTGTGGAAGGCCAAGAAATACTGGAAGATAAGGTGAACAGATGAGCAGATCAAGGTGAACTATTAGAACTTTTTAGGTAGGAAATTGTCCAGACTGGAAAGGGTTACTCTGGCAGTAGAGAGTGGCATAAAGGGAGCCAAAGGAAACAAGGCTGTCAAGTAGGAGCCTGTATCCCCAGTAGTTGAGATGAAAGGTGGGGGAGATGGGTGTGCATGAAAGAGGCACTACTAACTGATCCATAGGATTGGGAATTGAGGGCTCCTGGATGCATCCTGCAGGGACAGAGGAAGGGGTCAACCAAGATTCAAGCCTATAGTAGTTATAAGGATGGAGGAAGTGACATGAGCAGAAATCAAGAGTCAACATACCTATTGGCTGAGATATAGAAATGGGGTGGAAGACGCTGACTTGGGTTTGGGCTGTACTGATTTGAACTGCCAGTGGCGCAGCAGTGGAGACTATCTGCCTGGGCAATTGGAAGCCCATTATAGCCCCCAAGGAGAGGGCAAGGACCGGGTTAAACAGGTGGTTATCTGAATGGGATCAGGAAGAGAGACAGGAGCTTGCGAACAGGCCAGTACCGATACAGGGCAGCAAACAGTGTCACAATCAAAAGGCCTCATCTCAAGTTATCATCTACCTCACCTCAAGCATTGGGCGGAGGTGGACAAAGGCAGTCAAAAGCTGGGACTGAGAGGAGGCCAAGAAAAGGTCATTAGGAATTAAGTGGTGACAGCCTAGCAACTCTTCAGTAGACAGGCTGGAGTCAGATCGGGGAGTGAGTAGTGGTGACGGTGAGGCAGCAGGCGGTGAAAAGAAGGTAGAAGGTCTTGAGGCTTGACCGTTGGAGGGACGTCAGGTGCTAGAGTCTGGGGACCTACTGGCCCAGACTGCTGGCTGCAGGTCCCCTCAGCATCTAGATTTCTGCTTCTTCACGTCACAACGTGAGACCCCGCACATAGAGCGCTCCTCTCCAAGACTGCTACTTAGGAGGCTGCTGATTACTATTTTCGGTAATTAGGCAGCTGTTTCCCGGTAAGCAGAAGCCACGCACCAGCGCCCCAAGACGCTAGGAACCCCCCCCCTCAATGGGATGGAGGGAGGGAGGGAGGGAGGGAGGAAGGACGTGGTCTGATAAAACTCCTTCTCTATTCATAATCCAGTCACTCTGATGACCTCTATGACCAACGCCTGCACGCGGCCTCCAACACTTCCCAACTGTGTTGCTGCAGGGGGCCTAATGGTCTGCCTGCTTCTATCCTGGGTCCCCCAAGGCCTATTTCAACACCACAGTCAAGCTAATCCCCTTAAAAACATGTAGATCTGTCTTCTGGAAAACAAAACAAAGCAAACCGCAATGGCTTCCCATTTCCCTCAGAGTAAAAGCCAAAGTCCTTACACCAGCCCCAAGTCCTTACACAGTGTCATCCCTCCTTCCTTACCTCTCTGACTTCCTCTTCACTCTTCAGTGCTAACTGCTATTGCCTTTCCGTTCCTTGAACACGCCTGGCACTTAAGGCATTTGCTCTAGACTGTTCCCTCTTCCTATGCTTTTCCCCCATATATCTGAGTGACTAACTCCCTCATCTTCTAGTCTTTACTTAATATGACCTTCCCAGAAATGCCTGGGTGGCTCGGTGGTTGAGACCTTTGGCTCAGGTCATGATCCTGGCGTCCTGGGATCAGTCCCACAATCGGCTCACCGCAGGGAGCCTACTTCTCCCTCTGCCTATGTCTCTGCCTCTCTCTGTGTCTCTTGTGAATAAATAAAATCTTTTTTTAAAAAATGACCTTCCCATTGAAGTTGATCCTCACATCTTATTTACTACTGCAACCAATCACTCCCCCTCATGCCAGCTCTCCCTGTTGGCCTTTTTCCCATAGACCTTACTACCTTCTAACATATTTTACAATTTATTGTTACATTTTATTAGTCATCTTCTCTGCCACCTCTCACTATAATGTTAATTCTGTTCACCCAGGATTCCCAGGCACATACCATAGTGACTGGCGCATAGGAGGCACTCAGTATCTGTTGACTTGAATTATTAGTCTTGATGTATATATAGAAGAAGGGTCCTGGGTTACAAGTGGATTACAAGATGTTGCTCTCCACCAGGATGCATCCAGCACCCAAGAGGAGGGAGCTAAAGCTAGATGCCCGTGGAATTGTCAGCTGGGGAACTTAGGCAAAAACGATCTCAAAGAGCAGCAAGAGGTTTCTGCAAACCCTGAACTAAACTGCCTATAACAGCATCATAATTCTTGTTCCTATCATTCTTGTATTCTCCATATTCCTGTACATTTGTGTTCCCTCGGGAAATCTTTTTGAAACATTCCCGTTCCCAATAAGAGACCAGTGATGACCATCATTCTTTAATCATCTAAGTACTGTTTGGAGTAAACGGTAGAGATGTGGTTCCATTAGGTGATCCAATAGGCAGGAAAGTCAGGAAACCCTGCCTTGGTCGGTTCCCTGCCGAGAAACCTACCTGAAGTAATTTAAGCAAAAATGGGAAAGTTCAAAAATGGAATGCAGCGGAGCCTAAGAACAGGCTTGGATATGGTTGTGGGCATCAGAAATTAGAACTAGGAACCGAGCTGCTTCCAGCTCTTCTCCTTCGGCGTTGACTTTACCTTTTCAGACAACAGATTGGAAGCGGCGACCCCACGAGTCGGAGCCGGCGCGGGAGCAGGAGTCGGGCGGGAGCAGGCCTGGCGCCGCCGGCCGCAGTGGACAAGCCTCCGCCGAGGGAGCCGCCGCGCGCCTACAGCCTGGAGGCGGGCCTGGGCCACTTGGCGGGCGGGGCCCCGCCGCTACAGGGACACAGGGACACCCTCCCACCTCCCCAGGGTGTGCAACAGCCACCGCCCAAGTATCACCAGGTGCCCTGCCAGTTCCATTGTTGTCGTTGGAGGCTGCCCGGTCTGCAGTCAGGCTTGGCAGGACTCCTTCACCTCCCCGGGCATCTTCGGGGCCATCATCTGGTTCCTACTGGGGTTCATCTGCTGTTTTGCCTTGAGGAGCGAAGATGCCCCAACTGTGTAGCAAACGTTACTCAAAGACAACAACACACCTGGTTTTCCTACGTCCAGCTATCTTTTTCTTTTCTTTTTAAGATTTATTTTATTCATGAGAGAAACAGAGATAGAAATGTAAATGTTGTATAGCATAGCTTTCTTTGAGTTTTCAGGACTGTTGTAAAGTGAGGTGGGAGAGATTTGGTGTGTGTGAGCTGAGATTTTGGGGGCTCAGGGGTCACAGCGTGGAGACGCAGCAGCACTGCTCCCAGGGTTAATGACAACACAGTAAAGCATTGCTTTTACTTTTTGCAGTCTTCACTTTGAGAATGGTAAGAAATAATGTTTTGAAAAACATTATTCATACCACTGTAAAAAAAAAAAACCAAAATACCAGGGAACTGTTAGTTGCCAACTCAATACTGTTTCCCCTACTTATTATATAGAATTCCAATTGCATTTGGCAATCTGTAAAGCTGAGACATTTCCTGGCCTCTCTGAAACCAGGCATGATCATGGGACAAAGCTCTAGCCAAAGACATCTAAGCTGAGGTCTTTGGAGTTTCTAAAGCTCTTTTTAAAGAGCTCACCTATTAGTGTGCTCTTTCACCAACCCTTCTTCTAACAGGGCAACAAAGAAAATGGGCTGGAGCTGCAGCAGTCATCTCACTGGAATGAAAACCACACCCTAAGGAGAACTGAAAGACAGAAGCACCTACCCTGCAGAGCAAATCATGAGCCTGCCCTACCAGCCCTGACCGGCTCATAGTCCCTGCTGTGTCAAGTTGAAGGGATAGGAAATGAAGACATAGCTCCTTTTCCCAGAGAGCTAACAATAGAAGCAGCTAACTTTTATTGCACACTTGGTATGTATTAGAAATCATTCTTAGTGCTTTCCATGCATTAGGATAAAAACATGTGCATGGAGTATTATTCCATTTACACGGAGGAGGATACATGTTTAGCAAGGTTAGCTACCCACGGTAATCCAAGGCTTGAAGCTGGGCCTTCTATCATTTGTATGATTAACTACAATGCTATACTGGTTCCCAGTCTTATCGGTTATAATTCAAATTTGAATTCAAATTCAAAGGGATGAAACTCTTGATGAAGAGAACATAGGGAGCAAAGGGGAGAATGTCAGTTTCCAGCAGAATTTTGGGCACTTATCAGCAGTGTCAAAAATGAGGATGAATGCGCCAAGAAGCAGAGCAATATGGTGGTTGATTAGAATGCTGAGCTGGGATCTCGGCATTAAGTGGAAGAAACAGATGTTAAATAGGTAGGTAGATTATGAATTATAGCAATCAATGTGAAACTGAGTAATGGAACTGGAGACTATACTCATTACTCTTCCAATAAGCTTAACTGTCCAGGGGAGATGGAAGTCTGTAGAGGATTCATATTTGCATATGTTGCTATTAATAGTGTAGTGAAGCTATCCCAGTCAACACTTAATCAAACAACAGAAGTATACTGGAAAGACCAGATAAAACTGGATTTGAAACCTTGTCCTGTCACTTATTTGTAGCTTTGTGTAAATTGCATGCCTTCTTTGAGCTTGTTCCTTCATCTGTAGTTTACATACAACAGCTACAGACTACAAGTGTAATTTTGAGCATAGTACTAATTATAACATTTCCACTTAGATATATCTCCTACGGTATTTATATTAATGGGATAACACATCATCACAGAATTCCTTCTATTTAGTAACAAATACTAATCTCCAAGAGATCATATTGCATGATAAAGAAGATTTGAATGCAGGTTTTGTTTTCTGACCACATTTTCAACACTTTTTATGGACTCTGTTCTATGGACTTTTGGTTAGTCTTTGAAATGCATCAGTAATTATAACAGCTTTCTCACTAAATGCTAAGTATAGGAGATATTTTCACAGGACTGGTCCAGCAACCCTTACTCTGGGATCTTGCCCCATGACCCCTCCCTATCTCCACCCTTGGTTGCAGTAGACTTTTAAAGGGCAAATACTTAAACTCAGTATTTATTTTTAAAAATTTTCAAGTATCTTGCTGAGTGAAGTCAGTCGGAGAAGGACAAACATTATATGTTCTCATCCATGTGGGGAATATAAATAATAGTGAAAGGGAATAGAGGGGAAGGGAGAAGAAATGTGTGGGAAATATCAGAAAGGGAGACAGAACATAAAGACTGCTAACTCTGGGAAATGAACTAGGGATGGTAGAAGGGGAGGAGGGCGGGGGGTGGGAGTGATTAGGTGACGGGCACTGGGGGTTATTCTGTATGTTGGTAAATTGAACACCAATAAAAAAAACAAAATAAAATAAAGACACAGGGAGAGAATGGCCATCTACAAGTCAAGGAGAGAGGCTTGGAGTAGAACCTTGCCTCATAGCCCTCCAGAGAAGCCAAACCTACAGGCACCATGATCAAACATCTGGACTCCAGAACTGTGAGAAAGTCATTTCTCTGTATTAGCCATCCAGCTTGTGGTAGCTTTTTTGGGCAGCCCTAGCAAACTAAACCAGACCTTCATGGGCTCAGGAGGTTCTGACAGGAAGAGAAAATGAAAGTGTTTCTGGATGGAAGTCAGTGTATTCAGTTCATGACTTCTGGACAGAAATAAAAATTAGGACCAAAAGAGAAATATTCATTCAAAAAGTGGAAATTCAAGAAAAAAAAATGGGCAGAACAACAGTGTCAGTATGCCAAGGCTGTTGGGCAGGCCTCTTTCCAACCCTCCTGTGGGGTGTCTCTGAACCCTCAACAAGCACCTGCCATTATTTGGGCACAGCTAACCTAGAAAATTTCAGCAATCTCCATAAAATTAAGACTAAGAAAAGCTGCTTCTTGACACTTATCTGGCCTTCTTAAATAAGAGTCATTAGGACCCAAATAGATTAGCTTTGAACAATGGTAAGGTATTTTTTAATGGGTTTTTCTTTTTCTCCTTGAGTAAAAAGAATGACTGGGTTTTTCAAAAAAATAAAAAATAAAAAAAAATAAAGTATAAAAAAAATTTTTCAAGTATCTTAAGGATTTAATCTTTTACTTTACCCAATCTTACCATGATACCCTAGCGTAAACAGAACATTTCACATGGAAAAATGTTTAATAAATTGTCAGAAATAGTAAAGCACCTCTCACAATATTGAGATGAAGGTTATCAGAGGTATCAGGTTTTTTTTTTTTTTTTTTTTTTTTACTACACAAGTCTCTTTCACATCATGTCATAAAAGCATTTCAAATCACATTTAGGAAAGCTAAATTCTTTGTAAAATGTTGACATATATAGCTTTTTTTCAAAATATAACCAGCAATTGTTTTTTTAGCTCTAAATCACCAAATTGAACCAAATTCCAGCCCAACTTAAGAACTTTCTCAGCATTTAGAAATGTCTGATACTTTACTCCCTTCCAAAGCAGTGTTCTTGGCTGCTATTAGTAGGAAGATTCAGAAGTTGGGCAGATTCCTGCATTTGGTGGCAGGTTAGATAATGTAGCTACCAAGATCCTTTCCCACCTTTGAGATTCAAGGCTGAGACATCTTTTATTAGGTACCTTTTGTGATAGATTTATACTAGAAGTCTCAGTGTTTCAACATGAAGACTATTGGCTTTTTCTAAGTTTATTAATCTGACAGAGAGCAAGCACAAGCAGGGATAGTGGCAGAGGGAGAAGCAGGCTCCCAACCAAAATGGGAGCTGGATGTGGGGCTCAACCCCAGGACCCTGGGATCATGACCTGAGCTGAAGGCAGACACAACTGACTGAGCCACCCAGGCGCCCCGAGAGAAAGAATCATAAGCAGCCTCCATGTCCAGCGCAGAACCCCATGCAGGGCTCAATCTCACAAACCTGAGATCGTGACCTGAGCCGAAATCAAAAGTCAGACACATAACCAACTAAGCCACCCAGGCACCCACAGAAAGTTTATAAACCTCGACTCATCGATTTCCCTTAGAACAAATTCACCTAGACTCTAAATTTCAGTGTTACAAATGTACACCTAACAGAGGAGATGACTAATAAGTTTGACTCCTTAAATTCCTGCAGAAGATAGTTTTCAGAAATGAACTAAGTATTTTAAGGAAAGTTACCCTTTATGTTATAAAGTAATAGAAACCCATTGTTAGTGTGAAAGAACGAGTCCTAAATTATTTTATAGCTTCTCTACTAAAGCCTAATCCTAAACTGTGAAACACATCCAATATTTAAACATATGCTAACCCCAACTGAGAAAGGCGGTGGCAGGCATCATGGATCAGGTAATACAGTTCGTTGAGCGAAGCCGGCAGTTTGTGAAGGACTCCATTCGGCTGGTTAAAAGATGCACTAAACCTGATCGAAAAGAATTCCAGAAGATTGCCATGGCAACAGCAATAGGATTTGCTATAATGGGATTCATTGGCTTTTTTGTGAAATTGATCCATATCCCTATTAATAACATCATTGTTGGAGGCTGAATACCTTTTTAAAAGAGTCTTTCATCTTGGGGATTAGTGAATAATTGATACGGGAAGCTCATGAAGTAAAAATGTGCCTAATATGTTTCGTGTTTTTCTTTGATGTTTTTTTTTTGTCTTCCAAGATGTTTTGTATTTGTAAATTAAAATAATTTCAAAATAAACTTTTTTCCATCATAAAAAAAAAACAAAAACATATGCTAACACAACTGAGAAAGGGGGAAAAAAGAAACTTGAACCCCCAGAGCCAAAAATGACCTGCTTCCACTAACCTCAGGTTCTAGCATATCCCAGGATATAGCACAACAGGGAGGGGAAGGAGTCAAAGAAATATGCTTTCAAGTGTCACATCATTTAAGACTGAAGACCATCCACTGTATAATTCTGATCTGCTCTATTAATTTATTTACAAAATAAAATTTCACAAATATCACAATGGTATTTTATACAACCCTAATGACAAAAGAACCATTTTTTTGCTCCCTACCTAAGATTTACAAGGCTGATCAAAAACTGAAATTATTAGTATAAAATAATAAAATGAGACAAATCATGGTAAAGACTGCTTTATTGGTGGCAGTTAGTATTAAGTCAATAAATATTGAATTTATCGATTACTGGTCCATAGAGAGCTGAATGAAACAACCAACTGCCTGCTGAGATGAATTGAAGTTAATCCTGCTTCTTGGGAAAAGAAGCCACAGCTAGCTGATACATGGCATATGCTGTTCCTGAAAAATAAAAAGAAACAAAAAAAAAAACTTATAAGAAATTCTGATATTTATACGTATAAAACTTGTAAGAGAAGGGAGAAGCAAGTCTGGCATTACGATTACCTTTATGTGAACATAAAAAAGCATTTTGACAGGTGCTGGCAAAATTTAAAATAAATATAGTTTTTAAACACATTTAATCTAGTTTTACTATCAGTTAACTTCTACAGAAAGTGTTAGATATAGCACAATAATGTAGTTGTCAACTTAATAAGATGTAAGAAATTTTTAAATAAAATACTTAAAAATATATATAAAGGTTATTTCCATACCAACCTAAAACTGCATGTGAAATGCTAAGAATGATTCAAATACTGAAAAAGAGGTCAAGAAATGCAAGCACTCCCTTAAGTATATCATCAATGTAAAACCAAGGAAGAGTGATACATTTAAATTATCAAATTTAATGTAATAGCTAATTAAGTGAAAATTTACTAAAACTCATTACCAGAATACCTAGGAAATAGTCATACCAATCAACACAAATTTAGATCTTATGAGAGCCCAAAGGTCACTAGTTAGTTGTCTTCATCCATAAATGCCCCTTCACTGTATACAATCCAAACCAAAAAGGCACTTTGGCATGAGCAGGAGGACTTCGTAATCAGGATTCAAACTGCAGCTTTTCCACATAGAGGCAATATTATCTTTAATTAACATAATTTCTTCATCTTTAAAATAAGGACACATACAGACTTAATAAAAGGGTTACAGAAATCCCTTTATGTAGCATTCTCATCAATAGGACAAGCACACAGTAATCACTCAAATATTGTTTCTCTTCCTCCCCCAGAGAGCAATGATTAAAATTCTTAACTCTGTTCCTAGTATACCAATTTATGATATTCCATTGCTAACACTGAACAATGGACCTGCCCAATTCACAGAAAAAACATCAAAGCACTCTGGGTACAGTAATGAGTGTTGCTCTATGCAGGTTGTGTATAAGTGAAGCACTCCAAATATCCTACCACCAACTGTAAGCATCATAGTGGCTCTATACAGGAGGGCATCAGCTACTCCACCCTTTAGATGCACTGGAATTCCATTATCCTCCTAGATTAAAAAAATAATAATAATTAATACAAGTGTGATTTGTTTTCAACTAAGTTCAAAAGGCTAATCCACTTATATAAAATTAAGTGCCTCCTTAAACTCCTGGAATTAAAATATTGTAAACACCAAAATTTAAAGACTACAATTTTCCTGATTCTGTCTCTACTTCCACTGAAGTATTAAAATAAGAACTCCTAGAAGTCAATATTCTTTCTCTTAAAATTTAATGAGATCCAATACAGATATTCTTTCCAAGGAATATACAAATGTTAAAGCTGTGAAAATACACTGATGGAGCTCATCTCATCAACTAAATTATTAAAAAGATCAGTAATCATCACACCTTAGATCTAATCATAAGAAAGATTAATTTTTTTCCTTAAAGAAAAAAGGGAGAAGGGGTTTTGTTTGTAACCTTAAATTAACTTTAACCTTTAGCCTAGCACGTGGCATATGGTATTTAATACATTTGTTAAATGTATTTCATTTTTACATGTCATACAAACAGCCCCTGACTTAACGGTGGTTCAACTTACGATTTCTCAACTTTACAATGGTGTGAAAGCAATATACATTCAGTAAAAACTGTCCTTTGAATTTTGAATTTCACCTTTTCCCAGGCTAGCAATATGCAGTACAAAGCTCTCTCATGATGCTGGGCAGTGGCAGACAACCACAACTCTCCGTCAGCCACACAATCATGAAGTTAAATAACCAATGAATTACCACCATTCTGTAGCCATAAAACCATTGTTTTTCACTTTCAGTACAATAGTCAAGAATTATGTAAGATATTCAGCATTATAAAATAGGCTTTGTATAAGATGATTTTGCCCAACTGTAAGTTAATGTATGTGTCCTGAGCATATATAAGGTAGGCTAAGCTACATTTAATAGGCTAAGTATATTAAATGAATCTTCAACTTAACAGGTTTTCAACTTATGATGGGTTATTGTTTATGACACAATGATACAACTCAATCGTAAGTCAAGGAAGATCTGTCGTTTTAATCACTTAAAATTTTATTTGGGAAAAACCAGAGATCACCCCAGGAAAATTTAAAAAATCACTAAAAATCGAACTACTTATAAAGGTCAACTACTTTATCCCACCATCCTTTCTTATGTGAAAACCAATATTAACAGTGTAGTACATATCTATAAATACTTTAAAGATTTATTTATTTATTTTAGAGACCGCAAGCACAGCAGGAGGGTAGGGTAAGAGGGAGAGGGAGAGAATCCCAAGCAGACTCCCTGCTGAGCACAGAGCCCTGAGGTCTGACACTAGCTCACTACCCAGGGATCATGACCTGAGCTAAAATCAGTAGTGAGATGCTCAACCCACTGAGCCACCCAGGCATCCCAATACCTGTAGATATTTTTAATGCCTACATTATCTTAACTTCTAATTTATACACACACCTGTTTAATATACAAAATGAGACCCTTATGACATATAAGGGTCTGCTATATATTGTTTTTCACTTAATGCTATCTTAAAAACCATGGTTAGTCCCTTTAACCCCAACTTGTTCCTTTTAATGGCCACACAGCATTCCACTGTGCGAAAATATTCTAAGTGAATTAGCCAGTCTCCTAATAATGGGTATTTAGGTTGTTGGGGGGCTTTTTGTATTAGAATCCTATAATGAGGGATCCCTGGGTGGCACAGCGGTTTAGCACCTGCCTTTGGCCCAGGGTTTGATCCTAGAGTCCTGGATCGAGTCCCATATCAGGCTCCCTGCATGGAGCCTGCTTCTCCCTCTGCCTGTGTCTCTGCCTCTCTCTCTGTGTGTGTCTCTCATGAATAAGTAAATAAAATCTTAAAAAAAAAAATAAATAAATAAATAAAATGAAATCCTATAATGAATGACTTCTTTGCTTTTTTAATATTCTTACGCTACTATTTGTGCAGAAAAGACTTTTTTTTTTCCCCAGAAAAGACTTTTTAAAAGATATCTTTATTTTAGAGAGGGAGAGAGCGTGCTCCCCTCTATATAATTTTCATTTGTCAATCATACCTCCAAACTGGAAAAATATATTTTCTTCTAGTATGTTTTACAGGAGAAGCATTTATACTCTTCCAATACCAATTTACTGTATCCTTTCCCCACTGATACGGAATAGCACCTTTAACATATATTAAATTTCTGCATATATAATTTTTCTTTTTCTGGGCCCTTTCTCTGGTCTATTTATCTATTCTTGTGCAACTACCTCAAAGAGTGCCAACCCAAAGTAACTTCTCCAAAGTATCTTTGACTATACCCTTCCGCTTCCCCAAGGTCCTCTTGTATATAGCAAATGCACAATTAGCTATCAATAGTTTCTTATTCTTTTGCTAATATAGCAGGATCAGTAACAATCAAGCATCTCCAAATGTACTTCTTATCTCCACCTTTTGGTAATTACTATTATTACAATTCATAATTGCCTATGAAATATTTCAGTACCTGAAATAGCTTTTGTTTCTCTGGAACTTTATTTTCAAACTGCCTGCGTGAAGCAGTACTTATGGTCCTCTGGGCAATCTGGCGAAGAGCCTGAAATGAAAAATCCATATATATTAGGCAGTTTTAGGTTTTAATAAAGAAACCTTCAAAACCAACTACTTTCAATCTTTAATATTACAAAAGAGAGAAATTGACAGTTAAAACATATCCGGTTTGTCAGTTAAGAGTCCTAAACCAGCAGCAGGTTTTCCAATTGGTTGTCCATCCTCTACTCCTTATATTAAAATTCTGCAGTATCCAAAGACCATATTCAAGTAGCAATTCGTGCAGATGCTGAGCAAAAAAAAACAAACCCTCATCTGTACCTGAATTGAATGAGTAGCATTATATAATCCTTGAGTAAAACACTGGCATACATATATTACAAAAATAATTACAAAATACACTAAGTTCAAATATTTTCATTTAATACTCTACCAAATTATCAAAAATCTATTAATTGATACCAAAATAAAATAGCATGACTCCTACTTAGTTAAAATGCTTTCTTTATTAGTTTTCCTTAAAAAAAAAAATCTTTAGTAGGGCATAATTCTTTTTTTTTTTTTTTTTAATTTATTTATTTATGATAGTCACACAGAGAGAGAGAGAGAGAGAGGCAGAGACACAGGCAGAGGAAGAAGCAGGCTCCATGCACCGGGAGCCTGACGTGGGATTCGATCCTGGGTCTCCAGGATCGCGCCCTGGGCCAAAGGCAGGCGCCAAACCGCTGCGCCACCCAGGGATCCCATAATTCTTTTTTATCTATCCAAATGAATTAAATAATGAAACAAATATGCACTCAATATTCCAAAATAAATGATACACTGAGAGCCTAAGTAAAACCTTACTGAATAATTACAAAAGAGAACGGTTAGTTACAGTTACATTTTCCTTCTCTTTTTCGAAATTTTGAGAAAGTATTTCACACGCTCAAAGCCGGTGGAGGGGTGAAGGACACTGCAGAACGGCCTGACTGAAGTAACGCTGCACTTCTGCCACGAGTGCTCCTAAAGTCCCATCCAAAAGTGAATGACTTGCTTTTTAAACCGCGTTCTGATGCTCACAAAGCTCAGAAACGTTGAAACTTCTCTCAAATCTTTCTGCCTTAAACTTCCGTGTATCAGAAACCTCCCATTTGAACCTTAGTTTTACTCCTAGCAGACAGAGCTACCGACTTCATCAATGACCGAGAGGTTTAGGGGTGGCCACTGAGAACCCAAGGCTGTCTAACCCACTTCCGGGCACCTTCCCGGCCCCTCCATTCCATCTACCCAGCCTAGCCTGGGGCGGAAGGAACAGATGGAAGGGAGAGTAACGTCTGGCCAACAGGACACGGATCAAGGTGACTTGGGAAGTCGCCTTCTTCCCCTTCTTCCCTCCCAGGAGAAGCTGCTCACTCAAGGCTCTCGGGCCTCCGCTCTCCATCCTCCCGCTGCATATTAACGCAAGCCGAGAAGCTCCTCACCAGCAGATTCCGCAGCATCTTGGCTCAGTTACTACCCACCAACTGCAACAACTGACCACCAAGAACGAAAGTCCCCGCACCGGAACCGGAAATACCTCTGGCCCTCGCGCCAGCGTCAGGGGACAGAAACATTTCCGGGCGGAGGAGGGGCTTGAGCTTCTAACCATAGAGAGCGCAAGATAAGCGAGAGCGGCCTTACAGCCGTGGCCGCTCTAGGAGACTGGGCGCTTCTGTCCCTTCATCTCGTTCCTAACCTGGCCGATGCCTTTCAGGTGGCTGGTCCCTGAAGCTGAGGCCGGGAGAAGCAAACGACTTGTGAGACCAGAGAGGCGAGGAATGACGTGTTATATGTACTTTTTTAGTTAGCTTGGATGAAATTAACGCGAGACCAAGCTATCGTAGAAAATTAGTGTATTTGGAACGAGGAGGCGTTTTTACAACTTAGCCAACTTTGAGCCATTGTTTAGACGTTGGTTGGCCTAAGTTGTGAAGCTGCGTGACATACAGAACAAAAAGGATGACTCCTCTTACGCGATGCAGTTTTGTTCCGCGGATGAGACTGAGGGCGTTATTGTTCCTTGTGCTGAGAATGTGCTGCAGGCCGCGGCGCTCGGATACCAGTTTTTATCTTCTGGTGCCTTTGGATGCTGCAGAACTCCCCATGCAAGAAACTCTACCACGGTGTCCGGCAATTGTGGAAGCTCTTCGCTCGTTCCTCCGTGTCTGGGAAAGTGCTGAAAAGAGGGGGGGAAATGCAACTGTGGGGCAAGAAATGGGATGGCAAACCTGGACTCTGAATTAAGTCTTACTGGCTGAGGCTCAGCGGGGCACTTTCCATGACTGGAGTGGCTAGGCAGAGCCAATTATTGTACAGGTGGCCTGTCAGGGTATCTTTTATCAGGCTTGCCTAAATGTTACGTTCTCTCTCTATTCTCTGTGCCCACCAAGTGTGTATAAATTATAGACATAAAACTATTTACCCCATACTAAATCTTGTCACCTTTTCATGAAGTCTTCTAATCCACTGAGATTTCAAATAGAAAGTGATGATAAGATATATGGGTTCAGCATAGGTGAAATGTGTAGGTAAAAACTAGTAAAGTCAAAATTACTATTCTTGCTGATAGTTTGGGTTAGATCCACCAAGTTATCTGTCCCCAGTTCAGGTTCTCTTCCTCGCCAAGGTTTATAAACAGCCAATTCATCTCTTCCCTAGATAAGGACTGAATGGATCTAGCTTATTCCCCTCTCTGTATTACACACTGTGATCAAATCCTTGAGACAGTTACCAGGTACTGACAGCTGAAGCCTACAAATTTTTAAAAATTAGATAGTCTAAAATATGAACTTGTTAAAGTAGTATGTGCTGTCTTACATTTTCTCCATCTAGACTAGATTGTAAACTGAAGAACAGAGATTATTATTATTTTTTTTACCGATCCCCTAGTACTGCTTAACGGGTTAAAGGTTAGCCAGCAGATGAATTAATGATATATACTGGATAATAAATCTATATACTGAATGAAGGACACTCACTGTTCTGTCCAAAAAGAACCAAAGATTTACATAAAATAGATCCTTAGATGCAGATCCTTATTTGCATGTCACTTAGTACAATTTCCCTCTTTACTAGATCATTCCATCAGCCTATAAGCTTATTCCCATATTAAACAAACAAGCATTTAAGTTACCATCCCATTTCTCTTCAAAATAAAACACAGATCTCTTTATACTTGTATTCTCTTCCTCTCCTAATCTTTTAAATCCCATTTTGGGCCGGCTTTTAGTGTTTTTCCTAGGATCCCTAATGGCTTTTACATTGTTAAACTGTCAATATCAATTTTCATCTTTTCCATCTATCAGCAACATTTAACATAACTGATCACTCCTTCACAATATACTTTAACTTGGAAATAAGCCATAAATACCATACGGTATAACATACAACATATATGTAAAGTTTCAAACGGTCTTAACGGGCTTCCTCTATACTCTAGTCTTTTGATGGTTCTTTCTATTTCAGCAATGTTTTTGGTTTCCTGAAACCTCATCCTCTTAATCTCTAAATCTCAGAGTACCACCCCCTCTTTTTTTTAAACATTCATCCCTCTTGTGATTTCATCCAATGTCATGAAATACCATTTATGTGCCGGCACTCTCCAGCACATAAACTTTCTCTTTAACCCCAGACATCTCTACTTAGATGTCTGACAGGCATCTCAAAATTATGACCAAAACTGAATTCTACTCTCCACTCTTTATTTCCAAGGTTTCTCCTCTGCAATTTCCTTCATTTCAAGCCTCAAACTCTGTTTTGCATCATACCATATAAACTAACCCATTAGAAAAATCTGTTGAATACATACACCTTGAAAATATAATCTGACTCTGACCACTTCTCATTACTGCTACCACCACTGTAGGCCAACCCACCATCTCTTGCTTCCATGACTGCAAAAGCCCTTTTAACTGGCTTCCCTACTTGTACTTTTACACTCAAGTCTATTTTCACATAGCAATGACCCTTTTAAAGATTTAAGTTAGATAATGACTGTTTACAACTGTTTTCTTCACTGCTATAGTTGCAGCATCCGGAACAGTAACTGGTACATAGAAAATGCTCAGCAACTAAGTGGTTAAGTGAATAGCATGTAGCATGAAAGAACTTACTGAGAATAAAAACTCAAAAAACTTTGCTATTCATTGTACTACTTTCAAACATTTTTCAGCCTTGGGATTCCTCACTTATTGTTTCCTTGCTCTTGTTTTGTAAATTGTGATTACCCTGACAGAAAAATATACCTGGAATTTGCCTGGGTGCCTATCAAACTTTATTGGATCTTCTCAATCACACTTGAAATTTGTTTCTAGATCTGTAAATTCATCCTCTGTAGCAAAGTAGTTATTTTCAAAAAATTCCTTTCCAAAACATGTTTGAGGTTCTTTTGTAATAGTGGAAAATTATTATTAGATTACTAGAAATAATTAGAAAGTATTTCATTCAGAGAGTTTTTGAACATTATAACTGGACTGGCAGTATGCTATTTAGATATATGCAAAATGTGTGGTAGGTAATGGTTAATTTAAGCCTTGCAACATAAGTTTGTGTGAAAATACTAAGTAAAAATACTTCACAATTAGGGATGCAAAGTTACCAAATCAGTTATTCAATCTTTCCTTTTAAAAAAACAAACAAGATTACAATCCTCACTTTGATCCTGCCTATAGCATCTATAAATAAAAAGAGGAAAGCCAGAATAGAGTTTTGTGTGATTGGGATATGTGTTTTAATTCTGGAACCATGCTTAATCCACTTCCAGTTTTACAAAAACAATATAGTAAACAGCCTCATGTGAAGTTTAATACACAAAAACTACTAGAGAAAAGATAGCACTTCAATATAGTTTCTTTTTTAAAAAAAGATTTATTTATTTGTTCATGATAGACATAGAGAGAGAGAGAGAGAGAGAGACAGAGACACAGGCAGAGGGAGAAGTGAGCAGGCTCCATGCCGGGTGCCCGACGCGGGACTCAACCCCGGGACTCAACCCTGGGACTCCAGGATGGCGCCCTGGGCCAAAGGCAGGCGCTAAACCGCTGAGCCACCCAGGGATCTCCCTTCAATATAGTTTCTTATTTTGAGTATAACAGTTTGGAATCAAGGAACATTTGGTTATCTCTAAACTGCTCTATTATTAAATAATTTATCAACTGCAAGCCTCAGTCTTTTCCTCATTAAAGTGAAGGAATGGCTTTGGATTAATAATCTTTATCTCTAGCTCTAAAATCCTTGTGGGTGAAAAATAATATATAAAGTATATGAGTGAAAACAAAAACAAAAAATATATGAATTCACCCCTTGTTGAACAATAATTTATTGACTACCTAATATGAATCTAACATTTTATAATATATTAAAAAAACTTTTAAAATCCCTGACCTGTCAAATTAGGAAGGTAATAAACACATACTAGTAAATTATAATGTGGCCATGAATTAATATCAGGTAACTGGTTTAGTAAAACTTGCTCATGGAAAATACAAGGAAGATAGCTGTCATTAGGAAGGTTTTCAAAAGACTAAATCAGTAGAGTCTGGCAGAATTAGAATAAACGAAGTAGTGAGTTTTAGCAGGGTCCAAGAGAATAAATGGAATAAAGATTAAAAGGCATTCTCGATTTAAAGCAAGAACATGACTAACATGGACCTAGAATCAAGCACGATCTACTGCAGGAACTTTAAAACAGATACCTAGGTGTAGTGAAAAGAGAAAAAATATTGTAATTAGCAACTTGAAGTTAGATTCTGAATCTGTCACTTAATAGTGATTATGACTAAAGGCAAGTTTCTTTTTTTTTTTTTTAAAGATTTTATTTATTTATTCATAGAGACACAGAGAGAGAGGCAGAGGGAGAAGCAGGCTCCATGCAGAGAGCCTGACGTGGGACTCGATCCAGGGTCTCCAGGATCATGCCCTGGGCTGCAGGCGGTGCTAAACTGCTGCGCCACCAGGGCTGCCCTAAAGGCAAGTTTCATAATCTATACTTCAGCTCATCTGTAAAATGGAGATAAAAGTATCCAACATCTTTGGGTGGCTGTGAAGATGAAATGATATAATTCAATAAATGTTAATTTTTAAAAGATTTTATTTATTTAAGAAAGAGAGAGCACACATGTTCAGGGGCGGGGAGGGGTACAAGCAGATTCCATGCTGAGTGCGGAACCCCCGCAGAGATCATGATCTAAGCCTAAATCAAGAGTCCACAACTTAACCTACTGAGCCACCCAGGTGCCCCTATAAATGTCAACTTTTATTATGGAAGAACAAGTTGGATAAAGAGAAACAGATCAACAAAATCCAGGCAGATGTGAATGAGGGCCATTTAAAAATTTATGGAGTCAACGGTCCAAATAAGATCTACTTCAAGATCATTCTGGTAGCAGTGAAAGGCTTGACTGAACATAAATCACAAAGGTCTGAAAAGTCCATTAGAAGGCTCTAATAATAATACAAGGAAGAAAGAAAAACCTGATGGTTAGCAACAGAGATATACATACAGGAATGTAGACAGGGAGATGGGTCAGAGAGCCAACTATAAGGAATTGCCTTCAAAAATCAAAGTATAGTGATTTTATTGGATTGGGAAGCTGAAGAAGATATCGAGGTTTCTGACTTAACTGATAAGGTGTTTGATCATACCATTCACTATATCAAGGAACATAAGAGAAACCCAGGTTAGTATGAGATAATTCTTGTTTTGGCCTTCTTAAGCTTGAGAAATCCAAAGACAATCCAAGAAAAGATCTATACTGAACAATCTAGAGCTCAGAAGAGATGTCAAGGCACAAGAAAAGATAAATCAATGTAAAGATGGTAGTAGAAGTGATTAGAACTTTATGATTGCTCAGTGAGCATATGTAAAGTGAGAAAAGGGCCTGGAACATAACCTTAAAGAGTTCTCAATATTTTATGTGGTGAGCATAACCAAGGAATATAAAAGGGAGACAAAGAACAGATAAGTAAGAAGAAAATCAGAAGAATTATTTAAAAAGCCATATGAGTGCTAAGAATGAAAAGGGAAGGAAGATGCCTAACAGAGCAAAACGTTCAAGGGTGAGTTTACTTCTTATGACAAAAAGGAGTGGGAATTGTCATTTTTCTATACTTTCTGCTAAATGTCTGTCATCTATCACCTCCCTTATGCCTCAGAACAAAAATCTGTCAAGTGGGTATTAAAACTCCCACGTTACTACCAGGAAATGGTAAATGATTTAGGAGATAAAATAATGTGAAGGTAGTTTATATAATATAAAAGCCAGGTCAGCCTGCTCCTAAATCCCATACTCTACCTACTGCCCTACTGCCCTACTGCCATCTTTAAGACACAGATGATAGAAAACAGTACAGTGGAATTGTGAGGTGAAATCCTAGCTAAAGCTAAAGATGACAATAAAATGTTATTTTTTTAAGATTTTATTTATTCATGAGACACAAACACACACACACAGGCAGAGGGAGAAGCAAGCTCCATGCAGGGAGCCCGACGCGGGACACGATCCCAGGTCTCCAGGATCACGCCCCTGGCTGCAGGCGGCGCTAAACCGCTGCGCCACCCGGGCTGCCCAAATAGAAGTTATTGTTTTACAAGATTTGTTGTGAAAAGGAAAGACGACACATTCCAGGGATTACTTTAGACTACTAATTCAACTGCAATTTAATAGGTATTTTTTAATTTTTTTTTTTTATTTATTTATGATAGTCACACAGAGAGAAAGAGAGAGAGGCAGAGACACAGGCAGAGGGAGAAGCAGGCTCCGTGCACCAGGAGCCCGACGTGGGATTCGATCCCGGGTCTCCAGGATCGCGCCCTGGGCCAAAGGCAGGCGCCAAACCGCTGCGCCACCCAGGGATCCCTAATAGGTATTTTTTAATAGGTATTTTTAAAGCTATTTTTTCTGTATTTCTGGTTCTTGAAACAAAGTGGCATACAAATCTTGACAGTGAAAAGTTGTACGGTGAATTCAATCTTCTTCAACATTACCCTGGATAAAAAAGTTTGGTCACACACCAACAGAAGAGCTCCCATTAATATCACGGACAGCACGTTTCTTTAAAAATGTTATAAAAGGACGAAAAGGGGGCAGCCTGGGTGGCTCAGCGGTTTAGCGCCGCCTTCAGCCCATGGTGTGATCCTGGAGACATGGGATCGAGTCCCACATCAGGCACCCTGCATGGAGCCTGCTTCTCCCTCTGCCTGTGTCTCTGCCTCTCTCTCTCACGGTCTCTCATAAATCAATTATTAAAAAAAAAAAAAAAAAGGACAGAAAGGGAATGCCTGGGTGGCTGAGCGGATGAGCGTCTGCCCTTGGCTCAGGGTGTGATCCTGGGGTTCCGGGATCGAGTCACACTTGGGGCTTCCTGCATGGAGCCTGCTTCTCCCTCTGCCTGTGTCTCTGCCTCTCTCTCTCTTTGTGTCTCTCATGAATAAATCAATAAAATCTAAAGAAATGGTTTTTTTAGAAAATTTTTTTTAAAAAGCACAAAAAGTTACTTTAAGGCATTTTTTTTGGTTTAAAAAAGTGAATTGGCCCCAAGTTTATCTATTCTCCCTCTCACCTCAGTAAAATGAAAAAGGAATTGAAAAAGTAGGAGGTACTGATAGGCATCATTACCTTAGATGAATCTCAAAGGCATGTTCAATGAAAGAAGTCAGTTTCAAAAGGTTACATATGGTATAATTCCATTTATGACATTCTAGAAGATGAACTATGGGTTTGGAAAAGAAATCAGCAGTTGACAGGGAGTTTGGGTAGGGGAAATGAGTACAAAGGAATGGGACAAGGGAGTTTTGGGGGCTGGTGGTACTGTTCTGCATCCTATGATGATTCCATGAATCTATACATAAGTTAAATGCACAGAAATATACACTACAAGAAAAAAAGTAAAACTTACTGCATGATCATCAGAAACAATTTTTTAAAGACAGGAGCCCAAAAGGATAGAGTTGAGTGGAAAAAAAAACCCAAAAGTGCTTTCAGCAGATTTCTAGAGAACAGCAAATGGGACATGTCCTGTCTGAGCAAGACTGAGGAAGCTGCAACCCAAAGACGCTAAAAGGGGGACACCAGTGAGAAGCATGCTAATTGGTCCATAGCCCCTGAGAAGTTCAGACTTGGATGTTATAGTTACAATAAGCCTGAAAATGACTAATTGGAAATTATATACAACAGAATGATCATCAGATCCTACGACTTCTGCCCTACCCTTCTCATCCAAAAACAATCTCTCACACCTCCCTCATTGTCTCCCACAGGTAGGAGATAATTTTTATCTGGAGAAAGTAATGGAAGACAACCAGGTAGAAGGGATATGCAGAGGAACAGGTATATGGGAATATGTATAAAGTGGAAAATAGAAGGTGAGGTGGAGGACAAGGCAGAAGCAGAGTTAAAAGGCAGGAAAAAACTAGACCCTCCTTGGACTCCTTCATACTGCAAAGACCAAAGAATTCCCTAGAGAAACTGAACAGCCCCAAAGAAAAGGCCTCCAGCCAAATGACTGGCTCCCTGACAATCATTCTCTAATGCAGCACCTCTCAAAACTTGGTCCACCTACAATTGCTGACCGACCAACTCTTACTTGTCTAAGCTTTTTCATCATGAACAAATAATTTGCCAAGTGGCATTTCTGAGTAGCACTGTGTTACTAAAGCCTATCAGTTGTCAAGCACTGGCCAAAGAGCTTTCAATTAGTCTTTTGGGGACCATTCATATATGACAGATTGTCAAGACTACCCAGAAATAGAAAGTCACTTACATGAGCAAAACAAAAAACAACTAAAAATTAAAATAACAGCAACAAAAATCAATGCTGAGTAGGAAAGAAAAGCATATATACCCTCAGAAAAATATTTCACCTGTGAACTGAGATAAATGTATTTCAGAAATAGAATAGAAATAAAGGAAGTCCTAGAAATTAAAATACTTTTTAAATATACAAAAAATCCTACAGAAGATAATGTTGGAAGATCGAAATGAAGAAATCTTCTAAAAAGCACAAAGACAATAGTGTCTAAACAACTAAAAATTAAGTCCAATATCTGATTAAGAATCAGATTTCTCAAAAGCAACAATGAAACCTAGAAGAGGGTGGAGCAATTGCTTCAAAACCCAGAGGGAAAATTATTTTAAACTTAAAATTGTATATGTAGTCAAACTATTAATGAAATGTGAGAATGGAATAAAGGCCTTTTAGACATGTAAGGACTCAGAAGATTTGCCTCTCATATACCACCTCTTGGAAAGCTTTAGGTACTTTAGGGACTGCTCCAGTAAACTAGAGAATAAACCAGAAAACAGATCCAACATAGAAAGGTTACAGGAGGAGGTCATGGATAATGGCTGCGTAACTGGCCAAGAAAACAACCAGAATAGATTGGCATGGAAGGACAGATAGAGAATAGACCTCCCTAATAAAAACAGGGAATCAGATTATCTGATATTTAGGGACAAAAACCCTTCAAGACTATTGATGAGAACATGATGGACTGGACAGAAAAACTGGAGAAAGTTTAAGTTTCCAGAAAGTTATGTGTGAAAAATGAGGCAATTATTAATTCTAGGAAAAATAAAATGATGCAAAATGTAATCATGGTGCATTACTTTGCTCTACAGTCATAACTAAACAATAGCTACTGTATTTACTAAATATAACTATAATAATGGAGAAGAGAAGTTGGTGTGTTAAAAAACTAAATCCTCAGGTAAACATTATCAAGAAGATGATAATTCCTAAAACTGGGGAACCTCGGTGGCTCAGTGGTTAAGCGTCTGCCTTCAGTTCAGGTCATGATCTCAGGGTCTTGGGATCAAGCCCTGAATCTGTCTCTCTGCTCATCAAGGAGCCTGCTTCTCCCTCTCCCCACCACTCCTCCTGCTTGTACTCTCTATCAAATAAATAAAATCTTTTAAAAATACCTAAAACTTAAATCAAGCAATAGTAGAAGAGTCATTTTATTATTAAGATACACTAAAACAAATACTAAAGAAAAGCCAGGAAAAAGCTAAAGTGGGCAGCCCAGGTGGCTCAGTGGTTTAGCACCACCTTCAGCCCAGGGCCTGATCCTGAGACCCAGGATCGAGTCCCATTCTAGGGCTCCCTGCATGGAGCCTGCTTCTCCCTCTGCGTCTCTGTCTCTTTCTCTATGTGTCCCTCATGAATAAATAAATAAAATCTTCAAAAAAAAAAAAAAAAAAAAGGAAAAAGCTAAAGAAAGGACAGGGAAAAAATTTTTTTAAGTGTATACACGTTCTTCTGACAAAACGTAAATTTATACATTTACAAATATATAAAATCAAACAAGGTCACCATGGTCTTGAGTTTAGACATGATATTTATTTTGAAATTTCAAATGACATTAGAGGAAATAGGATTTTTATGTTTACTGAATGGGGCATGGGCTAGAAAAAAAAAAAGAGCTCTAAAAATCTCTTTACTAGGTCATCTAAACTCTACAACCAACATTTATGCATCAAAATTTTTCTTGAAAAAGTACTCCTCACTCCCTCCACCCTCCCTTCAAAATAACCCTGTTCACAAAGAACAAAACTTTTCATCCTAAACAACAAAGGACCATACAACAAATCTAAGAGGCAGTGTTTCCATGAAGACAGGAAGTGAGCAAGGTAACAGTATTGACTAACCCTAGGTCAGCGGTTCTTTCCGGGCCTGGCTTTTCATTTCCTGTATGCCCCACCCTCTTCAATATTTTCATTATCCTTGCTTCTCTACCAGTTCTTCCCTTTCTATTTACTAGATTTGTCCTTGGTCTAATACCAAATTTAGCCTATCTGGCTATAATTCAGGTGACAATCTGAGCACCTCCTGGTAAGAAGAGATGTTTCCCAGTAAAATAGACAGATCTTGCAGTTAATGCTGATCAAGTGATTAAAATATACACATAAAAGCTTTCAAATCTGGCATGAAAATGTTAAAACTCAGGACTTACTGACCTTGAGCTAAAATTTAGTGCTCAACATTAGCAAAGACACTGGGGCATTATTACTTTAGCAAGACACTTAAACATAGCAAGATTAATTTTGTTCATTTTTATTAATACAGAACATACTAACAGAACATTATCTTTGAATATATTCAGGATTACAAATACTGTTACTAACCAATAAACAAAAAATATTCACTTGACTCTCCTCTTGGTTGAGTAATTCTCCATTAGTACAGTTATTTTTCCCATTTTATTTTTAACTGCCTTATGATTTTAATGAAATTTCTTAGCTTTTACTTATTAAATAATTCCTTCAATTGGAAAACTTCATATATCAAAATACTTCCTGAAAGTCAATGCATTCTTCAATGCCTTCTACTTAACCTAAATGCAATAAAACGCAGTATGATTCTCTGAAAGTTGAATATGACATCAATATTTCCAAAAGATAAGCATAAAACCCCTAAGAAACAAATGCCCCCCCCCCCCCACCATGCTTCAGAGGCCTTATGAATGTTCCACATTCTTAATTAGTAACAGGAATCCCTCAGAGCTCAAATGGCAGGGAACTGGAAGGAAATTGGGCCATCAATGAACTTGTAAGATAGATAAAACTCCAAATATATTTTAAGATTCTGTCTTCACCACAGATGAGAAAGTGCTGGAAAGATCTTCAACTTTTCTTTAGCGGCACCTTTGGTCCCCTAATTAGAAAAAGAGATGCAGGATGGCAGTCCTTCTTTACATAAACTCGATCTGGGAAGACTGGCAAAAACCTTTTCCCCTAATGACGTATCCCAGAAAATAAAATGCTATACGCAGGAGGGTCAAATATCAGAATAAATGACATTCTGAAGGACTAACAAAACAAAGGATATTTTTAGACAAAGAATACTCTATGCACTCAGCAATTTCAGAATAATCATACAGAAAGTACCTCATGCAATAATACTCTACCAGTTAAAAGTCATTATGAACTACAAGTTCTTTTAACTGAATTTCATGTTATACAAAACTTATGAAGCATGGCACATTTCTATTAATCATTACATTATTTTTTGTTTTTTTTAAAAAAACATATATTAATCAAAATTGATACATTACCCAGACCTTTTGATTTACAATATAACTGAAGGAAATCATTACAAACTGAATAAACAGCCATTCTTCTTTACAAACATACGAGTCACTTTAGTTAAAAAAAAAAAAAAGCAATTTCAATGCAATTAAGTCATCTCTGATTAAGACATACATTTTCATGCATGTGAAAAAATAGGTTTACATTCAAAATAAGTTCCATAGCAAACAAATTACAGCATTTATTCAATAAGGAATATTAAAATAATTCCAGTTAATAGAAAATAAAATAACTTCAACCATATATATTATAATTTATCATGTGCGTACTGTAAAATCTCCAGAATTTAATTAGAAAATTTAAAGAATTTATTTTTAAAGTATGTTTTAGGAAACAACAACCAAAATAATTGGTACCTTAACTAAAGAGAATGTGCATACACATCCACATTTGACCTATATACAAAAATTGAATGAAATATAGAAGAAATGAAGGTTACTATTTTCTAAAATTTCTGCAATGTAACATTAGTACTTAAATCAAAACTTACCTGCAAAATAAAAACAGCTTGAGGTATTTCCAATGCTGAAGCAAATTTCTGAATGCTAAATACCACAAGAATGAAAACAGTCTCCTTTCAACATTTATATCTGGTTTATAGTTGAGGCAGAAGATGAAGGTCTGCCAAGGAGTTTTCCCATCTCACCTATATTTCTGTATCCCTTAGGAAGTGTAAGCTTCAAGGGAAATGATCACATGTAAAAACATATCAAGTGAGTTGGGGTTCCTGACTGCAACATCTCAACCAAATGGAAAAAGAATTTTAAATTTTCCCACCTGAGGCCCATCTGACCTCTTCAGACATGACCATTAATTACTATGCTAGACAAGGTAAGCATTTTCTTGTCCTTTGAAAATAAAGCTAAACTTGTCAAAGAACTGTACTGAATAAATTGAATACATGAACCACCTCCAAAAAGATGGTACTTTAAGCCTTTACACACGACACATGAAAATGATGAAGTGTTTTATTTAAATTTGGTCTTTCTTCATCGTTTTGTAACTCTAAATCCTGCAAGGTTAGAAAGTCATTATATTCATACATCTTGTAATCCCTTTCTTCACACAATAGGCACACGTATACAGCATCATATGTCAATATAATATTATCAGCACAGCATAAACATTTAAGCAATAGATGCATTTCACATGAAAGAGGCTCTATGCATCATATGGCCTGACCCAACAAAAAGCAAACATTAGAATGCCATTTCAGAAGTTACAGTGTTGATATGATCAATATAGTTAATTTGTTTCATACCCGTCATATATTTCCATAAGACATCCATAAAGAAGAAGCAAAGGACAAAAACTGCTTTAAAAAAAAAAAAAAAAGTTATGTGCCAACTTCAAAAATGACATACTAACCAGACATCAGCATTCGAAAGCTAAGTTGAATAGGACTGGCCTTGATGCACATGCAGTAAATTTGTTTTCAGAATATAAAATTAAATAGTAATGTCAGCAGTATTACTACTGTTTCTATATTTATGATTAATTACTAGCAGTACAACTCCGAGAAGGAAGGAGATGGATCCAATAGCGATGTAAGCAATCCCCAAAAATGGATTTTTTCCTCCCATCCATGAAATAGTGCTTAAGATCATCCGTTTTCGTCCATCAAAAGAATGTACGGGGTAATCTGAAGAGTGTATAGGAAGACTTTTCTATGTCTAGGTACTTGATTTTTAAAATATAACTTAAAAATTAGGCATTTAATTGCTTATAATTCATTGGTATAATTCTATGATACACAGGCACCTTACATTTTCTGAGTCACAAAATATATAATTACCTTGAAGCACTGATTTAGCAAATTAAACGTTAGTAGTAAAAACCAATAATAGTTTACAAGCTAAAGCAGCCAAATTTAAATTAAGGGTTATATGGTTTCTCAGGTACTTGTACTCTCATTACATAGAAGGGGCAAAAGGCCACAAAGAAATGCAATGTGAAACAAATATTTCAGATGAACAGCAATAAAACCCATAGAGAAAGAGGAGATCGACGGACCAGAAGAAAAAGGAAGAATGAAGAGATTGGAAGGTCTCTGTGAGCTCAAAGAGCATGAACAAAGAGTAATTATGAGAATATGAGAGGATTCTGAGCACAAGGTCAAAGGGTATGATACTGAAGTTTTAACTTGCTAATTTGGAGCAATGATAAAACTCATGGTGTGACACAGAGTTGATGGCTGAAACAGAATAGAAGTGAAGGGTGGTCTATTAGAGACTTAATCAATGGAATATTAGTATACTGAATAAACTATTTACATGAACCAATTCTAAGATTTTGGGGAGAATTGGGGCAGAGAAGATAGAACTAAATCCCTACGTGAAAGGTTTGCAACCTTTTCCAAAGCATCTTTTGAATCAAATTTAGGCCCCATCTGTTTCTCTAGCTTCTGCAATTTTCCATCCCTACAGATGGACCCTATTATTCCAAAGGTCTCTCAAATCAATCCTAACCTGAAGCAGGAATGACTGCAGTAAGATTTCCAACTAATAAAAACACTCTGGGGGGACAAAATATCAAATTACCCGTCTAGCCTTTCTCTGTATTCCAACCCCCCAAAATGGGCTTCTGTCTTAATTCTAATATCTAATATCTAGGTTCCAACCTTATACGTAATTTTTGTAATTACCCTTAATACTTTACAGACCCAAATTTCCGTCTTGACAATCTTTAAGAGCCTACATTCCTCCTCACAGTTTTCTTCACAATGCCTAGGATGCAAATACTCTGTCAACTAAGACAAAGTGCTGAGTACTCCAAAAACTTTCCTTTATTATGCTCTAGGCTACAGGCTTGTCTATGTTCTTATATCTTACTAGATCTCCTGGATATTGTGACAGAGTTGCTTTCTACTTTGGCAATAGTCTTAGGATAATGTTCTTTCTAACAGCACCTCAACTGGGTCTGTCTGTCCAAAATTGCTCCCATGTGGGCCTAGTTTCTAAAACTTGGCTACTTTTACCCTGTCACTATCAGGTCATATTCAGTTGCATACTCAGATGCAAAATCAAGAGACTAAGGATCCAAAAAGATATTTCTCTTGAAATTAGGTCATTAATTAATGCATTATTAAACTGAAACTATACACTTATGGCTAATTTGGATTATGAAAACTCAAAACTGCAAAGATCATTAGCAAACATTTGAGAAAATTTTCATTCATGATATATGTAAGCAATGGGCTACAGGTTAAAAAATATAAGGACTTTTTTTTAGAATAAAAGGTAGTGCCCAATATTTCCAGCTAAGGAAGACTTTGTATCCAGGCCAATATGGCTTGGTCTGACTACTTGAGTGAACTAGCTAGGGATGCAGCCTGTAGTAGTGGCTGATGGTAAAGTCATGGCCTTTCAAGTCAATACCTTGATTATAAATCCCAACTCTTCTATTTATTACCTGAACAACCTTGGGAAAGTTACTTAAATGCTCTATGTGCCTGTTTATTGTCTATGACATGGAAATGATACCCATCTCATAATGCTTTAACTAAATAAAACAATGAATGGACAGTACTTAGTATAATGTTGACATACAATTAGAATGAAATAAATGATAGTTATCAGCACTTAAGAGTATACCTGAATTGTTAATGTGGAATAATATAGCTAATGATAAAATGTTTTGGTACTATGAGTGAAACCATTATATTGATGTGAACTAATATCCACTGATTTTTTTTTCCACTGATTTTTAATATCTAAAAATATATATTAAAATAGCCCAGTACTACCAATGCCTATTTAGCATGAGTTATGCTCATTGGCCTTTGAATTATTATTATTATTTTTTAAGATTTTATTTATTTATTCATGAGAGTCACAGAGAGAGAGAGAGAGAGAGAGAGAGAGAGAGAGAGGCAGAGACACAGGCAGAGGGAGAAGCAGGCTCCATGCAGGGAGCCCGATGTGGGACTCGATCCCCAGCCTCCAGGATCACGCCCTGGGCTGAAGGTGGCACTAAGCCACTGAGCCACTCAGGCTGCCCTGGCCTTTGAATTAAACTCAATTACAATCTCCACTGTAGAAATATTTAGCTTCTTAATATACCTAGCACCAACATCTTAAATAATTCTACCAAATAATATGCTTGAATCCTAGTATAAAATATATCAAAATTTAAGACTTCCAGAAGATAAAAATGGAAAAATACTTTCTCACATATACACACATTCTCTTATAAAAATGCAGAGATCAAAACTAAAACAGAGTAGCATATCACATAACTGAGATAAGGGTGAACCACACTCCTTTCAAAGTCTATGAATCTGTGCACAGGGCCAAAAAAGGATACTGTATGTGATATTCAAATAGTATCGTCCAGCTGGTAATGTTGGATGTAAATCACTTTTCCGCTCTATAAGACGATATAACTTACGAAAAGTAGGTAATGCTGCAGTACGCATCCAAACAATAAAATCCTCATTTATGAACCCATTATTATCTGGTTCAGAATCCAGCATGTACACTGGCTTAACCCAGTTTACTGGATTTGTTGTACCTTAAAAAAGAAGGGTAAAAGGAGGGGACAAAATATTCAATTAAGAGTTACACTTAAAATTCACACTCAAAGATACAGAATACACAATCTGAGTATTTTTCCTATTTTCAAAGGTACAAATGCTAAGAAAGTCTTAAAATCTAGAGACGAATCCATTTCTCATCTAACAACAAATAACTACAAAGATTTGATGGCCATCCTCATTAAGAAAATACTAAAAGTATGCTATTGCATATATGCCAAAAAGCAGATGATTTAATGCAAAGATATAATGGTAAAAAACATTACATTGTGAATTTAAGGAGGCACAGAATCAAACTAAATTTTAACTTATAAGTATAATAAAAAATTGGGCCTATTTAAAAGAAGGTTGGCTGCAGGTTTAAAATACAATGCCTGAAATGCTTAAGAGAAAATACTGGAAAAATTCAAAATTAAAAGTACATCTACATTTTCTTTAGAATTTCAGTACATTAGAACATATTTTGCCTAACTTAATATGAAGTTAAGAAAAGTTGCTGTTTTCGTAAAACAAAAGCATAAACATTTTTAAGATTCTAAAGATAGAAAATTTTAGGTACTTCATTAAAACTCCTAGTCTCTATCATTTTTTAAAGAAATATTAGTAAATTTTACCTTTGAATCGTTCTTCTAGACTTTGGTCTCCAGGGGGATTTCTGAATTTTACATTTTTATCAGTCCACCAAGCAATACCTTTCTTTTTCAAAGGAATAGGTGTAGGATAAGATTCATTGCCAACAAGAAACAATTCTAATGTATCTAAACAGAAAAAAGAAGGTATTGTTAAATAGCATCTACTATATTCTATGAGAAATGAGGATTTGGTATCTGCTCCCAAAAGTGGTTATAACAGAGTAGGCAGGCATACATTTGGTCTTGATTTACTTATATGTGATAACTTTGTAATCCTAGGTGGAATTCTCTTTGCTCAATATAGTTAGAGGTCACTTCTCATGTATGGCTAGCTGATACATAATAAGGTCAAATGTTTTAATATTAACCCAAATAAAATAATTTGCAGAATAAACCCGCTTCTCCTCCTATCCTCTAAACACATTCCTGAATAGTTTCTGGCTTATCCACTTCTCTATCTGTACGTCCAATATAGCTACTGTAGGCATTAGCTACATAGCTATAGAGCCACTGAAATTATGGCTGGTCCAAATGAGTATGTTTTGTAAGTATATATTTCAGAAATAAAAAACTCAGTACAAAAAAACAGGATATAAAATATTTCATTCATAAATCTTATACAATGAATATCATTTATATGCTAAAAAGGTAATATCTGGGGCATATTGGGTTCAATAAAATATTAATTTCACTTGTTTCTATTTATTGTTTTTATTTATTTTTTAAAACATTTTTAATTTTTTTTTTCTTAAAATTTTATTTATTTATCCATAGAGGGAAAGAGAGAGGCAGAGACACAGGCAGAGAGAGAAGCAGGCTCCATGCAGGGAGCCTGACGTGGGACTTGATCCAGGGTCTCCAGGATCACACCCCAGGCTGCAGGCGGCGCTAAACTGCTGTGCCACCGGGGCTGCCCTATTTATTATTTTTAATGTGACTATTTGAAAATTTTAACCGTCTCATACTGATAGTTTACATTATATTAATATCAGACAGTGCTGGTCTAAATGACCAAATATATAGCTCCTTTGTATTGGGATAAATATTCAGAATTTGTGAAAAACGCAGTCTGACTTTTATTTTATCATATATGAAATATGAAGGCTAGCACAATGTCTCTGCTTCTTTCCTCCCAGAGAGAGATTCATTCTTAAAATATAATTCTCGGGGCGACTGGGTGGCTCAGTTGGCTTGGCTAAGTATTTGACTTTGGCTCAGGTCATGATCTCAGGGTCCTGGGATCAAGCCCCATGTTGGGCTCCCCATTCAGTGGGGAGTCTGCTTGCCCCCCTCCCTTTCTCTCTGCCCCTCACCCCTACTCATGCTCTTTCTGACTCTCTGGCTGTCTCTCAAATAAATGAATAAAATTTAAAAAAAAATCTCTAAAAATGTCACAAAACATTATAACATCCCATTAAATAACTAATTGATATATTTATTTTAAAACTGCTTGGGGCACCTGGGTGGCTCAGCTGGTTAAGTGTCTGACTCTTGGTTTTGGCTCAGATTATCAGACTGAGCCCAGAGTGGAGCTCTGTGCTTAGCGGGGAGTCTGCTTGAAGATTCTCTCCATCTATCCCTCCCTCTACTTGCATATGCACATGTGTGCACTCTCTTCTCAAATAAATACAACTTTTTAAAAGATTTTATTTATTTATTCATGAGAGATACACAGAGGCAGAAACATAGGCAGAGGAAGAAGCAGGGTCCCTGCAGGGAGCCCAACTGGGACTCAATCCCTGGACTCTGGGATCACAACCTGAGCCAAAGGCAGATGTTCAACCACTGAGCCACCCAGGCATCCCCAATAAATCTTTAAAAATAAAATAAATAAAGTTGCTCAATTTCTCAATTTCATTCATGTTTACTAGACATCAAATTAGAATCAATAAATTATACAAATTTTCCTATTTATGTGTTTATAATCCATGTTTTTGTTTAGTATCTATATCATACCATTAAACATGCTGTTGGCAATAGCTCCACAAGGAGCAATTGGTTTGTCTTCATTTCTTCGATAAGGCTCACATTCCTTACTGGGATTCTGATATTTAGAAGGAAAAGAAGAGACAAATTATTATATGAGCCTCTGGGATAACTACAAGCCAGCCATAATCACTGATTAAAAATTCAATCCCCACATGTACCTCACTTACAATGCATACAGATTAAGTCTGTATTGCAAAGACTATGAATAACAACACATTTAAATACTCAAATTATTTAATGTTACTGTATTACCTTTTTATGTAATCCTTCCTTGCAAATATTTTGTCATATAGGCATATATCGAATTGACTGTTTTATTTTCATATCAACACACAAAAATCATACCACAAAGAGTTTTCTACCCAAGAAAAATTAAGCATTCTATTGTCAATCCAGTTGTGATGTAATAAAAGGAATCTTCAATTTAAAGTAGATTGGAGGCTCTACTTCTACCGATGTACTAAGTAACTTTGATAGTAGATTGTGAAGGATCTTACACACAATGTTTTAAGTAATTTGGACTTAAATCTGTCCATTCTTAAAATCTTTAAAATTTCTGAAAGCCACCTGGTCTTAAAATCATCTATTTTGATCTAGCTCAGGGATCAATAAATGACATACTACAGGCCAAATCCAGCCCACCACCTGTTTTTATAAATAAAATTTTATTGGAACATAGTTACACTACACCCACTCATAAGTACTGTCTATGGGCTACTTTCATTCTACAGTGGTAGAGGGGAGTAGCTGTGTCAGAGACCATATGACCTGCAAAACTGAAGATGATATTTCCTGTCTGGCCTCTATGGAAACAAAATCATCAATTCCTAGTTTAGGCTAAAAGCTCTGCCTACAGCCTGTAAGAAAAGAATCAATCTCTGCTTCTTTTGCCTTTAGCAAAGAGAGGATATATCTAAATAAAAGAATTGTAAATCAACTACCATTTTCCAGGTCTCTGAACATGCCGCATCTATAATCCCAATAAACAAGTTGATAAAGGTCTAAGAATTCTATGTGTCTCACAGGACAGCACCTTCTCTGGATTTGAGTCCCCACATGAACTGCAAAATACTGCAGATCTAACCAGATTAAAAATAGACTTATTAATTTCCTAAGATCCCAAACATTAGGAACTAGCAATAAAATAAGTAGGGACAACCTAGAGCAGATATATGCTTACCAGGAGCATTCTGGTCACAATATAGTCTTAAATGGCATTATAAGAGATTCATTGTTTCTAAGAAATTCTAAATAGCTCCGACTCTGAAGGTTTGTGGCACTGGCAGCAGTAACATAAAAGACCATCAACCACTACTATGAAAAGCTGAATAATAGTCAGGAAACTAAGATCCTCTATCCCAAATCCAGCTGGGCATCAGAAGGGGAGCTTGTTTAAAATAGGTATTTTAGAGCTCCATCCCTGCAGACAGACATGAATTTTTTACACTTAGAAGTCTGGAATCTGGGCAGCCCCGGTGGCACAGCGGTTTAGCGCCGCCTGCAGCCTGGAATGTGGTCCTGGAGACCCAGGATTAAGTCCTGCATCGGGCTTCCTGTGTGGAGCCTGCTTCTCCCTCTGCCTGTGTCTCTGCCTCTCTCTCTCTCTCTGAATAAATAAATAAATAAATCTTAAAAAAAAAAAAAAAAAAAAGAAGTCTGGAATCTGTATTTTCAAAAAGTTCTTCAAACGATTTTTCAGTAACCAATCCTTTGAACTTTATACTTAGGCTTCCCACAAGTTAAAAAATAGACAGCATGTTCAATTCTAAAACACAACCTCAGAAATTAAAAGTAGTTTATTTACATATTCCTACCTGGTATAATAATGAACAAATCCAAACAGACCAATTATATATCCAGGATGCTAGACTCATCAAAATCCGATTACAGATTAATAAAGCAAAAATCTAACGGCACTATAAGAAAGAAGCAGATAGTAGGGCACCTGGGTGGTTCAGTTGGTTAAACGTCTGCCTTCAGCTCAGGTTGTGATCTCAGGGTCCTGAGATAGAGCCCTGAGTTGGGGCCCCTACTCAGTAAGGAGTCTGCTTTTCCCTCTGCCCCTCTCCCCTGCTGATGCTCTCTCTTCTCTCTCAAATAAATAAATAAAATCTTAAAAAAAAAAAAAAAGCAGGTAGTAATAGTAATGTATCCTCTGACTGGAAGAAATCATTCATCTGTGCGAATTCCAGGGGGGGAATTTAACCAAAAATCCTCATTAAATAAACTATAGATGACAAGTAACACTTTAATTTCATCCTAACATTATTAAATTTAACATTTCTTTTTGTCTATTTTTTAAGACTTTATTTGTTTGAGAGAAGAGAGAGAGAGAGAGAGAGAGAGAGAGGAGCACACAAGCTGGTGGGGGAGAAACAGAGGGAGAAGCAGACTCCCACTGAGCAGGGAGCCCGATGCAGGGCTTGATCTCAGGATCCTGAGATCAAAAGCAGCCAAAGCAGATGCTTAACTGACTGACCACCCAGGCAACCCTAAATTTAACATTTCTAACTAAATTATTACCATATATTATTTATATCTACCACATTTTCATATTCCCACCATTTTACTTACAAGTAAAGCACCAGAATCTCCATTTAGCTGACTATCATCTCGAGACTTCACATAACGACGATGGTTTTGATAGAAATTAGACAGTCCATAATACATAAACACATTGCCCTAGAGAAAGAGAAGGGAAACAATTTTCATATGAAACTATTAAGTATGAACTTGTTTTATGCATACACAAAAGCTATGTTAACTTAAAACAAATACTGGAGTGAATCCTACCAATCCTTAACAATCTCAAACAGTACAAATTGCAAATAAGGTTTAAGAAGGTATGTTACAAAAGTCTAAGAATAAACTTAGAAAATATCCTTAAAAACTTCAAAGAAGTACTATCTTCATGAAAAAAAAAAAAAAACCCTCAAGGTATCTATTACCCTATTTTGATCTATTTTCAACTTCAGATGTTCTCCATTCAGATTGGTCTCCACCCAGTCAATTTTTCAATAAGATAATAGTCAAATTTTCATTTATTGCCCAAGTAAATTCTGAACTTGAATTGAGACAATAAATTTCTCAACAGATACTATATTAGTAGTTAATGAGTTAATAATTAGTAAAGTAAGATGAGTCAATATAGAACAATTAAGAAAAATATTTTAACATAGTTGAAGGAGCCAATGTGGAATAACTTGGGAAAGAAGAGTAACCTATATACATTATAATTATTTAGAAGACACCACAAACCCATCTTGTATGACTTAGAGTTTAAGAGGTAGCAAAAACATTAATCTATTTTCTCCTTTCTGGTAGCTACCTCTATAGTCTACAATCATCAATACTCAATAAAAAAAATTCAGTAACATTTTAAGTAGGCTTTATTTAATTTGGTATTTTCACATACACAATTATTTATTTAAAATTTGATTTTCAGGGATGCCTGGGTGGCTCAGTGGTTGAGCATCTGCCTTTGGCTCAAAGCAAGATCCTAGGATTCAGGATCAAGTCCTGCATTGGGCTCCCTGCAGGAAGCCTGATTCTCCCTCTGCCTATGTCTCTGCCTCCCTCTCTGTATCTCTCATGAGTAAATAAATAAATTTGCAGCATAATGCAAATCTTTAAAATAAATGAATGAATGAATGAATAAAATTTGATTTTCAAATGTCAAACTATGCAAACGTTCCTATTCCATATAAAGAAAATGTTTATATAAAAACTAGTTTTGGTATCAAGATATCACAGAAACAAAGAATATGCTAAAAAAAAGAGTATCATCTCAATTAAGAAGCAGTACAGTAAATTTAACTTATAAACTTTAAAAGAAATCCCGTCAATAAATAGAGACAAAAAACTCTGAAAGGGCTGTTAGTCTAATCCAAAGTTTGGTCTTGTGAAGGAACGCAGAGCCCACAAAAGAATACGCCTTTCAGGAAGAGAAGTTCTGAAATAGGTGTTTTTGGATGGAGAATGAAACTACTGAAGCTTCTAATAATTACAAGTCTGTTTTATCTCAATTCTGCCTGCTTTTACAAAAGCAGAACTTAATGCATCTACCTTTACAGTTTTCTTCCTCACCTTGAAAAAGAATGACATTTTTAATGATTTTTTAAATTTATGTGTTATTTCTGCTGAAACAAAGTAAAATAATTAAACTCCTGTCTTCTCCCAAAGTTATATTCATGTTTTTTACAATATTATTCTTTCATCTCAGTACAAGAGCATCTACAACCACTAGATGGCAAACACCTACCAGGGACTACAAAAGCCATAGGGCCTTTAAGAAAATTTTAAGTGTAGAAAAATCTAAGAAGTTCACAAGTATAAAGTAGTTTTGTTTCGTGAAGAATAAAACAATTTTTTAAGCTCAATTTTTAGGTAAAGGAAAGCACAAATTGGTCTTGTCATGACTATTCTGAATCTTTATGTCCTTTAGGAGCTGCTCAATTTCCAGTGACAGCTAAAGATGAACGCAAAAAGACACACAGACAACATACACACACACACACACACAGTGTTCTAACTGCTTATCAAGACATAAAAGATTAATAAGTTTTCACTACATGTTTACATTTACGGTAATTCATATCTGATAGAGAAATAATACAATTAAATAATAAATGACCTAGTAAATTTTCTAAAGTAAACTTACTTTAGTGTTAAAAGTAGGCAAAACTATTTGATATAAATATGATACAACATTGATTTGTACAGTAATAAAATTTTCCAGTGAAAAGATAAAACATTTTAGCTTATAAAATACTAAACTATTAAAATAAATAGATGTATTTAATTACCAGACAGCATAATGCAAAGGCCAAAACAATCTTCTTCAGAAGGATATGGACTTCAATAAATTAAAGTGACTTCTCTACAAAAATGAAATAACTAGAAAAAAATTGTAATAAAATATCAGTATTTTTTAAAGCAGGGCTTATCACATTAGGAATACAAACCTCAAATGACTGTTCCAGGGTGAAGTTAATGGTACAAATACAAGGTGTCACATTTGGAGACAAACATTTATTGCAGGGACTGGAAGGGTCTGTTCCGGTATAATCAATCTGTAAGAGAAAAATGTAATAAGCACTTCCTTGGAGAAAGTGATACAATACACTGTGAAATAACTTGCTATTTAAAGAAAAAAATGAGTCCAATGAAGCAACCCATAGCCCAGAAAAAAAAAAGTTGTTTTTAAGGTAATCTGTTTTGACAATGTAAGGTAATAAAAACTGAAAAGGAGTCCTATGCTATTCTACTGGCTTATCTTTCCAAGTAAATTCCTCTTTCCTTTTTACCAAGAGAAATATATTTATACATAAAATCAGGTATAAAATTCTAACTGCGTGATGTATAAAGATTTAAAGAGCTATATCAAGTCTAAATAATTAAAATACCAACTTGATTCAGAGATCAGTAAATCAGTTATTGCTCTGAAATCTTCCAACCTTTAATACCTTTCAGTCACCTCAGCTTTCCATGGTACATTCTGAAATTAAAAACAAACAAAAACTAGTAGGTATCTCAAGAGCCACCATTTTCTTAAAAACTTGGTGTTACAAAATAAAGAATCTTTCTTGTCTTTGTCCTGATTTCCTGGCAGAGAGCTTCTTAAACTCTTGGAATTTCCCCAATGACAAGAGTGTATTTGTTTTTGATAAGCCCCTTGATTCATACACTAGAGTTTTCGCTAAAGAGAATGCCCAGGATGGGGGCTGGTCACCAGAAAGACTATATGTCACTTAGGCCTTTAGCCCAGCCCAAGGCTCTGGGAAGAGTGGAAAGGCTGGAAATTTAGGTCAAACAAATGGGCCAATATTTCAATCATACCTATGTCAAGAAATGTCAATAAAAACTCTGGAAACGGGATCCCTGGGTGGCGCAGCGGTTTGGCGCCTGTCTTTGGCCCAGGGCGCGATCCTGGAGACCCGGGATCGAGTCCCGTGTCGGGCTCCCGGTGCATGGAGCCTGCTTCTCCCTCTGCCCCCCCCCCCTCTCTCTCTCTCTGATGTGACTATCATAAATAAATAAAAATTAAAAAAAAAAAAACTCTGGAAACAAAAGCACAAGGGTGCTTCCTGGGTGGTTGACCCACTGATGTGCCAGGAAGGTGATGTGCCCTGATTCTACAGGGAGAAGGCACAAAGTTCTATGATCAGGACCCTTCCAGATCTCCATGTGTGTTACAATAAAACTGTAAGCACTAAGCACTTTCTTGAGTCATTCTAGCAAATTATTGAAACTGAGAAGGATCACAAGAATCTCAGATATATAGCCAATTGGTCAGAAGTGCAGATGACCTGGAGACCTCTAAACTTGCAACTGGCATCGGACAGGCAATCTTGACTGTGTGTGGAGGGAAGGGAAGGGGCTTTAGGAAAACCCCGGATTTAGAGCTAGTTGACCAGAAGTGTGGGTAGCCTGGGGACCTAATTTGCAGCTGGTGTCTAAAGTGGTGGCAGTCTTGTTGGGAACCATGTCTTTATGGCTGTAGAATCTGATGCTATTTCAGGGTGATCAGTGTTAGAACTGAATTGCAATACACCAGCTGGCATCAGAAGACCTGGCCTGAGAGCTAATATGAGAGCCTTTATTTTCCATTATAAGAAATTTTTTAAATAGATTTTTATTTTTTTAGAGGTTTTAGGCTCACAACAAAATTGAGTGGAAAAGTACAGAGTTCCCATATACTTCCTGCCCCTCTACATATACAATCTTACCAATTATCAGTATCTCCCCTCTAAGTGGTAGATTTGTTACAACTGATGATCCTACCTGACACTTGAGCATCCAAAGGCCAGAGGTTACAATATGATTCACTCCTGATGTACATTCCATCATTGTATTATACAGGAATTATTTCATTATCTTAAAAGTCCTCTGTACTCTACCTATTCATCCCTCTCTCCCCTAACCACTGGCAACCACTGATCTTTTTACTCTCTCCACAGTTCTGCCTTTGCCAGAATGTTGTATAATTGGAATCACACAGCATGTAACCTTTTCAGATTGGCCTCTTTCACTTAATAATATGCATTTAAGGTTACTCCATGTCTTTTCATGGATGGATAGCACATTTCTTTTTAGCGTTGAACATTATTCCATTTTCTGGATGCAACACAGATTATTTATCCATTCATGTACTAAAGCACATCTTGGTTGCTTCCAAGCTTGGGCAATTATGAGTAAAACTATAAACATCCATGTGCAAGTTTTGTGTGAACCTAAGTTTTCAGCCCATTTGAGTAAATTACAAGGAGCAAGAATGCTGGATTGTATGGTAAGAGGCTGCCAAACTATCTGTACTATTTTGCATTCTCTCCAGCTGTGAATGAGTCCCTGTTGCTCCACATCCTCACCAGCAGGTGCTACTCTTAGTTTTTTGGATTTTCTCCATTCTAATAGGTGTACAGTAGTATCTCATTTTAATTTACAATTCCCTAATGATTTATGTTAAACATCTTTCACATACTACTTGCCATCTGTGTATTAGGGACTAAATGTATCCTCCCAAAACTCAGTGTTGAAGCATTAGTTTTCAATGTGACTATATTTGAAGGTAGGGCCATTGAAGGTAATTAGGTTTACTTTTTTTTAAACCTTTTTTTTCTTTTTAAAGATTTTATTTATTTATTCATAGAGACACAGAGAGAGGCAGAGACACAGGCAGAGGGAGAAGCAGGCTCCATGCAGAGAGCCTGACGTGGGACTTGATCCCAGGTCTCCAGGATCACGCCCTGGGCTGCAGGCGGCGCTAAACCGCTGCGCCACCAGGGCTGCCCGGTAATTAGGTTTAGATGAGGTCATGAAGGTAGTAGCGTCCCCATGATGGGATTAGTGTCCTTCTGAGCAGAGCTCTCTCAACCTGTCAAGAGCTCTGTCTCAACCCAAGAGAACAAAGTGAGAAGGTGGCATTTGCAAGTCCGAAATTGGGTCCTCACCAGGAACTGAATCTACCAGCCCCTTGATCTTAGACTACCCAGACTCCAAAACCATAAGAAATAAATGCCTGTTGTTTAAGCCACTCAGTCTGTGTTTTTTGTTCTGGGTTTTGTTTTATTTTGTTTTGTAGCAGGCCGAGCTAAAACAGAGTTTGGTACTGAAAAGTGGGGTGTTGCTGTAACAAATACCTATGAAGATAGAAGTAGCTTTGGAACTGTGGAAGGGGTAGAGGCTGGAAGAGATAGGAGATAAATGCTAAAAATAATAGACATTAAGGGTAATTTTGGTGAGACCTCAGAAAGAAATGTGGAGTTAGAAAGTTACCATCCTCTTAGAGAATGCATAAATAATCATTAACAGAATACTGGCAGAAATAATAAGATGGTAAAGGCCATTCTGATGAGGTCTTAGGCAGAAATGAGGAACATTTTATTTGGCAATGGAAAAAAAAGTGATCCTTTTATGAAGTGCCAAAGAACTTGGCTAAATGTGTTCTGGCATTTATAGAAGGATGTTTTGTAAGAGATATAATTGGATATTTAGTTAGATTTCAAAGCAAAGTGTTGAAGGAGTGGCCTGGTTCCACCTGACTGCTTATAATAAAATGCAAGGGAAAAATGAATAAAAACAGAAATAATATTAAGCAAAAAGGGACCAAAACTTAAAAGATTTGGGAAACTCAAGTCTATCCATACTGCAAAAAATGAGAAATCTTGCACTAAAGAGATTACTAAGGGTGTGGCTGAACAACCATGAGATAAAGCGATTAGTAGGGATGTGAACCATGCACCTAATAAACAGCCATCCCAGCAGAAATGTTGCCAGTCTAAACTAAAGAGGGAAGAGTTAGGACAAACTGAAGAGGGCTGTGGGACTTCTTAGATCCTACTGACCCATAGAGCAAATTCGCTGCAAATATGTGCTATTCTTCAAGACAAGGGAAGAACCACCCTAAAGATGTTTCAGAGGCCATCAGGGTTACATCCTCAGTTCAAAGATGAGGAAGGGCTCAACAGACCAGATGGCAGCAGCCAAGAAAGAGCCTTGGGGCAAGGCTGTCAGTCCAGTGGGTCCTGAAAGGCAGAGGAGCATCAAACCAAAGAGAGTATACTTTGATGTTCTCCATCAAAGCTTATTTGTTTACTAATGAAACTTTGTTTAGAGAAAATTTTTATTCACTGCAAGTATCTAGAAGTTAGGCACATAACTAAAACAAGCTAAAAAACACAGGTCTGCTAAATGAAGAGAAGCAAAGCATATATAATTTATCACTAGACCTACTGGGCCACAACTTTCCACTCAGGGCCTTATCCCACTTAAAAGCCAAGTTTTACAATTCTGAAGAGATGAAAGACCATTTAGAAGATAGAACTAATTTTAAAATCTATATATTAAACTGTATTAAAATTTTTTTCAATTTTTTCTTTTTTTTTTTTAAATCTCTGCACATTTTCTCTAAGACTAATTTAAGGGACACCTGGGTGGCTCAGTGGGTTAAGTCTGCCTTCAGCTCAGAATCCCGCATTGGGCTCAGGGCTCAGTTGAGGACCCTGCTTCTCCCTCTCCCCTTGCTCTTTCCCCTGCTCATACTCTCTCTCTGTCAGATAAATAAATAAAATCTAAAAAAAAAAAAGACTAATTTAAGGATAAAAAATAAAAGTTGCCAGCTGTGCCTATTACCATATTATATGCCTCTGAACAAAATCCTCTCGAATCACACTCTTTCAAATTAGTTTCTAGGGCAAAGCAGGAAACAAAGATCATTAATTGTGATTAAGCAAGGATATATATTATTTATTTGAACAAAAATAATTAATATGATGGAATGTAAAATCTAATAAATTATACTACAGTGTATTAAAACTGAAAATTTTGGGCAGCCTGGGTGGCTCAGCAGTTTAGCGTCTGCCTTCAGCCCAGGGCATGATCCTGGAGTCCCGAGATCGAGTTCTGCGTTGGGCTCCCGGCATGGAGCCTGTTTCTCCCTCTGCCTGTGTCTCTGCCTCTCTCTCTCTCTCTATGTCTATCATGAATAAATAAATAAAATCTTAAAAAAAAACTGAAAATTTTATTGGAGCCAAGAATAATTGCTGAATATTAAATTACACTTCAATAAAGTCAAAGGATAGCTATAACATTTTCATTACAATCTTTTGATTATAATTTTCAAAATGAACAAAAAATTGCATGTCATTTAATTTCAGGAAAATTTGAGATTTAAAAAATATCATTATTATTAACATATTAAGCCTTAACTACATGCAAGGCATAACATACCGTACAAAAAAAAAAATACAAAAGCAATGATACCTGAACTGTTTACATGTTCCTTTCTATTATACCCATACTGTATTTCATCTGATCCTCACCAAAATCCTATATAGTTATCTCCACTGTATACAAAAAGAACACATTCAGATACCTGCCCACAATCACACTAATAGCAATAACTTGCACTAGGGCTAGAACCAAAAATGTCTGACTTCAAGCCCATGTTCCATCTATTGAACTGCTTTTTTCCCAAGAATCAGCAGTCCCCTTCACCTCTAGAAGACTACTTTATGAAAGATATCACATGAATATAAAGAAAACTACTATAAATGCTAAGTGCCAAACTCAGTGGTAAAGAGGATAGTAAGCACAAGCTAAGCCAATACTTTCTTACTGAGAAGAAAAGAAATTTGAAATGAGCCATTAAAAATAAGAAAAAAGATGAATACAAGTGAAAAAGGAAGCATATAGAGGAGCAAGAAGGTAGAAAGCACAGGTACATTTCAGCACAATGAGCGTGAACATTTTGGATTTATGGACAGTTTTCATGTTGGAAGGAAATAAGGCTAAGGAAGGTAAAATGGAGCCATAACGATACACTGTGTTTTACTGGCTACTGTTTATTGAATGTATACCAAGTGCCAGACATAGTAAGCACTTAATACACATCCTCTCATTAAAAAGTATAATAATCCTGCAAAGTCTGTTTTTTGTTTTCCTTATTTTAACCTAGAAAACTGCTATTTAGGAAAGCTTAGTAATTTTCTCAAGATTACCTGTTAGTAATTATGAGCAAGAATCTGAACCAAGCTCTGCTTTTCTCCAAAATCTATATTCTTTTCACACTACTAGGAAAGAAAGTGGGTACGGATTGTGTTGAGAGAGAAGTAACAGAGGTACAACAAGGCAGCAGGGTATCCTAGAGTACTGAATAATATACTTTAAAGTATTAAAATGCTTTTTGTAAATTAACAGGTAATATATCACTGTAGAAAAATTCCTCTCGAAAATGCTCACCAGATATATGGAGTGAAGGGAAGAAATAAACATCCGTATTTAAATTACAGCTTCTTAAAAGCTGTTGATTGAATTTTAGATTCGGTCACTCTATTTTAAATCTTTTTTGAAGATTAGTTTTTAAAAAATCAAAATTCTAAACTGATAGCTACAGAACACATTTAATCCTTTATATCCTAACCAAATTCTATAGGTCATATGAAATCTGTTGTTCATTTCTATAAATTAGAGAGTCTGAGTGTAACAATAAACAAGAATTTTACTTTTTAAGATTTTATTTATTTGATAGAGCAAGCACGAGAAGGGGATGGGGCAGGGGGAGAGGGACAAGTGGACTCTCCACTCCCCACAACAACGTGGGGCTCAGGGCTCAATCCCAGGACCTGAGATCAGGACGTTAAGCAGAAGTCAGCTGTTCAACCGACTGAATCACCCAGGCACTTCAAGGATTTTACTTTTAATTCAATCAGTTTCAAACTCACATTTGGAAGTGATAAATTAATTAGGTAATAAATAATATAAATTATCTTTATTTTTTTAAAAGATTTTATTTATTTATATATGAGAGACCAGAGAGAGAGAGAGAGAGAGAGAGAGGCAGAGATACAGGCAGAGGGAGAAGGAGGCTCCATGCAGAGAGCCCGACATGGGACTTGATCCCGGGTCTCCAGGATCACACCCTGGGCTGAAGGCGGTGCTAAACTGCTGAGCCACCCGGGCTGCCTATATAAATTATCTTTAAAGAAAGGACGGCAATAGCAAAACTAGCTGCTATTTCCCAAATATCTTCTCCATGCCAGAACTGCTCTTAACCTTTTACAGAGAGGAAACTGAGATTCAGAGGTTAAATGCCCAAACCAAACAGCTGGTATGTGGCCTTATTAGTTTCATGGGGCTGCTATAACAAATCATCATAAACTGGGTGTCTTACAACAGGAGAAATTTAGGGGTGCCTGGGTGGCTCAGTCAGTTATGCGGCTGCCTTCAGTCAGCTCAGGTGGTGATCTCAGGTCCTGGGATGGAGCCCTGTGTCAGGCTTGCTGCTCAGTGGGGAACCTGTTCTCCCTCTCCCCCTCTGTCTGCTGCTCCCTCTGCCACCTCCCTACTGTGCTCTCTCACTCTCAGGCTCTCAAATAAATAAAAATCTTAAAAAAAAAAAATTATTCCTTCACAATTCTGGAGGCTCTATAGAAGTCTGAATTTAAGGTGTCAGCAGGGCTATTCTCCTTCTGAGACTGTGGGTAGATCGCTTCCTTGCCTCCTTCTAACTTCTGGTGTGGCCATCATTCCTTCATGTTCTTTGCTTTCCAGCTGCATCACTCCACCTCTACCTCTATTGCTACATGATTTTCCCTCTGTCTCTGTCTTGACATCACCTTCCTTCTGTGCATGTCTGTCTCTTACAAGGACACTAGTCATATTAGACAGGAACCAACCCAAAAGACCTCATCTTAACTTGATTACATCTTACTCTATTTCCAAATGGAGTCACATTCATAAGTACTAGGAGTAGGATTTCAACACATCTTTTTGGAGAGACAATTCAATCCATACCAGTGATAGAATCATATTTGTCCAACTTCAAAGATGCTGTTCTTTCTATTAGACTGCACTGCTGCTTCTTATGAATAGCATGCATCATATGATAATTTAGAAATAAGGAAGTCAATTTAAAAGCCATTATGTTTTGGGGTTCCCGGATGGCTCAACTGGCTAAGCATCCAACTCTTGATTTCAGATTAAGTCAGGATCTCAGGAGTCCTGAGACTGAGCCAGGCTTCTGGCTCAGCACTCAGCAAAGAGTTTGCTTGTCCCTCTCCTGCTCCTCCCTTGTTCACTCTCTCTAATAAATTAATAAACTTTTTTTTTAAAAAAGCCATTATATTTTAAAATAAAATTGGTGTCAATTGTGAATATTCTGATGTTTTAAATGGTACCAAATCTTCATATTTTTCAACTAAAAGATAGATTAAAATGATTTTGTTACAATAAGTAGATATCATTATGGTCAAAGGCAAGCAGCCCCAAGATGGGCCACTTTGGTATTAACATTATTTTGAGTTAAAAGCAATCAAAACCCAGCAGATTGAGGAAATGCTCTTTGCCTCCCCATCAATTGCCTGTTTTTACCAGGAAGAGCGCTATTAACATTATTTTGAGTTAAAAGCAATCAAAACCCAGCAGATTGAGGAAATGCTCTTTGCCTCCCCGTCAATTGCCTGTTTTTACCAGGAAGAGCGCTATTAACAGAGATTACTCTTTACCTAATTAACTTACCTACATAACAGGGCAACCTTTTCTAAACACCATCATTTACTTATCTGCTAATGGTCTTTTTTCTCCTTTTTATCCTTAGACCCCTACTCCTTTCCTTAGCTCATATATAAGCATCAGGTTGCCTGCCTGGGATTTTTGTGCCTGTGTGGGTTTCCACATTATCAGGTTTGATTTTCTCCTGCTAATCTGTCTCATGTCAATTTGATTCCTAGTTCATCTAGAAGGACCTTGAAAGGTAGCAGAAATTCCTCCTCTCTGATAATATCGTCTCAGGACTATCTTCGTTTTTAGCGTATGAAATGGAATTTATAATATAAATTTTCATACACAAAATTTTATATATGGCATTTAACCCATGTCTACAAACAAAAAAATAAGGTCCAACATAAAGTTTTAGTTTATTCCTTAAAAGTCTTACTAAGGTTATCAAGTTATAAAAATTGCCTACAATAGAACCCATGAAAGCGGTTTTGCTAATTATGCTCCAATCTATATAACAGGTTAGATCAAAGGAAGAGATAAATGAGTAAAGCAGAGCTTTCTATTTTGAGGAAATACATGGTCATTCTACATAGAACACTGTTTTTGTATAGTCCAACTGATATTCAAATATTAGTGGTTTTTATCTTTGTCTCCAATGCCATTTTCTGACAATAACTTCATGCTGCCTCATATCACGTGGCATCCATTATACTGTCCTTCCTAAATCATTGGTCTTGTCTCCACCCCATAGTCCCATGTTTATATTCGTAGATGTTTTCACTTGATTGCATTTCTTCCTTCCTACTTGGTACTCTTACCATCTCTATTTCAAATCTGTAGTGATCTTTTCAAAATTCATCTATACGTATATGATTTTTAAATATTTTTTTGTTGTGCCTCTCTAAAAACTTGACTTTAAAAAAAAACAATAATGATAGTTCATTGAATCTCTTAATCTCACACCCAACTGTTGTCTTTTGAAACCTGTAAAGGTACTGAAGGAGGATTTCAACTACCTCCATTATGACCTCAGTCTATACTTTCTAATTGATTAAGTTCTTTCCAGCTTATCTCTTAACTCAAGCAAAAGACCCTACCCAACCCTATCCTACTCTATGGGCAAAGCATCCCCATGATGGGAACCAAAACTACCCCCTCAAGCAATAAGGACTGCCTGAGTCAGCAAGACCAGCAGGACTGACTCCAAAACAATGACTGACCTTCATTGCCCACCTGCAGGTACCCATTGCCCTTTGTCCCACATTTTCCTTATATAAACCTAAAAGTATTTTCAACACTTTGGAGAGAGCCTTTGGGAAACCAGTCCACTATCTTCCCCGTGTTGGCCACACTAAAATAAATTCTTGTTTCACCACCACTCATCTTTCTGTCTTTGGATTTTTCAGTAGTAACTGGCTGAATGTGACCTATTTAGGACCCCTGGAGCCAGGTGCTCTTGCAGCCCTGTGCCTTAACTACAGTATCACCATTGTCCCAAGCATCCAAGCTCAAAATCCTGACATCAACTTTGGCATTAGTTCCCAAGTTCCTCTAATTCTTCCTTAGCAATATACTTAGTATCCTTGAATTTGACTCCCATTGCTTCCACTACAGATCAAACTTTGAGACCTCATGCTAATTTTTTTAAGTGTGTGTGTGGGGCATATCATATCTTTTTAAAAATTAAGTAAAAAGGGGATCCCTGGGTGGCGCAGCGGTTTGGCGCCTGCCTTTGGCCCAGGGCGCGATCCTGGAGACCCGGGATCGAATCCCACATCGGGCTCCCGGTGCATGGGGCCTGCTTCTCCCTCTGCCTATGTCTCTGCCTCTCTCTCTCTCTCTCTGTGACTATCATAAAAAAAAAAAAAAAAAAAAAAAAAAAAAAAAAAATTAAGTAAAAAAATAAGCTATAAAATTTTTTCAAAACTAAACATAATTGTACATAATGTGAGACCTGAGAACCTAGAAAAACAGCCAACTTAGCATATTGAAGAACAATGTTATTAGATGCTATGATGTCATATAATCATCCTTAAATAAATTTCAATTAGTTTTACAAATTAAACTACAAATCCATGTAACTGGTGGTTGGTCTATAGATTCCAATTTTTCAGAACTGATATGTATACCAGCACTTAAAAAAAAAAATAAACCTCAAAAAAAAAATCTGTTTGTGTGCAGGAGTGGATGATGTATTTTATGCCATATTTTAAATCATGCACCCGCTTTTCCTTTGCTGTAACATTTGCCAATCAACCCGTTTGCTAAATTTTCAGCACTCTGTAAAATACTGTTCAACAGGCAAATTTATTTTGCCTTTAGACATGGACCGATTTCACATACTAATACAAGTTTTCTCTTGTATTCAGATAATCAATAAACCTTCAATAAACTACTTTAAAATTTCTTGATTGTACTCACTCAGTTTAATTAATGTGTTCATTAAAACATCTTAGCCCCTACTAAATACCAAACATTGTGCTATAGGATGGGAATACATTAATAAAAAAATACATTATTCAGGGGATCCCTGGGTGGCTCAGCGGTTTAGCGCCTGCCTTTGGCCCAGGGCGTGATCCTGGAGTCCCGGGATCGAGTCCCGCATTGGGCTCCCTGCATGGAGCCTGCTTCTCCCTCTGCCTGTGTCTCTGCCTCTCTCTCTCTCACTCTCTGTGTGTCTTTCATGAATGAATGAATGAATAGAATCTTAAAAAAAATACATTATTCATACTACAAAAGCATTTACAGACTAGTGAAATAGAAAGTCATGTTAATAATTACAGGTTATAGCATGGTAATGTTATGACAGGCCATAAGCTAGTACTTATGGAACTTGAGAAGCATTTCTATCAGGCAGGCAAAGGGAGGAATCAGGGAACATTTCTCATAGTGTTGACAGTAATGAAATTTGAAACAAATGGCAGAATAAGAAAAGGGACATTTCAGATAGATCTGAATGCATGCCACATTCCAGAAACTCCAGTAGTTTGCTATGGCTAGAGCAAAGGGTAGAAGGGAGTGGTACGAGGTGAGGCCAAAGAAGCAGAAAAGTAGCCTACTGTGAAGAAAATTATATTCCATATGAAGAAAGTTATATTCCACGTGAAGAAAATTACATTTCACATTAAATGTCTGAACATTTCCCTGGATACGGAACGGAACCATAGGAGAAATTTTTAGCAAGAAAATGAAAACATTCAGAGTAGCCTTAGGAAAAAAACAAAAAACCCTGTCAGTAATGTGCAGAAAGACTAAAGAAGATACCAGACTAGAAGCAAAGAAAATAGAATGCTACCTCAATAATTCAAGTAGGAAATGTTGAGAATACAAACTAAGGAAAAGGGCAGGAGAAATGGGGGAAAGATAGATTCAAAAAATATAAAGTAGAATCTAATGAACTTAGTGCCTAGAGATGGTATGATGATAAGTTTAGTTTGACTACCAGGATTTCTGGCGTGACAAAACATGTGGATGATGATGGCATTCACTGTAGGGCAGGTTCATCACTGCTTTTCATGCTGCTAAGGTCAGCTCTCAGTCCTTCCTTTCCGTGAACTATCAGCAGGAGCAAGGGCACTATTGTTCACACACTTTTCCTTAAAACTGGTTTCCAGGATGTCACACTTACCTTGTTTTTCTCCTACTTCACTGGCTGCTCCTTTCCAATCCCCTATGCTGTTTCTCCTTCTCCCCAACTTCCACAAACACTGGAGTGACTCTGGGCTGTCTACATGTTCTTATTTTTCTTTGAACTATACTCTCTTGACTTCATTCCATCTTATGTTTTTATAGATAATCTATGCTGATTAAGCCTCAAAATTTGTAACCCAAGTCTCAACGTTCCCCTCCCAGACTAATATATTGGTGCTTACTCATTATTTCCAACTTGGATGTCTAAAAGACATCTCATCCCAACAAGTCAAAAACAGAACTCCTTTTTCAGCTTCTCACCCCCAAACCCCCACTACTACATCACAACTACTTCTGTAGTCTTTCCCCATCTCGATAAATTATAACTCCAACCTTCCAATGCGGGTCAAAATATATTTTTTTTTCTTAAAAGACTTTATTTATTCATAAGAGACACCCCCCCACACACACACAGAGGCAGAGACATAGACAGAGGGAGAAACAGGCTCCATGCAGGGAGCCCAATGCGAGACTCAATCCTGGGACTCTGGGATCATGCCCTGAGCTGAAGGCAGACACTAAACTGCTAAGCCATCTAGGCATTCCAGGTCAAAGTATCTTAAAGTTAACTTTGATTCTGCAATTTCTCTCTTCCCCCACATGTCCACTACCTGAGAAAATTCTATTACCTCTACTTTCATAATATATTCTAAATCTAACTGCTTTTTACTATAACCATTTTACTGTGGCCACCATCATCTCCTGCTTGACTTATTGCAATAGACAATTATCTGATTTCCCTGTGTATGGGCCAAGGACTAGCTGCTCCATAATGGGCCACTATGGTATTTATATTATTTTGAGTTAAAAAGCCATCAAAACCCAGTAGATTCAGGAAAAGGTCTTTACCTCCCCCATAACTGCCTAAAAATAATTAGGACAGAGGACGTGCTCCAGGAAGAAAGCTATCACCATAGATAACTAATAATACTATGAACTAGATATGGTAGACAGGGAAGAAGTAGCAAGGCCTGTTTGATCAGTCTTCTATGTCCCAGTGTTTCTGAGTGGCCCAGCAAACACTTGTTTACCAAACAAGTACTTACCTTCCTGTGAACTACAGTCCTTCCCTTTTAAGTTCCAGACCCCTATTCTTCTCCTTAATTCATTATGAGTATATACCTAATTTTGTCTGTTTTTGGAACTTTCATGTCTGTGTGGATTTCTCATACGTACGCCATTAAGTTTCTCATGTTAACCTGTCTCAATTCAATTCGATTCTTAGTCCAGCTAGAAGGAATCTGAAGAAGATAGGACTTTCTTGCTTCCCCACACCTGCTTCTACTTTTATCCCCAGGTAATATTCTCCTTATCATGGCCAGGGTGACTCTTATCCATAGGTAAGATCATGTCACCTGTGTGAAACTTTTCAGTGGCCCCCTTAGAATGTCCCAAGTGGGGATACCTGAGTGGCTCAGCAGTTGAGTGTCTGCCTTTGGCTCAGGGCATAATCCCGGGATCTGGGATCCAGTCCCACATTGGGCTCCTTGAGGGAAGCCTGCTTCTCCCTCTGTGTCTCTGCCTCTCTCTCTACCCATGTCTCTCATGAATAAATAAAATCTTAAAAAAAAAAAGGCCCATGTGAAATGCACCCCACTACTTTGCCACTCTAACCTCAGCTTCTACTACTCTTCTCCACTTCTCACTCTACTCCAGCCACACTAACCTCTTTGCTGATCCTCAAACATCCTACTAAATGGACTCTTCAGGACTCTCTTACTCTTTCTTCTGCCTAGAACATCCTTCCTTCAGTTATCAATATGGCTCATCCCCTGACTTCTTTTAGATCTTTATTTAAATACCACTGTATTGAAGCCTTCCCTAACTATTCTACTTAAAACCGTCAACCATTCTTCAACCTTCCTATTCCCTTTCTTTCATTTTTCTTAATAGCACTTTTCACTACTCAACATACTTCAGATATAGTGAATTAAAAAGCAAGTTAATGAAAGATGAGAATGTGTATTATCAACAAGTGTGAACTCTTCAAACAGACTGTGTGGAAAAAGAGAATACACACCAGCACCTACAGGAATCAAAACAAGAGAGAAGAGTGCTAGGATTTGAATTCTAGCTATATGACTAAGCAAACGACTTAATCTGATTCAACATTCCCTTCAAAAAATAAAAAATAAAAACATTACCATTGCGTCAGTATTAAAATTCTTATCACTTAACAGAATTAAGACTTCTCATTTTTGAAGAGGTAAAACTAGAACACACTTATATGCTGAACAGAGAAGGAAAAAAGAGGCTGAAGAAAATAAGAGGAAGGTGATAATATTCAAAATTCTTTCTATTAACCTATTTTTTAAAAAACTTATCAGCAAAGTGATACACCTGGATCTGCTTTTCACAATACAAAACACATAATGTCTTTTACTATGAAATCAAGTTCAACTCAATACTATAATCAATATAAAAATGCAATCTGTTTTTCAGTGTCTAAATTACTAGACTCACGTCTAGATGATTTAGCCCCCATCCAGACAACATATTACTACCAGACAAATCTTTCTATATATAGCCTTATTTTGCAGAGATTCCTCATATCCTCCAATCTCAATTTCTGTGCTACCTTTCTTCCATAGTTTAAAACTCAATTACTAACTACAGATTACCAGAGGTGGAGTAGGCAGGGGGGATGGGTGAAATAGGGGATGGGGATTAAAGAGGAGACTTACCATGATGAACATTGAGTAATGTACAGAATTGTTGAATCACTGTATTGTACTTTCGAAACTACTATAACACTGTATGTTAACTACACTGAAATTCAAATAAAAACCTTAATTTTAAAAAACCTTAATTACCAGCTAAAAATCTTGTTATCAAACTAAAGTCCACATTTCTAGCCTCTAGCCTCTTACAACTGGTGTGGCTTTGATACTAAGTGGGGGTAGTATGTGGCACCTTCCTCAAACCTTCTTTAAAAGGCCTATCTCTTTGTTCTTTATCTCTTCTTTCACACTGCTGCCTGGAAAAGGATGTGACAACAAAACTCTATGCTCCACTCTGGACTATTAGCAACAGATGCAAAACCTAAGAATGGCACAGCAGTAAACTAGATAGAGGGAGGACTCGGTCAAACAGTACCTCCACACTAGCCAGAGACTGTGTTTCTAAGGGATTTTTACATGAGAATGAAAATCTTAATTCCTCATTGTTAAACCCAATCCTAATGGATACACATTGTATCAATCACAGCACTTCCCCAGTTTAATATACTCATTATCAAACACTAAATCGAAACAAGAGATAAGAGTGCTAGGATTTGAATTCTAGTTATGTAGCTAGATTTGAATCTTTGCCCTTACTCTTATTTCTTCTATACACCTTTTGAGTTCCTGTCACTGTATCTTTGCTCTTATTAATCACCTTTCTTGGAATCCATCCAACCTCCCATTTAGAAGTGTTATTCTTCCAGTTTCAGCTCAAAGCCCACTTCCACCACAAAGCTTTCCATGGTTATTAAAGACAAATGTGATCTTATCTTCCTTTGAACTATTAAAGCATATTCTGCTTGTGCCACTCACCTAGCAATGCTTAATTTTCCTTTTAGATATATAATCTCATCTCCCCCCCCCCAAAAAAGATTCTGGGTCCTTAAGGACTCTCCACTTGAGAAAAAAAAAGTTTCTTAAAAAGGCCCTGTCCAGAAACATTTTTCTAACATTCATTATGTCCAGAGCAGCACTTGGCATACAGAATGTATGTGCTCAATGTTAATCAAAACTCTTGATAAATTGGGACGCCTGCGTGGCTGAGCGTCTGCCTTCAGCTCAAGGTGATCCCCGGGGTCCTGGGATGGAGTCCCACATCAGGCTCCCTATGGGGAGCCTGCTTCTCCCTCTGTCTGTGTCTCTACCTCTCTCTCCGTGTCTCTCACGAATAAATAAATAAACTCTTAAAAAAAGGGGGGGGGGGGACGTGCCTGGGTGGTAGTTGAACATCCGCCTTTGACTCAGATTGTGAGTCCCATATCGGGCTCCCTGGGGGGGGCCTGCTTTTCCCTCTGCCTGTGTCTCTGCCTCTCTCTCTCTGTGTGTGTCTATTATAGAGGCAGAGACATAGGCAGAGAGAGAAGCAGGCTCCTTGCAGGGAGCCTGATGTGGGTCTTGATCCTAGGTCTCCAGGATCCTGCCCTGGGCTGAAGGAGGCGCTAAACCGCTGAGCCACCCAGGCTGCCCAAAGAAAACAACTTCTTGATAAATTTAATTCAGTCTGAGTTTTTACCACCAAAACCCACTAAATTCTTTATCAGCTAAAATTCAAGTGTTGCCTGACCTAATGTCCAGATTGTAATAAAATCTATTGGATATAAACACAAAGTTTGTGAACAGGGGAGTGCAGATAACTCTCTCAGATACTAATTTCATATCCTTTGGATATATACCAGTATGGCGCTGTGGGATTGTATGTAGTTCCTTTTTTAATTTTTTGAGGATCTCCATAATAGTTATATCAATTTACATTCCACTAGAGTTCCCTTTTCTCATCCTCACCAGCACTTGTTATCTCTTATCTTTTTGTTAAGAGTGTACCTTATAAGTATTCTCACCAAAGTGTTTATACCAAAAAAATCTTTCTAAAAAAGGTAACTGTGGTGGGTGATGGATGTGTTAATCAGCTTGACTATGGTGATCATTTCACATTGTATACTTACATATATCAAACCATCACACACTGAACACCTTAAAATATACAATTTTTACTTGTCGATTATACACCTCAGTAAAGGTAGGAAAAAAAACTTCATACTAACGATAACAGTCCATAATTTATCCTAGAAAGAAAGAGGTTACTAGGGGGAAGAGGAACTACAGTTCTCTTATTTTTAAAAATTAATGCTTATTTAATGTCAAAGGCATACAAGGCACAGTACAGAATACAATGGTAAACTGCGAACCTGCCCATTACCTTAAATACAAAACACAAAGAACCAGAGGTAAAGCAGAACAGCAGATGTAGATGACTAGATTAGTTTAAAAGTGATATATTTCTCAGCTTTGTTTTGCTACCATTATAACTGTTCCTCTAAAACTGTCATTTCTCCTTAGTACTTCTAAAAATATAATCTATTCCTCAGAAACGAACTGAATTTAATGTACTGGGAAAAGAGGAATTTGAAGGACATGCAGTTTTCACACTGTATAAGAAGGACTGGAAAACTTCCATTTTTGAATGTAAATCTGTCTTAAAGGAAATCAATAGAAGACCTAAACAGGTCACCCAACAAAATGCTGAGTAATAAGGTAAATCATTTTAAGTATTAATTAGATTAAGTTTTTAAAATGGCATTTTAAGTACCCCCTTTGAACTAACAATTCCACACTAAAGAATTTATCTGGAATCCTTTCACCAAAGTAAAAATTTCAAAAGCAATTTTTTAAAGGTTGTTTGAACTTTATCTGGCTCTGACAAAGAAATGAAGAATGGTATCATCTGAGCCAAGAGTAATATAAGTTTAGCTAAGGTATTTTATATTTAATTAAATGTATACAAAGAAGATCAACACAAGCAATTATCAGGGATCATTAAACCTACCTTGAAAGATTATTGAGGATTAGAATGTATAAATTAAAACCTGCTATTTTCGTAACAAATGCTAAATTTGTTAGCATATTTCTTTAAAACTCTAACTCAAGGGCAGGAAATTCTTTTCTGTACAGGGCCAGAAAGTAAACACTCAAGGCTTTGCAAACCAAGAAGCAAACAGATATTATGTTGGTTCTTTATATAACAAGAGAAAACAACTTTACACAAATGTTTATTGATGAAATTCAAAATATAATAATAACACTCACATACAATTTTCTGGTAACACAGGTCTACTAATAAAAATGGAATTATCTTGGGGGGAATAACATTTCACATAATTGGGGTCCAAAGTTAGTGTTCTCTATTATCAAATCAATTTCAAATGTTCATCTATAGAACTATTGCCAGTTCCTGAGCTTTACAACATGGTTTGAGCCAGCCATATTTACTTTGTCATGCCTTGCTCTAAGTACTAAAGTTGCTTGAGAAACAAATTAAAACACACCACGAACCTCTTAATTTCCAACAGTCAGCTTCTAAGCCACCATAATTCATTCGAATATTAAAAATTTAAATTTCTTAACATAAAGTGCCTTATCTTTAACAATCATTTCTACACAGCAATATATTCTTCCTTGACTCTTTGCTATAGTCTAAGTATAAACAAAGAATAATACTAAATGCAGGAGAGATCTAAACCTCTTAAAAATCTTATTATGGGGACGCCTGGTTGGCTCAGGGTTCAGCATCTGCCTTTGGCTCAGGGCATGATCCCAGGTCCTGGGATCGAGTTGCACATCAGGATCCTGGCGGGGAGCATGCTTCTCCTTCTGCCTATGTCTCTGCCAGTCTCTCTCTCTCTCTGTGTGTCTCTCATGAATAAATAAATAATTTTTTTTAAAAAAATGTTTTTTATCAGAAATTAGTGAAACAAAATAATCAGGATTAAATAAGTGAGGGCAGTAAATGACAGTTAAGATAAAAGCAGAGGAGAGTTGGGATTTCTCTATCAAACGTGTTGGGAGGGGGTGTCCTAGTCCACTAAAATTTAATAAAAATGTTTCTTGAACACTTTTCGCGATATTAATTTTTTTTTTTAATTTTTATTTATTTATGATAGTCACACACAGAGAGAGAGAGAGAGAGAGAGAGGCAGAGACACAGGCAGAGGGAGAAGCAGGCTCCATGCACCGGGAGCCCAATGTGGGATTCGATCCCGGGTCTCCAGGATCGCGCCCTGGGCCAAAGGCAGGCGCCTAACCGCTGCGCCACCCAGGGATCCCGCGATATTAATTTGAAGCAAATATTTAGTTTTTAAATTTACTCTGAATATTACTTTGAAAAATGTCCTCATCTGATTCAAACCGTTAATTTAAAACCACATAATTTCACACTGATAAATGCCTTTACAAAAGTTAAGAATACCCTATCACCTTTTCCAAGTTAGCTCTATTCAGGTAATATCTCAGCCTCACTAACAAGGACCCTAGACCAGAAAATCATTATTTTTGTCATAAAAGGATGCGCCACACTCCTACAACTGCCAAGTTAAAGGAAATTCCTTGCTGCTAATATTAATGAAGATATTAAACCTTAGTGTTAAGTGACATATTAAGTATTTAAAATACTTTCTTATGAATGAGAAAATTAACAACTTTAGTTTTCTAATAACTTCACCGAATTAGATGGTGGAAAAATCTAAAAACCAACTAAACAAGATATACACACATAACAGGATAGAGCTGAGGAGATAAATCCTGCCAAATATAAGCATTAAAATGTAAAATTATCTTTTTTATACCTTTTTCAAGAGAGTCCAATGCTCTTTATAAGAGTAATTTTTTAATATAACATTTCTGGGAGAAGGGTAAAGACCCACTGATCTTTCTGTGTCTAAAAACTTTGGATTTCTGATATTAGTACCCTAAGCTATATTACAAAAGCATTCTTATTTGACAAGTCTCCTCTAGCTAGTAATTTGATGTAATACTGGCAATTAAAGTTCTTAAAATTTTCAAAATTGAGGAAAAAAGCTGAAGAGCTGTGAGCAAATTACAGTGTAAAAGTTGGCAAGCACTTCTCATTACCCACTTATTTTTAATAATCCTCAACATATTTTTTTAATTGATTCACTTGAGAGAGAGAGAGCACGCCAGTGAGAGCATGAGCAGGGGGCAGGGTCAGGGGGAGAGGGAGAATCCGATTCCCTGCTAAGCAGGGAGCCCCATGAAGGACTGGAACCTAGGACCCCGGGATCATGAGCCAAAGGCATCCACTTAACAGACTGAGCCACCCAGGGGCCCCAACAGTCAATAGATTTTAACCTCAAGTGGCTAACATAGGGTGGAGAGCTGGCAGAAACAAGCATGTGTGTTTTGGGAAAGTTCTCTAGGTTTTTCTAATATTCCACACCCAACCCAAAACCAATTTTCTACATATTTAACAGCCAAATTTTAAAAAACTGTGACTCTATTTACACAACTGTATTGTCAAGGTTGGTACAAAATTCCTAATAATTCCTAACTTTCATTTCCTCTGGTTCTAAAGGTGATCCAATTCAAATATGCAGCATTTTTTAAAACCCCCATTAAAGATGGAAGTCATAGATTTTTAGAGTTGAACAGCACTTCAGAGATCATCTAGACTGAATTTTTTGATTCTTCTGGGAAAAGAAACTAAAACTCAAAAACATGCCCACGACCACAAACTAGAGAGTAACAGAGTGGAGACCTCAACTCTACTGCCTTGACTCTTCAGTGCCCTTTTAACCAGACCAAGGTGAGGAGACTTCTCAGGCACATGAAATCAGAATTACATACATGAGAACTAGTCAAGAAATTTCCATTTTAACAACTACCTAGTGTGAAGAATCTTATTTATCTCTGAACCCAAAAGTTTTAAAGAAAGTAAATACTTATTTTTATAGTATAATAAATATTAACAAAGTTGAGTTCTGATAATTCAGTAAATTCCCATTATGTAAATTCCAAATTATTGCTACTTTTATCTTAATATCTCAGGCTGAGGTAAAATTATCAAATTTCTAACGTTAAATTATTTTCTTCTACTTAACTACTCACACTGCAGTTAGGATTCCAGTATAGTGTAAGACTGGGAATCAAAACATCTAAGTTTCTGCCTCAATTTTACAATACTCTGCTAGCTTAGTAACAAAATATCAACCTCTCTGACTCCATTTCTCATCTTCTGATCAGTGATTATCACATTGACAGTAACTATTATAAAAACTTCATACCAGTAATCTTACCTATATTGTTTCAAATTCTCACATTTTTGCCTATTATACAGGTGAGGAAACTTAGACATGGAGAGATTAAGTTTTCCAAGACAGTGAGCTAGTTAGTTAGTAGCTGAGCTGGAATTTAACACCAGCTCTGCCTAACACTAACCTAGAGCCCACAGGTCTTTGTGTTACATTATTTTGTTCTTACATGTGTGATCCTAGTGCGGTTGAGTGAGCAAGTACCATATTTGCAGGACTATTCGGGAGATACAAATCATAAAACAAATAAAAACACATGCTGAAGAAACATACTTTAGTACTTTCTCCAGCTATTAAACCAAAAATGAATTTTTAGTAAAAGACTTAAAAACTATGCTATTGATACTATTCTTATTACTATTAACATAAAAGAGCATTGTACAATTAAAAGATATATTGATTTCGGTCTTAGGAGCAATATCATAGATTATACTGTAAAAGAGGTATCTTCATGCCTATTCCAGTAGTTGAAATAAAATTACTCTGAAAGTCCCATTAAATCACATACACACATTTAAAGTATTTAATAAAATTCGGGAAAAACAAAAACAAAAACAGCATAACCTGATAGAACAGAAGAACTCAAGAGAGCCTGATACCAGTTCCTGCCCTTCCAAACACATAAAAATACCCTGTGACGTACAAGAAAAGAAGATGAGCAGATTTTAATACTGGACATCTCTATGAAGTATTTACATTCTAGTATCACCCTACCTTCACCTGTACCTTCAGTACAAATAGATGAAGGTGCTATGATCGCTGCTCCGACACTCAAGATGCTTCTCTAAGTCTGTCATGTCTTCTATCAGCAAAATGTTCAGTAGACAGTGTACAACTAATTCGATGTGTAGTTCTTGTCTCTCTCTTTTTTTTAAATTTAAATTCTAGGAGGGGGGAAACAAAATAAAGCACCTAGGGCGAATGTAGGGCATGATTATTAAACGCAGCCTAAAAGTAACATCAGAATTGAAGATTCTGGTTACCTTTCACTTACTTATCATGCCTTACGACTACAAGTATTTATTAGCCCCAAATGAAAGATACCGTGTACACTTCGGTTATACGTCCTACTATGTGACTTGGTGACACAACTGCTTTACATAAAAATCCACGCCTCTATGACCCAGGCTCCTTTCCCTAACAATGGCCAACGCGTTAATCTCTGTAATCCCCACACGAGTAACGACACTCTGATCAAGTCAATTGTCACGGAGTTACAACCAGACATAGCTTCTGTCTTTTTCACAGTTTTCCCCTCCTCCGTTGGAGGCAACAACCCCGACAGAAGCACAGGAACCGTGCATTAAAGGGGCGTTCTTCACCTGACCCACCCCCTGCACGAAACATTCATTCCATCTGAAACCCTGTAAATCGCAAGAGGAAGCTCAGACAGAACTGCAAAATTCCGGAAACACACAGAAAGAAAAAAGGAGAAACAGAGGAAGAGAGGAAAGAGGCGGGGGAGGGCAGAGCCCGCCGGTCAGCCTCCAGGGAGCTGAGGCTGGACTGGAGCCGACGGAGGACCCCGCTCCCGGGCAGCGCCAACTCCCAACGCCGCTCCCTCCCCTCACCTCGATCTCGCGGATGTTGTTGGAGGTGACGAAGATGCCGATGCCAATGGGGATGAAGATGAGGCCGATGATGAAGAAGGTAGGTAGCACCGTGCCAGCCGTAAGGATGGGCTGCCAAGCCGGCAACCGTTGCTGTTTGAAGGCCGTGTTATCCGGCCTCCGGTTCTTAGCGGTGGCCCCAGGAGCACACGGGGGCCCACCATCCACTTCATCCTTCGCATTATAGTTCATCGCCATCGACCCCCACGGCGCGGCTCCCCTACGCGCAGGTGGACCACCCGGGGGACCCGCCGGCCGACCCTGACAGAAGATGCGCAGGCGCCGCGGCCGCCGCCACCTCCGCTGTAAAGGCGGAAGAGGCGGGACACCCTTCCGCAGACGGCCGCCGACCGGAAGCGGGAGTCGGCTGGGGACGCCAGAGGGAGGGAGAGAGGAAGGAGGGAGAAAACTGAGGGACAGGGGGAGGGGGAAAGGGAGGAGGATGGAAGGGGGAGGGAAGAGGCGGACGCACCCTGATCATCTCCCCTGTGACGACAGAGTGAGGGCCTCAGCCCCTCCCCCGCGCAGAGCGTGGAGCTGCGTTGCGCCTGCGCGTCCCTGGGAGCGTAGAGGTTTCGACGCCTACGCGATAGGTGTGCGTGCTCCAGCCCCGGAAGCTTCGGTTCGCCGTCTCCTGCCTCCTGCTGGGGTCATCATGGCGGCGGCGGTGCTGGGCCGCGGGTCCGGCCGCCTGGCCCAAATCACCCTGGAGCTGCTAGCAGAGAGGTCTTTCTGGGCCTTCGGCGCCAGACAGGTTTTTGCCTTCCCTCGAAGCCCTCTCTGAAGGGAATCGGAGCATTTAAAAGACCACACCAAGGCAGCTTGAGCCTGGTGGGATGGCAGTGCTTGCTTGGGTTATAAAACCGCCACTTTTGGGATCCCTGGGTGGCGCAGCGGTTTGGCGCCTGCCTTTGGCCCAGGGCGCGATCCTGGAGACCCGGGATCGAATCCCGCGTTGGGCTCCCGGTGCATGGAGCCTGCTTCTCCCTCTGCCTGTGTCTCTGCCTCTCTCTCTCTCTGTGACTATCATAAATAAATAAAAATTAAAAAAAAACCGCCACTTTTCTCTAAAAATCAATAAACCTCCACTCAAGGTGGAAAGGTAAACGTTAAGTGAGATGCGTGGTAGGTGACACTTGGGTACTAAAATCAAGAATGAATCGTGCCCATTGGTTAGCCCTATTACCTTTTCCTCAATTAATGGTCATCGTGTTACTTTTTACCTTATTTTCTGTGTCCACGTTTCTCTTTGCACGTTGATTTGAGGAGCCAGTTGTAAGAAGCTGTAGCTCTTTACTACTGTTGATCAAATGCAACAACTTACGGCATCGCTATAAAATGAGATACCATGTGAACACGTAGTATTTGACGACCCAAGGAAATACTACTGATACCTAAAAAGTGGCTAAATGATACCAAAGTGGTCTAGGTACAGAGCGTAAAGCCCACCTGAAAGTAGTAATCTCCATTGACCGGATGGAGGATGATTATTCTCTATTTTTGCGCTTTTACGTATTTTTTCAAAATTTCTGCAATAAGCATATATTTGTAAATTTTTTTTTTTTAATTATGTACCATTCACATTATATTTGGCATCTTTGAAGTCTAGACCAGAGAGTAAATCACATTATCTGAAAACATACCCAAGTTTTCTTTCAGACTTTTGTATTTATGCCTTTTGAAGGTAAACCAAGGAACAGGAAAGGAAAAGAATGTTTGGGCCTCAGATTTAAATTTAAATATATTTTAAAAATGACAAGTCTCAACATGTGAGCCAATTGAATATCTGGCAGACAACTGGCCTGCTTGGTTTTGCTCTTATATGACATCCAGTATCTCTCAAATTCTTAGCATTGTTAACATAGGTGAGTATTTTTTGTTTTGATCTATGCCAAGTTCAACCTAGGGCTCAAATGGAAAACGTTTGTCTATCACAGTTGATGGAGAAGGCGTGGAATAGTTTAGTTTTGCTAAGTTCTGTTAGTAAAAAATGTCTTTAACAATATTGGATATAACGCAAAAATATAAAGCATAAGGCAAGTTTTTTCCTCCTCATTTCTACCTATATTATCACATCCACTAAATGTTACAATTCCTTAAAAGAATATTTCAGGGCAGCCCCGGTGGCCCAGCGGTTTAGCGCTGCCTTGGGCCCAGGGTGTGATCCTGGAGACCCGGGATCAAGTCCCACGTCAGGCTCCCCGCATGGAGCCTGCTTCTCCCTCTGCCTGTGTCCCTGCCTCTCTCTGTGTGTGTGTCTTTCATAAATAAATAAAATCTTTAAAAAAAAAAAAAAAGGTTATTTCAGCATTCTGAATAACTGGTCAGTTATTTTGCCCTCAGATTTTTTTTTTTTTTTTTTTTTTTTTTTTAGTAATCTAAGGGATGGCAATAAGTTTATCTGCTTTTTCTTTAGTTTTTTTTTCTGTTCATAAGAAAGATTAACTTATTGTCTCTTTTTTTGTTACTAGAAACTCCATTTTGACCAGAACAGAGTTGTAGAACTGAAAGCTTCCTTAGATTCTTGTCTAAAACTTACATTTTCAGATGAGAGCCAAATAGATTAAATGACCTTCAGTCTCTTGATGATATCCTTACAGTTCCTTTTCCTCTCTGTACTGTGCCATCATGATATGCTGCTTTTCTGAGCTAATATTTTTTTTCACATCAACATCATTATCTCAAGGGACTCATTATTTTATGATTGTCCTTACCAGGTAGTTGTGGTTTTTTGTTTTTGTTTTCATTTTCATTTAATATGATGAAGTACAAATTCTTCAAAGAAAATGTTGCTCAACATTTCTGGGATAACAAAAGAGAGTCGTTGTTCTCACAACGCATTACCAGTTTATCCACTGGTCATACATTTTTCACTGTTGTTTCCTAGGAGTAACTGGTGTTTGTGTGTATTAATGATACATATAGGTAACATTTATATTGTTCAAATGATTGTTCATTTGCTGATTCCTGATAAAAGAATATATTTGGCTAAATGATATTGATTAATGCCAACTACCAGGTCAACACATAAGTGTGCAGTGAATGCCTGAGCCCAAATATAAAAGTAGATCCAAAATGATAAAGCAGATGCAAATCCCATGATCTGAAGAGATGTATATAAATAACTTTGGGAAAGTAGTTTTATACTGTTTTTTTATTTTGTAGCTCAGTTGTATTCAAGCCACCAAACTAGGTAACCAAAAACATTAAAGAAAAAATATTGAATAACTATTGAGTAGCTTAAAGAATTAAGAAGAGGAAACTGAAACTCATTTTTTTTTAACTGTTTAGCCTTAGTGCCACACATATTTGCTTGTTAGACTCCTTTGAGTATTTGGTGCTGATTAACTTCTCTAGCTTCTAGCCATATTCAAGCCATTTATTCACATGTGTAGCATAACAATATTTAGGAAAGTTGAAGAGACCTAAAAATTGTACCATAGTTTTTACCAGCATGAATTTCAGAAAAAGGTCTTAGGGACTGGAAATGGTTTGAGTTGTATTCAGTGACTTGGTAGTATTTTTGCTTGTTTATTTTTGAAGGAAAAAATTTTTCTATTCAGTTAGGCATGGTAGCTTACTTTAGAGATCTTTGGTAGGATTAAATCATATTCATGTTTAATTATCTAAGAAGATTTTTAGGAAAAGAATGATAGAGAATTTGTATAATAAATTTAATTTGTTATATTTATGGCATCAGAGATTGGTTCCAACTGACTGAAAAATTACTGCGTTTAGAGTTGACTTTTTCCTTTTTTTTATGTTGTGTATTTATTAAACTTTTTCAATTAGGCATGTAAGAAAATCCTTTTGTTCTCACATTGAGAGATTGTCTGATTAGCCTGAGTACATTGGTGTTGTGATGAAAGGTTTTATAAGTTCATAAATAGTAATCATAGTCAGTAGTCAGAAATAACAAGTCAAACAACATATTTTAATGTTTAGTCTCATTAGAGGAAAGAGTAGACAGCCTAAGAATCTTATTTTGGGAAGGAAATAAGGTTTCTTTCATCTTAATTCCATGCTCTCTTTAAACGAAAAAATAGAATTCTAATAAGATTTCAGACTTCATGACTCCCCTGTATAGACTCTCTCAGTAGATTATGTCCCATGTTATATATTTTTCCAATAGGTGCTATCAATTATAGATAAGATCTTGCTTTCAAATATGATGTTGCCATCTCTAAGTTGACATCCAACATTTATTGTATGTATAATAGTGAAATTATTTTTTAAAGGGGACAGGCAGAGGAAGGAAGAAACTTATTACTCCATCTCCAAAATAGATATGGGTAAGTAGATCTTTAAAAATGTTTAACCAGGGTGCATGGTGGCTCAGTCAGTTAAGTATCCAACTCTTGATCTTAGCTCAAGTCTTGATCTCAGGGTCATGAGTTCAAACCCTGCATTGGGCTCCATGCTGGGCATGGAATCTACTTTTTTTTTTTTTTTTTTTTAAATGTTTAACCACTTATAATCATTTGGACTATTTTTATACATGTCTTTTTCTGTTTCTGCAAGTTTTAAATTACAGGAAGTCTGAGGTGTGGCAGGCATTTCATTATTATTTGTTTTTGAAACAGGTCACTACTACCAATGAAGTTATTATTTCTTTAAAATAGCTCTAATGTATTATTGAAGGATGATTTTCACTAAATGAACTTAAATGTGAAAGTCAACGTCTACTGAGCCTGAGGAAGGAAACACTTTTTTTGTCAATGGAACTAAATGTTTATGACAACAAATAACCAAGACTTCCTAGACTTCCCTCTGACCAGTGCTTGGTGAGGGACAAAGCAGGGGTTCAGCAAACTATTCCACAACACTTTTACTTTCACTGAATCTTCTGAGAAGAATAATCTGCATTCACTGTCTTCAATTCCTAACCCATCCAACAACATACTGCTCCCCCACTTCAGACCCCACTTCCACTGAAACTGCCTTGCTAATTCTCATCCTTCAAGATGCAAGACAGTAGCCAATTTGAGGAATCTTTCTTTGTCCTCAGGCTGTGCTAAGAGTTTCTCTCTGAGTTCAAGGCAACTTATGCATACCTCTATCCTTTTTTTTTTTTTTTTAAAGATTTATTTATTTATTCAGAGAGAGCGAGAGAGAGGCAGAGACACAGGCAGAGGGAGAAGCAGGCTCCATGCAGGAAGCCCGATGTGGGACTTGATCCTAGGTCTCCAGGATCATACCCCGGGCTGCAGGCAGCGCTAAACCTCTGCGCCACCAGGGCTACCCTGCATACCTCTATCCTTGCACTTACCATAGTACTGAGAAATATGTTTATGTCTGTCTTTCCTACTAGATGTAAGCTTATCAGGGTCAGAGACTATTTTTGTTTGTCTCTATATTTATAACACCTGGAAAAATGCCAAGGTCTTAAAGATATCTTAGTTGAACTAACCAGACCTACTCTCAACTCACATTTTAGTGGAAGGGACAACTTGCCAACAAACAATTGAGTATAATGAGGTCAGGAACATGTGTGCACAAGGGGTTATAGGAGATGCCACACCTCATCCTCTTTATGATGTCAAAAACTAAACTATGGGGAAATGGGTCCTAGGGTCTGAGTGATATTATGATTCAACATGCAGGAAAGAATAAGATCAAAAATGAAAGAATATGGAGAAAGTTGAACCATTTACAACACTCATTATTAATGATTTGCAAGGCTCCATACCCTGGCTGATCATGTTCTTTTTGTCAAGATCTTATGTTGTTTTCCTGAAAATTAAGATCTCTGATACTCCCCATTCTTGGGGAGATATTTTGTTAGCTCATGTAGTCCATTTGGCCCACTTGTCTACTTACAGCAATGCTGCATGTGGGAACTAGTGCTTGACCTCTTTGTGAAGTGTGAAAATGACTGAACGCACTTTTCTTGTTAAAGTGGTGTAAGCCATCTAGTGGTCTGATAAGATGAGGGACCTCTGTCTGTAGAGTCTGTTTGCCCTTAAGATCCGTGATTATTGAGAGTCTTCCTGTTTAATCCAGATACCCTGCACCTAAAATCTTCAGTGGGCACAGAGGTTTCTACAAGGGAAGGATAAGAAACCAGAACAATTTGATAAGGAAGCTCTGGCATTGAATACCCTAAGATATTCCTCTTAGAGGAGCAACCCTTTGGGGTAAGGAGTCAGTAATTGGGTTCCTACAAAACACCCTGCTGCTTTGACTAAACATATGTCTTGCTGTCAAAGAGGAGAAAGAAATGTGCTCTCTGAGCTGGAAAAGCCAAAAATGAAAACGTGATTATGGTCATGGAAAAAGTCTGTGAAGATTGGTGGAAATGAGATAGGGCAGCTAGAAGGAGAGTGCAAAAAGGCCTCTCCATAGAAGGAATTACATTGCCCTTTGCAAACATTTATCCAGTATCCTATATTCACTCTGAGGAATATGCAAATCCTGTCTTCAAGAAGCTTACAGTCAAACTGGAGAGATAACTTTGTATACCAATGCCCATCAAAATAGGCAGAAAGGGAAAATAGACTCCTGAAGAGAAAGAAAACATAGTTTCTCCTTAAAGACGCTTATCTCAAAGGAATGCTGAAAATAATGACAGTGGAAACTAAAAGAGGACTGATTTAAAAACAAACCAAAACTTACCTGGGAACTTTAGGGAACTGGGTTTCCAACCATTATCTGTGGATCAGGTCGCTATGCCTGGAACCATGCAGTTAGTGAGGGTTGCCTCAGTTGAAGGGAGGCCTCAAAGTCTGACATCTTTTATATGTTCTTTGGGATATCATGAAACAAATTTCAAAAGTAAGTTTTAATATTTTAAAAAAAATGGTGCAGTGTGCCCTATTGCCAACATGCATGGAGCCCAGAGAACTTGCTTCATTTTTTCTGCACACGTAAATAGCCTGGTGCTCATTAAAAGTGAAGCTAGTCCAGGGCTCAAGGGAACAAATCCAAATACAGAAAGCCTGATTCCTTCTCCTGGGAAGTCATGAAATAAACAATGACTTTTGGCCAGTGCTCTTAAACCATGTGAACCCAAGGGGCTCCACTCCAAAGAGAGGCCTCAGAACTGCCTTGTAGGCAAGACCCCTAACATCTACAACCTTCCTGTAGAAAGCATCTGTGTTTAGATATCATCCTTGCCTGCTTTTTTTGATATGTGGATCTTTAGACAATAAACAGGAAAAAGCCATTCCTTTGTCACAAATAAGGCAAAGACAAGTAGAGATTGGCTGTAGATCACCAAATCTGGCACAAAGCTGATAAATAAAAGGCATCAGAGAATAGCCCCACTGTCATCTCTATCCCATTTTGCTGAAAGCATTACCCTAACTGCCTCTCTAGAAGCTGGGCTGTGGCCTGCTGGAAAACCTCAGGAGCATTTGCTCTACTGAGTAACCTACCTTTAGATTGACAGCAGAAAGCAGTAAAGTGATATCTAAATATAGACTGACAATGCATTTGGTGAAGATAAAGGGCTGAGGGAAACCCTATAACCAGTTCTATCTCTTGGTGTTTTGCAGTTTTCATCTTAATAAGGAATCAGACTAGGATGTAACTCGGGAAAAGTAGCTCTCATTTTTCCAGATCTGCTGTACCATTTCTGCTCATTCACAGTGAAGAACACCATATTTTTAAGAAAATAGGAAATGCCGAAATGAAAACTATTTTAAAGCAAACAATTTTAAATAAAAGATGAAAGTTGAATACTTATTTTAAATGATTTTAATTTTATGAATATTATGTTCCAACTCAAAAAAATATTGCACAATGTTTTTATATCACAATTGTTATTTTTCTCACTCTCTAGTGAGATTTTTGATGAACATGGTTGACTTTGGAAATAACACAAAGAGAATGTCTTAATTGGCTAAATAATTTCAATAACCTGTGAAGAACTGAAAGCAAGATATTACATTCATATAAAAGACAAGTAGATACCCATAAATTCCATTGGCTGTAGTGAAAAATAATAAACTTCTCGTACTTAATAAAACTTATGAATGTTGTGAAAATATAATGTAACTCCACAATTTTTCAATGCACTCTTTTGCTTTTGAAAATCCATTAGACTGCAGGACTTCTAAGAATATCTTGATCACACTGTAAGTCTCATATTGGAGAAGCTGACATCTGATATTTTTAAACAAAATCTAAATAAATACAATCAGCACTGTTAAAAGTAACAAAAATCTGTGGATGGTAAGGTAAAATTACCCAAATAATAAAAATGAAAAAACAACAACAAAAAATAAATGTATTATGTCATGGCACCTTAAACACTTAATAATCTGCATTTTGTATTTTTCCTATGTAACAAACAGTTGTTATCGTATAGTTATGGAGTAAATGTTGAAAATTTAAGACACAAAATAAAATATTAGTGTTCACTAAGCAGTTAATTCCGTGAAACTCTCCCAATTTTTATGAATTTATTACAATAGCTTTTATTGTTTTTCCTCTTCACTTTCAATTAGTAATTTTAGCAGGGGGATAGCACTGGAGTCCAAAGGGGATATATGCCTCAGGTGCCAGTTGCGTTTTTTTTAACTTCCACTTTGCATTTTTGTTATTTTTAGAATTGTTGCTCATCAAATTCATGAACATGCCCAATTTTTATTATGTTTTTTATTCATTTCCAGGAAAATTCAACTACAGCATAAAGAGAAAGGACATAAATACATTACATTGTCTGATCCAACATTTATTTACTCTTGCTTTGCAGCTGCTTTTTAGAACCTGTGAATTATATCAATAGTGCTGGTGTCTTTTGTAATGCTTAAGCTAGATGTTCCATGTCATGAATTTTTTTTATGGTTTTCCTAAGAGACAATTAATTCTTCACATTTTGTGAACATTCTAGGCATCTAAAATCTGGAAAATTTATTCACTGTCTTCATCAAACCTTAATATTTTACGAAATACTTGAAAAAAAATCTCTGCAGAGGATACCTCAAAAATATTTATCAAAAAGAAAAGGGTAAAATAATGGATTAGTTCAACTGTTGTACCTTAAACTGGAATCATTTCAGAAAACTATTCAAAACTGATTCCCTTTCATATTGATGATTGGAGATCTAATAAAAGATACATAAATTTTATGAGTCTAGAATGGTGCACATGGAGGCAGTTTTTTTCAACTGGTTATGGATATTGGGATAGAACTGTTTCTGATTTTGTATATCATTAGATAAGGATGTAGCTATTTGGTGTTTTGACTTTTCTGTTAATTTTTAATATTCTTTTATTTCAGAACAATTTATTAATTTTTAAAATTAAGTTTACTTATCTGTCACTCAGGTTCCATTTGGGTTTAAACAGAAGACTTAATCCCAGGATGAGCAGAAAAAAGCTCAACATCCATCTAAGTGACTCTGATTGCACCACCATCCTTACTCTGCATTGCAAGTACCAAATTTCATGATAAATTCAAGAGAAATAAAAACTTCAGATCCAAATATACATAAATCACTTGTAATATTTTAAAGTCAAGAAGTAAAGTCTTATCCTCTAGATTTTTCACTATTCATATAATTTTCCACAAGTTGAGAAAAAGCTATTTGCTTCAAATGCTAATTTGTGATAAATCAGAAGTATAAATGTTCGCAAATAGGGAACTTAACTGTGTGCCAAAAAAGGTAACAATAGAAAATAAAACCCTTTTTACTTGAAAATGTCATTACAGTTCAAAAACATTTTCAGAAAACAGAAAACTCATAGCAACAATTTTTTAAATCTTCACACATACACACTCTAGGTTTCTCAGTCATTAATCAAAAGCCCTGAAGGATATGTGATACATTCACAATCATTCAAACTAGGACAAGCCTACTATAGAATTTCTTTTACTTAAAAAAAAAAAAATCAAGCTAATTTTCCATAAAATATAGTTATTTAATTTATAATACCTACTGAAGATGATTGCTAATTCCACAAAGTATAACTTAAAACCTTCCAAAGTTACATAAGGGAGGAAATCCAATTAATTTTTCTATTCCAGAGACTCGGTGTAGACTCGCTTTTTTACGGGTTTATAACCTGGATACAAGCTGTCAACTGGAGAAATAGGCCAACGGTGTTACTTTTGTGGTTTTTAGTTATCTGTGTGACACTGAGAAGCATTTTCTTTAATACCAGTAAAGTTCCATGATATGTGATTTTTGCATTCAGAAACTGATATGTCAAATCTTCATTTATTTTTGAAGTTATTTTTTTAAAGACCTTGTTGAAAACATGTCCACATTAGCAAAGTCTTTTTAAAAAGCTGTATTATTAGGGTTTCAGTAGACTTTAGATGTACATTTTCATATAAACCTAAATTCCACAGCAGCTCTGACATTGAGATTTGAGTAATGCATGTTGTGCTTTTATCTTTAAAGAATATATTCTGCAACCTACATGCCATTATGAAAATCTATCCAAATCCTGTCTATCAAGAAGAAACATCATTTCTTATGGGATTTCTCTTACCATTTTTTTTTAAGATGCAGATATTACCTTGGGTCAGTTTTTATTTTGGGGGCTTTCATTTGGGCAGATTGTGAGAAATACCTTGTTATCACAGTCCTTATAAGTCTCATATATATAAGCAAATAATGCAAACAAATATAATTGAACTATCAGTTGATGTAGTCCCATATCCTTACTGGTTAAACTTATATATCTTCTTTTATTAATTTGTTCCATATGAAATTCAATTTATCCAGGGGTTTTGGCACAGAACACTAAAAAGGGCAACTTTTAAAATTGGCTTTACATATTTAAAATTAAAGTCTTTAAATCAACGTTATTTTATTACTGTTGAACTATGATCAGAATCACAGCATTGTATAAGCAATAATAAAACCTCCTCTAGAATCTCCTGCTTCTGTTTTATTTCTTGAATTTACCCCAGGAAATATGTAGAGTGTTGTACTTTCTTTTCCTTCAGAAATAAAAGGTTGATGAAGGAAAATAGTGATAGTTTCCTGTTTTGAATGCACCAGTACCAATACTTTGAAGAACTGACAGTGTACTCTACAGATATATGTGCCATAGACTACGAAAAAGGAAACACTTTAGGAAAAAAAATCACATTACAAAGTGTATTATAAAAATAAATTACATAGCATGTGCCCGTGGACCTGAAAGCTTTGCAGAAAGGAAATTTATTTTGACACAAAGATTGAATCGCTCTTGCTACCTATTTTCATATTATCAGCAATGCCATTTTCAGCTTTTACATTATTATATCCTCAAAAAAAAAAAATCACTGGAAGTAGAAAATTATTTCCAGTAGTGATCAGTAGCATGGAGGACCTTAGTGATGATGGAGGGCTGCAGAAATACTACTCATTCAACACGGATTCAGAGGAAGTACACGCACCCCATATGTGCTTGGTTTACCATTTCATCTGGAGTTCATACGTAACTGGTGAATGACGATGCTTTCTATAAAGAAAAGAAAGATACAGCATTTTCAATTAAACTGAAAAATCAGTAGTTTATGAGAGGATCAATACCACATCATTTCACTCAAAGACTGTAGATGTTAAACAACAAAACAAACAAAAAACACATACATGAGCCCAATAGCTTCTCCTGCAATTCTTTACTATTGTTGGGTAATGTCTTAAATTGGCGTATGTGCTTTATCTCTAAAATTTTTAAGTCTTTTAGAAACTATGTTTAATATTCTAATCATATTAGGTAGATTTTACCCAAGCAAAGAACTGAACATAAAAATATTAATTACTACATATATGCCCTGTACTGGAAAACCAGACTATTTCCTAGAAGTAACACTATTTTTCCAGTCATACTCTTTCTAATCTAAACAATATTCGCATATTTTTTATTTCTTTTTTTATGTGTGTGGATTTGAGTTTTAATAAGGAAATATTCAATATCTATTCTTAAGAAGTCACAACACAGATGACTTCACATTTGTCTTGGACTGCTTCTTCTTGCAAAGTTATGTATATGCTTTTAAATCTAAATTCATTCTTATGAAAGTAAAATAAAAAAGATTGGGATAGTACCAACCATGTTATGGGTGTGTGATATTTGTATTTATTTGATTGATTTCACTTTTACCTTAACCTTTATGCCTCTATGGAAATGGATAATTTTGTTTCATTCTCTCAACCAAGGACTACTTATTGAGGCTCTAGAACGTGCCCATCACTGTGCTAGACAGGGAACTATGTGATTAAAATAATAAGAAAGAGTGCTGCCACTGTTGAGATTATAAAGAACAGAGCAAAGAAATAAGCTTCAAATGGTTTCTTCACCAGAAAGATGTATTATGTCCCTGTCAATATATGGCAGTGTTGTGAGTGCAGAAACTAGTATCAGGGTTTATCAATAACATGAAATTTCCGCCTATTATTTTCACTTTAATTTCAATTAACTAGTATTTATATTTTATTTTCAGTTAAGTAGTTAACATATAAGTAAACATTATATAAGCATATTATAGACCTATAGATTTGTGCTAATTATGTACAGTGGACCATCTTTTGTCAGTTTTCTTAATTTGGTTTTATTAACTTTACTTCATGCTGACCACTAGGTGGAGATATTTCCATTCCTTCCCTCGACCTTTTGATTTGAATTTGGGATAAGCAGATAGGAAAGCTAAGTAAAATGAAACACATAAAGGTTTTATATACTTAATAAAATTTAGCTATGAAGGTTTTGTAATGCTTCTAAGACATACATATGATTTTTGACAATACTACAAACCCTTAACATCTCATTTTTCTCATTGGAAAATTGTTACAGCTCTAAATTTTTCAGTGCCTAAAAATGTATCAAAATCTTCAGGCAGAAATTAAAATCACTAATTAAAATATTGTGTAGTTAAAAATCAGGATCTAAGATTCAAATGCCGTTTCCCACTCAACACTTTTTAAAAATTTCTGTAAAGACATAGATCTCAAGTCTCCCTACTAGTTTAAGTATCTTTCCCATTTTCCTCCCTTAAGAAAGCATAGAGAACTTAAATTTAAAAGAGTGAATTCATGGGGTGCCTCAGTGGCTCATTTGGCTACTGTCTGACTCTTAATCTCAGAGTTGTGAGTTCAAGCCCTGTGTTGGGATCCTACTAAAAAAAAAAAAAAAAAAAAAGAGGAAAGAAGGAGTGAAATCCAGAATTGTTCTTATCCTAGATGTAATTCAGAATGGGCATGTATTTGTTTTCCTCACCACAAAATGAGGGTATTAGAGATCATCTCTAAAGTGCCTTGCAGTGCTAACATTTTGTGTTACTACTCTCACCTTGAATGTACAAACCTCTGAATTCCTAGAGTAATTGGGTCTATACATAGAAGAAACAATGTCTTGGTTGAATCATTACATTTTATAATTATAATATGTAAGTTAGCAAACTGATCATCCTACATGATATATATATAGATATATCCTAAATGATATCATATATATATAAATGCTATTAACCAGATTGCATCATTTCTTAAAATTTTTAAAAAGATTTTATTATTTGAGAGAGAGAAGGTGCACAAGCTGAGGGAGGGCATAGGGAGAAGGACAAGCAGACTCTGCTGAGCATGGAGCCTGACATGGGGCTGGATTCCAGGACCCTGAGGTCATGACCAGAGCCGAAGTCAGACGCTTAACTGACTAAGCTACCCAGGTACCCCTAGTCAGATTGGATTATTAAAAAGACTGTCTAAAAAATACTTGACAATGCTAACAGTTTATTTTATTCTACTTTAATAATAAAAGAGGGTGTTTCATATTTATATAAATAAACTTTATTTAAAGGAATACAACTAAGCCCAAGTTGTTTTATAAACGTGGAGACACAGTTCATCTTGTTTCTAGGGATAGTGAGAAAAGATTTATATAATAGAAGATCTATTTTAATTGAAACTTATTAAGCATACTTACTAAATCTATGTTTGCTTATTATCTATGTTTTCTCCAAATCTGTAGACTGACTCAGAAGATAATCACCCCAACAAAACACAAAACCGTGACAGATTAAAAAAATGTTGCTTTAAGCTATTAGATTTTGAAGTGACTCATTATATAGCAAAACTATCTGATGCATACAGAGTTGGTTGTCAGAAAAAAAAAAAAGCTTCAGGAATTATGCCATTACTTATGGTTCTTAAAAAAGGGCAGAGTCGGGGTCCCTGGGTGGCGCAGCGGTTTAGCGCCTGCCTTTGGCCCAGGGCGCGATCCTGGAGAGCTGGGATCGAATCCCACGTCGGGCTCCCGGTGCATGGAGCCTGCTTCTCCTTCTGCCTATGTCTCTGCCTCTCTCTCTCTGTGTGTGTGACTATCATAAATAAATAAAAATTTAAAAAAAAAAAAAGGGCAGAGTCTCCAAGTTTCTCTCAGGCTTTTTTTTTTTTTTTTTTTTTTTTTTTATGGCTGAATACAATGAAATAATGTTATAACTTTTAATGAAGTTACAAAGTCAAAGTAAATCTTATCCCATTTTTTACTCTTTATTTCACCTCAGAATAAGACTCAAATATATGTCATTTGAGGCCTCTAAAGTAACCTGAGGAAAATCAGGTACAATTCTGTAATAACTTTTCTCTTTTTGCAGTTACCATTTTTCTGACATTAGTAATTTGTGGAGTATATAATAGGCAGGTTGAAACCAAGGCCATAATTAATTTCCACCTCTATCAGCAAATTCAAAATAGCAAAGCACTTAAATTTAGAGCCTTCTAATGTGCAAACATTTAATAATATCATTTCTTTTTTCCTAATTGGAAAAAGGAAAAAACTCTAAATCTTAATCAGCATACATACATGGGGACATGGGATTTTCATGTATTTTTTACATTAACAGTTTATCAAAAGCACTTAAACTTTCCTGTATGTTACTCTCAAGTGTTATCTTGATGTTTTCTCCTGAAGAAACTTCAGGTAACACATTAATACATTATTTGTGATCATTATATTATTGAGAAATGATGTTTCACAATAATATGAATTCATTCTTTTAGTACACCAGCTATTAGATAATGTCCACAGAAAGGAAATTTAACATATTATCAATTCCTAATGACACTTGACTTCTGACCTCACTATTCTTTCTCCTTGGGTGGTAATCCAAAACTACTGGCCAGCTAAATGACTTGAGATCCAAAGTTGTATATGCAAGATAGGATTTGGGGGGAAATTTGGGGGAGACTCTCTCAAGTGCTAGAGTGTGGCAACAAATTGAGTCTGATTCCTCCCAGGAGGGCTCCTTGACTGTGGAGTAGGAAAGATGTACTCCCTGGAAAGTCAGTGCCTTCCTCCTAAGCAATACATATGTTTATACTCTGCCAAACTCTCTGCAAAGGACACTTGAGCTCTGAATTTTAAAAATCTATTCTAGTAAATGAGACAAAATCACTCTAATATCCTCTTAAGTTCACACACCGAAGACTAAAAGAGTAGAAGTTCAGTTTATAGTAGGTCTTTGCCTCTGTAAAGTCAGACTGCTTCATTCACAGGAAACTGCATACTAAATTACTATAGAAAACATTTCCTCTTGGATTTTGCATCAGTTTGGCTGGCTTATGACCTGCTTCCCATGTTCCATGGCTCCCTACTCCCCATGGGCCCTGCCTGAAGGGCAATGCACAGGCCTAGGGCTGTGCCGTTCTTCCTCTCCACTAGCTACTAAACCCCAGCTTTAATATGTTGTCCACAGAGTGATTTATTTACCTGCAAAAATGTCCTAGACCTTTTAGAGAGAAGTAGGAATGCCTAGATGTTGTTTACTTTTAAGGTTCTCATTTTAATAAACTGCTTTGGTATTCAGTCCTGTTATTATCACTTTCAGAAATTAATCAGAGTCCTGATAAAACATCTGTTTTAAATAGGAAGTCAAATAAACTTCCTCTGTTGACTTGGACTTGTATTCTTTCTTTTGGATTCAGCTCAGCTAATTAAAAATACTTCCGCTAATCAGTTCTGTCATTTGCTTCAGGAAACTTTTGAACCAGATGATATATACTCTCTTGGGGTTTCTCAACCATTTAATAGTTTATTTGCTTCCTTCCAAAACATTTCCCACTCCATCATCAGCCCAAATCATCCCCTTACCTCTCCAGATTCTAGGAATTACCAATAATCAGTTATGACTGGTAACTTCTTTTTTTAGGCAAGTTAATCCTTATCTCTTAAATACTTTACCATTTCCAGATACAAGCAAATTGGAACTAATTATCCCACATATAACATTAACTATGAATAATTCAATGGTAGAAAAATAGTAAAGTATTTGAGCCAAGATTGCTCGGGTTCTACCTTTTTGGACACAGATGCTAAATGCCTAGGGTTGATCTCAGTCTATGGCTGGTCAAAGAATTGCACGGAAAATAACATTGTATCGAAAGTTGGGAAGGGCCTTGTGCTTTTTAGATAAGGACAACAATATTCATCAAAGTACTGTTATGAAAACCTTAACACACATAGTTTCTATGAGATATCTTGATATCTTCAAATCCTTTGGCAGTATTATTTTGGCTCAGTGTGTGTGGGTGTTTTAGTCTATATATAAATACATACTTTGCTCACCTGAAGCCATTTCCTCATATGAAATAATGAGTAATATACTGAAAACCTGGCATCATCATTAATATGGTGGTTAGACATCTCTAAGCCTCGGGGTTTTCATGTCTTGTTCTTGGTGTTGTTTTTGTTTTCATCTTTAATAATGGGGATAATTATCTTCTTGACCTCTGGTTCAGCTATTACCAGCCCTTGATTTTGCAGTTCTGTCCATCATACATACATAGCAGAAACACAAGTAGAAAGGCCAAAACTACATTTACGAGCTAAGCAATTATTTACTAGTTCATAGGAAAAGTGTTAGGATAGAATGTTTTAAGTTGCTTGCTGAATAGTGAAGCCTATATATCTGAGTCTAAAGAGGAATGCCAGAATCATAAAAGGTTATACAGCTAAATGCTAAACCATAAGCCAAAGTAAGGTGATTTGCCAAAGGTCACACAACTTTGCTCTGGTCTTCTGCTCTTCAGTTCTAGCTCAGGTATCTAGTCCATTGTTCAGCAATTTACTTTCTGTGGATGTTCACTTGAATATCTGTCCTAAATCTGAAACCTGCTTTTTGGTGGTGGTGTTTTAAAACAAGAGCCTCTCCTGACCAATTTGTAAAGATTTTGTTTATTTGGGAGAGACACCATGTGAGCAGGGTAGGAGGGTGCAGAGACACAGCCCAATGCAGGGCTTGATCCAACAACTCTGAGATCATGACTTGAGTCAAAACCAAGAGTTGGATGCTTAACCAACTGAGCCACCTGGGCGCCCCCTGCCCTATTTTAGAAGGTCCTTTATGAACTTGAAGAGCATGATAAATCACTTGAAATTTTCTCTTTACAGAAGTATCTTTCATATTCTTCTGGGAGAGTTAGTGAGGGTGAGGAAAGAGCAATTCATAATTCATTCAAGTATGTTTGTATGTCACAGAAAGCTCTCAGTACCCCTTGGTTCTCCACATATGTGATGGCTTCAGAGATGACAACTCCCTAGTCCAGGATCTCTGGCTGTTCTGCATCCATTGTGGGCCTATAGTGTTTTTGAAGGGAAAGATGTAACTTACACTATCCAGAATGGTGGTATGTGAATTTCCTCTCATTTTACCATCTCTTTATTTCCACATTCCCACACATTAGCTGTCAGGACCCTTCACATCATTCTCAAAGGCTTGCATTGCAGACAAAATGGAGGAAGCAAGAATTGAGAACACCTCCTTCTCCCCCAGCTTCCAGCCATCCTTCAGCTTCTGGTTTTCTTCTACAGTAAGAGCCAAGTTTGTTTTTTACAGTAGCAGATAGGCTTTGAACCTCAGATTAGATTCTGAAATAATGTCTTCTAGTAGAGGCAAGGTTTTTAAAAGAAATTTTGAACAGAGATGGACACAACCACCTGAAGGGAAAGTAGGGAGAAGGGACAAGGTGAAAAAGTCAAGGAAAGGTGGCCTGGCCTGGTATGCAAGGCATTCTGTCTGCCTGTGGGGCAGAAGTCAAGGCAAGGAAGAGGGAAGGGGAGGGATGCTCAAAGAACAAGGATGGAGAGAGCCCAGTCATGAACCATATGGAGGAGTTGGTGCCACGTTCTGTAGGTAATGAGGAACCTTTGGAAGGTTTTCAAATAGAGTAGTGATAGGATCAACTTGAACTTTGGAAAACAAAATGAAAAATGAATCAGAGTTTTGAGGCTAGAAATCTTAAGACCAGTTAGGGGCATATGGGAGTAACCCAGATGAGAAGTAATTAAATCCTCAACTCAGGCAGTAGCAAGGGAAATGGAGATGTGTGTTTAGCTGATAGAGGCATTAGAGGGTTAGACTGAGAGACTTCCTCAATGAGTTGACAGGTGAGGGAGCAGGAGAAGCCTAAAATGGCTACCAGGCTTCTTGCCTGGGTGATTGGGTACATCAGGATACCCCTGCTGAGATGCAAAATAGTAAGAGGAGGAAAAGACTTGAAGAGGGTTGGAGGCAGTGTTGAGAGATATATAGTACAAAGTTGGATATGCATTTGGAGATAGAGGGTTGGTAGCCATCAACATATGGATGATAATCAAAGCCATGGGAGAGCATAAAGTAACCAGAATGAGCATGTAGTATAGGCAACTGGTAGAGAGAGGGGAACAGCCATAGACTGCATGCATAAAATAAGGAGTCATTGAGGGAGACTGATGTAGAGCTGTCAGAGAGGTCAAAGGAAAACCAAAAGAGATGTTTTAGTCCCCCTTATCAGAGATCCAAGCTTTATTTTCTTGGGCGGGCAGTGCGGGAGGCTGGGGGTGGGGTGGGGACTGGCTTAAGCAGTTCTAGGCTTATGCATATGAATGGGCAGCACAGACTAAATGCAGGGCAATAAAAATGTTTGCAGGGGATCCCTGGGTGGCGCAGTGGTTTAGCGCCTGCCTTTGGCCCAGGGTGCGATCCTGGAGACCTGGGATCGAGTCCCACGTCGGGCTCCTGGTGCATGGAGCATGCTTCTCCCTCTGCCTATGTCTCTGTCTCTCTCTCTCTCTCTGTGTGTGTGACTATCATAAATAAATAAAAATTTTTTTAAAAGTTTGCATATTTTACTGTAAGATTCTCCATCTCAATTCCCCTGATCTACTCCCAGAATACAGATAGCCACTCCAAGATGGTTACTGAAGAATTTTTTTCTTTAGAAACTACTGAAAGATAATACAGTTGGCCTTTGATTGATATAAATTTGAACTGTGCAGGTCCACTTATATGTGGATTTTTTTTTCAATAAATACAATCCAGTACAATAAATGTACTTTTATCTGCCTTGTGATTATCTTAATATTTTCTTGTCTCTAACTTACTTTACTATAAGAATACAATATGCAATACATGTAATGTATGAAATATATGTTAATTGACTGTTTATGCAATTAGTAAGGCTGCCAGTCAATTTTAGGCTATTAGTAGTTAAGTTTTGAGGGAGTCAAAAGCTATACTGCACTGGGGGTCAGCGCCATCAACTCCCATGTTGTTCAAGGGTCAAATGAACTTCAATAGATAGATAGATAGACAGACAGGCATATAAGCAAAAGAAGTAGAAGAAATCAAGGAAACAGAGGATTCAACTTAGGCAAAAAAACAATAGGACAATAGCCTTAGCTAGCCTAGAGCATGACCAGTCTTGACTGAGTAGGGAAGCAGAGGGCTAAACAAGGAAAGCCTCCAGGTAAAAATATGAAACTGTTGGGTTTAAGTGTTTGGATAGGTGTTGGCAGATCTATTGGAGCATTTGGAAAAAATAAAGATAGATACATAGAAAACCAAGCAGATGAAAAGTTAAAATATTTATTCTGTTGAAGGGTGCAAAGCAGTATGAGGAAGGAAACACAAACATGGTATACTATTTGGCTCAGAAGAAATTACTATTTTTTTAAATTTTTTTACAATGTGGGTCTCGAACCCACAACCCCAAGACCAAGAGTTGTGAGCTCCACTGACTGAGCCAGCCAGGCACCCTAACAGGGAACAATATTTAAATTTACACTGTAAACATATAAACATATAAATGCTGGCTGATGATTTATCAAAAATTTGTGTTGTAGGGATCCCTGGGTGGCGCAGCGGTTTGGCGCCTGCCTTTGGCCCAGGGTGCGATCCTGGAGACCCGGGATCGAATCCCACGTCGGGCTCCCGGTGCATGGAGCCTGCTTCTCCCTCTGCCTGTGTCTCTGCCTCTCTCTCTCTCTCTCTGTGACTATCATGAATAAATAAATAAAATCTTAAAAAAAAAAAATTTGTGTTGTAATCATACTGAGAGGGTGGGGGAAAGGGAAAGAGGGGACATATGAGACTGCTACATCCTTAACCATCAAAAAATAATGGGAAGGGGCACCTGGGTGACTCCGTTAAGCAACTGCCTTCAGCTCAGGTCATGATCTCATGGTCCTGGGATTGGGCCCCATGGATAGAGCCCCAGGTCAGACTCCCCATTCAGCACAGAGTCCGCTTGTCCCTCTCTCTCCACAACCCCACTATTGCTCTCTCTCTCAAATAAATCTTTTAAAAAATAATGAGAAGACAAAAAATAATTATCTAAAATTGATAAATAAAGAGTGGAGCAAGTATATTATTTAGAAATATGAGGACAAATACCAAGAAACAGCTAAGGGTTAGGAATGATTTTCTCCAGGGAGTCAAACAGAGGGAAAAGGGGTGAGATCAGGGAACAGCTGTTTCCATTTTCTTTTAGTGCTGGCTGATAGTTTAACTCCGTATATGAATGACTTTAATAAAAATTTTAAAAGTAAGTTAAAGAATAAATGGAAATGTGGAAGTGGAGGCAGAAAAGGTCGAGTTTTCTGTCCGTGGCTTAACCAGGCAGGAAGGAGACAGGGCAGCACCTAGAGAGGGCTGCACAGCTAAGGGAGGAATTATGCTCGAATGGAAGAGTCCAGAGCATATTTATATCCTGTGTGCAAGTAGCAGGTAGAAAGGAGAAATTGAAACAGCTGAAGACGGGGACATCAGCAATCATGAGACCCTGGAGAAGGAGGTAGGAGGGAAACACTGACCCTCATCTGGGCTGGGGAAATTTTGGAATGGTGTTCCTGGTTACTGGGAAGCCCCCTCTGTGCCTGTCTCGTTACCTCTTCTTTTCTCTCTGCCCTTCAGCCTCCCACGTAAGTGCGTTCTTCTTATCTAATAACCTTGGGGCTTTTCTGATGATGGAAGTCTCATGCTTTCCTCAGTGTTCCAAATCTATGAGGCAATGAGAAATTCAAATCCTTGTACATCTTATACTCTTGGACATGTTTTTATTTCCCTGGAGCTGCACTCTTCCCACATTACACATCAGAGCCATTCCTTCACTTCTTCCTAGAAGACCTTCAAGTAAGAGATTGAGTAGGACCTACCCTTAATGAATACACTAACATCTCTAGTCTAGTTGCCACCCATTAACTTGCCTTCGTGGAAAACATAATAAAAATGCCAATAGAAACTGAATGACTGTTTAGGCAAGTGACCTAGACCGGAAGGTCATTTTCAAGAAATGATACATACCCTTAGGGTCATGTGCCATGCAGGAACATCTCTCATACCATGTGTGCTGAATGGCCACCTCAGAGTGGGCTGAAATAATCCACCCGTGAAAATTATTCTCTGCAGGGAAGGACCAAGGCCTCCTCTGTAGCTGTGCAGATTATACCCTGCACATCCCCAGGGGGGAGCCCTCACATTGAAATCTGTGGCTTTGGCACTCCCTCCCTCCCTAGGGTGGGACCTGAGCATCAGCTGGACACAGCAGTCTTGGTGAGCGCCCTTTGACTACACAGTACCGTGTTCCAGGACAGGGGAAAGACTCTCACCTTTTAATCCCTTTCACTCTTATAAAAGCACATTAAGCTGCATCGAGAAAACATTATCCTCACAAATAGAAGCTGGAATTGTATGGCATTTACTCCTCTACTTCCTATCCCCAGTGGATTTCACTTCTAATACGTGGTTTAAAACAAAGCTATCCAATACATATAGAGTTGGTTCTAAAATTACAAAGAAAAACTGCCATGGCTGCTCTTTACCATTTCTGAAAAGTGAATATGTGTTGTTCTGCCAAGTTTTCTTAGCAGTTGTACTTTGTAGGTGGCTCTCTTCCAGCATCCAGATGTATAAACATCCTGTACATGCACCGTTCAGCCCCTCGGAGCACTCTCCCTGCAGATGGTATGGACTTCCAGGCAGAAATGACCTAAGCATCGTGTGAGCGGGTAAGAGCAAAAGACAGAAGCAGTGACCAGAGACTATGATAAAAGTTACTGGAGAATGACAAGCAAAGTCAGAAGGAACACGGCATCTCGTTCTTTTGACACTGTGTGTTCACATAGAGTATGTTACACCACAGTAACACTAAATACTCTAAATGCCAAGGAGGCATTTGGAAAAACAGCCAATGTCTTTGTTTTTCAAAGGGATGGATGTGTACTTTACAAAAGGGGAAAATGTCCTTTTAAAAATATACAAGTCGGTGCAGCCTGGGTGGCTCAGCAGTTTAGCACCACCTTCAGCCCTGGGCCTGATCCTGGAGACCCGGGATCAAGTCTCACATTGGACTTCCTGCATGGAGCCTGCTTCTCCCTCTGCCTGTGTCTCTGCCTCTCTCTCTCTCTCACTCATGAATAACAAAAATCTTTAAAAAAAAAAAAAAAAGTAAAAATATACAAGTCAGTATTGGAAAAGAAAGATCTCTTGTTTAAACTTGCTCAAAATCACATTTTATAAAATCTTTTTTTCTCAGTCTCTTTCCTCTACCTTGAAATCCCATTATTATGGCATATCTACTATGGTTATTCAACATCTTTTAATATGTATGCTGAGAACTGATGAGCTATAGGCAATAGAGACCCGATTAAAAAGAATAGGAATTCTGCAAGGCTTCTACCACCATCCAATACAATTGAAGTCCAAGTTCTACAAGAGGTAGGAAATCCGGTGTGGAAAGAACTCAGAGAAGAGCCTCTTTATCATGAAGCCTGATGATTTGATGATAAAAGCTAATCATATATCTTTTAAAAAAGCTATCTTTCCCCGAATATCAAAGACGGGGACTATCCACATAATTTCGGAACCCTCACAATTCAGAAGTGGAAAAAAAAAAACCCTGTAACTTTGTAGTTACCATATTTTTATAAAGTTCACTCAATTGGTTTAAAAATTTAGACAAAGGTGCTGCCTACATGAGACCTCAGATGCTAAGCTGCGGATTATTAGCCTTGAGCTCATTTGTGGTTATTTGACCAGGAAGCTCAATGTCCACTTTAATAACATGGTTACTCTTCTCACAAAGACACCTGGCATTTTGCATTCACAGTTTCATGCTTATTAAAACATGCTTGAAATTAATGAAAACGATATAAATATAAGTAAAACTGACAAGAATAATAATTCACTTCACCACACCACCACACACACACACACACACACACACACACACACACACAGTCATGAGCTGGTTCTATATTTGCAAGTAAAGTCCACACTCAACTGAGGAAAATATTTGAATTCAATTAAGCTATGCATGATGTCATTTTTTTCTTGGCATTAATGTATCACAATTACTTTCTTCTATTTTCTATCCATCCCAACTTCTATTGAGGCTGTAATGGATAGAAGGGCCATTTGGCAGCTCTATTCAAACTGCTCCACAATTTAAATCAATTGCACACTTGAATAGAGCATGAGTTTGACATTAATGGTTCTAAAATTATTGTCTATAAAATTCTGGGAATGTTTTGGAGATGGCCAAACCTCTATAATACACACAGACACACACAAATAAGTAAAACTCTGTTTTTAGGATTCCATATTTCATTTCCATTTTATTTCACATTCAAATTATTTCCTGAAATCATCCCAGAGGCTTTTGTTTTTGCAAAAACTTTTAAGGTCCAGGCCCTGTGATAGCCAGGAGATGATTTTCCTAGCACATGAAGCAAATTCGGGATTTAATAGAAGTAAATGACAACTGTTAGACTATTTCCTATTTCATAATAGAATTTCTGAAAAATCAATTATTGTGGAACAAGGCCTATAAAATTTGATTTACAATTAGAAAATATGAGATCTGGCTTTGAAGAGGATGAGATCCAGTCCCCATATCTTACTGGCAACAAGACTGAAGCTCAGACAGGTTTACCGATGGGTCCACTTTCTAGAAGCAAAAACTGGACTAGAAGTCAGGCCCTGCCTCAGGCCCACCATCCTAAACAAAGCACCCGGCAGGCAGTAGTTCTGCTAGTCAGTTCTTTTCTCTAGCATCAAAACAAACTTACAAAATAGGAAAGACATATGGCTATTAGTTGATTATTTTATAAACAAGATATTTAAAACTTAAGTTAGTACATGTAAAGAGTTGGCACAAACAGAGGAAGGTCCGTTTTCACGGCAGCAGTAGCATCTGCACAACATACCCCCTCAGCCACTGCCCTCAGCCCTTCCCCCCTCCAAGAGAGGTAGCGCTGCCGGCTGCAGATTTCTTCAGCTCTATTTTCATAGACTGAGTCTCAGCTCGAGGCTCGAATTTGGTCAGATTTCCTGCTCCTGGGGCTGCCACTACTGGCTTTCCTGCTTTCATACCTTTTGACATAGGAATGCGGGTGGGTGTAGGTCGCTGAGATGACCCGTCTTGTCCTGACTGTAAGAGAATACAGAGACACAAGAGAGATGTTGGTGAGTTTCTGCCCAGATTTGTCGTCAAGGTGAACATCAGCAGGACAGGAATGTGCACAGAGGACACCTCCCCAGATAAAACTGTAAGAAACTTGGAGTCAGGACCTCACCCACTCTGCCTGCCTCTTCTTTCCTGTCCTGAAACATCTACACCAAACTGCCTTCTCAAGCCCCTGACCTATTTCCTCTGCCCTTCCTGAAGTCACCTCAACTCCGATTTCACAGAGAAAATTCAGCCACCTGGCAGAAACTGAGGCAACTTGACTCCCACCGTCCCCCAAATTATCTCTACTTTCTTTAGATGAAGCTTTACCTTTTAATGATACCAAATTCTTCTCATTTTTCCCTGTCACTGCTGACCATACCTTTTTTCTTGAAGTTCTCCTAAAACTTTCTCGCCATGATACCTTCCTACTGGAGGCTCACCCACTTGCCTCCTGTCTCTGATGACTTTTATCCAATGTCTTGTTGGCTCCTTGTCCTTGTGTGCCTTTCTTCTGTCACCATGCTCCATTCTCAGCTCTCTTTTAATTTCTCACGTTCACCCTGAGAATCATCTCAGTTGTCATCCCATGTGTTGATGAGTCCCAGGACCTTGAGCCTTCAAATGATCTTCTGGAATACACATCTACATTCCCAACTACTTGCCAGACATTTCCACTGTCTCTCAGGCTTCTCAGATATAAACGACTTATCTTCTCACCCTTATAGTAGTCCTCCCATGTTTCTCATCTATCTACCCATAGAGCCACAACAGAAACCCCAGAGCCACCTTCTATACTCAGGTGGTCATGAGATCTTTGACCCTGTCTTCAATATATCTCTGTCCTCATTTTCACTACCAAAGTTCCAGCCTCCCTCTCTACCCTAGAGAATTGCAATAGTATCCCTGCCCTCAGCCTCTGTGCCCTCCAATTTATGCTTTAAACTGTTTTATAAACATATGTTTCTTTTTTTAAAGATCTTATTTATTTATTCATGAGAAACACAGAGAGGCAGAGACCTAGGTAGAGGGAGAAGCAGACTCCCTGTGGGGAGCCCAATGCAGGACTCCATCGTAGGACCCTGGGACCATGACCTAAACCAAAGGCAGACGCTCAACCACTCAGTCATCCAGGTGCCTCTAAACATGTTTCTAACACATAAATAATGTCATTCTTCTATCATAAGTGCTCTTTCAATGGTTCCCTTTGTCTCTTCCAGGAGATTAATTATCAATTTCATAATAAGCCATGCACCTCTCTTCAATAGCTGACCCCAGTTTGCCTCTCTATTTTCTGCTTTTGCATTTTGTCTGGGCACCCAGTGGCTGCAGCACAACGGGAATGTTCACTGTTCCCCAGACAAACATGGCAGGCTCCTTCACCTCGCCATACCTTTGCACGGACTGTTTTCTTTACAGTCCTTCCCTTTTCCTTCTTAAAAAAAAAAAAAAATCTCTCCTTATCCGTGAAAACTTCCTCCTCTAGGAAGCCTTCTCTGGTGGGTTCCTTGGTACATGCCTCTATCATAGAACCACTTAGGAGGTTCCAATCCTGCCTCTCCCACCAAGCAGGGAACTTTTTAAAGTCCTCTTTGCTGCTGGCACTGGGTTTGGTGCAGAGTGTTGCTAAACACTCAAGAAATATTGAATGAACTAGCCTCACTATTCAGTTTCTAAGAGAGGTGTCCTAAACTTTTTGCCATTCTTAACTTTATGGAATCCAATATATCTGAAGTAAGTGGGTCATCCTTTAGGCCTTGTAAATCTTATTTGAAATCTTCTTTGTGTATGGGGCTTAATCAGTAGTCAAAAATGTTGCTAAAGAAAGTAAAGCTATTTTGATCTGCCCCTTAAAATGGGAATAACATGTTTCAGCAAAAAATCTGTTCTAAATTACAACAACTTACACCTCCACCATCTTTTTATAAAAATCATTAGAGAGAAGTAACCATGCACATCACACTATGCTGTGTATTGCTTAAAAAGCAATATTATATTGAACCATTTGAGAAGCTTGAGCAATTCTGAATGCTATTCAGCTCCTTTGAGCCAATAATGAAAAAATTTACTAGTAAAGCAATTAGTAATTCACACCTTTTAAGTCTGTCTTGTGTCTATGTCGGTGCACAGAAAATTTAAACAAATCATATTGAGGATATGGGAAAATGAGCCACAGTTTCTATACTGAAATAAGCATCCTGTATTTAAAAGTGTCTGATACATGCTATAGAATTTGTTCAGAGTCTAAGAATCATAATTTCTAATCTACGGTTTAAATTAAAATCTAAACAGTACATATTCTTCTATAATTTAATTTACCAATTTGTCCAAGTAAATGACAATCACTGGAGGCATTTTTTAAAATAGAATTTATTCATAAGCTCTGGCTTTTATACCTCGGACACACTTTTTGAAAATCATTCATTTAGCCTTCTAGCTGGTTATTAAATAAATATTTATCAAGCTCTTGCTCTCTACAAGGTATTATTAATAAGATATAGTGTTTAGACATATAAACTCATTTTTTTTTACTTTTAAAGAAGTTTTTAATATTAAAATATTTTAATCTTATTTTTGGGATAAAATATTTTGGAATAAAATATGACAGTGGCCATACACAACCACATATTGAGTATTTTAGGGTGTAGTTACATAAGCCAGAAGGCAGTTTTAATTATTCCTGTATATTGGCCATTTCTCTTGGTTTCCATTTTTAAAAACATTTTAAATAAAAAAATTGAACTTTAAACCTAATTATTACCATATGCTGACACTATGAAGAGACTGTCTTTGCCAGAATTTGGGGGGCCTCCATAACTTACATGAAGAAAAGAAAATTTCCCCCCAAATTAGTTCAATTTATTAAAATATTAAGTCACTTTTATTTTCATTTCTTGGTACAGCTTATCCTCTAGGAAACATCCGCCAGTGGACTCAGCTGACCTAAGAGGCATGTGCTTTTGTTTCATTTCAGGCACTGGGTTATTCCCACAACTCACATGGCCCTCCCTTAGCCTACACTTTATAGCGTCTTCTACTCACCACTGACTGGGTTCCTCGAGTAGATGAAGTTGTGACCGGTGTTATGGTGATAGTGCTGGTCACTTTGCTCGCGCCAGGTCTTGACGAGAGATGGTTCCTAGGAGAGCGAAGGACAGTGCCAGTGGAAACCTCTTTTTCAGCTGTCACATTGACAGGTCGGACAGTAATAACTGGACTTGCTCCTTCAGCTGAAGTCCCAGGGGATCGTTTAAACTGAGAACCTAAATGAATGTGAATTTTATTGTCTTCCGTGGTTATGATATTGGCATTGGCATTATATTTCCGTAGTGGAGTTGGAACAGTCTGTTTTTCTGGGGTGACTTTGAGGACAGTCCTTCCCATGGGCATTTCCTGGGATTCTGGAGAGACTCCGATCTCAGCGGGTGCTGCAGATGTAGACACTGTCATTATCTGAATGGGGGATGTGGGCCTGTCGGCAAACATACCTCTTCCACTTTCTGGGGTCTTCTCTCTAGAAAATGTGGTAATCGTGACTGGAGACATGGCTCGTTCTGTGCCAAGAGTAGCATCTCCACTTTTTGATTTTTGAGACATAACATTTGGTGATGGAATAATGGTTATCCTTGGTTTCTGATTCCCTAAGGTAGGAATGACAGTGGTACTAGAAAAAAATTCTTCAGATGTTGGGCTTGTTATTTCCAAAGTTGCCGTACTATTCTCATGGTCTGGTGTCACTCGAATATGCAGAGGCTGGCCTTGTTTTGGTGAAAGGACCAGCTCTCCTGGGTGCCCCGGACTGGAATTTGTCCGAGGCCCTTTCTCTTGAGTGATTGGGGGCCCATTTTCCCTTTTTCTCATCCATGGAATCCAAGACTTTCTCATAGTGAGCTCATTTGCTGCTGGAGGATACCTGTCTAGAACAGAGGATCGTTCCATAGGTTTTTTCAATCCCACCTGTCGAAGATTACTCATGATGTGGTTTTCTTCTTGAAAGGATTTCCGTATAAATACTGCTGGTGTTTCTTCCTCTGCTGCCTCACTGCTGACAGCATCCGTCTGCACTCCAGTCGATGTCACTGGAATATCCACCATTCTTCTTCCATTCACACTGGGTCTAAGAGCTCGGCTATACCGCTTAGAAAGCTCCAACTCTTTGGTCAGATTGAGGACCTCCTGCCCCATGTTTTTGTTCTTATTTTCTTCTTCCAGAAATCTCTGTTGAAGGACAGAATAATCCACTTGGAGTTGAGAAAGCTGATCTTCTTTGTTCATTAATTCATGGATCTTCTCTTTCAGAGCTTGGACTTCGGCTTTCAGGTCTCGACTTTTAGCTTCTTCTAACCGAAACCGGTGTCTCAGCTCCGCTTCCTGACTCACAGCCTCACCTTTCTCGATTGCCTTGTTCTTGGCAATCTGGTGCTTTATCTCCTCCAGTTGTTGAGAGAGAAAATTCGCCTTGTCCTGCTCGGTTCTAAATTTCTGCTCCAGCTGATCATACTCATCCTCCGTCTTCATCAAATCCCCCTCAACCACCTCCAATTGTTGAAGGCGTTTCTTCAGTCTCTCGATTTCAAGTGTTAGTTCCTTAATCTTGTTGTCTTCTGGGCAGGTGAGTTCAGACCCTTTCCGAGACCTCCCTCTGGTTATTTCTCTTTCTACTTCCTCCATCCCGTCAAGTCTCTTCTTTAATAGGTCAACACTGCAGCTTAACTCAGAGGATTTTTCTTCTTCACTTTTCAGTTTACCTATTAACTCATCTCTTTCTTTTGTCAAGTTGTATACCTTTTCCTCCATTTCTGATTTCAGTTTTAAAAGCTTCTTGCTTTCTTCGATTAGTTTTTCGGTGACATCCATAACCTTTCCTTGTTCTACCTTAAAATTTTTGTTGAGTCCATCCACTTTTCTCTCCTCTTGCTTTATTTTTTCCATCATGTTTTTCCTTTCATCAACCAGCATCACAGTAAATGACTTCAACTTTGTGAGGTCATCTTTTAGACTTAATTCGGCCTTTTCCAATCGACTTTCAGAACATTCCAGTTCTTTAACCCTACTCTTGACCACCTCTAGTTCATTCAACAGGTCTTTGGTTAAGTTCTTTTCCTTCTCCAGATTTAAATGTAGCTGGGTACACTCAGATTTACTCTTGCTGAATGCTTCTTCCAATTTCTCCAGTTCGGACATTCTCTTCTGTAACTTCTCGACTTCAAGTTTGAGCTCCCGGCTGTGGTGTTCCTCCTCTTGGAGCTTCTTCCGCAATTCTCTGCACTGGGATTCAGTTTTGGTGATCTCCTCATCTTTACCCTCCATTTCAAGCACACGCTTCCGGAGATTTTCCACTTCTGCCATAAGGCTGGAGTTGCCACATTCCCCTTTGGCAATTTTATCTCTTAACTCCTGCAGTTCTTCCTCTGCCTTTTGGAGGTTTTTGTTGGTCTCCTCCAGCTCCTCAATTCTCTGAGTTAAGCCAACCAGCTTGAGCCTGAGTTGCCTGTTGTGAGACTCTTGGTTAGCCAACTTGGCATTCATCTCTTCATGCTCCTGGGAAAACCTTGAAGCCTTGTGTTCAAAATCCACTTCTAACTTGAGCAGTTTCTGCCTGTCTTCTTTGGATTTGGAAGTGATGGCTTTGAGCTTTTCTTCTTCTTCTCTCAGTTTCTGAGTAAGATCCTGGACTTTCTGGCTTTGCAGGCCAAGTTGCTCAATATGCATTTGCCTTTCATCCACCAGCATGAGTGCAAAGGACTTGAGTTTCACAAGCTCATCTCTTAGTTTATTGAGCCGCTTAGCATTTTCCTTTTCTTTTCGGGCTTGGTAAGCCTTTTCTTGTTCAAGGAGCTTTTTCAACCTAGGAAACAAAATATATTAAAATATTATATTTTACTACTATATTATGTATCATATATGTATATGTATTTATTTTTATACATAAGATTCATCAACAAGTAGGTTTGTCTCAGATATTAAATAAAAATGAAATGCTATTATAATAAATACCTATCAACTGCTGCAATATCGAGGGTTAGCAGTTATTCATGAAACTAATTAGAAGCCAGGATATTGGTTACCCTTAGGGAGGGGTGGTAACCAGAAGTGGGAATGAAGAGGATCAGTTCCTGTACTTTTCAGTACTAGTTTCTGTTTCACGATTTATGTGCTGGTTACAAAGGATTGGTCAGCCTGTTACATTTCAGTAAGCTGAACACTTATGAGTGCCTTTCTGCAGCTATGTTATGCTGCAGTAACATAATCATTGAGTAACACTTAGTAATAATAATGACTATTTAAGTAGCTTTTTCTGTATTCCAGGCATTTATTTTATGTTCATAGCAACCCTATGAGACGTGTACTGCTACTGTCATCCTGATAAGGAATGTGGTGTTCCCCCTGCCCGGGGCCCACAGTAGCTAAGTGGCAGTGCTGGCATTCAAACTCAGGCAGTAGGGCTCTGGAATCCTTGCTCCTCACCTCGGCTAAATCAATGCAATAACTGAATTTTGGGAGAATGCAGAGAATGGGCTGTGTATTGCTGTTAGATCCACTTTAACTAAGAGATGAGAACAATTTAAGAAGTGATAGAAGATTGAAGGAGAGAACTTAATGGGGCAAAGGAGAGAGAGCACGTATGAGAGAGAGACAGAGAGGAATAATCATAGCTAGGAGGACCTGAAAAATGTGATTTCTTGGAAGCCAAATTCCTACCATGGTCATGCTCTAGCTCACAGGATTTAGCTGAGGGTTAGATACAGAACTACTGTAAAACTGTGTGACTCAGTCAAGACAGCCTGCTCATAGCCTTCCATGCAAGCAGACTTGCATTTAAATTTCTACAGGGGGCAGCCCAGGTGGCTCGGTGGTTTAACACAGTCTTCGGCCCGGGGGTGTGATCCTGGAGACCCAGGATCGAGTCCCACGTCAGGCTCCCTGCATGGGGCCTGCTTCTCCCTCTGCCTGTGTCTCTGCCTCTCTCTCTCTCTGTCTCTCATGAATAAATAAATAAAATCTTTAAAAACAAACAAACAAACAAACAAATAAATAAATAAATAAATTTGTCCAGGGAGGTCATTGGGGATGGGAAGAATGGGATGAATTGTAAAGACTTTGCAAAAGATAACTGGCATGGTCTCTGTGACTATTCACTCACTAGCAAAAAGGGAAAGAGAAATAGAAAAAAAAACTACTCTGATGCTTTCAATCTGCATAATTACAAACAATACCTTTAACAGGAATAGGAAAAACTGGTAGAAAAGAGTTTTGGTAGAAAATTGAGGTAACAGCAAGATAGTCAAGTTGAAAAGTGTACCAGGCATAGTTAACAATACTGTACTGTACACTTAAAAAATTTTAAAGATCTAATGTTAAGTGTTCTTTCCATCATGAGATAATTTTTAAGCATACCAGTTAGAAATGTAATACTTTTGATGTAAATCCTAAAATTTTATAGCTCATACATATCTTAATGCTATTACCCTAATGACTCACTGTTATTTACTCCCGTCCAAGCCCTGAGCATCTTTTGCTGATAATTCTGCAACAGCTTCCTAATGAGTCTCCTCAGAAGTTCTGCCACCTGTGAGCTGTATGATCTTGGACAAGATATAAAATATGAGATATCAGTATGTCTCACTTTTTTCACTTACAAATTATCAAAATAATTGATAGGGTTTGTGTGAGATGCATATTAGCTAATATATGGAAAGCCCTTACAACAGTGCCTGGCCCATACTAAGTGTAGTTTTAGCTATTTTTATGTTATAATAATTATTATTTATCTCACCTAAATTCGAATATAATCACAGGTTGTAATGGAACCCTGACCTCCATGCCTTCTTGTTGCTCTAAGAACAGAGGTGAAAAATCCATTACATGGCCTTGCATGATCGGGTTCCTGTGCACCTTGGCAGGTTCATCTGAAGTCAGTCTTTCCCTGTGATCTAAGCTGCTAACATTCCTTGGATATGCTGTGCCTTCTGCCACTATTTCCTCCCTGTTCCTCCTTTCACTCTGGCACACACACCTGAACATATCTAGCTGATTTTTATCCTTCAGGTTTCACTTAAATGTCACTTCCTCCAGAAACCTTCCTGACCAACCTGATTAAGTTAGATCCTCTTATAGACTCTCATCATAATACCTTAAAATCTTCCTTTATGACACTAATCAACTTAAAAGTTTTTTAAAAAATTTTATTTTTAAGTAATCTCTACATCCAATATGGGGCTTGAACTCACAACTCCAAGGTCAAGTCATATGCTCTTCTAACTGAGCCAGCTAGCTGCCCCTCAACTTACAATTTTGTAATACCTGCCTTCCTTTGTTAATACAACTTGCATGAAGATATGTGCCATGTCTGTCTTGTTTGTCCCCTTACACAATGCCTGACACATAGAAAGTGCTCAAAATATAGTGACTGAACAGATAAAGGAAAGAACAAATAAAGCTTGAGCTAGAAATATAGCTCAAGTCATCTTATATAGAGATATGTGAACTGAAGTCTCTCACAATGCTGAATATGAATTTTTGTTGAATGGATATTGTGGTTGTTACAAGGCCAGTAATTTGATATTGACAGTGGCCATTAGACAACAAGTGGCTCTGATTTAGTGAACAGTGGCCTCTCTTGAAGACTGTGGTCATTCTAGTCAATGGTCTCCTAAAGAAGAGGTGTATCTCCTAAGTAGAAACCAGAATGGAGAGAGGGAGCCCTCTCTATGTGGACTGGGAAGGTCTCCCTTCCTATACGTCTATCTTTAGTACTGGATGATCAATAACCTCTAGATATCCTATGAAGTTCCTCTGGGAATATTAGAACCCTAAGTAATATTTTGTAGACCTAAAGTTTTTGTTCTCTCATAGGTTTCAGTGTTCTTTTAGTATGTTTTGTTTGCTTGCTTAATTCTTTTTTAGAAAAGTTTCCAATCTCTGCTACAGAAAAACAAGAGAAAGTATTTTACCCACAGTTGGATCAGAACTCTAATGTTGGGGTAGTGTACATCTGGGGTCTAGTGGGAGGAACAGTAGTAATTAAAGTGAGAGAAGTCTCAAGAAGAAAGAAAGTTATAGGAGATCTTGGGGCTATTTTGTCAACCATCCCTCCTCTCTATACAGAAACTCTTACCATGCTAAAGCTTGGTAATTCTTGGATTTTCATTTCAATAAGGGGGGGCATACCAATCTCCAAAAGAGAAACTACGTAGAGAGAGGAAAAGGAAAGGATGGAGAAAAGACTGTGGGAACCCAGAAATAAGGGGTAAAAATAATGAGGAGAAACTAATGAAGACCTGGCAAGACAGATAAAAGGAGAGAGATATACTAGGAGAGTTCCATGGAGCAACACTGGAGCACCAAAGGAAGGGGGGCATTTGTCTCCATTTGTCTACATCCTTCCCTCCCTAGTCACTTTATCCTTCAACTTTAGGTGGGCTCTTTTCCCTTCTCTTTTATCCTCTAGAAATCCTCATTTTTATATCAAACAAGCATTCAGAAGTATTACCATGTAACTATCCACAATACATAATGACTATGGCATATTACATCTCCTTTTTCAAATAATTTCTCAATAGTTACAATTTCACTTTGTGCTTTAAACAATTAATTTGCTCTACATTACTAGGTCCTGTTGCCATGTAATTATGCTATTTAAGGAGCAGAATAAAAGGGTGTTGGTGCTGTTTGTGCCAACTGGTCTCATCATCTCCTTCCTCTCTTGCCATTCTGCAACCATGCCCTGATTCTAAGCAGATTAGCATAAAAAGGAAACAAACCAGAAGACCAAGACTAAGAAGATGAATCAGTACCTTGATTCTCATCAACAGTTACAGGCAAAGCCCTAAATATCCTGAAATCAAATTTATTCTTGGCAAGTTCTTAATTTTCAACAAGCATTTTATCTTATTTAAAGGATAAAAGGAAGACAAGTAAATGATCTAATAGATTTTCAGAATTCTATTGCCTTTCTTAATAATTATTCTTAAGTATATTCCTCATTTCTCTTTTCATACTGAATAAAATTATATTTTTAATTGCAAATTTATCATTTACAAATGTTCAGAAATTCAATTATTTTAAATCAGAAGACTCTAAAAGCATAGGCCCAAATGTTCTGTGAAATATATATATTTACTTATTTAAAAATGTAGTGATAGAAAGATTATAAACAGTGGCTCAGTCGGTTAAGTGTTTGCCTTCGGCTCAGGTCATGATCCCAGGGTCCTGGGATTGAGCCCCTCATTGGGCTCCCTGCTCAGTGAGGAGCCTGCTTCTCCCTCCCCTTCTGTTTCTCCTCATTACTCCCCCCACTCCCTTCATTCTCATGCTCTCTCTCTCTCCACCAAATAAATAAATAAAATCTTTAATAAATAAAATTACATAAGTAAATAAATAAAAGGCCCTAGAAAGTATTCCGAATGTAGGAGTTATAAACAAATATTATAGGAGAGTGACTTAAAATATAATAGAAAATATAAGATAGATTATTAATCTTAAGGCAGAAAGGTGTGTGAGTAGAGGTAGGAAAGCTAAAGAGAAGAGGGCTAACATTTTCAGCTGCAGTTGGGGAAGCTGGTAGGAAAACATGGTCTGGGGAAGACATGTTTCAAGTACTAGAAAACTTCTAATATCATTTCAAGACGTTCCTAAAAGTCCACTCCAATTATCAATTTTTACTAATCCCTAATTTAAAAAAATAAAGGCTAGAAGGGCCTTCAGTAAAAACAACAACAACAACAACAACAACAAAAACAACTTATTTACCAACTACCTATTGCATCCTAGGCACTGTTAAGTACTTTATTTCATCCCATTTTCACAACACTTTGAGTAAGGCATTAGTGTACCATTTTATAAACAACAAAAGTTATTTGACTAATCAAAGGGACAGAATTGAGAAGGGGTAGGTTTAGATTTTGAACCAGATCTGTTTGACCACAAACAAAATGCTTTTAACAACAATGTCATTCCTCAAATACATACTACTTGAACAGATCAAATTTGCAAGTGTTTTTGTTTGGGTTAACTTCATCTTGCTTGGTTTGGCCTATCCTTCTGCAATTGTCAAGATCTTCCTTGGATTTTGGTTTGTTACCTAGCTGATACAACTTATACCTAGCATTGTGTCAAAGGCAAAATGACTCCAAACATTAATAAAAAGACAAGTCAATTTGCACAGAGTTCTTTATACACTCTCAATATCTCCCTCCTGTTGACATCAATCCATTCAGTAGCATGGACATTGTCATTCACTTAGCTCTAAGCCTACTGGGCTGTATTTCTCTTTCTCTTCTGAGCTCCCAGTCCTCTCCTATGAACCTGTTCCAAGGACATCTTCCCCATGTCAGTCAACTACAACTAAATTCTTATAGATGCTTAGGCCCCAGATCTAGAGTCATCCTTTAGTCCTTTCTTTATCCCACATCTCCATAATTCTTCAGCAAACTTGTCAATTCTACCTTCAAAATAGATGCCAATCCAATTACTTCTCACTTCTATTGCTATCACCCTGGCCCATGACAATAATCATCTCTTATCTGGATTATTGAAATGGCCACCAAGTCTGACTCCCAGCTTTTACCCTCGCTCACCTTCAATCTGTTTTTTGCCCAGAAGTCAGTGTGATTCTTTAAATAAATGGTAAATCAGATCATGTCACTCTTCTGCTCCAAGCCTTCCAATAGTTTCCCATTTGACTGAGTGAAGCCAAATCACTGCAATGACCTAAAAGACCCTACATTATCACCCCCTTTCCCTTACCTCTGTAACTTTACCTTTGAAAACTCTTTCTCTGGGATCCCTGGGTGGCGCAGCGGTTTGGCGCCTGCCTTTGGCCCAGGGCGCGATCCTGGAGACCCGGGATCGAATCCCACATCGGGCTCCCAGTGCATGGAGCCTGCTTCTCCCTCTGCCTGTGTCTCTCTGCCTCTCTCTCTCTCTGTGACTATCATGAATAAATAAATAAAATCTTTAAAAAAAAAAAAAAAAAAAAAAAAAAAAAAGAAAACTCTTTCTCTCATCCTTCACATATTCTAATAGATCCTTCCCTCATATCCTTCAGGACTTTGTACAATTATCACTTTCCCAGGGAAATCTTCTTTGTCCAACTTATTAACTTGTGCATTTCATGACAGAACTTTCTTTTTCCTTTTCCTGCATTTTTTTCTCCAGAGTACTTGTTACCATCTAATACACTATACATTTTATTTATTTTTTAAATTGACTAGATCTCTTCTCTAAGTACCTTGAAAGGAGGATTTTGTGTATTTTATTCACTGCTGTGGCCCTGTAACCAGAACATAGTCCATGATGAGTTCTTTACATACATGTTGAAGATGATCACAGAAGGCCATCCCTTGCTGAAATTCAAATGCACTTGGCCAATTCCTTAACTTCTTTGTGCCTCAGCTTTCTCATCTATAAAATGGAGGGATTGAAAGTACCTCCTTCTTGGGACTGTTGTGAAGACAAAACGAAGTGAAAATGATACCTATAAAGTGCTTAGACAGTGACTATGCCATGGAATGCACTCAATAAATGCTAGCTGTCAGCACTATCAGCAGCACTGAGTAGGGCACTTCTTGTTGACTCATTTAGCAATCATTGACTGAACATTATTAGCTATGTGCTAGGCACTCTGCTGAGAATTTAGAGAAAAAAAAAAAAAAAAACACAGTTCTTGTCCCTAAGACATTTATTTAGTCTCTAAAGAAGAGGGCAATTAAACCAACAACTATAAAAACATGCAAAAGAAGCATACACCTTTGTGAGAACACAGAGAAAAGGCAGTGAAGTTGTACCAGGGGAAGGGAGTCAGGGAGGCTTCCAGGGGTATATGACTCTTGAATCTTAAAGGTTAAATAGGAACTTGGTAAATAGAGAAGGCAATGAAAGGGCCCTCTGCAGCAGAGGTTAGCAAACTATTGTCTGTAGGCCAAATCCAATCAAGGCTGGTATTTTGTACAGCTCTCAAGCTAAGAATGGTTCTTACATTTTTAAAAGGTTGTGAAACATAACAAAGAAGAATATGTAGCAGACACTGTATGTGGTCTGCACAGCCTAAAATCGCAATCTAGTGGAAACAGTATGTAAAACCACAGCATTGAAAATTAGGAGATATTTTCTAGGCACAGCAGGTAGCTCAACTGAAATGAAGGACACCTGTGGGGACACTGGGGACAGAATGAGGCTAGAAGGGAAGGACAAACCAAACAGCACCCCATGGGTGAAGAGGATGAATCTGAACTTTGGATTCAGAATATGAGGAAATTTGACAGCTTTGTAGAGGATTGGAGGAATGTGTCCAGGAAGCCAGAGCTCATTTAGGAAGCTACAAAAGCAGGAGATAAGAAATATCATGGAGTCTAAACTAAGATCATGCAATTGAAAAAAGAATGGAGGAGTTGCCCTGGGTGATTTTTTTAGGATTTGGTGACAGACTGAGTGAAGATGGAAAGGGAGAAATTTGGACAGACTTTCCAGTTTCTAGTCCAGGTTATTATTTTGATATCCATGCTTATCATATTTATCACATATGGGGTAACATAAGAGAAACAGACCTGGAGAGGAAGATCATGATGTTGCAAAAAGACAAACTGACTTTGAGTTTGCTGAGAACTTACAAGATCAATGCTTATTGGTAGGCCTGGAGTTCCTAGAGTTGAATCTAGGCCAGAGATACAGACTGAGAGTCTCCAGTGACTGGTACAACCTAAGAGAGGTAAGTAGGAGGTGTGTAGACCTGAGAAAAAGGAGTAAGGACAGAAAAAAGGCACTGAGATGAGAAAATATAAATGACTTAATGCAAGCACCTGAGCAGGAGAGCCAGAGAAACAAAGGAATCCAGGAAATAGTACATTCCCAGACACCAAAAGGGCAGAGAGAAGCATAAGAAACAGGACATGTCTGCAATGCCAAATACTCTGGAGAGATCAAGTAAGAAAACAGGAAAATGTCCATTGTTTTCATTTAAACTTAAAAAGCTTTTCCCGTTGGATATGTCAATATCCAGTACTTCATTTAAGCAGTTTTAGTGGAGTTTCAGAATAAAATACAGATTAAAGCTTGGCTGAAGAAAAACCAGGAAGAAGAAGAAAAAAAGAAAACACATAGAGACAAATATCTGAGACTAATTACTCGAAATCTTGATTGTAAAAAAGAAGGAGAAACAGGAAAATGTACCCAGGAATCAGGGCAAGATCAACATTTTAACCCTTAAATATATATATGAGATTAGCATGTTCTCACTTAACTTTAAAGCTGTTTTTCCTTATGGAAATAATATTCCAGTTAATAATAATAGAATGCCATTATTAATAAATAAAGAAGTAATTATAAAAAAACACTTCTACAATGCCCAATGAAATAATGGATATAGGCAACATTCATCAATGTCTCCCAAGAGAGATAGCCAACCATTGTATACATATGTAACATACTTCCACCCAAGAAATATTCCTACAAAAAAAAAATGAACCTAAATAATATCAGGCCCCTATAACTACTTACTAGTTTACAGGAAAGACAGGGGCAAGAAACATACAACACAGTGTGACACTGTGATGATGCAATCAGGAAAACCCAAAATGTAAGGGACTACACAGGATAAAATACCATTAAATAAATAAATTGTAAGCAGGAAAAAGAGGGGGAGGAGGGGTTGGTTAAAAGAAATTTAGATGACATATCAACCAATTTTAATATATTTAGATGCTTATTCAAGCTATTTTTAAAATAAGATGATTGGAAAAATTATGTTGTTAAGGAATTCTTACTAAATTTAGGTAGCTTAAGGATAGTTTTAAGAGAATTCATATCCTTTAGAAATATACATTGAAATGTTGATGAATGAAACTATATGTCTGGAAGTTTTATAAAAAACAATCCAGAGCAAAGGAAAAAAAATAATCTGGGGTAGGGGGAGAGAAAAATCCAGAGCAATGGGAATAGATGAAATCAGACTGGTCATGAGTTGATTAAATGTTGAAGCTAAGTGATAGGTATATGGGGATTCTTTACACTATTCTTTTATTCTTATAAATGTTTGAAATTTTCCATAATAAAGGAAATTTGTGATCTTTGTGATCTTTAGCTCCCTCTCACCCCCAAGTCTCAGCTCCTTTGGTATATACGGTCATATTTTTAATTTTCTTTACAGTACCATATATTTCTCATATTTGTCTATGATTATGGGGATTCTTTCATTCATTTCTATATTTATAAAATTAAGCATATTAAAGACTTACTTTTCTTCCTCATTGGGATCTATGTGTGATGCTGAGTCAAACTTATGCTAAAAAAAAGCATCCTCACGCTTTTTGGAATCATGTGGAAATTCTGTTCCACAGATATTTATGAATTTATCTTTCCTTTAAAAGCATAATTTTTGTTGTTATTGGGGGAAAGGGAAAGTGAGAGTTTTTTAACCTTATCCTGGTTATCCCTCCTTAGATAAACAAACACCTTCCCTGGAACAGTTGTCAATCTGTACTCCTAAAGACCCAGGGCCACACCTGACTATAACCATTCTCACTTTTTATCCTTGGAAAGTAAAGCATGTAAGATTTCACAGGTTCTTTTTCCCAAATTTCTTGACACTCTCACTTCTATCATTTTCCAAATTTATCAGCATTAGCCCCTGAGCTGCAATTTTCTCTTTCCTTCCTTTAGATGTAGTCACTTTCCATCATCTTAATCCATTGGACCCCATTTTGAAACACTGATGTCATTTTATTTTATTTATTTATTTTTTTATTTTTATTTTTTATTTTTTTCACTGATGTCATTTTAAAAGTTAATTTCATTTGTTTCTCAGCTGGACCATGCTAATTTCCCATCTCACTATTTCTCTTCCCTTTCACAATTTTTATTCTTTTATTTTTCTTCAATTCTCCCTGTATGTATGCCTTGCTCTCTTTCAAGAGAAAAGGCAGGTTAAAACTAGCAAGGGCATGATAGTAATTAAAGATGAATGAACCTCAAAAGACTCAAGCTTGCATGCAGTTCGAAGTCTTTAATCACATGCATTTTTTCCCAGCTAGAGCATAGAACAGAGCTAAGCAGCTTGGCAACATGATAGGACTGGTTTTACCAAATGACTCAGGAAGAAGTGTCACTTTTTCATAAATTGTTTCAGTTCCTCAAGATGATGTCTATTATAATAATTATGCAACATTAATCTAACTTCCCAATATACTACACAGGGCTTAGATTAGGGTGAGGTGAATAAGGCTGGGCAGTGCAGCTGCAGCCAGATCTCATCCTCATTTGAAATTTTATTCATCATCGTTTTTTTGCATTGATTTTTATTTTAAAAAGTAATGCATTAAAACTATTGTATATTTTGCTTACTGAGTTTTTGGGCATCCTCTTAAATTTTGCACCAAGGTGACACCTTCATTAGCTTCACCCTAGGCCCAGCTCTGAGCTCTGAGTGCTAGATAATCATTTATATATGAATAAATGATTCATAAATGGTAGGACAAAAATTTCTGAGCTTTGTTTTTCTTTTGTGTTTCTTAGTAGTGGGGATGAATCTACAAAAGCCTTCATACATTTTTTCTTTTTTCCTTGTTGTGAAAATCAGAAGTATTGTGGAACATCTGATCTCAAACCTTTTGACCCTGGTCCAGTGTAGTGGGACAGAGACCTTTCTAACCGGCTCACAATAAAAAAGAAATTGGTGATAAAAAATGGAAAAAAAAAAGAAAATCAGTAAACTTTTTGCTAGCAGCTTTCATGAGCTGCTTTTATTTTGTAAGAGAAGACCCTAAAGATATATACATGATCTTATGTTATAAAACCATATTGTATAAACTTTAACATAATCTAGTAATCTCATTACATTTACTTTGATATTATAATCCAAGTAATGCAAACATCATACATACTCCAGACAAGTTATCACAAATGAAGTTTTACTCTTCATCAGGAGGGATTAGGTATAATCTTGCTCTTGAATGGGCACATTGATGACATGCCTTGAAGTCTAGCTTCTGAAAATTATAAACCATGGATATGCATTATGAACCCTCTGTGGGTTAGCCTGACAACCCACAACAAACTAAATTATGAAGTTTAACCAATAACAATTTACCTTTAAAAGGCACAGATGGTAGCAACTAAGAACCATGAAAAGCTCATGGTGGATAACAAATTACTCTTCTTGAAGATTATGGGATTTCCTATTACCAGGTGAACACACGGTTCAGTGTGTTTGCCAGCATTTGGTTGTAGCCAGACTGCAGTGGAAAACACCCTTTTTGTCTTTACGAAAATCTAATAACATGCTAATTTAAATTTATAAATGCCATATTTTAAAATAAGCCCTCCAGTATATTACTAGTAAATTCCTCTTTTTTTTTTTTTAAGATTGTATTTTCTTTTATTTTAAAAGATTGTATTTATTTATTCATGAGAGTCACAGAGAGAGAGACGCAGAGACCCAGGCAGAGGGAGAAGCAGGCTCCATGCAAGGAGCCTGACCTGGGACTCGATCCTGGGACTCCAGGATCACACCCTTTGCTGAAGGCAGCGCTAAACTGCTGAGCCACCTGGGCTGCCCCTAAATTCATCTTAATCACAGTAGAAATTAAAGCCTAGGGAATTATTTGTCATTTGCCCATAAAAACATAGAAATACCTGTTTTCTTCTGATAGTTTACTGCTTGTCAGGAGGCCCATATTTGGGACTCACTACCTGAGAAGGAGCTCCTTGATCATATTCTAGTATGAATCATATAAGCATGATTCATTAATTCACTTAGTATTTCAACAAAGATGCAAAGATGGGTTATATGCCCCACCATTGTCAGACAGTATATTAGATACTTGAAATAAAAAAATAAGTTGCAATGCTATGTAAAAAGTACCATTTATCTTTAAATATAGGCTACTAAGGGACACCTAAGGGTGGGGATGTGACTGGAGGAAGTAGTTCCCAGTATCATTCCTCTCCTTTCAGGGGTGCAGCCCATATGACTACTTTGGGAGAACTAGAGAAGGGTCCCCCTGCTCTCTACAGAACAAATCTCATGCTGGGGTGTCTAGCTTGGTGCTCTGAAAACTGGATTTCAGTCCCCATTCTGTCATTAGTCAGTTGCCCCAGCAAGCTACAATCTGCACAACCACACACAATAGTTCTATGGGCTCTTCTTTTTCATCTTTCAGGTTTCATTCAGTGCACGTCTCCCCCCAAGAGATGCATTCTCTGACCAGCTTATTGCAAATAGTTTCCCCAGCCACTCTTCATCATATCACCCTATTAATTTCTTTCATTGCACTTTTACTATCTGAAATCATCTTATTCATTTGTTTGTTTACTTCAATACTGTCCGTCTGCTCACCTCTCCACAGAGCAAAAGCTCCATAAGAGCAAGGTCCATGGTTGAACACCAGCCCCCTAGCAAAGTGGTGTTCACTTTTGAGTAGGTACACAATCAATACTTGGTCAATGAATGAATAAACAAAGGTTATCTAGATGAAGAATGGGGAAATAGTGTGCCACGTAAAGGGGAAAGTGCACACAAGTGCAAGAAACAGAATCTCACTCAGAACAGCACAGGGTCATTGTTAGAGAACACAGTAGCAGGTAGGAAAATGTCAAGAGGTAAGACTCTAGTAGAAGGCGGAGGTCAGATCATGAAGCAATTTGTATGATATCCTAAGAAGTTGGGTTCCATACTGAGGGTTATATAAAGTTCTGCAAGGACTTCAAGAATAGTGATAATATTAAATTTGTATATTACAATATTCTGATAACAATGTGATTGTATGGATTACAGAGGAGACAAGAGGCAAGGAGATTAGTTATGAAAGTGTTGAGATTTTCCACCCCCCCCCCCCAAAGACTATACTAAGATTACAATTGTAATACAAGAAAAGGAGATTTTAAGAGTAAGTAGGATGTAGAAATATCAGTTTTTCATGCCTGAATATGAAGGTTATGTAGAAAGAATTATGTAAGATTATTTCTGCATTTTGACATGGGTTGACCACATGAATGGCACACTCCTTGGCCATAATGGCCCCATTAGCATCACAATCTAACAACAATTGATCTAAGTGGTACTACATGGAATCTTAGTGAAATAGTTATGATGTACCAATTGCCCAATTTTTCCTCAAGACGACTCACTTTAGCAAAGGGCAAAGCTATCTTTTTAAAAAAAAACGCATCTCACCTGATTCAGCATAAGCAAGATAAATCTCTAGGTCTTTTCTACAATGTAGATTTTTTGAAATGTGGTCTTCTACATCTCAATTTTATTCATCTTTGGAAAATAAATATAATTGTCTAACAAACTTGTGAGAGATGCAAATCAGGGCTTGAACCTCTTGGTAGGGAGTGTTTTTGAATAGGGACATGGACTCACTTTATGGAATCAATGTTATATATAGCTATAGAAAAAATTGTTATTGAAGCTACTAAATTACCAAGCTATTTATTTGTATATAGTGTTATTTAATAACACAAAGTTCTATATATTTTTTTTAAGTTCTATATTTCTAATTGTTATCCTTTGTACTGCCTGTTGTCATTTACTTCTCCAGTTCCACTCTCCACAATTCTCAACTCTGTGAGGCAGATCTAGAGCCATTTTAGTGACAACCCCCTTTTAGCTTCAATTTTGGTTCCATTGATTCTCCTATCACTCCCACTCATGGGAGATTGGAGAATGAGATATTCCTTCCCTCCAGAGTCTTGGATATTTGGCTTCATTCTTCTACTGAGGGCCACAGTCCCTTTGGCAGCCCTCTCTGATACAGTTACTCCTGAGGGTTCTGGGAACTACTCCCTCCCCATAAGTTAGCATAGTAAGAGATACACACTCCTACACTCCAAATGCACCCCCCCCCCCACCAGATACTAGCCCTAGGACCTGGAGTGTCCCTTACTAGCTTCCCACCCACATGTATACAATGTGAAGTTACCCCATTTGATTCATCTGGGTTTTTTGCTGTAACCCTAACCGGATCATACAAAATGTCAATGTTAGGGCTCAGGATCATATCCCTTCTCTACACCTAATGCATTCTTTATAGGACAAATCTGTAGCTTTGGACAGTTCTGTCCTATTATCCCAAGCTACGGATTTTTCCTATAAGGTATGTTTTAGTTGTAGTCCTCCTCTCCCTCAGACCAGAGATGGAGGGGTCTTATCTGCCCCTGTTTTAAAGCTGAACAGCAGGAAGGGCCTTGCGTTGGATTCCAGGATAACAATCCTAAAGCCTAGCTCTCTACCTGTGTCATTTATACTCTAAGGTCTTTAGAGGTAGAAATTTTCTGGTTAGTAAAAGAGAAAGACCACAAATACTGAAACTGAACGAGAATATTTAGGAGAAAAAAAATGATTAACTCCTGACAAAGGACCAAATATGAAGTCACATGGAGAAATCTGTGTAGAAAACTAATCTCTATGTAATTCAATCATGCCAATAATTTTCACTGGCTGAAAACATACATATTTTTTTGAAATTTGTCATTTCAAAGTTAACCCTCAGTGCTCATGGTAGTAGTTCAGAGTATGTACTCTAGAGCCAGACAATCTGGTTTAAACCTAATTCTCCCCCTACCATCTTGGACAAATTTCTTAATTTAGCTCTTTCTCAGTTTCCTTCCTTATAAAAGTGAGATAATAATAGTACCTATTCACAGAAACATTGTCAGAATCACATGAATTATTATATGTAAAAGGCTAAGTTCTCGATAAATGTTAGCTACTATTAATAATAATGCTAAATTGGAGCTTACTGCCAATTTCTATCTTTGCCTTCCAATGAGAATTAATTCTTCAAAGACAATGAGAAGGGAGATGCATTTATGAATGCCATGTAAACATAATCTCATTCTTGAAGTTGATATTGTTGTTGTTTATCTTGTGGGCATGGATGAGTAGTTTCTACCCACAATAATATGCCTTTTATTGTGTTTTCACCTAAGCTGTTCAAAGTACTTCCCAAACACCCTCAAATTGATCAGATGAAATATTTTAAACAGTAGAAAGATGTTATAGAAAGATGTTATGCTTTCTTTTTGATGTTTCTCTTTTTTTCTTTTTAACGATTTTATTTATTTGAGGGAGCAGACCGAGTGAGAGAGCACAAGCAAAGGGAGGGGTGGAGGGAAAGGGAGAAGCAGACTCTATCGGGGCTCCATCCCAGGACCCTGGGATGATGACCTGAGCCAAACAGAAGGCAGACACTTAAACACTTAACTGACTGAGCTACCCAGGTGCCCTCATTGATGTAGTTTTGAAACAATCAGCCAGGTGAATAAATTTACTGAATGATTTTCATAAGGAATGGAAAATGGCATGATCCAAGGAATTTTTATCACCCAAATATGTGGCCTTGGGCTCTTTCTTCCCAGTGGCCCCCTCACCTTCCCCTACTCTAACCCAAAGAGACCTTTCTTATCCCATTTCCAAAGAATGTGTCACCAAGTTTCATCATACCTAATTGTCAGATGCTCATCTAGGCAACACTTGTGCATTATCACAAGCAACTCTCTCCCTCAGAAAGTAAGCTAAATGGGGTGGGGGTGGAGGTGGGGAGGAGAGTCACTTGGGAAGCCAGAGAGTGGGAGGATATTTTGAGGCAGGTGGGTTTTTAGGTCCCTGTAATCACAATGTGAGAGTATCTTCCCTCTTGCTTAAGTAGAGAGGCCTCTTCTCTGTGGGCTGCTCTTGTGGTCACACGGAACTTGAGGGGAGGAGCTGAGAGCATGAGTCAGATTCCCTAAGACTATTCAAACAAATTGAAGACAGTTCACAAAGGTACAAATATACCTCAAATTACTCTATACATGCATTTATAGAGTACTGGACATATTTTAAGTCATATTTTAAGTTTATATATTAGGCTGTTAAGCTTATACATTATGAGAACTCACGATATAAAAACATACCCTTTCATAAAGCCCTTTACTAAGATACTATTAAGCTAATTTGTCTCTTGGGTAAATTTATTTTCATTACCAAGATGAGCTTAAAGTAATATAGACATGAAATAAGTAATAAATTAACATAAGTACATAAATCACCGATAGTACATTCCCATGCATTTTATTTACTCAGAAAAATAACTCTCTCCCTCTTTAAAATGGCATTAGAATTTATTGCCATTGTATCTAAAGGTCTTTTAAAGAGCTCTTAAATATAAATATACATGAAATTTCACTAAATGCTTTTTAAAGTATTATGTCAACATTATTTTATCCAGTTTTGGAACAACTTTAAAGCTAATGCAAAAAATAAGAAGTCAAAACAATAAACAAAACTCCAAAGCCCCACAGCTTAATTTGTATTGATCCTAACTATTGTTAATCTAGAGAAAAAGAAATGTGAGTGCCTTTCTGTTGTGGAAAGGATATTTAGTTTTACAAGTAAACAGAAGTTCATCCATCACATGGAATTAAGAACCCGGGCAGATCAATGTAATGAACCCAAGATTTTCATCTCAGTTGAACTCAAGATTTTCATCACTTTAAACACAGACAAAACATTATTAACAATCAATGTTACACAAAATTAAATCTACAGAAATGAAAACCATACCATCTGCCCTCGTTCAAATTTCTATAAAACGGGTCATGTGAATCTGAAATCATGCTATAAAAATTTGGTTTTGGCCAAGTGAAGTTCTTTTGTGAAATATTCCCACTACCCTCCAGCCCTACTGAGCGCTAAATGAAAGCTATTTATTTTGATACACTCTGCTGAGCTCAGACAATGTTTTTTTGGCGTTTTGAAAAATTACTAAAAGTTGAACTTTTTACACAATTGTTTAACATAGCTCAAACTTTAATCCTATTCCCACTTTGAAATAGAACCTCCTATTTTCTTTATTATCCTTGTTATCACGGCCACACTGTTTCAGAACAAACACGGCTTTCTTTGGATCACTATGCATTCTAATTCATTGCCAACTTTTACAAGCCTTCCCCACATATGCAAAGAGATCTGCAGAAAATCCACATAACAACGACAAATTTTGAAAATCATATTTTTACCTTCAATTAACTTTTGCTCACCAAGCAATTATTCCTTAGAAGATACATTTACAGCACATGGAAAGGCTGTTCTGTTAAAAGCCTTCAAAACACATTAGTACTACTGATGGCAGCAAGATATAAGATTTTTCCATTCTTATACAAACTCCCCAAGTTTCTGTAGGATGAGATTGCTTTTCCCTCTATAGAAAAACAGGAGCATGCCTCATACCACACGGTGCATCCTGGCAGTTCCAGTCAAGGATTCTGAGGTACCAAGGAAAGTCACAATAAGCTGGTCATTTTTAAGGATTGTCACCGTCCACCCTCTGTAAAACCTATAGCGGAGAGCTGAAAGGTTGTCGAGTTTCTACAGCCCTTGTCAGATTAGACAGGCTGTACAAATGTCCAAACCCAGCTTCTGAGATGCTCTTTGCAACAACACTTAGAAATGAGTTGACTGCCACGTAAGCCTATTAACAAATGAAATGCGCCTGGACGAAAGTAACAACTAACGTTGCTTAAATCAAAACAGATTTTGACTTCCTTACCTTAATAGTAGGAAGCATAGTAGCTTTTGTTTTTGTTTTTGTTTTTTACAAGGGGTTACTGAAGTTTGTTCAACAGCAGCAGGCCCTGCTCAACCCCCTACTCCACAGGGAATTAACCGTCACATTCCAGCCCTGTCATCAGAACAATGAAAGGTGAATGTTGTGCAAAACAGCTTGGGACCACTAACTGATGATGTCATTCCTCCCTTATATGGTTCATTATTGTGCAGATTTACTTTGGTCTGTGAAAAGGGGTGGAGCTGCCCAGGACTGGAAGGGGAGGCAGATCTGAAGAAGCCAAGCAAGTGAACAAGATTATGCTCTACCCTGAGGAAAAGGCATGGGGCTGGGGATGAAGTTGGGGAGGAAGAGAAAATATATCTATAAAATGTCAAATGGGCCTCACTCCTAATTTTTCAAACTAGCTAAAGTCTACACAGTTTTGTTCAGCACACACTGGAATTTAAATAAGGATCCCTCTAGAGCCCCGCCAGTGATTCAGCCAATGGAAGGGGATTCACCTTCAACCAAATTGCAGTTAATTTATGTGTCTCTAAACGAAAACACTGTGGTGTGGGCTGCAGAATGCCAAGTAACCTTTAGTTTAAGGGTCATTGTGACTTTAAAAAATGATTTTTTTTTTTTACCTGAATTTATTTCTTCCCTTAAAGTGTTTTCAAGTGGCAAAAAAGTACCCAAAGAAATGGGTAAACAGAGTCAGCCAAATTTCAAGATAAGTCTATATCATCATTCATACAGATATTCTCAAAATCCTCTATCACCTTCAATTAGTTTCCCTTTTCTTTATTTTCCTTGTTTCCTTCCTGAGTTTGTAAGTAATAATTCGGTCAAAAAACCATTAGGTAACAAAAATTCCAGTATAAGTTTTGGTAATATATATGTATAGAATTTGTATATCATCTATGTTAAGAAATTCCATTTTGATTACAGAATAAAAGCATAATATCAGATAGATTAGTCAAATTAACAAGTTAACTTTAAAGTTAGCAGAATTAAATATTTGGAGAGCATTTTTAAGTCCTCAGATATCTTTCACATTATACAAATATAAGCCTTTATGTTATGGCATAGAAAAGAGTATGAAGGAAAAATAAGTTAAAGATAACTGCTTTTCTACAATTCAATCATGTAGATTGATTCGATCTGTCTTTTGTTTGACAATCATGTTCAATCATGTCTTTTGTTTTATGACAAATGTTCAATCATGTCTTTTGTTTTATGAACATGTCTGTCATTATCTTAACAAAGATTTTATTTATTTATTCATGAGAGACACAGAGAAAGAGGCAGAGACATAGGCAGAGGGAGAAGCAGGCTCCCTGTAGGAAGCTCAATGTGAGACTCGATCCCAGGACCCTAGGATCATACCCTGAGTGGAAGGGAGACACTCAACCACTGAGCCACCCCGGTGTCCCTGTCTTCTATCTTATTTAAACTTAGGACAGTGATTAGTGCATGTTTCAAGGTTGCAGCTTTGAATATAGTGTTTTGATTATTGAGTTACTTTGGGGTTTTTTTGCTTGTTTTTTAAGATTTTATTTATTTATTTGAGAGAGAGAGAGAGAGAGAGCATGAGCTAGAGAAGGGACAGATGGAGAGAATCAGACTCCCCATTGAGCAGAGACCCCCTACACGGGGCTCTCCATCCCAGGACCCCTGGGATCATGACCTGAGTCAAAGGCAGATGATTAACTGACTGAGCCACCCAGGTACCCCTCTTGAGTTACTTTGGTAAAAGTTACATAAAACAACATTTATGGTTAAGGTAAAATTACAGATATTGAACCAATTAATTGATGGTTTTGTGTTTTGAGGAGGGAGGAGTTTTTCCAACTATTTTAATATGATTGGGAAAAACCCAAATTGAGGAAGAAACTGCTGCCACCCATGTGTTACGTGCAAGGCCACACTAGTATCGGGGCAGGGGGCTTCTTGGCAATTGAGAGACCCAAGATTGAATCTTGTCTTGGCACCTACTGGGTAGATAACCAGGAGGATGTTTTATAACTCCTCTGGCTTCAGTTTATTCAGCTGTCTAGTAGGATATGGATTTTTTAACTTGCAGGATTATCATGAGAATTAAGTAAGACAACATGAGTCAGGGCCACAGAGTATGCACACAGTGGGCCCACAATAAATACTTTTCTTTTAAAGATTTTATTTATTTATTCATGAGAGACAGAGAGAGGCAGACACATACGCAGAGGGAGAAGCAGGCTTCCTGTGGGGAGCCTGATGCTCATGCCTTGAGCCAAAGGCAAATGCTCAACCACTGAGCCACCCAGGTGTCCCCCAAGATAAATACTTAATGATCTGTTTATGTACAGTTTATTCATCTTGATAATGGTAGGCATCTTGCAAAGCTACAACTTTGTAGTCTAGTTTTGATACAGACAATATAAATTCATGTTTAAAAAAGACAATCCAGGGGTCAGGGCTGGTTATATTAGTCAAGGGGCATCATTAGTCTGCTTCTGGTGATTCGACCTTGAGGTATACCGTCCCAGGAAGCATAGCAAGTCACTATTTAGAGACAAACAATAATAGCAAGAAGAATGTTTTAGTTATGTTTGAAAAATCTTTAAAACAAATAAAATAAAGGTCTATCACAGGTGTGTTTTTCTCTTCCCTGTTTAATATTACTAAATTGCTACATCACAATCAATTTAAAGGGCAGCCTGCGTGGCTCAGCGGTTTAGCGCCGCCTTCAGCCCAGGGTGTGAACCTGGAAAACCTAGGAAGAGTCCCATGTCGGGTTCCCTACATGGAACCTGCTTCTCCCTCTGCCTGTACCTGTGTCTCTTTCTCTCTGTGTCTCTCATGAATAAATAAATAAAATCTTTTTTTAAAAAAATCAATTTAAAGCCCTACTATTAAGACTCACTTAAAATAGCTGATGTTTTAGGGGCACCTGGGTGGCTTAGTCAGTTAAACAGTTGCCTTCTCTGCCTTTGGCTCAGGGCATGATCTCAGGGTCCTGGAATGGACCCCAGGGTAAGGCTCCCTGCTCCCTCTGTCCCCTCCCCCTACTAGTGCTCTCCTCTCTCTCTTTCTATCAAATAAATAAATAAATAAAATCTTTTTTAAAAAAGGAAAAAAAATAGCTGACATTTTCATAATTAGTTAAGATTCCCTGGCTAAATGACATCACTTATTAGGAGCCTCTTGGAACCCAGAAGAGATGATTAAATGGGTCATAGAGCCCTTCTTAGAGTCAAAATAGAAATGTCCTACTATTATATCCTGAAGCACAGGGCACAGGGACCACATCTTTCTGGGTCTTTCTATATTCGAGAAGTATCTTGTATTCTCTTTTTTTAATTTCAGATTTATTGAGATATAAGTGACAAGACAATATGATACTTAAAGTGTCACATCGTTATCTTTTTTTTTTTTTTAGTAGAACCTTGAAGTTCTACTCTCAGTAAATTTCAATTATACAATAGTGTTAACAACTATAGTGGCTATGTATCACATCATTTCCTCAGACCTTTTCATCTTTTCGTTGAGAGTTTGTACCACTTTTCCAGTCTTTCCCTATTTCCCCCACCCCTCTTGCCCCTAGTAACCACTTTCCTATTCTATTAGTTTGACTTTTTTTTTTTTTTTTAAGATTCCACATATAAGTGATACCAAGCAGTATTTGTCTTTCTTTGTCTTTCATTTAGCATAATGCCCTCAAGGTCTATCTGTGTTGTTGCAAATGACAGGCTTTCCTTCTTTCTTATAGTTGAATAGTATTCCAGTGTATATATTTATACCACGAATTTGTTATCCATTCATCCATTGATGGGCATTTAGGTTGTTTCTATATCTTCATTATTCTAAATAATGCTGAAGTGAATATGGGAGCACAGATATCTCTTCAATGTCCTGTTTTATTTTCCTTTGGCTATATACCCAGAAGTAGGATTGCTGTTATATTTTTAATTTTCTAAGGAACTTCCATACTGTTTTTCATAGAGGCTGAACCATTTTACATTTGTACCACACAAGGGTACAAGGGTTCCCTTGTGGCACACAAGGGTTCCCTTCTCTCCATATCCCACCAATAGTTATTATCATGTATCTTTTTTATAACAGCCATTCTAACAGGTGTGAACTGATATCTCATTGTGGTTTTGATCTGCATTTCCTTGCTAATTACTGTATTCATCCATTCTTAATTGGCTGCCCATCAGGGACCAGGCATTGTATTAGATCCTGAGAATGTGGTATAAACAAGATCCCTATTCTGGTGGAGGTCACACTAAAATGATACATACCCTGAGGAAAGGGAGTAGAGTGTTTTCAAAGGAGGTGACTGAGGGCACAGACCTGCTCAATCAAGACCTTCTCTAAGGCATTGACATTTGAAGCTGAAGAATCAAAGGAAACATCCATGCAAAGAACAGAGGCAGCAAGCACAAAGGCCTAAAGTGGACATGAGTGTGGGAGATTCTGGACACAGAAAGAAGGCCAGTGTGACCAAAGCATGGAGAGCAAAAGAAGAGAGTTACAAGGTCCACCTGAATCTGGAATATGTGTTCCAGAGAGAGCTCCGATAGGATACAAGGGCTTCAAAGTGTACCACTATGTCCTTCCTCTACTTGGCATAAGAAAAGTGAAGAATCATTGTTTAATTGGTGAAATTGATACGGAAATGTTGGGGTTCAGGGTGAACAGTCAAGAAAGAATTCTTGAGAAGTCCTTGAGGCAAAAAGGTGGTTTTATTAAAGCCCAGGGACAGGACTTCTGGGTAGAAAGAGCAGCCCTGGGGTCATGAGGAGTGGCCCATTACATACTTTCACATTGGGAAGGGGGTAGGAATAGCGGAAGTCTCTAAGGAATTTTGGAAGCAAGGTTTCCAGGACCTTGAGGGGCTAGCTCTGGTGAGGAAAGGTCATTTAATATTGTCTAATAAAACCCAGTCATGAGACCCTTCAAATATGTATCAGTGGGCCATATGCTTGGAGAATGACTGTTAACATATATCTTGGAAGGATTGAGATAAAGAAAGTTTTCAAAGGAATTTTTATATGTTAAAGAAGACTTACAGGATCCTGGAGGTTGAGATAATGTTAAGCTAAGATTGCCTTTTGCTCTTAGCAAAGTATTAAAATCAAGGCAGCGGAGTTCCTAGAGGAAGGTCACTCTGCCTATTTCAAGGTCATTGCCTATTTCAAGACTTTTAAGCAGTAAGGAAATTTGATTTTTTCTTTTGCTTTTGTTTTCCACATCAAAATGAGTAGTTGAAGATGCAAGGGGGCTTCCATCCTTGTATGGATAGATGTAAGGAACTAGTGAACCCAGTAGCTCAAGGTCTTCAGGAATGTTGCTCGAGACACAGTCCTTCATCTGGTTCCTCAAACTTAGCAGAGGATTCTATCACCTGATTTAACCAGAAATTTAGTTGATCCTGCAGCTAAAATATTGCTGCATTTGCCAAATTGAACCTTTCATGCAGGGAACTTGTCAGTATGTCTATAGGTCAGAGGGCTGAAACTTTACCAAACTTACAAGTAGTGCTTACTAATAACTATATTTGTGGTGAAATTTGTTTGGAGACTTGCTTTCATTGTGATATATCATTTGTCATTAGTTACCAAGATCTTCCAATAAGATCTGACAATTGGAAAAAAGCAAGCTGACCTGGCCCAATTTGCCACAGCATGGTAAGGAGTTGAATTTTATTCTGAAGCATCTGATTTATATGACTAATATGTAGAGAATGAACTTGAGCACAGGGAGAGCAAGAGTGGAAAGAAGATGTCTAAAGGATGCTATTGTGGTAGCCCAGACAAGCAGGGGATGGTGGCTTAGATACAACTTTATGTTGGACTAGGGCAGTGGCAATGGTTCTCAGAAAAAAAATGGACAAATTCCAGATATAATTTGGAAGCAAAATCAATATGACTTACTGGTGGTTATGTTTGGAAGGTTAAGAGAAAGAGAAGGATTAGGATGATTGCTTGCATTTTAGCTTGAATAATTAGATGAAAGTACTGTTAACTGAGATAAGCATAAGAGGAAGAGATTTCACCAGGAGTTCCATTTTAGACACTTTCAGTTTGAGAAGTCTACTAAACATATAAATGGGCTGGTCAAGTATGGACATTCACTCAATTATTATTTACTCAATGAATTAAATAAACATTTTTGTTTAAAGAGGATTAGTAATTTTCTTTGCTATGAATGACATTCAGTCAAACGGAGGCTCTTCCTTTCTCAAACTTTGTAGCATGTGTTAACTAAAATGTATACTCTAATTTAATTTAATGCATGTGGAAAGTATTATTGTGTTTACGAGTTCATAGGCCAAGTCCTAAATTCACTGAATGGGGATCTTCTAAGACAATCAGAACTTCTTAGAGTGCTAGAACCCAGAGACAGTGTCCAGGTTCCCATCATCCTTTGAGCATCTGGTTGCCCCTGAGCAACATGACCTGAGCAAGTGGCTCTGAAAATCAAATCTTCTCACCATTGCTCCTTCTTCAAATTGATCCGGAAAAGAAGAGATAGAACCTGTTTCCCACACATTTTGATAAAGATCTAGTTTAGCATATGGTAAGTGGGAGGTTTCTCAAGTATGGGCGATTACTGGTCTTGCCAATTCAATATGCTTTTATCTCAGGAGGCATTTTTTGCTGCAGAGGAGGTTGTGCTCCAGAACTGTAAGAAGTGAATGCACTGGTAAGCCGGAGTGGGCAAGCAAGGAGAAATCATAGGATATGATAAAAGCACTGCACTGGCATTCCTTGGTTGGGGGGGTGAGGAGAAGAGAACATTCTTCCATGATCTCTCCCTGGAGGTTTAGTAATGGTGTATTAAGACTGGGCAGTAGCTCTGTATACAATTGTGCCTCCTTCCTTGGGAGAAATAAAATCCCAAACTTCTCAAATGTTACAGATTCCAGAAGTCAGACAAATCTGTGAGCCTTAGAGAGCTGAGTAAATCAGAGAATATTGGAGGAAGGATGGTAGGTGTAAATAAGTGGGTAAAGTAAGAACATGTCTATAATTAGAATACAAGATTTGCTGAAATTGTAACAGATGAGAAAGACTGGGTAGACCAAAGCATTGCTCCCTTGTAACAGCACACAGGATGCAGAGCGGCCATAGTCCACCATTTCCAGTTCCCTTCACATTTCAGATCAGATACATGTACTTTCTTGAGCATTTAAGAATAAAATAAATAGAAACTTCTATAGGAAGTAAACTTTTATAGGAAATTGAGAGCTATGCAGAAAATATAAAACACATTCTTGGGGATCCCTGGGTGGCGCAGCGGTTTGGCGCCTGCCTTTGGCCCAGGGCTCGATCCTGGACACGCGGGATCGAATCCCACGTCGGGCTCCCTGGTGCATGGAGCCTGCTTCTCCCTCTGCCTGTGTCTCTGCCTCTCTCTCTCTCTCTCTGTGACTATCGTAAATAAATAAAAATTTAAAAAAATAAATAAATAAAAAATAAAAAAATAAAACACATTCTTAAGGCACAGTGTTTCTGAGCTTAAGAGGAATGGATTGAGATTAAATAAAGTTGACTCTAGTGTGTTTGCAATTGAAGCTCACATTCAGCCCCTGAATAATTTGAATAGTTCCTTGGCTAAGAGTTCACATCCAAGAGCTGAATATGTTATGCACGGAGCATAAAAGACCCAACCTTTGATTAATCTTTTCTGTTCAAACTTTTCACCACCACAAAGTACTTTCCAAACACAAGCATTCTTGGAAAAAGAGTGCATACTCCGTCAAGGAGCCAGAAAGAAGCAATCTCCAAACACTGAAAACACCACCTTCCCAAGTTCCAACTCCCTCTCTGGAGTCCAGGATTTGTAATGCTAATCTGAGTACCTTCTTCCATCCTGGAAAAAAGGGGAAAATATCAAAGTGATGGAGTTGAATATTCACTGTGGTGCTAAGAGAACATATTTTTCCAGCACTTTCCTTTCTTAACTCTTTCTTGGTATACAAATTTGTATGAATTTGCCGGGTATTTAGCATGATGACAAATGCTGCCAATTTCAGGCAACATTCCCAAGGGTTTTCATTCCGGGAGAAAAATCTCACTTATTACTTTACAATACCTGATTTTGTCCACGATACTGTAATAAATTACCAGCTTAGTTAAAAACTCAATCCAAATAGTTTGGATTTTGGGGGTCAAAACACCCAACCATTTGTTAGAAAATTTCACTTTGAATCCAGTTGCTTTTGCAAACTAGATGCAGTTGTTTTTCTCTGGAAACTACACATCTCACTAATGATTCAGTTAGTTCAAAAAAGATCTGAAAGAGACTTGGGTGTTGTGTTTCCAACTTACAGAATGCCTATCAGACTTGATCAATTACCTGGCATTACAATTACCTGATTTACAGTTGATAGTATCAGTGTACTGATCAGAAAAAAATATATTTTTTTAATCTGTCACTATAAAGCACTAGTTATTTACTATACTTTTGCCACTCAGGTAGACTCTGAAGCTGTAATAACTGACCAAAAATTTGCCTGTTAGTACCATTGTAGCTAGCCTAACTATTTGCTATTTCCTAATGATTTTCATTGTGTATTTCTTTTTTTTCTCCTCAAGATTTTATTTAATTATTTGAGGAAGAGAGTGTGAAAGAGACAAGGCTGGGTAGGGAAGCAGGAGGGTTAGAGGGAGAAGTGGACTCTGGGCTGAGCAGGGATCCCTACCCATTTTCCATCCCAGGACCCTGAGCTGAAGGCAGCTGCTTAACCAACTGAACTACCCAGGCTCCCCTTCATGGTTTCTTAGAACTTCCCATCTTCTATACTTCCTGAGGGCTCTCTGATTAATACTGAAAATAGGCATACATTATTTTTCTTTGTTTGTGTATATATGTCAACTTTTTAAATCCAAAAGTTATAAGGTAAATCTGGGTTAGACTTTCTAAATAAGTGAATTTGTGGGTGCCTGGGTGGCTCAGTCAGATAAGCATCTGCCTTTGGCTCAGGTCATGATCCCAGGGTCCTGGGATGGAGCCCCACATTGGGCTCCTTGCTAAGCAGGGAGTCTGCTTCTCCCTCTTCCTCTGCCCCTCCCCCTTGCTCATGTTCTCTCTTTCTAATAGATAAATAAAATCTTTTTTAGAAAATAAAGTCCGTTTTCTCCCATGTTTATGAAAGATAACCTGTACTGCACATAAAAATGACTATAATAAGTATTTTTAGGGGTCCCAACTTTTTCCAACTGATTTGGAATGCCATCTTTAACATATATTAAATTTAAAATTAAATTTCCATATCTACTATAATCTATTACCAAAATTTCTATCCTTCTCATTGATCTATTATTGTACCAATACAATACTATTTTACTTACTGTAATTTTAAAATGAGTGTTTGGTTCTAGAAGGAAACTTTTCTACTACTTTTCATTTTCAAAATTTGTCTATTCTTGCTTGCATATTTTTTACATGAACTTTAGAATCACTTCATTTATTTTTTTAAGATTTTATTTATGTATTCATGAGAGACAGAGAGAGAGAGAGAGAGAGGCAGAGACACAGGTGGAGGGGGGAGAAGCAGGGTCCATGCAGGGAGCCCGACGTGGGACTTGATCCCAGGTCTCCAGGATCACGCCCTGGGCGCAACACAGGTGCTAAACTGCTGAGCCACCTGGGCTGCCCGAATCACTTAATTTAGTTCCCATACTTTAAGAAAAATCTTGATTATATTTGTATTGGGATCACATTAAATTCATGGATTAAAATAAGGAGATATTTGTATGATGTTGGGTCCCCAGTTCTAGAATATAATAAAGTCTTTCCATTGGTCCTAGCCTTTTTCATATCTCCGGGTAGCATTTAAATTTTTTATGTAGATCTTTCACATTCTTTTTTTAAAAAATATTTTATTTATTTATTCATGAGAGACAGAGAAAGAGAGGCAGAGACATAGGCAGAGGGAAAATCAGGCTCCACGCAGGGAGCCTGAAGTGGGACTGGATCCAGGGACCCCGGGATCCTGAGCCACCCAGGTGTCCTGATCTTTCACATTCTTTAAACAGTTTTTTTTTTATTTTTTTTAAATTTATTTATGATAGTCACACACAGAGAGAGAGAGGCAGAGACATAGGCAGGGAGAGAAGCAGGCTCCACGCACCGGGAGCCCGACGTGGGATTCGATCCCAGGTCTCCAGGATCACGCCCTGGGCCAAAGGCAGGCGCTAAACCGCTGCGCCACCCAGGGATCCCGATCTTTCACATTCTTAAGTTTATTTCTAGATAGTTTCTATTTAATGTAGTTTATTTTGTCATTTGGAAATAGGAAAACTATTGATTTTTATGCTATACTTTGTGGTAAGGGCTTTATATTCACTATCTCATGAACTTAAACAACTCTATGAGATAGGTACTCAGTTACATCCACTCTGTAGATGAAAAAAAAAACAAGAATCAGAGGGATTAGTTAACTTGTCCAAGTTTACAGACCAGAAAGTGGCAGAGTGAGAATTTGAAATCAGAGCTATTTGGCTCCAAATAAAATGCAGGAGACTGAGAAAACAACTGTCTCTAGGTCCAGATTTTTGAGGGGCTCTAGCACCCTGTAGCTAGAGTAACCCAGGGAGGAGTTAACCATAATTAAAGAGGTTTGACTTAGATCAGATGATCCTCTGAAGGACACAAACCATTTGCACTCTGGAACCACCACAGTGCCACATGATTTCTCCTTAGCACATGTATGGATTCTTTTACTAATAAAGGAGGTACTAATTGCAAGCCTCAAACTTATTTGTGCAAGAAATACAATTATTTTCATTTTTATGTATCTCTTGTAATCTCTGCTATGGGCTCCCATTACACTTTATCCTAGTTTATTCTGTGTAGGCTCAGCTGAATCTGGTTTCCCTTAAAACATTTAAAGATTCCTCAGGCACATCATGATCTACTGAATTAATTCTACGGCTTCAGGACCCCATTTCCAGAATTGTTATTAAGTTCTATCACTATTAAGAAGTGGGTAAAAGGTCATCTAGTCATCATCCTTCCATATTGGCATTCTCTGAGATGCACACTATGGTCTTTTGTCTCAGGTGTCAATCTGTTCAGATTGCTGATCTAAATGAGTCACAGTTCTACCCTCATGGCCAGCCATCCTTCATCTATTCACATGGCCTTTCAGGAACATAGGGGAAAATCTAGATATTCTATTAGGGTTGCATATCAGACGCCAATATTTACTCCATTTCTCCTACATTATTTATTAGAGGGAGAGCCACAAGTTTTGCCATGCTTTTTGCTATGAACTGAATTGTATCTCCCTAAATTTCATATATTGAAGTCTTACCTCCCAATATGACTATATTTGGAGATGCAGCTTTGGGGAGTTAATGAAGGTTAATAAGTCATAAGGGTAAGGTTCTAATCTAATAGGATTAGAGGCCTTATAAGAAGATCGATCTCTCGGGCAGCCCAGGTGGCTCAGCGGTTTAGTACTGCCTTTGGCCCCGGGTGTGATCCTGGAGACCCGGATCCAGTCCCACATCGGGCTCCCTGAATGGGCCTGCTTCTCTCTCTACCTGTGTCTCTGCCTCTTTCTCTCTGTGGGTCTCTCATGAATAAATAAATAAAATCTTAAAAAAAAAAATTCTCTCTCTTTCCAGGCACATGCACAGAGGAAAGGCCACATGAGCATACAGTGGGAAGGTGGCCATCTACAAGCCAGGAAGGGAGACCTCACCAGAACCCAACCATTCTGGCACCCTATCTCAAATTTCAAATTTTCAGCCTCTAGAACTGTGAGAAAATAGATTCCTATTGTTTAAGCCACCTAGTCTATTAGTTATGACAGCCTCAGCAAACTAAGACACCCTTGGACTCCAATTAGTAATATCCTTACTCTCAAATTATCCATATAACATCTATCTGTGGTTTATATTACTCTTCACCTTCCCTCTCTCCACCCTCTACTCCCCAAAAAAGCTCAGAACAGAGCCTCTTTTGCACTATCTCCTCCCACAAACAACATAGATGGCTTTTGCTTTTTTGCTTCTCCAAGAATCTTATCTAACAGAAAAGAAGAGGGGTGATAAAAACTGGAACCACTTGATGACATATTATTTCTAAGGCTATACCTAGATCTTTGCTTCTGAAATCTAAAGACAAGATTCGCTTTCAGCAGCAGCAACTTTTCTTCAAGACAGTTGTTGCTTGTGGCTGGTTATTCAAATAAGGACAGGAGATAGGATAACAGAAAATATTAGGTTAAAAATCTAATTATCATATTGTAGTAAGTTTTTAAAAAAGATTTTATTTATTTATTCATGAGAGACACACAGAGAGAGACAGAGATGCAGAGATAAAGGCAGAGGGAGCCTGATGTGGGATTCGATCCTTGGACTCCAAGATGACACCCTGAGCCGAAGGCAGACGCTTAGCCGCTGAGCCACCCAGGTTTTTATATCTGAGCATAGGTGAATGAAAGTGTCAAAGCTGTAACAATATTATAATTGAATTACTTGGTCTTTGAGGTTGTAAGGGACACCTCACCCAGACTACCTAGGATGATGGGAGTTATTAGTGAGAATACCCCAAAATAAATTAATGCAGAAAACTCTCTTCACAGCCAAACAGACTTAGACAGAAGTAAAATATTATAATTCATTTTGTGCATATACCTAAAGTTCTAGCAACCCAACAGAAATGAGTGTGACACAATGCTTGTCATCATCTCAAAAGCAGGTGTCCACTGAAACCCCAGTCCTGTGAAATGGCTATTCTTTACTCTTAGAATTTCTCTATCTCTGCTTATTTTTCTTGGCTTCCTCTGTCTTAATGTTCTTCTGTTTCATATGCCTCAAGAAAGTGTTTCAATGGGTTAGTTGGTCCTATTTGATGAGGATCAAATAGAACCCACCATTTGGCAGTGTTCTCATGCCAGCTTACCTTATAGGCTTCAGCCTTCCTAATGTTTAGGCTATCAAATGTTGCAAACCAGCCACATTGGAGAATAAATAGACAAAAGATGAATTTTGCTCACTGCACATTGTTTTATGAATTTGAGTCAACATTGAAAAACTAGAAGATTTTACAAAAATCAGAGTTCTGTCTTTTCCTAAAGAATCAAAATTGGCAACAATGTGGCAAGTGAATTCACAACCTAAAATTGAGTCAATCAGCCTGAGCTGAATTGTGACTTTTCCTGGTAGTCAGAGCATGCTATCTCCAGCCTAGCAGTCCCCACCACTCATGCAATATGTGCTGAAGGGCTGGATCTGCTTCTTTCAGTTACTGTCTGGCATAGGAGGTGTCTGAGTCTGAGACTTTTGTGACCTCTGTCCAGGAGAGTTGATTCTGGTCTAAGTGGTTGTGACCAGCATTGACAGAGTCATGGGACACAAAAGAAAGAATGACAATTATGTGAAAGGAGTTGCCTCTATTTCTCTCAGAAAAGGCCTCTTCAGTGAATCAAGTACTTAAGAGTTTCAGAAACCGGCAATTTCCTGAAAACTTTCTGAAAGAGAACAGTGCAATGATCGTTCAGGCCTAGAGAGACTCTGACAACCTGATCAGCTCCCATTACTGAGCTCCCACTTTTTATTTCTCATATTTAAAATCTAAGTACTGTCCTTCATTCTTTCTTCTCTTAGGACTTTTCTAGAATAAGGGATATCAAATACCAGCACTGAGGCATTCTTATGTGTTAAAAGTCTTGAAAGAGTAAAGTGTGTTTCTTGTGTATTGTTTCTCAAGCCCTCCCTTTGAATGCTTTTCCTTTCTAGTGGTCAGTTTTCTAGTGGCCACCCCTTTATATAATATTAGAATCCTTCCTGGGGTGCCTGCCTGGCTCAGTCGGTCGAGCATGTGACTCTTAATCTCAGGGGTTGTGAGTTCAAGCCCCACATTGGATATAGAGATTACTTAAAAATAAAATCTTTAAAACACACACACACACACACACACACACACACACACGCATATATGAATCTAATTAACTAAATCTCTCAGCTTGCCAGGTTTAGCCCTCAGATCTTGAAAATATTTTCACCATCCTTACCTATAGTAAAATGCAACAGTAATTAACATTCAGATTTAAATATAATCTAATAGGCTTTGAGATTGTACAGAGCCACCCAGATAGCAGCACTATAAGATCCTGAATCATCAAATATGATTTTGTGATATATTTGAACATTTCTAAAGGAAAGTAAAATGCATTTGAGAATATTTTCCATAACAGGAAAAGTAAGTAAATTTACATCCTAATCTTTGATTAATCAGAAAATTTTGTTGACCAGATAACACATTTTCCTAGGTATGTCTGTTAAATTTACATTACTAAGATTAAAAGTCTTAGATCAGAAGCTGCTAACTCAATGACTTTGAGAATGAGGATGCCATGAAGCTTGGGAAGATCACATCTACCTAAGACCTAGCATTTTTTATAGTGGGATCTGGTGAAATGAATCCCAAGAGTATTTTTAATGAGCCTAAGCATACTTAATCCAGGGAGTGCCTACTTCAGGATGAGTGACATGCTCCTGCTTCTACAGGGATGAAAGTAGGTATGTTACTATCCTGGATCTATTAACCTCTTAATAGTTAACCTCCATTAACCTCAACTCTTCTTCTAACTCTAAACTTCCAACCTAGGAAATTGTCTTTTTGAGTTGCCAATTGCCTGGTCTCTTTAAGATGTAACATCACAAAAAACAAAAAAAAGTAATATCACTTCCTTTACACCATTCCAACTTATTCCTATCCTCCAACACAAATACTCAGCTGTGAGCTAGGAGCTAGCTAGCCCCTTTCCTTTCAATTACGTTTGTCCATAGGAAGTAGGATTTGCATATTACAAGGATAAGAGGAATTGGAAGGAGTTTGATCCTGACATTCTTCCAGAAAATCAACTGTAAAACATATTCCTTCTGTGATTGAGTCTCTGAATTCTAATTCTTCTCATTTCTTAAAATGTATTTATTCCCAGAAATTTTTTTTGGCCAGGAGAACACTGATATAGGTGGCATCTGAATCTGCAACAGAATGGATGTGTAGTCCACAAAGTCACTGGCCAACTTTCTAAGTCATCTTTTCCTCCTTCATGCACTGGGGAAATGAAGCATTTACTTTAATCACAAGGTAGGAACTTGGAAGTAGAAAGGTTATTATATTTTACTATAAACTCAGTTCAAACATTGATTCTTCCAGTTAACTGTTAGTAGTAACCTTGGTAGAAGGAATTTATCCTTTCTGCTTCCCCATGTGCCAAAGAGGGATAGTAATTACACATCATATAGTTTTACAAGGATTAAACAGGATGTATATGTGTCCAGCATATTGGGGGAGTCAGTGAAAACTAACTCTACTATCCAACAGCATCTAGCAGGGTGCTAAGCACAGAGAAGGGAGCTCAGTTGTTTTTTGTTAATATGTTCCATCTATTCTCTATGTCTCTCATGAATAAATATATAAAATCTTTAAAAAAAAACCCACCAAAAAAAATGTTACATCTATTGATTACTTTCTGCTTGACTTGATCTTTTTACACATCATCGCAATCTTTTTCTACAAAGTGTTTTATTAGGACTCTCTAAGCTACCAGCGAGGAAAGTCCAATTTATTGCCATATTTTAGAGATAAGGCATTTAAATCTAAAAAAGAAGACTTAATGGGTATTATGCCAGGGAACCAAGTGTGAATTTTTTCCTATAAAGTGGGCTAGGATTATTTCCCAAGACTCCAGGCCACTAGAGAAGCTTTTTGAAAACTTGCCCTGCCTGGTCATTTCCCAGCATAGGCAAGTATAATAGTGCAGCCTGTCCCACAAGCCACCAGGCAAAGCCCATTCCTCTCCATGTTGATCAAAATAGGGCTTGAAAGCTTCCCTTCCATTCAAGCCCCTCTTCCTGCATTCTCTGCTTTGTAAGTTAAGAGATTTCTCTTGAGATGCTGATTTGTACTTAAAAAAAAAAATGAACTTATGCTTGGAAGGCTTGCTGCAATATTATATGATGATGTAATTATTTATGTAGTCGTGGCTGAGCCTATAGAAGCCAAAAGCTTTAAAATCTATATCTGCAGTTATAGATTTAGACAGCACTCCCCCACGTCATTTACACACACAAACACACATACCTCTCAAATATTCTCTTTAAGCTTCAGACCACTTTTTGATGTAATTGTGTTCTATTTTGACATTCTTGAAGCAGCCCGAGTGAAGCTTAAGATTAAAATCACAAGTCTTGCAGTTCAGACAGAGAATAAAGTATAAATGCTGAAGGTGATCTCATGTGCTCAGAATTAAGCCTTTAAAGGTCAAGTTGACTTAAAATATGGACCAAACAATGTAGCATTTAGAAAAGGAGCTTTCTTTACCCATTTTTAACTAACGCAATGAACGATATTTCCAGCTTTATTATTAACAATGCTGGTTAAGCAATGCATTTTTTCCATGCCATTTCCTCTTTTTAATTTGGGAATATGACTATTTGTAAAAATAAATATGCAGTAAATGATGGTAATAAATTATGATCACAGTCTGCTGACTTAGAATAAAGGAAGCCGAGAACAGTATATTGACCATTTCAGGTTCTTAATTTGTGGAATTTTTATGTAAGATGAATTTAACAACTCCTTAAAAGTTAAAAATAATTTCTGCTTCTATTATTTTTATACTTGCAGGGTCTAGGTCAGTGGCAATAACAAGGAGGTAGTTTGGAGGGGGGCTTTAATTAGCCCCTCATAACCATCATCAGTCTCCCATCATAACTGCCTGAAACAGAATCCAACCAAGGTAGAGCATTGTGTATACTATTCAAACTTAGCTCCAAACAAGTCCCCAGGCTGCTTTTTCCAATAGATCCTATCTTGACAGTCTAGAGACACCACTGGTCTGAATATCTCTATTTATATCCTTCCAATAACCATCATTCTGCCTTCTAAGAGTTTATGTCATAGTTTGGCCCTAAGAGCAGGGAGGTGGGGAGCCCACACACAGAGAGAGAAAACAAAAGAGCCATTTTGCACAAGGGACTCATTTGCACAAAAGTGTTAGACCACTGTGCACCATGATCTGAGTTGAGCTACATAATTCTTCTGGGCCTCAATTTCACTACCCATAGAATGCAGGACTTAAAGGGACTGATCTCATAAATCCTTTGCAGTGCTCTGAGCCTCAGATTCCTAGTCTCGAGTATCTGAATTTGGATTGCTTAGCAACTCCTGCTCCTGTATACCTGGGTCCCTTTTGTTATCTTTAACCATTTCTCCACAGGAAATGAAAAACTCTAGCAGGATAATTACAAAGAACCACGCCTAGATGCTACCCCGGTGGGGAAAGTCAGAAAGCCACCTAGCTGGCACCCCTCCATCACCCCACCACCACCAGATGAAAAGCTATCTGGAGTGGAGACCGCCTGAAGAGTTGCACGTTCAGCAGGAGAAGTTGGGTAAGATCGTAGGAAGCAAACCACTCGGCTTATCTTAAGTCTCACTTTCTTCCTTCCTTTACTCATGGTCAACAGTAGAAACAAAGGGAACTGTTTCCGAAGTAAAGTTCTTGGCTTTTTGTTTTCCCCTCACCAAAGGGACTTTTCTGGAGAAGGAGAAGGGAGTGCAAAACAAAGAAGGAAACAAAGGACTTGAACTGGCTTACAGAAGGACTCCCACTCAGGCTTAGAAATGTGGGTTCTGTATACGCAACCCAGCATCCCCTGCAGGAGCCTGAGGTGGTGGTGCTCCCAGGCGACTGGGGGAGGGGAAAGTAAGCCTGGGGGTCAACAAACTGCCAGCTCCCTTAAGTAGATCTAATTATGACTGCTTACTTCAAAAAGAGGATTTAACCCAAAGCAGATTTAGCAGGGTAGTTTCCAAAGGGCAGCAGGAATCCCTGGCCTGACCTTTGAGAAAATCCTCTAGGCTTCACCGCCCTGGGGAACTCAGCAAGCCAGTCATGGTGGACTCCTCAGGTCACAGAGAAATTCAAGGATTCCAACTTAAGTTATCAGGATCAGGGTCCTAGTGGGGGTGTTTGATTTAGTATAAGGGATGTCTGACAGGGCGTGCCCACCGCAGACTGTGCACTGGTGGTCAATCAGAGGACTGATAGGGGAAAAACATTTAAGACAAAAAATATAAAGCACTAAGGCATAACCTGTTAAGTCAAAAATATGATTTCAAAACCTTAAGGGGGTTTGGTATGTAAGTGAGTATCAAAGGTCTCTTAGTGAATTCTTATCTAAGACATGAAAGTTTGCTGAAGCATCCCAGTAGTGCTACAGATCAAAGTATCAAAAGCATGTTAAGATAATTTAAAAAAAATATTTACTTCAATTTTGAGAACCCTCCACACAGTGCTTTGCTCAGGAGAAACGGTTGCTGGAGTTGTTTTAGTAAAATCAGACACTCCAAAAGGGTACAGAGGATTGGAAGTGTTCATCTAGATAGAGTTGATCAACCTGAAGTTAGTAAATAAACACATCTGGAGTAGGCTCATTGTATAATATAAAAGTACTTTGTGAACTATAAAGCTCTTCATCGTGTGTTATGATTTCAATTACTCACACAGAACACAAAAATTAGCAATACAGAAAAAGAAAGAAAAGGAAACAGCGTGGATCTGGATAATACAGTTTCTCCATCTATGCACTTCATGCAACTAATGAATCACTGAACTCTACCTCTGAAACTGATAATACACTATATGTTAATTAATTGAATTTAAATAAAATTTCTTTAAAAATAAAAATAAATAAGCTAACAACTCTGTACGTGAACTAGTGCCACCTTGGGCATTTAGCTTACATGGGAAACTGTAGAAAAGACAAGTGTGTCTGGTTCTATATCAAATAATTTACAACATGATTGGAAAACAATCCACACAGGTGTTCTTCAAAATTATTTGATTTCAGATCTTTTAAGAAGTCACTATCAAACAAGCTATGCTCCTTTACCTGACCACATGCCAACACAGAACACCTAACCAGAGGGCTGTTGTAAATATTCATAATTTACACTGTCAATCAAACTTTGTTTTCAAGATCTGTGCTTGAGGGTGGAAAGTTCATAGAGACTGAGGAAGTGGAGTTTATTCTCACTGCGTGGTTACCCAAAAAATGTCAAATTAGACCATTCATTTGTTCAAACATGAAGCTGATAAACCTGAGTTTACGGGAACAGAAGACAGGTTTAAAGAATTTGAAAGTATTGTACATGACACTCCAGGAAAGAGAACTTTGTTCTCTTTTCCAGAAACTTCTTCTTCCCCAAGGGATGTGCCAAATCCAATAAGTAAAAATTACCAATAGTTTTTAAAATTACCAATATTTTAAAAAATTGAACAAAAACCTGTTCTGCTTCATGCTTTTATTTACTCTTACTATGACAGCTTTTTCTTATAAACAAACTAATCCTGGAAAACCAGATCTCTTTTTTGTAACTATAAATATACAATAAAGCTAGGATTAGTAAAGCTGTTCCCAGGTGGCTCTTAATTTGCAAGTCCTAAACACAGAAGCAGACACACTTGGTAACTCAAAGCATCAGGATTGAATGTCACTGGTTTCAAAGATTGTGGAATACACAGACATAACCATTCAGCTGAGGAAAGAAAAGGGAAAGAACAAGAAAAAAGAAGATGCTGAAAAAACTGGAGTGCATAGAAGAGTTAATTACACAGCTTCTCACGATGGAGTCTACTTCAAATGCGGTGATCCCCAGTCTGAGAGACCCACCTGCCAGGACAGATAACAATGCTCAACATGCAGAGCTTTTTAAAATTTTGTGTTGGTTCTGTTTTTGTTTCTTTTTCACTGAATTTACGTGATCCTTAGAAAGCAGATAGTTCTAGTCATTGAGCAATTTATACAAACCAAATAAACTAAATATCAATTTATACAAGTTTATACGAGCCAAAGATTTTCTGTTGTGAAATTGTGATATTACGAAGGAATAGGATTCATTTTAAATGTTTAAGCTTAATAATTTGTCTTCCTGAATCAGTGGATTTCAACCACTTACTCAGGAAGTAGAAGTAGATTACTTCCCATAGAAGGACATGAGTAGAGAGGCTTTGCAAATGTAGATGCTTCACTGATCATATAGAAGCTCCCTGGGTTGGTTTCCAGCTGTACAGTTACAGTTATTTGGCTTTGAACATCCTACAGGGAATCTGGTGTCCCACTCCTGTGCACCCCCTAAACCTGTTCCCATGGATAATTCCAGGTGAAAGTCTGTCTCACTTTCTACAAGCTGCTGAGATCACAAGCCCCGCGAAAATCAGAGTTGGAACCTGGGCACCTGTCTGCGATGTCGCTGGATGCTAGGTTGATTCTTGACAAGAGGCGCAGAGGCAAAAGGACTGCAGGCATCTCAGTGTGCCTGGTGGCATGTGTGCACATTACCTCTCCCGCTCCTGCTCCAGCAGGTTGGTGAAGTCGTCGCTCTTGTTCATGTAGTCAGTGTGCTTGTGCTTCTCGCTCTCTAACTCGTACACCGTGCGCCTGTGGCACTTCTCTGCCAGCAGCAGCTGCTCTAGCATGCGCCGGTACGTCTCTTTTTGTTTCTCCTCCAGTCTGTCCAGCTGAGTAAACAAACATGAGAGCAAGCTTAATATTTTATTTGATTTGCATATGACTCCAAATATTATATTGGTCTACTGATTTATTATCTGAAGGAGAGAACATTGAGTCTGGTGTTCTCTGTCATCTTCCCCGTTCCATCATTTTGTCTAGGCCAGCTGGCTTTGTAAACTAACCCAAATAAGGCTGTGGTAACTTCTGGCCTTCTAGCCCTTTTTCTGTGAACAGATGGTACAGCTTCTAAACTTTTGAGAGAACAAACTCTTTCACCATTTCCGTGAGATGGCACAAAACCCTATGCTTAGGAAGAAAGAGGATAATAGCCTTCCTGCTCTCAGAAAAATTAAGAGCTCAGCATGTACCTGTACCAAACTTCTCCCCTGAGAAGTCATTACCATCAACACAATCTTTTTTTTTTAAGATTTGCAGTTACATGCACTTCTAGGAAAACTATAGGAGGGATCTACAGTCCTCTCTCTTCAAGATATGCTAAGTTTTAGGGGGATTTCAGAGCTTAACAGGGAACGTGTATCTCAGACTAAAAGAGATGCTGTCAAATATTATTACAGGACCTTTAAAAAATATCTATCTATCTATCTATCTATCTATCTATCTATCTATCTATCTATTTATTTATGAGAGCATGTGAGCATGAGCCCGGCAGTGGGGGTGGGGAGTGGGTGGGGAGAGGAGGGAATGTCAAGCAGTCTCCCTGCTGAGTGTGAAGACTGTCACAGGTCTGGGTCTCACAACCCAGAGATCATGACCTGAGCCCAAAATCAGGAGTCTGATGCTTAACCGACTGAGCCACTCAGTTGCTCCTATTACAGGACTTTTTGTGGTATCTCTCTGGCCAGGTTCTAAGATCTTTAAGGGGTGCCTTGATTATGTGTTTAGTTCCTACTGCCAAGCACAGAACCTGGAACAAAGTAAGTGTTCAGTAAATGTTTGTTAAATTGGACCAAATCTTGCAATATTGACAGTTCCCCATCCTACTCTCCTCTTCAAACTATAGTTTAGGGTTTCTCAACTTCAGTACTATTGACATTTCAGGCCAAATAATTCTTTATTTTGAGTGGCTATTTTGTGTACTGGAAGGTATATAGTAGCATCCTTGGCCTTTGCCCCATAGGTGCCAGTGGTACCACCTTCAACTGTGACAAACCTATTATCAGATGCTGCCAAATGTCCCTTGGAGGGCAAATCACCTCTACCATCACCCCTTGAGAACCTTGTTTTAGTTGAAACGGACATATTTAAAATTCATTCTCAATCCACAACCTATTCCCTGAAATCTAACACAGTAATTCCATGTGGTATCAGCATCAGAGTTTTTCCCCTGGTTCTCCATATTTGTCCCTTAGTCAGATGGATGATCTGAGGTTCCCTCTGTAGTTGTATGGGATCTCCATTGTGAATGGAGGCCCCAAATAAAAGAGATACCATCACCCACATAATCCTCAGCATTTCTGACCAGATCTCCATCCCTTTGTGTAAGAGCTGGTGACCAGACAGACTGGTAGAGAACACCAGGTTAATTGGTGGCTAATAATATTTGATACCATTAGGAATTGACAAATTGTACTTTTATGTGTTCTGATAAATTTCTATAATCTTAAAGGGACAGTTTGTACAAAAGATTTCCTTCATGGGAATATCTTCCTATTATAAAATATTCTCTCCAGGAACTTTCCCATCTTCCTACTATGTGATTTTCATCATATATTATAGAATTTGTCAAGTATTTCTAAAATATCATCATCATCATCAATGTAGAAAGAGCAACTCTTTCCCTTTTTTGATCCTTTCTACTTTATCATGAATGAAGTAGGACCCACTTTCTTTTTGAAAGTATTTGAAAGAGTAGCTTCTGCCTGCTTCTTTTTTTTTTTTTTTAAGATTTTATTTATTTATTCATGATAGTCACACAGAGAGAGACAGAAAGGCAGAGACACAGGCAGAGAGAGAAGCAGGCTCCATGCAGGGAGCCCGACGTGGGATTCGATTCCGGGTCTCCAGGATCGCGCCCCGGGCCAAAGGCAGGCGCCAAACCGCTGCGCCACCCAGGGATTCCTGCCTGCTTCTTCATACCCTCCCCCATTCTTCCCTAAGGAAGGAGGGGTGACTTATTTGAAAGTTGTAACCCAGCAATTGCAGTACTAGGTATTGACCCAAAGCACATGCAAATACTGATTTGAAGGAGCACATGCATCCCAATGTTTATAGCAGCATTATTAACAATAGCCAAACTATGGAAAGAGCCCAAGTGTCCATCAACTATTGAATGGATAAAGATATGGTATATACATACAAAGGAATATTACTCAGTCATCAAAAAGAATGAAATCTTGCCATTTGCAACAATGTAGAGAGAGCTAAAGAATAAAATGGTAAGTGAAATAAGTCAGTCAGAGAAAGACAAAGACCATATGATTTCACTCATATGTAGAATTTAAGAAGCAAAACAAGGGAAAGGAGAAAAAAAAAAAGATAGTTGTATTTGGGATAGGGAACTAATAAGCAGCTCAGCATTTTCATTTCTTAGTTTTTGCTCTGCCTGCCATAAAATGGTCCATTGTGCTCTGAAGGCTCAAACTCCCCTCAAGTGGTTTCTCCAAAGTCTAGAAGGGAAAGCAATAGAAAGCCCGGTGGTATTCATCTATCTATTCAGATCAATAATAAAGCTAATTATTTAACTCATCTATCCAACTCCTGTAGTTACCCCTCAATCTCTTTGAAGAACGCTGGAGAGAAAGATGGGGACATTATTCATAGAGTAGCTAAGATACTCAGAAAAATAGACACTGTGAGGGCATCTGGAGAAATACAGCTTATGTTGATAGTGAGTATTCTAAGGGAGCCCATGGAGAAGGGAGACCTTAGCTTTAGTACGTCCTGTCCATGTGGGGCTTTGGGACTGGTTTGTTCTCAGCAGCTACAGTCCTGAGGCTGGCTCACTGGAGCAGTTGCTGGGGTCTCAGTAAGCAATGTTCCCCTCAACTACACTAGTACAGCTTGACCCCAGCACTGATCACATAATCAGGAAAACAGTCTTTTCTCTCTTAATGCACTGAAAGGATGCTGCTCCACTGGCATGCCACTGTTTTTCACACTAAACTGCAGACCCAGACTTGTGACTGCAGAGGTCACAAATTCCTCTTTAGCAATAAAGTATTAGAGTGTGAGGATTTAGCTTTCAATTTTAAATTTTAGATGTAAAAACCAACATAGGTAGCAAGAAATCAGCTGTATGATACTCTTTTTCTTGTTATTTTGTTTGGAACTACATAGAGCTTCCAGGAGAGAACTTAGGTGGGCTAACCTCTTTCTTGGATCTATGTGGCTTGTCTAGAGGCTCTGAAGACCATCTCCATAACTATGGGCTCTGTAGATTCATTAATCCTGTACACTGTGTCCATGACTTTTGGTTTTTAGGATCCAAACTGTGGTTCAACCATAGAGGAATGGTTGCTTTTATTAATGAATGGTGAAAGTGAAATGGGAACCTACTACTTTAGAAATACAGCTCCCACTTGAACAGAGGTAGAAGGAAAATTAAATGAGATCATCATCTTGCTAAGAGTAACATGGGCGTGGACTATATTGGGTCATTTTGCTTGAGATAAATTGACTGTGGAACCAAAGATTTTCTTGTATTTTTAATATTTAGGCATGTGAGGTTGGTATCATGATAATTGCATGTGTTCTAATAATTCTTTAGACTCTTTGATAAAAGGGGGTCAGGGGGACTTTAGGATGTAGTAGTTAAACTTTGAAAATGCTTAAGATTAAGGTCCCTCTGGCTAAGGCTAAGTAGAATAAAAACTGGGAAGGAAAGAAACTGAAACCTTGATTTCTTAGGAATTTTGCATAAGAATTTTGAACTTTGATAAACTGGACTTTAATTCATAAAGAAGCTCAGGGGGATTTAATATATGCTGCTTGATTTTTCCCCAGATTTTGGAAAGGCAGGGAGTCCACCACATGGGGTTCATTGCTTAACCTCTGGTGAGTTCTATTGGATAACTTCATTGGTCCTAATTTGGTATGGAAATTAAAATAAGCAGTGATTTTTGGGCTTGAGGTGCATGCAGCATGGCATCTAAGAACAAGAGTTAGATTATCCACTCATGGTCCCAGGAGGCTAATTGTATTGTGATTGTATTGGGATCATTTCTCATGAAGTTGGAAGAAGGATTCTGGCTCCTGCTTAATGACAACTTGATTATTAAGTCCAAAAGATCAGGAGACACAAAATTTGTGTCTAATATGGTAGACACAAATGTGTCTAATCCCAATCCTAATATGGTAGAAGATAAATCTTTTCTCCTTCTAGCATTCTATTTCTTCCACAAAGCAGGACCTCACTTTTTGTCAATATTGGGAAAAGTAGCTTCTGTCCTTCTCTCTACCTCCTCACTCACTCCTTCCCAAGTGAGGGATAACTCTTCAGATTGTGAGTTGAGGAGAGAAAGAAACCAAAAAGCATGCCTAGCTAAGCCAGTTCTAAAAAGACCACCCACAGGTTGGGTGTTTTCTGCTCCACTCCTCTGTTCATGAGATAGGAACACTTGGGTTAGGCCTACCTTCTGAAGGTAGGTCAGAAACACTTTTCTGTGTGTACTTTCCATAAAACTCAGAGGGTTAGAAGCAGTGCTTTTGGGTAAGTGTGTGTGCTTTCAGACCTATCTCTCCTTTGAGGTGTCACCCCAAGCTCTAACTTAGGAGAAAAGAATTAGGAAAATCTAAATGATATCAATTATCCAAACTGAGTTCACCAATCTGGGTGATTATCATAATAATATTTAATGAATATTTTGACCTTGTTATGTCTTTTACTCCTTCAACCCCTCCAAGTTTGACACTAGTTAAAGGTGTGAGCAAATATCACGCTCAAATCCCAGCAAATGCTAATGGCTAATACTTATTGAGGATGTGGGATTTACCAGACACTGTGTTAAGAGCCTTACAGGCATTGCTTCATATAATCCTCACAACAAGTTTAGGAGATACACACTGTGATTACTCCCACCTAACAGATAAGGAAATAAGCTTAGAGAGCTGAAGTGACCCGCCCAAAGCCATATGCAGCTAGCTGGTAACCAAGACTCTCCAGACACGAAGGTGGATCCAGCCAGTTGACTGCATCACCTCATAAATCATCTCTTAACATTTTAGACGACAAAGGTGAAAACAAGAGCTCAAGCTTAACCTTTTTGTAGAAATTAGGTAATTACAGGACCATCAATCTGTTGTGAATATCATCTAAAGCAGATCTTATCTGAGATCTGTCAAACTGATCTACAAAGGCTTGACATAAGATAAAAGTTACATTACAATAAATTGCTTCAGAGTTTTCATTTCTGTGTTCTTTTTTTCATTTATGGTACTAATTTCACATCTCTGAATTTTTTTACATAAATTCTGAAGTGAGTATGGTAGATCTAGCAATTGTTTCCCTAAATCAGCCTCAAACTTCTATTACAAAGTGAGAATACTTTTAACATGTAGTATCCTGGGAAATTAATAATGATAGTAAATAGTTCCTAATACAATCTTATATAAAATGATTAAATATAGCCCTATTAGATTTCCTTTCATCTTAAAGAATTGCCCTAAGTATTCCATTGGTATTTTACCTCAGCCATTGCATTGTAGTTACTCACGTGACACCATTTTAATTATGACCGAGTCTATAAGATACTAAAACACAGTACCTTTATAAATATCAATAATAAAATTTCCATCAATATAATATCAATAATCAACTTAAATTTAGGTTATCAATTTGATAATGCTCCTGACAACTCAATGCCAAAACTGATAAGCACTTCAAATTTTTTACACATATCATCTCTTAGAGAAATAAAAGAATAACAAGACTGCAAGAGCTTATAACTAGCATAATCACATGAGAAGTATGGTTCAGGCTTTAAGTATATTTAAGGAAATGCTTCTAAAATTCTTATCATTGAAATGTATCCACTATAATTCATGAATTATTTAATTACACTTTAATTCTATACTAGTGTATCATAAAAATTTTGCCTTTGAAAGAATGTTAAAGCATGTAGAATGGAAGAATGTGAAGCCATCACTCTGAGGTACCCTTAAATAGGGAAACTTGTTGATGTGGTATTTTTACCTCTGAAATTGGTTTCTCATAGACATCTTCTCCTATAGACTTCTCTTGGGCTAGGATGGCATCTCGGTGCAGGACTCGCAGCACTTTCTCTGGCTCTGCAGACCCGTAATGAGCCTCTAGAACCTCAGGCTTGGTTTTCTCTGTCTTCAGCATGTGGATCACATCTTCCCTGGCCTGTGGTAGAGTGCAGCAAGGTCAGACAGTTGACAACATAAATCACATACCAGACTCACAAAATCAACATAAAGCTTATTGAACACATCCCCATCTCTTCGGGGCTATTGGCAAATTCACTGGGTATTTTGTTCTTATTTTTTATCAAAAGCAAATTGGCAAGCAGATAGTCTGCTTCAGGTTGCTAGGAAGCAGGCAAGCAGAAAAAGGATTTGTGCTAATATTAACTACATAAAAATTGCTTTATCTAAGTAGAAGAGATTCTGAGTGCTTTTAATCAAGAGCACCTGGGATACTTACCCCATTTCAGTGCACATGGGGTCAAGGACAATTTAAAGTTTTTTAGTTTTCTATTTATGCTCTCAATGTAGTATTCAAATTGGTTTAAAATAACACCCTGCTCTCCCCATTCTAGTTATAACTCTATGTGTAATTAACAAAAACAGCTTTTATTAGTGAGTTCCTGTTTCTCATCAAGTGATTCATTTTGTACAAAAACACATGGATAGGAACTCACATGGTGCTGGACTGGCCTTTTCAGTCTAAGGTATTCACACCAGAGGTGAAATTTAACTCCTATAACATCCAGACTACCAACCACATGAGTCAAGTTGGTAGGGTCAGGGCTGTTGTTTTGGTTTCTCAGCAAAACTTCAGCACCCTGTCGAGCTCTTGAGAAAACCACATGATTATAGGTTTTATATCAAATTGACTATGGAGGGATCCCTGGGTGGCGCAGCGGTTTGGCGCCTGCCTTTGGCCCAGGGCGCGATCCTGGAGACCCGGGATCGAATCCCACATCAGGCTCCCGGTGCATGGAGCCTGCTTCTCCCTCTGCCTGTGTCTCTGCCTCTCTCTCTGTCTCTCTGTGACTATCACAAATAAATAAAAAAAAAAATTAAAAAAAAAAAAAACAAAAAAAAACAAATTGACTATGGATCTCATCACATAATGCAAATACATCTGGATGTATTTTCTGCTGGTTAGTAGTGATGAATTTTCTAGTTATGATGGAGCTGACATTTGCTAAATGTACTCCCAGATGGTTATAGACTTGTTTTTCCAGTAATGGTGATGGGTATAAAGTATCCTGACTTCATGCGAACGTATACCAAAGAACAAACTTCTGGGCAAGAGTTTCAGCCTATGGCAATACAATAGAGTTTTTCCCTGTGTTATACTAACTATGGGTTTGAAATCATAAACCTGGCTCATTATCATGGTATTCTAAACAAGGGAGCTAACTAGTTAGCCCTAAGACAGGACCATTATAAAGTTCGTCTTTCTTAAGGTTTCCCACTTTTATTGCTCTTTCATTGTCTCCAAATTAATCTAATTCAAGATGGCTAAAGACTAATTTATTATGGAAACATCAATAGACTGGAATTTGCAGATTTTTCCCATGTTGTCTCTGCCACATTTGTATGTGCTCATTTCAAGACAAAAAATGGAAAGTATTAATTTTGAAGAAACTAGTAGTTCAGAATTGGCAAGAATGTTAAAGTCAGAAAATAATTTAATGGAAAGGCATCTGTGTTTCCATGCAGAAAGAACATAAGCATAGATATAGTACCAGGCTATCCTGTACAATATCTTCATGCAGTTTAGAAAAAGGTGCCCACTTCCTCTGGGAGATATAGCCTGAATCAGAGTAGCAGCTGACCTAGCAAGGAAAGAAAGGACTGTATTTCACTCCTATCTATCCCTTTTGCCAGGCACCTTTGTGCAAGGCATTACTCCATTCTGTGGAAAGTGGCCCTAGACTGAAGAACATAAGGTCTGTCATTAGTTAATGGTTTTCAGGCAGATAAGATAAATAAGGAGCTTTTAGAAATGTAAATAGGTAGCTATTTCAGTTTAAAAGTTTAACCTACGCGGTTTAAAAACATGTAAATATTGTTGGTATCTATCTTCGTGACAAAATTGTCTTAATTCTCTTAGAAGAAAACAGTTTCTTTTGTTCCTGCTGATATGAAACAACTTTTTTCTCTAAAAATGTGCTTATGCTTGAGTTGTATAAACTGTGATATGCTACATATACCACACATTTCATTCTTAGTTTAATTACCCTAGACACTAATTACCAAAGAAAAAAGAGGCTATGGTGATATAACACTGCATTATAGATTCAGAACCACACTATTCATCATGAACCTACTAAAAGCTTTTTAATTGCTATGATAATAATCCTGGAAGGAATACAAATGTTGCCTATAAATCACTGCTATTTAAAGTAGTTTAATACAGTAAATCAATCATTATTATTGTGGTGTCTGCTTAATCAATGGGTTAATGAAATGGCTATGTAATAACAATACATTTTTAAACTACTTTAAATATATGATTCAATCTATATAAATAAGATCCTACATTTTGGGGATAAAATGACCTTAATCTCCATTTCAAGAAACTTCTTATTATTTTTTAAGACTTATTTATTTATTGGAGAGAGAACATGCACAGGGGAGAGGCAGAGGTAGATGAAGAGGGAGGGAGAAACTTGAGCAGACTCCATGCTGAGTGCAGAGCCCTTTGTAGGGCTTAATCCTGGACTCTGAGATCATGACCTGAGCCAAAACCAAGAATCTTAACTGACTACACCACCTAGGTACCCCAAAACTTAATTTTTATATAAAAGAATGAAATACAAAAGGTAAGAAGATTCCTGTCCTTAAAAATTACTGTTTTCACACAGAAGCTTTATGAGAAGCAAGTAGTTAAATTCTTAGGGTGCTAGAGCACTGCTAAATAGACCACTGTATTTAAATATATGTAAAAGGACCCAGAGGGAAGAATACTTTGAGGAGGACTCTAGAAAAGGGAAAGGGGTCAGAGAAAGAAGAGATTAAATAATATTGTTCAATTATTTAGTTCTGATGATGAAGGAGAATAAATATGAGATTAGGGTATAAAAACAGACACAGAGGGGTCACATTCTTTTATTCCATCCTACAAGTTCCTCTTTGTGCCAAGGGAGGCATATGGAAGCCAAGAACAAAAATGTCCCTGCAGAACTGTAACTGCACCAGATGGAGCAAGGGGTTGTTTCAACTGGCTGCATAAGGAACTGATTAAAAACATATGGGGGCAGCAGAGAGCTACTTGCAAAGCCCAGGTGAGTGTGTGATTATCTTATAAAGTCAACAGAGGGTATCTGGGCTTTGCTGCGGGCGGGGGGGGGGGGGGGGGGGGGGGGGGGGGCGGGGAATGGGGGGGTAAGCAGAATAAAAGTCAGAAAAGGTGGAGCCACAACAGGTGGCATAGTTCAAAAAAAGAGTTAAATCGAATCATTCACTTAATAAATACTTGGGCACATTTACTTTGGGCAATGCATTGTGCTCAGTATTGGAGATATAATCACATCCTCAGAGATTACAGTCTAGAAGGATATGAACAAATAATTGAAAGGTATTGACATGATAAGCCTTAGGAGGGAGGAGATACAGGGGGCTAAGAACTTCATCTAAAAATACACGTGACTTGAATATAAGCCAAGGAAAAGGCTTCATAGAGTATGTGACCCAAAAATCTCACAGTGAGTACTTGAGTCAGAGAGAGAGGGTAGCTAGGATAAGAGTGTTCTTGGCCAAGGAAAAACTGTAGGCAAAAGCCAAACAGATGTAGATGCATGGGCTGGAAAACATGAGGCTAGAGTGATAAATAATAGGCAACTCAGGAAAAGCCTTATAAATCAGGTGGTAAGTTTCCATTTTCTCATGGAATAGTAAGAAGCCTTGGAATTTTTAAGCAGCAGGACAGTAACATGATCAAGTCTGTATGGTGGAAGATCATTCATTTACTGTGTTAAAAACCTACAGATTTTGAATCAACAGGTATGTTGGTGTAGTCCAGGACATGTGATTTAAAATCTCTGCAAATCCACAGCTAAAATCATACTCAATGGGGAAAAACTGAGAGCTTTACCCAAAAGATCAGAACAAAACAAGATGTCCACTCTCACTACTTTTATTCAACATAGTACTGGAAGTCCTAGCCATAGCAATTGGACAAGAAAAAAAAAAGGGCATTCAAATTGGTAAAGAAGAAGTACAACTTTCACTATTTGTAGATGACATGATGCTATAAACAGAAAACCGTAAGACTCCAACAAAAAAACTACTAGATAGGATAGATAAATTGAATTCAGGACACAAAATCAATATTCATAAATCTGTTCCATTTCTATATACTAATAATGAGTGGCAGAAAGAGAAATTGAGAAAACAATCCCATTTGTAATTGCACCAAAAATAATAAAAGATCTAGGAATAAACTCAACCAAGGAAATGAAAGACCTGTACCCTGAAAACTATAAAACATTGATGAAGAAATTGAAGATGACCCAAGCAAATGGGAAGATATTCCATGCTCATGGACTGGTAGAACAGATGTTGTTAAAATGTCCATACTACTCAAAGAAATCTGCAGATTTAAATGCAGTCCTTATTAAAATACCAACAGCATTTTTCACAAAACTAGAACAAGTAATTCTAAAATTTGTATGGAACCACAAAAGACTCAGAATAGCCAAAGCAATCTTGAAAAAGAAGAACAAAACTGGAGGGATCATAATCCCAAACTTCAATATAGACTACAAACATGTAGTAATTGAAAAAGTACGGTACGGCACAAATTGGACACATAGATCAATGGAACAGAGTAGAGAACCCAGAAATAAATCCATACTTATATGATCAATTAGTCTACAATAAAGAAGGCAAGAATAGGCAATAGGAACAAGAGAATCTCTTCAACAAACAGTGGTGGGAAAACTGGACAGCTATATGTAAAAAAATAAGACTGGGTCACTTTCTTATACACAAAAATAAACTCACAATGGATTAAAGACATAATACATGAGACCTGAGACCATAAAAATTCTAGAAAAGAACACAGGCAGTAATTTCTCTGACATTGGTCCTAATAACATCTTTCTAGATAGGTCTTCTAAGGCAAGGGAAACAAAAGCAAAAAGAAACTATTGGGACTACATCAAAATGAAAAGCTTCTGCCCATTGAAGGAAACAATTAACAAAACTAAAAGGCAACCTACTGAATGGGAGAAAATATTTGCAAATGATATATCCAACAAAAGTCTGGTATCCAAGATAGTCAAAAAACTGATACACCTCAACAACCAAAAACAAATAATCCAATTAAGAAATAGGCAGAAGACATGAATAGACATTTCTCCAAAGAAGACATCCAGATGGCCAATAGACACATAAAAAGATGCTCCACATCATTCACCATCAGGAAAGTGTAAATCAAAACTACAGTGAGGGGGCACCTGGGTGGCTCAGTGGTTGAGCTTCTGCCTTTGGCTCAGGGTGTGATCCAGGGTCCTGGCATCGAGTCCCGCATCAGGCTCCCCTGGGAATCATATATTATCATATATTATCATAATATCATATATTTAAAATAGTTTAAAAATGTATTGTTATTACATAGCCATTTCATTAACCCATTGATTAAGCAGACACCACAATAATAATGATTGATTTACTTTAAATAGCAGTGATTTATAGGCAACATTTGTATTCCTTCCAGGATTATTATCATAGCAATTAAAAAGCTTTTAGTAGGTTCATGATGTCTTCCTCTGCCTATGTCTCTGCCTCTCTCTCTGTGTCTCTCATGAATAGGTAGATAAAATCTTTAAAAAAATATATGGTCCTGGATGACCAACGCATGCCCATTCTGTTATTGCTTTCCTATTCTGGCATTCCATTCAATGTTCTGTATCTATTTAAATAAGGTAACTTATTAGTTTACTTGTCTTTCTTTCTTAGTCTGTGAGCTGCTTTGAGGACAAAGATGTGTCTACGGTGTCTACTAAAAGAATGTCTGTTTATGTGATAAGAACTCAGTAAATATTTGTTTAAATAAGAAAAGTCCAATTAAATGATGTGAAGTCAGAGAGGCATAAACTGGCACTGAAAATCTCAGAACAACCTTAACTACTTAGCCTTGTTTAAAAGATCTAAACAATTATATTTTGTGAACTTCTACCCTTTGATCTGACATTTGTGTCTACAATTTTGGAGTCACTTTGTTCTTCTTAAGTTTATCGCAAAAAGAAAATATGTAAACGGAATAAGGAAAACCAGTACATTCTACCAGAATGTTGCAACAGGAAATGGACTATCTTTAAATCTCATACAAATTGAATTACACTATTTACTCTTGTTAGGTAAATACAAATACCATAAATATATTGGAAGGAAAAAAGCTACATAATTTATGATGATATTAGCTATTCCTACAGAAATTAAAACCATCTTTTCTCCTGAGTTTTAGAATTTAAAGTTAACATGATTAGTAACACAACAACAAGGAGAAGACTCAAACATGGCGAGTTTAAAGGGCCATTGGGCTAAAAATATGTCTTTTGGTTTCTTTGGAGGAATTCCTTTACATAAATATATGGTCAATAGTGCCTTAAAGTCTCTATATCCATGTTTATTAAGGATCACTGCTTTCTAGCATGTCAGGCTGAATATCACCCAAAAGAAATATTTCATTAAAATGTTAAAAGCAGATGCTATTTTCATGTTAATATTTGCTGTTATTATCAACATAATAGCTTGAATTCTTAAAAATAAAATCTTTCAAAATCCCAATGATATTTTTTTGCAGAAATAGAAAAATACATCCTAAAATGCAGAGGGATTTCAAAGGACTCCAAAGAGCCAAAACAACCTTGAAAAAGAACAAAGTTGGAGGTTCCAGATTTTCTGTTTTCAAAACTTACTAGAGAGCTACAGTAATCAAAACAGTGTGATACTGACATAAATACAGACATATAAACCAGTGGAAGAGAACAGAAACACACAAAAAAATCCCCACATATATTGTCAAATGATCTTCAATAAGAATGCCAATACCACTCAATGGGGGAAAGGACAGTTTTTTCAAAAACTGATGTTGGAGAAACTGAATATTCATATGTAAAAGAATGAGGTTGGACCATTATCTTACACCATATGCAAAGATCAATTCAAAATGATCAGAGACCTAAATGGAGAAGCTAAAAGTTTTAAAAGAAATTATAGGGGGAAGCTCCACGATACTGGATTTGACAATGATTTCTTACATGTGACACACCAAAAGCATGGCAACAGCAGAAAAAATAAATCAGTTGAACTACATCAAAATTTAAAACTTCAGTCTCAAAGAACACAATCAACAGCATGAAAAGCAACTCACAGAATAGGAGAAAGTATTTGCAAATAATATATCTGATTATCTATTAAGAGATTAATATCCAGAATATACAAAGAATGCCTACAATGCAACAACAAAAAAATAAAAATTAAAAATTGGACAAAAGGGATGCCTGAGTGGCTCAGCAGTTGAGCTGCCTTCAGCTCAGGGTGTGATCCTGGCTTCCAGCCAGCGGGAACCTGCTTCTCCCTCTGACTATGTCTCTGCCTCTCTCTGTGTGTCTCTCATGAATAAATAAATAAAATCTTAAAAAAAAATTGTACAAAAGACTTAAATGGATATCTCTCTAGTATATGTGCTGCCGAAGCGAGCACTGGATATCTCTCTAATGAAGATATACAAATGGCTACCAAGCACTTGAAAATATGCTCCATGTTACTAGTCATTAGGAAAATGCAAATCAAAACCACAGCCAGACACCACTTCATACCCATTAGTATAGCTATCATCTAAAACACAGGAAATAACAAATACTGACATTGATGTGGAAAAATTTAAACTATTGTGCACTGCTTATGAAAATGTAAAATATTTTACCCACTATAGAAAACACTGTGGTGTTTCCTCAAAAAATTAAAAGTAGATTACCATATGACCCAGCAATTCCATTTCTGGGTACATATTCAAAAGAATTGAAAGCAGGGACACTCATGTTCATAGCAGCATTATTGGCAATAGCCAAGAGGTAAACAACCCAAGTATCCACTGACAGGTGACTGGGTAAGCAAAATGTGGTATTATTCAACCTTTAAAATGAAGGAAATTCTGACACATGCTGCAACATGGATGAAACTTGAAGACATTATGCAAAGTGAAATAAGCCAGTCACAAAAGGACAAATATTATATGATTCCATTTATATGAGGTATTAGAATAGTCAAATTCATAGAGACAGAAGGTAGAATGCTGCTTGTCAGAGTTAGAGGGAAAGAGAGTTATTGTTTAAGGAGTATAGAGTTTCTGTACTGGAGATGGATAGTGATGGTATATAACAAGGTGAATACATTTAATACCAATGAATTGTACACTTAAAAATGGCTAAAATGGTCAATTTCACATTATACATATTTTACCAGAAGTTTAAAAAACTAAAAGTACCTTGTTTCCCCCTGAAATAATTGGAATAAGAAAAGAAAAATCATTCCTAATTCTATATTTAGAGAATACCACTTTAGAGAAAAAAGTAAAATTCCATGTAATAAATTATAAAAGTTCAGTCATATTTTCCTTATGATTAGTTAACTGTATGTCAGAGTCATCCATGGATTGAAACACATTTTCACTACTTATGTGGTTTTCTTCTTTTTTCTTTTTACACACATTGAGATATTAATAGTACCCCAGCTGCTATGTCCCGGATTAGAAATTAGATAAGGTCACAGGTTCCCCCATGCAGTGCTGTGATGCTACAGCTAATAATTTCTTAAATTCCAAAAGACTACAAGCTTTTTGTTCTGTGCTAATAAAGACCTTGGGCAGAGCCTTTAAACTCCCTACCCCTATATATAATCAAGTCCAGCAGATAGGGTCCAGCTTTCTGTGAACAAGTTGAAAATCTGAATTCCTTAAAATATGGGAGAAGCCATTGCTAAGGCACAACATGATTATTTTCTCACTGTGGTTGTTTATCTAGCTCCATAAATTTAATCCCCTCAACAAAAACCAGCTAGATGAGACCTAGGACAGATAAAGCATCTATACTAGATGTGGTACCAGACATCTCTGAATAGACATCTTTGGTACAATTCTGCCTATAAGGTTAAATTTTGTTCACCTCCTTACTTTTTTCTATGATGGTCTCTAGAAGTTATTTTTCAAGCTTGAGCAAAATGTTGTAATCCTGTCTGGAGGATTGACTGGCAGGGTGGCCTTGCCATAGGGCAATTTGCATGAGGAATTAAGGCTCTTCCTGGGAAAGAACTCATCCCAAGGGAGGAAGGGCACCATATTGGTTGAAGGACAATGGAGCAGGGTCAGAGGGGAAGGGTGAGTCTGAGTGCAGCATAGTGTCTGTCACTCAGACTCCCCTCTAGCCTACCCCCTTGATCCATGTCTGAGTCTCAGGGTGAGGGATTGCTGTAAAAGACCTAAATAAAACTAAGAGGAATTGGTAAATTAGAATTCAAGATACCATGCTTCAGTAGTAAGGATGAAGGAAGGAGCCACCCTCTCTATATTTTGCATCATGCTTTCAGTGTAGACATCAGTCTGAGCAGTCTCCAAGTAGACATCAGCTGACATAAACAGAAGAGAAAGCCTTTGGGGCATATGCAGCAGTGCTGGCTGTGCTTTCAGCAGGCACTTGCAGGGGGAGCTATCATTAGCACAGTGGGCCAGAGTCGGAACAAGGGCAAAAAGGCAAATGCCAAATGGTAGCCCAGAGGAGTATGCAGAACCTGTGTGGGTCATCCTCTGAGGACTTCTAGCATATTATGGGAGGAACTTAAGGGGATCTGGCATCTGCACAGAGCAGGTAGGGGCAGAGGTAGGAGAGGGAGAAGATAGCTTAGTTTCTTTGATCTTATTTTTATCCTGTGTCTGGTGAGGGCTGGGAAATATAAGTAAGACTTTTTTCAAAAGAGAAAATATTTCAACCAAACAAGATAAGACTACATCATCTGATAGAATTTATATGGGGGTTTATTTAATCACATAACATAAAGTTCCTTCAGATTTGGTATGGTTTTTTATATATTTATTTCAGCCTCTGACTTCAGTGAATTCTATGTCTATAAAACACACATGACCAACTTAGAACTAGAGTTTAGTTTTTTGAAGAAAAATACAAGTAAATGTCAGCCATTATGAACCTACAGGGAACATTACACTGCACTGGATATTTACTTTTATAAGTAATCAAGAGTTAGTACTTTAAACACTAGAGTTGTTTTATTTTAAGGGTTTGGGAATAGGAGCATCCTCAAGTGAATTATAAAGCCCCTCTGCTCTTAAAAAGAATATAAGGAACATAGTCAATGTCTTTTCAAGAACTCAGGTGGTCATTCTAAATATCAGTTATTCTGGTGCACTGAAAATGTATATTGTTACATGGTTCTTTCATTCTTTCACTTGCTTTTCATCGTTCTCTTTAAATGAGTTCTTGATGTAAACTTAGCCCTAGTGTAATGCTTATTTTTACTGCAACTCAAGAGAAGTGATGTAGTAGAAAGAGCATGCACTTGGGAATCTTGAGTTAGAAATATGCATTATCACTACTACCAGTGTGACTTGAAACAAGTGAGTTAGATTCTCTGAGCTCAGTTTCCTCTTCTATAAAATGGGCATAGCAGTAGCTATGTCACAGATCCTATATGAGCTAATGTAGGAAGGTGCTTGGCAAATGTTAATTATCCTACCCTTCGGGAGCCAAACAGACAAATTGTGGCTCTGCAGTTTACTACAGCCATGTGACCCTTGGCCAGTTAGTTCTGAACTTCAGTTTCCCTGTCTGTATGAGAATGAAATATATGTGAAGTGCCTAACGTAGTGCCTGGAGTGCTATAGGTGCCCAACAAAAGGCAATTTCCTCTTTTCTTTTTCTCATAAAGGTAAATGGCTGATGTGGAACAGCTGCATCTACTGAGTAGCATAACCAAAATCCTTCCCACAAACTGAGTCAGCAAGTCAAAGACTAAGGCAGGGGTTGCCTGGGTGGCTCAGGTGGTTAATTGTCCATCTTCGGCTCAGGTCATGATCCAGGGGTCCTGGGATCGAGTCCTGCATGGGGTTCCCTGCTTAGTGAGGAGCCTGCTTCTCCCTCTCACTCTGCCCTCCTCCTGCTTGTGTGCCTTCACTCTCTTTCTCTCTCTCAAATAAATAAATCTAAAAAAAAAAAAAAAAAAGACTAAGGCAGTTTTCCTCATCTCCATTCCTCTCAATATCCTGTGACTGCACATTCATAACAATATCTGTTATTCCTAAGCCACAAACCTAACAGGCAACTGGCCACCCCATGTTGGCTGGTCCCATGCTTCTGAGCCTTCTGCTTTATTTGTTGATGTAATTTGAAGGAGCAACTTTCTCTCTAATTCAAGAATTTGGACTGCACTGTTTACTCTAGAGTCTGCAGTTCCTTCATCACCATGTCAAAAGATCATATTGCAGCAGAAATGACTTACCATTTTTTAAAACTTTTCTGAGTATTCTATTTAAAACCTGGCATCAGTAAGAATGTTAAATAACACATCTTGTACTAGCACTCATGTAAAAAGCAGGCATTGCCTATAAATGAAGGTGCAACCAAAGTCAAGCCCTCTGATTTTGGAAAATAAAACAAAAATAAGTACCAAAAAAATAGAAATGATAATTTTTAAAAATGGCACCTTTGATGTTTAATAAAGTTCCTGTAAGAGTTCCTACTTGGAATATTCTTTTTTTGAAGAAAGGAGATCCTGAGAAAGCTACAAAACTTCTATAATAGGTATGATTTGCCAAATGCTTTTTATGGGCAATATTTGGCCTTCTAGTGCTATGTCTCAGTTTGAAATGCCAAATCTACTTGTTCAAAGACAATATGTAGTCCATCACATTTGCTCATACAATTGCTTTGCTTTTTCACTGTATTGGATCACAGATGGAACACATTCAAGAAATTTTTAAACAAGAATATTTCATGTGAAGGGCACCTGGGTGGCTCAGTCAGTTGAGCATCTGTCTTTGGCTCAGTCATGATCTCAGGGTCCTGGGACTGAGTCCCACATTAGGCTCCCTGCTCAGCAGTGAGTCTGCTTCTCTCTCTCTCTCTCTCTCTCTGCCCCTCCCCCCTGCTTGTGCTCCCTCTCTCTCTCTGAAACAAATAAATAAAATATTTTTAAATAATAGAACATCTCATGTGTATTATTATTTATTTACATGCTAGCATTCAGGAACTATGTGATACTCTGAAATTTGAGAATGGGCATAACATTTGTAGAACTGACATTTCTGATGTCTGATACTTCCCTAATTATTATACTCACCACTTGGTAATTTCAATGGCTCATTTTTTCCCTCCTCACAAGACTGAGAACTCATGGAGGGCAGAAACCTCTTGGTTTCTTTTGTGTCCCTAGTCCCTAGAACAGTGACTGACACAAGTGTTTGCTCAATAAATGTTTGCTAAATATATGAATGAAGTGTGTGTGTGTGTGTATGCGTGTATGAACTCTATCTGTCCAACAGCAACTTCCTGTGTTTCTCCTTTTCTAAGCATGTACATTTTCTCCTTTGTGAACAGAATAGCATTTTAAAAATCGACCTTTTATCTCTCACTACAGAGAGTTTAGATTCCAAAAGCTACTGGTTTATTACTCTCATTTTGTTCATGAAATCCCTCTAAAATCTCTCCATGATTCGAGTTCCTTCTTGTATACAAGGAACAAAAAATAAGCTACAGGTGATGCTCAATATCAGCAGTAGTTATTTTCTGGAAGTTACCACAAACACTGCATTAGAATACTGAATCATTGCTCTTAGGGGAAATACAGTTAGGCTCCTACAAGCCCCTCATCACAACATTTTCATCAACCAAGTAATATATGACCTTTTTTGTGCATTTTTAAATTTAAAGATGAATGAATATATATACATGGGTAGTTATCTGACTTCTGTATGAGGTAAAGACTTTCTCTGAAATGACAAGGAAAAGCATAAGAGATTCTATGCATAAAAAAATAGCCAATTAAATGGCTAAAAAAAAAAGGAAATATTTCTAACAACAATGACAGATACAGGGTAATTATCCTCAGTTATAAAGTGTTCACATATGTCAGTGAGTAAAATCCCAACTAAGGCTTTTTGTTAGGACAGATTGAGCATAAATATGCTCATTACAATGTTATTTAAAACTGTAAAACTATTGGAAACAACCTAGATATGCAATAAGGAAGTATTTGAGTAGAATATAATACTTCCATATGATAAAAAACATTTTATAAACTTTGAAAATTCTATTTCAAGGGGTGTTGAATGATGTGGGAAATGCTTATAACAAATATGTATTGAAATTTGTATATACACTGTGCTTGTAATTATGTAAAAAATACATGTGAAGAAAAACACTCACCTAAATATTCACAATTGTTCTTTCAAGCTGGCAGAATTATGGGTGATTGATATTTTTCTTTGTAACTTTTCCATATTTCTAAATAAGTGTTTATCAAAAATTTTTAACTTATTTTCCTAGTGAGACCTTTTAGAGTATTTTTTCTAATTGCCATACTTATGAAGTTTCAATATCACAGATAGATCATACATCTGTTTATGCACTGTGGTCTTTTTGAGGATCACAAACCATTATAACATCTAAAATTTATTTTCCTCCCATAAGAATCAGTTTTTCCTTGGGAATAATAGCACTCTTATTGAGAGTGCATGTCCTAAGTGATCTATATTGAACTGGTTTTGCTTTGATTATCAGACAAAATGAAAATTAAAGAAAGTTCTGGAAGAGGTAATTTCAACTCAGAGGAATAAATTTATAGTAGAATTTCTGGTCCTCTGGTATTTGAAATTTTGAAACAATGATCTTTCTCTATCATGCCTAATATTTTTGTGAAAGTAAACATCTATTCCAGCTAATACATTTGGCTTTATGTGCATAATATGAAACTAACATATTTTACAGCGAAAAACAGAGTTGAATACAGTAAATACCAATACTTACATTGCGCCCTGGTATGAACAAAATTCTTTTCAGGTATGTTACTTCTCTTATTTCTGTTCTACAGATGATTAAGATAAGGGTAAAAAAATTAAATGGCTTGCCCATTTAATAAGATAAGAAAGGTAAGATAAAGATAGGATAAGAAACAGAGTTATCCGACTCCAAGATATTTATTCTCTCCATTACAAGTTGCATCTGAAAATACAATATAGGCACAAAGCAAGGGAAGACCCTGGAATTAAACTCTGGGTAATCTCTCCTATACTAACATTCATCTACAAACGGTGCCGCCACCATCTGGTCTCATTTCCCCACTACATAACTTGATTGGCTTGCCATGATCTTGCTAACATTTTTTGAGCATTATCATCTTTTTCGTAACTTCCCTAAAAATGCCACACTTCTAACTTCAGGCCAGAGCACGTGAGGCAGTGAACCCAATCGTATAAACTTACTTCTCTAACTCTCCAAGACCCCTTGCCAAGCCACTGCTGCTGGGAGACAGCCCTAGAGCATGACTTCTTGCAATGCACTTTGAAGTAGATAAAATATGCACTCATGGACATCTGTCTGTTATTTCCTGCACTCACAGCTTTGTTCTTTATTGCCAGAGAATTCTATGGATGATGTCACTTTTCTCTGAAGAGAGCAGGCCATCAGAGCTTTTCACTGACATAATTAATTATCTGTAGCTTGATTCTGGGCCAGAAAATTCTCAAGGCACAGCCCCTCAAAGAATTAACTTTACTGTGCTTGCTATTCTTAAACTTTTAAAGAGACAGGGTACCATATCTTTTTTTTCTTTTCTCAGACACTGATAATGGTATTTTTGTTCAGTGATATCAAGTAACAGAAAGTGAACTGGGGCACTATTCTATGATTTCACAGGGAAGACCTTCGGTTCAATGGGCAGCAAAATCTAAAGGTCGCTACAGATCAAGTATACAAAGCAAAGCTTTTAGGGCTTAGTCTTAAATGCCACAGGAATGCATCTCAATTACTGAATAGACTCTTTGGGGGATCTTGTGAATCTGCAGCCAGAAAAATGAGATCTCAACCAAAGCTAGCCACGTTGAATTATCCACAAGGTGAAAAGATTGTTTACCACCCACCACAGCCTAAAACATCACTTTATGTAAGCTTTACAAGATATGAGAAATTACCAGAATGGTGACCATATATTTTGAGAGTTTCATCTATATCTTTATATAGATCTAGAGTGAATTAGAAAGTTCATCAGAAAATAACACCTTCCACTCTGCTGGGTTTCAAGATTATGTAAATTTAGCCATTACTTACCTCTTAAAAACTGGGGCTTGATGGGGAATAATCAACACTGTAGATGTCATAGAGCAGTGGAGGGGCTCTATTGGAATCAGTGCACTTGAGTTCTGGCCCTGATTTTCAGGCAAGTGATAAGGTAAGATCCAAGAAATGTTTCAACTTTCTCAACTCTTGGTTGAAATAGAAATATCCTAAGACCATACCTTTGAATGTGCATATTAATATTGCCCCCCACAAAGGAATTGTTATTTATGGTCTATTCTGCCTTGATTCTGCATAAACTGCATAAATTGTATTCTCTCTAGATTAATTTAGCTTGGCAAATTATTTCTTTGGACCTACTATTGAATTTGCCAAAGATTTAAAATTATAATAGTTGGACAGCCCAGGTGGCTCAGTGGTTTAGCGCTGACTTAGCCCAGAGTGTGATCCTGGGGACCCGGGATTGAGTCCCGTGTCGGGTTCCCTGCATGGAGCCTGTTTCTCCCTCTGCCTGTGTCTGTGCCTCTCTCTCTCTCTCTCTCTCATGAATAAATAAATAAAATCTTTGGAAAAAAATAAAATTATAATAGTTGATCATAAAAAATCAACATTACAGAATCAACATTAAAGAAAAAGTGAAGGTATATGACACATCCTCCCAAATTTCACTTCCCAGACCTAATTTTATTAATAATTTGAAATGGATCTTCTCAGAATTGTTTTTCTCTGTAGGTATATAAATACAGATGTCAAAACACACACATTCTCTGTCTCTATCTCTCTCTCCATCTCTCTTTCTCCCTAACATTACTGAGCATTTACTATATGCCAGGAAATGTACAAAGTGCTCTGCAAATATTATCTCATTTTAACCTCACAATAACCTTGTCAGATAGCTACTACTTTTTAAAAGAGATTTATTTATTTTAGAGAGAGAGAGATCTCACAAGTGGGAGAGGGGCAGAGGGAGAAGATCTCCAACAGACTCTCCACTGAACACAGAGACCCACAACCCATGAGATTATGACTTGAGCCAAAACCAAGAATCAGGGGATTAACCAACTGAGTCACCTAGGTGCCCCAGGTACTATTACTATTATCATTTTGTAGATGAGGTATCTGAGGCAGGTACAAAGAAGTTTGGTGACTTGCCCAAAGTCACACAACTAAGTGGTGGCATCAGAACACAAATGCAGGCAGTCTAACTCCAGGGCTGGTAATCTTGGGGCACCTGGGTGACTCAGTGGTTGAGCATCCACCTTTGGCTCAAGTCGTGATCCTGTGGTCCTGGGTTCGAGTCCTACAGCAGGCTCCCCTGCAGTGAGCCTACCTCTCCCTCCGTCTATGTCTCTGTCTCTCTCTGTGTCTTTCATGAATAAATAAATAAAATCTTTTTTTAAAAAAAGAGCTGGTAATCTTAATATACTTTATGAATTCTCCATATATATACATATCAGTATGGAATCTCTCAAATATATACCTTTTATTTTTTATTCAAATATAATAGAGAGCTCAAGAAGGACGAAATTCTACTGATGCCAATAAAACTCATTTCATCAGAACTAATAGATATGTCTTGCATATTTACCTTTCAAATCAATATATTCTTTGAGTCTCTCTCTTTTCACATATGCGTCTCTCAGTTGGATTTTTTCCAGTTTGCTCATTTCTTCTTACTTGAATCTATAATCCAAAGTTTAGATCAAATTCCAATATCAGGGAGACCTTGGTGGCTCAGCAGTTAAATGTCTGTCTTCAGCTCAGGGCCATGATCCCAGTCTGGGGATTGAGTCCCACATCCAGCTCCCTGTGACAAGCCTGATTCTTCCTCTGTCTATATCTCTATCTCTCTCTCTGTCTGTGTCTCTCATGAATAAAGAAATAAAATCTTTTTTTTTAAAAATTCTAATACCAAGTGAAAAAATTCCAAGTGAAAGATTATTGTGTTAGACTAGAAGTCTACTACGTTGAATTTGTTTGAAATTAAGATCTCTACTGTAGAAATTAAATAAAATCTTTACCAAATATCCCTTTGCTTTGTCTTCCTCTCTTCTTTAGCTGAAAGTTGAAGAGCCTGCCTACCACTTCTCTTTCCACTGGCACCAGCACACACCTTAGATGGAGCAGTTAGTTACCTCCCTCCTTCTTCCTTTTCTTTTTCCCTCTATTTACTAAATTATTCATGTGTAAAGTTGCTATTCTGCTAGTTGTTTTGAAGGGTCCCACATGAATAGGACATAATCCCACACTTATATTGACTTTATACTAAACTAGAAATGAGATTTGAGGTGATTCCTGTAACTAATTGTTTATCCAGAGAACCTTTTGGAAGGAACGGTGGGAGGAAAGTTCTAGAGCATGGGGTAGCATAGGGAAGTCATAAGGAATGAATAATTTTAATTCTAGATTTTTGACCAACCTAAATGACTCCAAGCCATAGCAGGACTTTTGATTCATAGAATCATAGGAATTTAGAGTGGGAAAGAACTTTAAACCCATGATTTACAGCTAAGGAAACAGATTCAGAGAAGCCATTATTTTCCCCAAGGGGTACAACTAATTGGTTGTTGATTATATATTAGAACTGATTCTCAGACCAGGGATCCCTCCATCACACTAAATCATAGTGAATACATTGCAACAACCTCATGTAGGAATTAATCCATATGCTAATTAATTTTAGAAATGTGAAATAAGCCATTTTTTTTGAGAGGTCATCTTTTAAATTAGCATTTGAATGTCACTGAGCACACTTGAAGGAATCCTGGCATGCTATAAAATCAATGCCCTAAAAAAGAAACTGACATTTCACTGAAATTTGACTTTGTATTCAAATACATTATTTGCCCATTAGCAATAGGAATGTGGTTACTGAGCTCAAAATATTGATTCAATACTTTTCCTTAATTTTCAGGTCAGTGCACATGTAAAGTATTATTTAGAGCATACTTTCTTCCCATGTGCAATTCTCATAGTCAACCAATTTTCCTATAGTCTTCCTGAGGGAAAATGTTAGAAAAACTTCATTTTGTTATAAGCTTAAGCTTATCAACAACTACTACTAATAACTACTCATCATTCAAAGTTGAGAGGACTCCGGTTGAGTATGTTAGATATCATGGTCTTTTTACTTGCAGTCCCCCTCTTGGGATTTTCTTTTTCATTCCTAAGCCTAAGCCTGAGCTTTATCTGACAACCTGACATTGATTCTGATGTTTAAAAACCATGTCTTACTAGCTTGTATAATGTTCTCAGTATATTAGCTTTTTCACAATAAGTGACCAAAAACAACTGGCCAAGATTCATTTTAATAGCTGAGAACTTTCAGGGAAAGAATTTTCTTGATTATGAGAGAGTCAAAACGGTTCATGGTCCCCCTAGTTTATTTCAAACTCCTGCTGCTTTTTTGTAGTACCAAGTTGCCAAACCTTGTTGTTTCAGACAATTGACATGCATTGACCTCTACTGAGTTTTTGTGGTTAGGAACCTTATCTAAGTTGTCGTTATCATGCTTCATCATCCACAAACCAATGGTCAGATGAAAGCATGGCAGACATGACTAAACAGAAGAAGCAGGTGGATGAGATCAGACAACTCGTGCTGCCAGATTTCTCAATGCTGAACTCATTATTTCACATTCAGCAGTGGCCAGTTTTAAAAAATATTATGAGAATTCCCTAAATTTCCTTCCAATTTCTCCACAACCTTCAAGGCCAACAAGCAAGTAGTCTGATGCCTTCTTTCTGCAGCCATTCTTCACACATGCTTAATCCCAAGAGCTAATTTAGCAAGACACAATGGAGCTGCCATGATATGGGTTCACTCCAGCTGAAGTTCCAGTGGTCAGCTCACAGATGGTGTCATATTCATGGAGATCAGCTCTGAAGGCTTGCATCCCAAGGTGACTTAATCACAGCAAAATCATTTGAAGCATCTCTTCCTCACATGCCTGGCCTTGTTTTTTCTAGCCACAGCTTCTCAGGACTCACCAAAGCCATAAATAAAGAAAGCAATCATTTACATCTGCTAAAGTGGAGGCACTTGGAACTTTATGTACCACAAGTAAAATCCACTCCACTCAGGTTTCTGCTCTCACCACTCCACTGAAACCTCTTTTATCATGGCAAACTATGATTTCCCTGTTTGTTAAATGCAGTGGTCAGTTCTCATTCCTCACTTTCCTTGATCCATCAGTAGCATCAGATGCTTTTGATCTTTCTTCACCTTGAAACATTTTTTAGTTTGACTCCAAAACACCCACCTTTGCTAACTTCCCTCCTATCTCTCTAGCTGCTCATTCTCATTCTCCTTTGCTGATTCCTCCTCACTTTCCTGACCTCTGAGTGCTAGAATTCCCTGGGGCTCAGTCCTTGGACTTCTTATCTTTTCTAAATTTATTTTCTTCATGATTTCACCCTGTTTCATGGAATTAAATACCATCTACACAGATGACTCCCAAATTGATAACTCCAGTCCAGACCTTTCCCTGGACTCCAGACTCATATCCAAATCTCTATGGATATCTCTCTGTCCTTGAATGTCTAATAGCATCTCAAAAATAACGTGTAAAACTGCATTGCTGGTCTCCACCTGTCTATGCTGCTCCACCTGCAGTCTTCCCCATCTCAGTAAATGACAACCTCCGTTCTCCTTTGCTGGGCCAAAGAACCCTGGAGACAGCATTAGATAATCTCTGTCTCACATAACCCATACTCAACCTGCCATCAAATACTATCTATGTCCTCCTACAAAATTTGTACAGAATCTGAGCACTTTTCACCACTGTTAGCATGCTAGTCCAAGCCACCATCAGCTTTAGTTTGGATAAAGCTTGTTTGTTAGGTCCCTGTTTCTGGTGGTTCCCATCAACTCAGAAACAAAGAAGTAAATAAAGAACTGCTGACAAAAAAAAAAAAAAAATCACTGAATTTCCTCTATGTACTCAATTATCAATACAATAAAACTAAAACTGAAACTCTATTAGAGTTCATAGGAATGGAACTTTTAAAAAGACACAATGACGTTTTTAAATGTTAGTTATTCTGCAAATATTTGTTAAGTACCTAACATATAGAGATTCTAATTACCATGAACAATGAAAAAGAACCAAAAGAAGACAAATATCTTTAAAAGGAAAAAAAAAGAAAATCACAACCTGATCTTTAAATTCCTTTATTCATTTATTTTTTTTTTTAAGATTTTACTTATTTATTCATGAGAGACACACAGAGAGAGAGAGAGGCAGGAACACAAGCAGAGGGAGAAGCAGGCTCCAAGCAGGGAGCCTGACATGGGACTTGATCCCGGATCACCAGGATTATGCCCTGGGCCGAAGGCAGGCGCCAAACTGCTGAGCCACCCAGGGATCACCTTTAAATTCCTTTAAAGAGGGTTATACTATCTGTTGGCAAATTGAATTTAAATAAATAAATAAAGTCCTTTAAAGATCCTCTGATTATAAAGCCATCTCTTTCAAATAAGAATAGCTGGGGAAATTCAGAAACAGTACAATTAGAGAGGACAGGTCTTTCTACACATGAAAACATATTATAGTGCTCAAGTAATTAGAACAGTGTGGTATTAGCACATGAAATAGGTAGAGAAATCTACATACCAAACCATAACCCAGAAATAGATTTAAATATTATATTACAGAAAAAAGTGACTTTTCAAATCACAAGGGAAAAAGTGAAACATCAATTAATGGCTATTTACCTATTATTTCTCAGTTGTAAAATCATTTATCTTTATTCTACTTTGTGATGTTGCATCTGAAACTCTGCAAATTGCATTTCTTAGACTCCTGTGCTTGTTGCTTCCTATTGAGCTCTGCCAATTGGAGTCACTAGAGGGATATTAAAAGGTGGGAAGAGGAGAATGGGGAGGGCTTTTCTGTTTTGTCCTAGTTCTTTCAGAGCTGTTCCAGTTCCAGCTTCTTCAGACCTTCCAGAACCAGCCCATCAAGTATCTCCCTGGAGAGGTCCCTTCTCTGAACTCCTAAATTCTAGTCATTCTACCTCTTCCCTTTGTTTTCCCAACTCTAAAGGCAGGCAGTTATTGTCTCTGGTTACTAAAGCATTCTCTCTGTACTCTTTTCATTTTCTAGCATCTATATAACCAAATCCCTTTATTAACTCCTTTCCATTTGAAATATCTAGAGTGGTTTCTGTGTGCCTATCTGGACCCTAACTGCTACAATAGCCATCTACAAAAAAAGTAAAGTGACTTGCCTTAAATAGAGATGAATTCTAAATAGGTAAAATAATGGGAAAACTGGAAAGAAAAAAAGGACTTGGAGAAAATTAAAATAAAGTTTTCATAATCTATAAGTGGGAAGGCTCTCTTTTTAAATAATATTTAAATTCAATTAATTAACATATAATGCATGATTGATTTCAGAGGTAAAGGTCAGTGACTCATCAGTCTTCTATAACACCCAGTGCTCATTACATCACGCGCCCTCCTTAATGTCTATCACCCAGTTACCCCAGACCCCCACCGTCCCTCCAGCAACCCACAGTTTATTTCCCATGATTAAAAGTCTCTTATAGTCTGTCTCCCTCTCTGATTTTGTCTTGTTTTATTTTTTTCTTTCTTGGGAAGGGCTTTCTAAATTTGATCCAAATCAGAAGCCATAAAAGAAAAGATTTATGTCTGACTAATAATAGTGGTAAGAAATTTTGCATAGCAAGAAATGCCAAAAGCAAAGTCAAATTAAAAATAATGAGACAGAGGGATCCCTGGGTGGTGCAGCGGTTTGGCGCCTGCCTTTGGCCCAGGGCACAATCCTGGAGACCCAGGATCGAATCCCATGTCGGGTTCCGGTGCATGGAGCCTGCTTCTCCCTCTGCCTGTGTCTCTGCCTCTCTCTCTCTCTCTGTGACTATCATAAATAAATAAAAAAATTAAAAAAAAAAGAATATATAAAAATAATGAGACAGAAAAAAAAATTTAACTTATAGCTTATATCACAAAAAACTAATTTCTTTACTATATAGAGAGCTCTTATTAATTAATAAAAGACCAGAAATATAATAGCAAAAACAGGCAAAGGATAGAAACAGTCTAGTCACAGAAAAAGAAATAAAAATACCTCTAAAAACATTTGAAAAGGTACTCAACCTCAATCAGAAGAAAAATGTAATTTAAAAGTACAAGGAGCTACCCATTTCACCTACAGGATTGTTAAAGAAATTAAAACACCAGATTGGCAAAATGATGATATATTGTGTTGGCAAAAGTGTGAGAAAACAGACCTAGGCAATTTAACAAAATCTGCCACAAATGTATACATCCTTTGACTCAGCAGTTCCACTGCTGGGTAGTGTGAACAAGAAAAATACTCCTACGTATGTGATAAGATGTATGTATAATGTATCCATGCAGCATTGATTGTGAAAGCAAAAGACAGGATACAGTTTAAATACCAACAGGGGACTACACTAAGGTATACTCAACTACCATGCCCTTCATAGCCATTAAAAAGAATGTAAAATTTCTGCATGTTCCAATAGGGAAAGATTTCCAAGGCACATATGATGTCTGAAAAGGGCCAATTGCAGAACAGTGTATGTAATATGTTCTGTTTGTGTAAAAAACAAAAGAAAATATACATACTTACATACATTATGTCTTTTTTTTTTTTTAGTTCTTCAGCCACATATGTGAATCAATTATTCAAATTTTAGGGGCACCTGGGTGGCTTAGTCAGTTGGGCATCTGTCTTTGGCTCAGGTCATGATCTTGGGGTCCTGGGATCGAGTCCCATATTGGCCTCCCGGCTCAGAGGGCATCTGTTTCTCCCTCTGCCCTTCCCCCCTTGCTTGGGTGCTCGTTCTCTCTCTCTCTCTCTCTCTCTCTCGCTCTCCTTCAAATAAATAAATAAATAAATAAATAAATAAATAAATAAAGTCTTTAAAAAAGTTATTCAAATTTCTAAATAAAATATTTTTAACTAGACTTATAATGATCATTGTTTTACAATATATATAAATATTAAACCATGTTGTATATTGGAAATTAAATTATATCTCAACAAAAAAGGAAAGATAATAAAACTGTCGTTTTAAATCCCACACAAATATTTTCAACATAAACTGTTTTCAGTATATAAACTTTACCCTAAGAATTATTTTATGTTTGGCCTGATTTTTGGATTTACTAAATCAGAGCATGACTCCATCCATACTCTTGTCTTATAATTACATGATTCCTGAACGTGTAATTACAATAAGACTCTACCACCTTGGAAGAGATACAAGAATGACACTCTATCAAGATACAAAAATCTCTGAACACCTGGACAGAACGGAAGTCTTCTCCCATAAAGTCCTTGAAAAAAACATGTGAGCAAGTTATAACAAGTAATGGAACAAGCTTTTAAGCATTAGTCTAACAGTAGGTATTTGTATGGAGAATTGCTTTCCTTGCCTAAAGACCTTGATATGGAAACACTTGATGTTCACTTGATACGGAAACAACATTAAAAATAAAGTGGGACAAAAATCAATGAATAAAATCAATGCACTGCTCCCATCGGCCACCCCAGAACATTTGAAATATTAGTTTCTTTCCTTTCAAATCATTTGCATGATACATAATGAAAGAGAAAAATCCCCAGTAAGAAGAGGCTCTCAACACTATTTTCATACAGGAAATGGTCTCAGGACTGCAGACATGTCAGAATAGCAGGACCACAGATGGAGGGCATGCAGTGAAAGATAAGACTAGAGTGGTGAGTGACTGCCAGACCATAAAAGCCTCTCAGAGCAATAGGGTGCCTCTGAGTGTTTTAAGCAGAGGAAAGACTTGATTGATTTGCATTTTAAAAAGCAGACTCTGGCTGTGATATGGAGAATGATGGGTGACAAGACCACAGGAAGGGAACATCAATTAGGGGGCTATAGCAATAAACCACGTGAAAGGTCATAAGGATGCCTGAAGTGAGGCAAAGATGGTGAAGATCATGTCTTTCCAGTTATTTGAGGTCAGGGACCCTATGGCTTATTCTTTACCCTCACATTTCCTCTACTACCTAGCTGGCATTCTATAATCACCTATCATTGATTCCGTTGGCAGTTGAATCAACTATAATATGGTGGTAGATAATCAATAGGAATGACCAGATTGTTGCTCTAATGTTTGCTGCAGGTAGACAACAGTGTGATGTCTGTGAAGATCATTGCATGAGACAGTGAGACTCAGGGGGAAATGGGATCTTACAGCCACCTGCATCTTGTCTCACCAGTGAAGAATGGAAAAAGTCCTTCCCTCTATCCCTTCCCACTTAAGCAATTAGAGCCCTGAGAGAAAGAAAGGAAGTGCAATGTTCAGAGTTTCCTGCCTGCAACTCTTCAGTGACCCCAGAAGCGTCTCCCAGTCAGGATGTGTTTTTTTTGTTTTTTTTTCAGGAAAAATCTTTGTCCGGGTATTTTGCAGTCAGCATACCTGGCACTTCAAGTTGGCATGTTACACCACAATCACCTATAAACAAGTCATGTCAGATATTGCAAAGAAAACAAATGCTCAGTCCTCAAGCTCTGTATGCAACAGTGCACTCAAATGACTGTCCTTTGTAAATGCAAAGCCAGGAATTTAAAGAAAAAAAAGACATGCATTTTGATTTGATTATTTCAGAATGCAGTTCACCTTCCACATTGCTTCAAGGTTAAGAAAAAATATATATTAATTACAAAAAGTATATAAACAGTCAAATGCATGCACACACACATATATAAAGCATATATTATGTATAATATATATCACATATAACATCTATTTATTCACATAGAATTTTTTCTCACCAGTTCAAGACGGCAGGTACTATACTATGCTACCTCAGGGCAGATCCATTTAAGGTTCAAAAACAGTAATACCACTGGTCAAGGGACACTGACTTTCATTGGTACATACTGGTTTTGAGCCCATCAGACTATTTCTACATTTGCTTAGGAACATACAAACCCTTGTTTTATTGCTGGTTTTCCTCACAAATTAGCTATTCCCCACAGAGCCATGAATTTGCAAATGTGCTGTTATTATTACAACTTTAAAAAGGCAGGAGTAGAGCAGTCTGCTAAAATTTGTGCACATTGTTTCTGTTTCCTTTCAGACCCTGGATCAGGAAATGTTTAATGTGGGAGTAAGTATTGTTAGAGATTAATGGCTGCTGTTCGGAAAAGTCGATAAAAGTTCTTTCCTGCCAATACAAACGTATACATCATGGAAGCACAGGACAGTGCCCATGGATAGGATTACATGCTAGCTGAAAAGAGCAAGTGGCAAGGGGCTAGTTTCTTTCGATTATGCACTAATATGACAGGGAAATGATCTCAAAAATTTTCATCAACACCCTGCTTTCCCTTTTAAATACAGACAGTTTGGATAAAAGTATTTTTCTGTTGACAACTGTATGATGTGAGTCTCTTTGAGCCTGTCATGTGTTTCAAGGTTAGTCTGTGACTAGTTGACATAATGCTTATGAAGTCAGATTTCAAATCCCACCTGGGCCAATTTAACTTTGCAAAGAAAAATATTCCACACTGTGTCTGCCCTCTTAACCCCACCTGGCAAACCTGAGGATGCCACAGGTCACAAGAGGTTCAGAACAAACCCTTCTTTACCACTGTACATGGAAAGGTTTCCTGAGGATCGCTGGGGCTAAAACAAGGGAAGATCATGAAGAAAGTGCCAAAAGGGGGTGGGCATTCTTTACCCATGAAATCTTTGCCCAGTGACTTTTAGGAGTGTCCCTGGAATTGCTCAATAGAGGGAAGGGAATAAAAGAGAGGTAAAGGCTAGCCCAGGAATTTGTAAACAATGTCAGGTTGCTAGCAGTTATAAATAGGGCTTGTACAGAAACATCTCAGTAATTTGAACACCATTAATTTAAATTCATCCTGGTCTAGATACACAGTTCTGCATTTTACTCTTAAAAATACATAATAACTATAAAAAATGTTTTATATGGCTTAACAGTATAAATCAGAAAAATACACCTGGAGTACCTGAGTGGCTCAGTGGGTTGAGCGGCCAACTCTTGATTTTGGCTCAGGTCATAATCTTGCGGTCCTGGGGTCGAGCCCCAAGTCAGGCTCTGCTCTAAGCAGGGAGTCTGCTTGAGGATTCTCTGTCTGTCTCTTCCCCTCCCCCTGTTTGCATTCTCTCTCTCTCAAATACGTAATCTTGGGTGCCTGGGTGTCTCAGTCAGTTGGGCGTCTGCCTTCAGCTCAGGTCATGATCCCAGGGTCCTGGGATCCTGTCCCACATCAGGCTCTCTGCAGGGAGCCTGCTTCTCCCTCTGCCTATGTCTCTGCCTCTCTCTGTGCATCTCTCATGAATAAATAAATAAAATCTTAAAAAAAAAAGTAATCTAAAGAAAGAAAGGAAGGAAGGAAGGAAGAGAAAAAGAAAGAAAGAAAAATACACCTAACTTTAAAATTTTACTTTGCTTTTCACTGTTTTCAACCACCAATGAGCAATGGCATTGGCATTAGTTACAACTGGTCATTACAAGTGATTCTATGGTTCAGTTTGTTATAACCTTACCGAGAAGCATGGGGAAAAAAAGCAAGATGCAATGAGGAGATGAGGCAGTCTGCTAAAAAGAATCTAACCATCAATTTGTGATTTAGAGACCAAAAAAAAAAAAAAAAATCACAAGTTGTAAATGTCAAAACTTGTTTTGTATGGAAAAAGTTCTGTTGGCAAATAATAGATGCTTCTTCTCCTTATCTATGGGATAGGTGTCTCTTAAGTGTGAGTTTGTCTTCCATTTGAATTACAAAAGCTATAGCAGTCTATTATATTTCTGGCAGATGATAGGCGCTGGCTTTGGAGTCAGCAAGGCATAACACATCTTACTACGGCATCCTTGGGAGAGTTCACTCAAACCATCAAAGCTTCCATTTACTTATCTAACTTTTTAGGGCTGCTGTGATCATTAAATAAAATAAAGAAGATGAGGCTTTAGAGTAGGCAGCACAGAAGGATGCACAGTCAATATAGATGGGATTATTTTTCTTTGTCATGTCATTGCCACTTATTTGTTTGGGTTTTTTTTTTTCTACTTTGTACTACTGGAAAGTTTTATACATACACCAAAGTAGACAAACGAGTATAATGAACCACCTATCTCCTCACATATTTTGGGGGGTGAGGAGAGGCTGGAAACTTTAAAGGAAATTTCAGACATCTCCTCATTTCACCCAACAATAAAGAGATTATGATGACAGTGTCCTCAGGGTAGGGTACAATCTGATCCCTGGCTGAGAGAGATAGTTCTGCCACTAATATTGGCTTAACACATCCAATGAGAAAATACATAAATTGATGCATGGGGTAAAGTACCATGACGGGTAGAAAATGCAGCCAAAATTTTCACTGTCACCTGACGTTTCCTTTGAATATCCTTACTCTTAGTCACTGTGGTGAACACCATCTATTTTTAATGTGTAGTACTTTTAGAAAAAATTAAGATGGTAGTCCATTTTTTGCTTTATCAAAAAAAAATTCATATTAACCAATTGGAACTACAAAGTAATTTCCAAAAAGCACCTATCAAGTGCTTCATAGATAAAGTCTGTCCTCTAGGAATTTGTTGTATAAAATAACTCTCAACGAGTTTTTGGAGAAGTATTGTTAAAAGTAGTCAAACAGGGGCACCTGGATGGCTCAGTGGTTGAGTGTCTGCATTTGGCTCAGGTCGTGATCCCGGGGTCATGGGATCAAGTCCTGCATCATGCTCCTCACAGGGAGTCTGCTTCTCCCTTTGCCTATTTTTCTGCCTCTCTCTCTCTGTCTCTGTGTCTCTCATGAATTAATTAATAAAATATCTTTAAAAATAGTCAAACAATATAGAAGATGATGGAGATAAATTTACCTCTGTAAGAATATGAGTACCTGAGTAGGGCAGAGGGAGAGAAGGGAAGTAGGTAGGTAATCAGAAGATTTTTAAAAAGGGGTCATAAATATCCCATATCCAGATTCTCTGGGGGACAGAGGCCTTGCTAACAATAATTCCCTGTCTAAAGAGCTCCGGGAGCTTTGATCAGTCTCACTTCTTTTGTGTGGCAAGTTTCCAAGCCCCCTACAAGCTACTGATAAAGGCCATAAGAGAGCTAGTAGTGAGCAGAAGGAGGGAGACTGGTGATGGGTAGGGGAAAGGTAAAGATTGTGCAACTTAGTCAGGGAAGGGGGTAGGATCAAGTCAATAGTACTGGCCCTGATGAAAAAAGGATATTTTTCTCTCTTTGTGAGGGGGAAGAGGAGAAACAGAAGGAAAGGAATAGAAATTTTTGGCATAGAGAGAGGTTGAGAAGACCTTAATCTCCTAAGTAAAATAGAAGATCAAAGTATCTGTGGGGAATAAAGGGAACAAGGATAGGATGGGGATGATGAAAGAAGTGTTTCCCTAACATCGATAAACCTGTTTTAGTGTTCTCTTCCAAAAATAAAACAAAACTAAACAAAAGCCTTCCCTACCCCTTACTATTCCCTCAGACCCAGCCCTGCCATCCTTCTCTATCCACAAACTTCTCAAGAGTAAAGTCTATCCAAGTACTCCTGGACATCAGCAATCTGATATCAACACTCACTGTTCCTTTGAAAATGTACTTTTTAAATGCCAGCTCAATAAATGGTTTGTTCTCAGTTTTCATCCTCCAGTTTTTCAGCAGTACAGAGAACTATAAATGTCTTCTTCCTGAGAGTCTCTCCTCCATTGCATCCACGGTACATTGTGGTTCTCATCTGTCTTCCTTTTTCTTTATCCATGTCCTCTACTCCTCTTTGGCCAGTTCTTTCCTCTCTCCGCACCCTTAATGCAAGGTGTTCTCTAAGGGTCTGTCTTTGGACTTGACTTTTTTCTTTTATTCTGTATCCCTACAGTCACCTCAGATGAGTGCCATATTTGTTTCTCTATATCTGTGCTGTTAATACAGTAGCCACTAGACACATGTGGCTATTTACATTTAAATTATTATTAAATATCATTTAAAATTCATTTCTTCAGACATATTAGCCATACTTCAAATGCCTACAAGCCACATGTGGCTAGTAGCTACCATATAGGACAGTGCCGATAGAGAATATTTCCTTCTTCATAGAAAGTATCTTTGGACACCATAGCTCCAGATCTTACCTCCTCTGTGAGGTAAGATTTTCTACCCTGGCAGTGTTCAACCTGACAACTCTCCTAGAAATCCTTCTAGAATCACAAATTCATTATGCCTCAACTCCTATTCCATTTAACATGTATTTCTCATAATAGTTTTCTGTATAAGCTCTAATTTTACTTTTAAAAGGCCCCATGTAGGGATGCTTGGGTGGCTCAGCAGCTGAGTGTCTGCCTTCGACTTAGGGTGTGATCCAGGCATCCAGAGATTGAATCCCACATCAGGCTCCCTGCAGGGAGCCTGCTTCTCCCTTGCCTATGTCTCTGCCTCATTCTCTTTTTCTCATGAATAAATAAATAAAATCTTAAAAAAATAAATAAAAGGCTCCATGTAATAAGACCACACACTCAAATAACTAAGAAATATTTACATAAGTAAACTGGATATTTAGGTATAGTTTTATCCACTAAAGTAATAGAGATCATTTGCATTAAGAAAAATAAAAACTGGGCAGCCCGGGTGGCTCAGCAGTTTAGCACCGTCTTCAGCCCAGGGTATGATCCTGGAGACCCAGGATCCAGTTCCATGTCGGACTCCCTGCATGGAGCCTGCTTCTCCCTCTGCCTGTGTCTCTGCCTCTCTCTCTCTCTGTGTGTGTGTGTGTGTCTCATGAATAAATAAATAAATAAAAATCTTTAAAAAAAAAAGAAAAGAAAAATAGAAACTACAGCCACGTAGGGGGGAAATTGCTGTCTTCTACAGAGTACCTATATAGTACTTTCCCATGTTTAGAGTGTCATAAAATAATAAATAGATTTATTAATGGGACATTTTCTCTTTATATATTAATATATTTTCCTACAATTCTCAACAAAACCAAGGTTTTCCCCAGAAATGTTAATGAGTGCACTATTCTCACTGTAGAGAAACCAACTTTGTGATTCTATTAGGAACCCTAAAAATATTCTACCTAAACAATGAAAATCAGACACCAATGCTCTTTGCCAAAATACTGACAATACTACTGGACACATGAGTTCTGAAGCATCGTATTCAACAAAGAATAAGATCTGGTCCTGATTTTAATCAGAAAGCAACCTGTCTCTGTTGCCTCCTAAACTTAGCAAAGACATACCATTCTCAGCATGTTGACCATTTTGGTGGTATGAGGTTTCACTGGGCAGCCTCACTCAGGGTGACCTCAGCCTAAGATTCTAAAGATGGAGTGTATTAAGTGCAGGTGAGTCATCAATTTAAAAAGCCATACAGAGTAACTAAAAGCCTCATTCTTTAGAAGTACAGAGATTCCATGGAAGGCCTTACCATGTGACAAATGGAACTCACTTAGGAAAAGAAAAGCCCTCTCTAAAGACAAAGTGATAAATGGTACCCCTGTGGGATAAGCCTATTGTGCTTGGTTGCAGTAGGTAATTCCATCTGAACTGATTATCACATCCCCAATGGAATTATGGCATCTCTTGCTAAAGATGACAGAAAGGCAGAGTCATAGTTTTATAGCAGGATTTTAATTATAAATATTTGGGACCATGACTGTTAACCCAATAGCATTATGTATACTATGATACTTTATATAGTTCAAAGACATTAAAAAATTAACCTTATGACAGCTTCATAGGGTGTGTATATATATATATATACATACACACACACACACACGCTATATTCAGTGCTATAAAATATACATCTTCCTGTTTATACTCCGGCTTCTGAACAAACCAGTGGCAGTGCAAACACATGGCTTCTGCTGATTGAATCCTGAACTTCACTTATTAATGCTCTAATTTGTCCACAATGCTTCAATTTGTCCACAATCACCTTCCTCTAACACTCCCCTCAGCAATGATATGGCATGTACATAATTATCCTTAAGACCACTACTTGAGGGGTACCTGGGTGTCTCAGTTGTTTGAGCAGCTGAGTCTTGATTTTGGCTTAGGTTATGATCTCAGGGTCCTGGGATCAAGTCCCATATCAGGCTCCACACTCAACAGGGAGTCCACTTGAGGATTCTCTCTCTCCCTCTGCCCCCCACCCCCTGCTTGCACACATGTACATATGCATTCTCTCTCTCTCAAGTAAATAAATCTTTAAAAAATAAATAAATGAAAATAATAAAAGCCATCCATTGACTTAAGTTTCCTGCTGGTTACTATCCTTTCTTCTACTTTCTTATCCACAGTTATCCATCCAATAACATCTATATTCGCTAAATGTAGTAATCACAACAACCCCAGAAAGTAGGAAGTATATGTGTTATACAAGAAGTAAACTGAGATCCAAAGTCAACACTATTAAGGTCAACTACCAAACCTTTTAAAGTCTACAACACTCTCCCATTGGACTTGGTATTCACACGGTTCTAGTCTTATACTTTTTAATAGTCTCATGTTTCACTTAAAGCCCAAAAGTAGCAAAAAGCAATATAGTGATTTCAAAGCAGGAGGTCAACAAATATACACTAAGGGCTTACTCTGTGCCAGACAAATAATTTACAGCCAAGCTAAAGAAAAATAAAGCTTGGCTTCTTTGGCTATGTCCAAAACCACCCCCCCCCCAAAATCTAATTAACTTTTACCAAAAAATAAAAATAAAAAAGATCTTCTAAATTCCCAAATTCAGGTTTAGTTCTGCCTCCACCAAATACTTCTCCATTGAAGCAAGACTACTTCTTTTCAACCCACTCTGTTTGAATCTGTTCGTGTTGGTCCCTACAGTCATTTCTACCTGTCCAAAACCTACCAGTTATTCCTGTACCAATTCTTTAGTGAAGCTCTTGCTCATCTCCTGAGATGTTCATAATCTTTCACTCCTTCTGCTCCCATAATTTGTATTGCGACTACCATATAAAATATTCATTTCTGCATATTGTCATTTATCCTACCAGGTCAGAAGCTCTTTATTTATGACTGCTGAGGTAACCAGTGTCTAAAACCATGCTTAGCATGTAGTAGGAGCGCATCACATTTTAGCTATGAGTATTATTATTCATCATCTTGGCATGCTTCAGACCTCTAGCATACTACTGTTTCTTAAATACTGTAAAATCAATTTAGAACTAATTAATTCATGTCCTAAGAATGAATGAGCTCTCTTAGTAAGAAAGGAGAACACCTACAGTAGGTGTAGAGAGATAAAGCATGGAGTTGGTTTGAGACACTCCCTCTCTCTCTCTGCCCCTCCCCCCAAGTAAAAGGGTGAATCTTAAAAAAGAAAAGAGAGAGAGAGGAAATGGCTAGGAACTGAAAAATGAGAGAATAGAGGAAACTTCTGTAAATCCACAGCCATGTTCTCTATTTTGTGAGTATCTTTGAAATATAATATCTGCCAGTCACAGGAGACAAAGGTAGATTTTTCAATTTGTGGATGATGCTGTCTCTGACTCAGCCTGGCAAACAACAAAGCCAAATGCAATGGTGATGCATTATCTAGTTGAATTAGCTAGATTTCTCTGAGTCTTCTTTTGCACAGGCAAAAGAGAATTAACTATAAGGACAAAGGGAAGGGTGCCTGGGTGGCTCAGTGGTTGAGCATCGGCCTTCAGCTCAGGCCTGCCTGATCCTGGGATCCGGGATTGAGTCTCACATTGGGCTCCTTGCAGGGAGCTTGCTTCTCCCTCTCTATGTCTCTCATGAATAAATAAATAAAATTAAAAACAATAAGGACAAAGGGAAAAATGATGAAAACTTTTTAGAGGTTGGTTTTTCTAACATGTATTCAAGTGGATATATCAAGAGAATTTACTATATAAAATAGCTAAATATTTTTTGCATCAAGAATTAATTAGTATTCCATTTTTGAATCATTTTACAAGAATAGCCTTCTGCCAAGTTTTCTGTGTTATAGCTTTTTGATGTGAGTAGCATTTCCTTTGTACGTTTGTCGTTTTTAGTACAGCCAAATCAATTGGCTTCTTTAAAGTGCTATTTTTGGACAAATAAGAGGGAAAATTAATCATGGTACCCAAGTGATAGTCTGGGTATACTATTTCATTATTTTCAGTTTAGTCTGGGAAATATGTAACCAGTTTTTCACCCAGAGAGTAAAAACGTTCCAATTTATTAGAAAGTACTTATTATTGGAAGCAGTCAATGACAGAAGAGTAATAATGGAAACCATCCCAGCTACTTCCATGCAGGCAGTGCTGGCCAGCCATTGTGTTAAAATGAAGAATTGCATCAGCTAAGGTGTGGCTTGAAAAGTCTGGAAGATGTCCCTCTCTGAGACAAAGGTCATGACACCACCAGTTCTAGATAAGACTCCTTAAAATGCAAAAATCCCTGAGAAGGACAACTCCATCTCTAATACATATCCACTAAAGTTGCATTTCAAGAGATCACTGGATAACTGGACTGGCAAGCAAAACAGCAAATTTGCAGATTTTGCAAAGAGCCAATGCTAACAATAAAGGTCATGCTACTTTAATGTTGGCTCAACAAATTCCTATAGATCACACAACAGATTCCAAAGGTGGCAGGCCATTGGTACCAGAAAACACACATAATTTTTTTATAATGTCCAAAACCCTGGAGATGGAGGTAGAGAGAATGGGAGAGATCAAAAACAAGTCTGAGAAAGAGAAAATTGACATGGAAAGCCTGAGTGAACCCCCATCTCCTCCTTTCCCCCCCAAGTCACTTCCAGGTACATCCCCTATAGGCAGACTGGATCTCAGTCTATCTCCCCAATATTACAAGTCCTTTTCTTCTTTGTGTTATTACTTCTTTTAACCAGTAGTTCCAGTCTCCCCAAGGCTAGGCTGCTGCACAACTCCAGGGCACAACCCTCACAAGGTAGTGAATATGCAACCCTCCAAAGTTGTGTAGGGCCTAGCCTGTGGCCATGTGGCACCCCTGCCTTCCACCGTGTTTCTCACTATCCAGATCACATCAAACTTCAAGACTCACATCATACTCCTCTACTGCCTGGATGTGAAAGAATCCTTCCTCAGTTTTTTTAACCTATTAATGGCTTGGCCCTGGAGTTCACACTAGGAGTGAAAGAAATTCTCAAGATGAAGAATAAATACAAAGACCCTGGATCTTACCCTTGAACATCCCCAAGTGTAAAAAATATAATAAGAGGGACATTGAACTGAGAGACAGGGAATTTGGATCTAGAGCAGATGTTAACTAAACATCCCCTGGTTCCCCAGGGCAACCTGGGGAAAGTCACATAATTTGTCAGAGTGTAAGTTTCACATTTGTAATACAAAGAAGGTGAGTAAGACCCCTTCGAGATGCTTGTCGCCCCCAATATTTTATATAACCTTGGAACGCTAGCTCCAGTAAGGGTATTTGAGTAACATACAGCTGCATCATAAAGGGAAGTAATCAGTGGCCTTTGAAGGTCTGGAAGACAACTCACTAAATGTTCATAAATGTCAAGCCAAATGGCATACAGGCCTGAGCTGATGGTAATTTACCTCTCAAGGCATATCCCTGCCTCTCTTCACAGCACTAGATCTTTACATAGATTTTTTTCTAATTTCTGTCTGGCAAACCTGGCACATAGCCGCCACATTTTCACCAGCCCACTCATATTTGCTAATGCCAACTGCCTCCCGCTCTTAGCTACAGCACACACACCCTCTCATGTGACAATGCTAATAAAGGATGGGTTTCTGCTACAAGAACATAGATCTACAGCTCTAAATACAAGAACATTCTCATTTTATTTTTTATATATTTTTTGAACATTCTCATTTTAAACAAACCCAATATGACAAAATCTGCATTTATAAGTATATACACTTATGTGGGTGCATATAAATAAATGGGTGGATGGATGATTTGCTTTGCAAATGAATTCGTCATGAAATTTCTTAAAATACCAGGTCCTTTATTTCTCTTTTCCTTCACTGCCTCCTCCACAAATATCTTACACTTTTTGCTTATTTATTGCTACTCAGGAATGTATCTATTATGTAAGCTAAGGTATCTAGTATTTATAAAGTTTGATGGAAAACAAAATGCAAAAAAAAAAAGAAAGAAAGAAAAGAAGACAAAATGCATTTCTTTAGCATCTTCTGGCTAATTTTCTTCATGTTCTGGGTATGGGGCCTTCTATTTTGCATGCCTCTGCTTTGAAACTGTATCTGGTAACTCCAAGAGTATAAAACTCTCATGAATCTTAAATACCTTCCAGAGTCCACCATGATAGAACAGTCTTCTACAGAAATTAAAATCTAGAAGAGCCATAGGTTTCACACAAGCCACCATGTTTGGAGAAAAGTGAGCTGATGGCATTGCTTTGTGAAAACTTTCATGACAACTGTTGTACCTTCCACTCAGGTTATTATCTGTCAATTGAGGGCAGCTTAACCACCTTTCTGGGATGGTGAAGCTATTTCTAGTAAATGGAAAATTTTATCTTTTGCTGTGAAATGCAAATGTGATTTTTCTCAGCCCATAAATGGTAAGCTCAATCGTGTTTGTTTATTTGTTCAAAATTTGAGCTTTGTATGTTTTCTATTTCTCTCTTCCCCAGGGCTTTCCTTATCTGTATGCACACACAGATGAGAACAGGAACAGATCAGACTAGCCCACCCTAGTTTAGGGTAGATTGCAAATAATATCTCTGATGCTAACAGCACCAAAGGTTTCATCTCACGGGATTGCGATTGTTAGCATTCCTCTTGAGGCTCATGCAAGCTAAGAGCCGAACAAAAACAAAAAGAAGAACAACTTCACTCTTAAGTCATACTCTCTTCTAAAAAAAAAACGTCATTTTTCCCCACTTTCAGAAACACAATTGTCCAGAGCTTAGAAATTCAAAAGAATCCCAACTTTCTCTGGGATCCCTAAGAATGGATACTTAAGGAGGGACCGGGTTTATAGAAGCTACAGAAGGGTGGTGCAGATGGCAATAGAAAGAACACTGGATCAAGAATCAGGAGGCCTAAGATGAGATATGGGCAAACCTTAACTCTTCTGGGCCTCACTTTCCTCCTTACAAAATACAGATAATAAAACCCACATTTTTCCTGATATCGAATGAGATAATAGACTTGAAAATTCTTTGTGACAATATTACAACTTCATAATACAATGTTCTGCTTATTTATGTTCATCTCAACTCCTATGATGGTGTAGACAATTAAAGCTGAAAGTTAAGAAAAAATGAGAAAAGAGTTAAGACTGGTTTAAACAAAGTTTTCTTTATCTTTCCCTCTCTATGTCTTTCTTTCCCTCTATCTTTTTATCTCCCTTTTACTCTACTTTCTAGAAAAAGGCAAAAGTAATCATTAATCTAATCTGTGTTCTAACAATCAATGTTTCTATGGTTTTCAACTGCAGCCAATGGCTAAATTAGATAACCTCACTGCTTACTAAGGACAGAAGCCTGTGTTAAATTATTACCAAAATCACATCATGAAGAAATTTTCTGCTTCTAGAGAAGCTTGAAATTGGAATCACCATCTATCCTTTATTAATTCATTCAATAAATATTTGGTACAAACTTGTGGCAGGGATTTAGAAATTAATAAGAAAAACATAGCCCCTTTCCCCAAGAAGTTCACAATCCAGTGAGACAGACAGATTCATTTAATGAATCTCATTAAATGTGTCTCATTTAATAGCTTAGGAACTAGAAACAAATAGTTGAAAAAATTTGACTCTACCTGCAACTCTCCTTCCATTATACTGAGGAGCTGTATAAGGTCTTCTTTGGATAACTCCAAGGGTTTCTTATTTTTTCGTTCACTTTCTCCAGATGGTTTTAGGTGTCGTTTGACAGTTCCTGAGGCCATGACATCATCCTCCTTTCTATTTGATTTGTTCTTCTTTTTTGCATCTTCTGAGAGACTTTTATCATCAACATTGCTGATGATAGAGGACTTGGGGCAAGAGATATGCCCATTGGATGAACTTTCACCACCCTGGTTTCGGGATCTCATTCCCACCTACAATACATGAAAAAAGATAAAATGTTATTACTACCACTTAAATTATTTGTCTAACTAGTTAGAACTTTTAGAAGCTTCATAGCATCACCAATAAAGAAATACTGAAAGATCAGTTCCAGTTAGCTTCCTTAGAGCTTTAATGAAAGTCATTAAAATCTTCAGGGAAATGCTTTGATGGTCTTCAGGAAAAAGTGAAAATGTGATACTAACATGATAAACATCTCAAACCAAATGATTAAGGTCAACACCAGGAGTCCTAAGCCATGTCTACAGCCTGTACTTCTGATATGATGAGATTAAAAACGGTACTTTACATTTGTGGCCTCCTTCCTCCAAACATCACTCAAGTCTAATAATGAGAAAAACATCAGATGGACCCCAGTTGAAAGATAGCCTACAAAATTGCTGACCAATAATCTTTAAAGTTATCAAGGTCATTGAAAACACAGAAAATCTGAAAAGCTATCACAGCCAAGAGAAACCCAAGGATACATGACAATAGGACAATAGGACAATCCTAGGTGGGATTCTGGAACAGAAAATGGACATTATAAGGAAAAGTCAGGATATATGAATAACGCATATATTGACTTTAGTCAATAATAATGTATCAATATTGATTTATAAATTATAATGTGCTATTCTAATGTAAGATGTTAACTATAGAGGAAACTGTGTGGTATATAGTGGAACACTTGGTATTATGTTTGCAACAATTATGTGAATCAAAAGCTGTTGTAAAATAAAACATTTATTTTCTAAATTAAGTCTATGAGAAAATTCAAACATCTGGGGCACCTGAGTGGCTGTCAGTTAAGCATCTAACTCTTGGTTTTGGCTCAGGTCATGATCTCAGGGTCATTAGGTGGAGTCCCAAATTGGGCTCCAATGCTCAGCATGGAGTCTACCTGAGATTCTCTCCCTGTCCCTCCCCCTCTGCCTTTCTCTTCACTTGAGTGTGTGCTTTCTCTCATTCAAATAAATAAATAAAATATATACAAAAAAAAAAAGAAAGAAGGAAAGAAAAGAAAATTCAAACCTCAAACTCTGCCAGGAACCAGTTGGAAGTCACAAGGTACAGAAAAGTCCACATAGGGTGGAGGGGGCTTCAAACAGAGAGAGAGGAAAAGGGAAACTCGAAGGGAAGAGGGTGGTGTTGTTTTTAGTGATGTGGGATTTTGTTTTTCCATAACCTCTTTTTAAAAATCAGGGAGTTTTTTGGTTTGGTTTTGTCTTATGTCAGTCATTTATAGTAATAATAAGAAGAGCACAAAGAATTGGGGAAAACAGATTTTAAAATAAAAAATTTTTAAAATATTTTGAGGTAAAATAAAGAAAAAAGACAAAGTAGTGGCTAACTTATCCTGTGGGGAACACATTTGGGTCTTTCCATCATGAATGCTTTACTGATTCTGTCAGTCTCTGAGCAGAAGAACTTGACCAACAGCTATGTTACAAACAAACAAACTGAACTCAAAGCCTAGGACTCAAAGTGCAAGAAAGGGAGCTGTAATATCCTGGGGGCTGTACTAGAAAATTTGCCTAAACCTTTAAATATAGTAGCTTAGCACATGGGCTTATTTAAAACTCACAGTATAAATAGTCTTTCCCCTGAACAGCTAAGCAGCAAGATTTTCATTACTCATTCCAGATAAAATACAGAGACTTATTTTCTGAAAGTAAATTTCCTTTATGAACCCAACCATACTTAAGAAACCAAGGAAAGCTTTTGAAAACACTAGGTTTATCATAGAAAAATAAATACAGTGTGATGCTTCCTTTCAGATAGTGCATATTCAATTCTTCCATTTTGAAATCTGAATTCACACTCCTTTTTTTGAACTGAACTCTTATAACCAGATGGACCCTTTTGTATATGTATGAATTTTCCTCAGCACCCCAATTTTAGACAATATAAAGTGAAGAAGTGGTCCTTAACACTGGCACCCAATTTTCTGGTTCACTCAGTGATTAGTACTTGAAAGTTTAGAGCATTTTGTGCTTCCCTGATGAAGAAAGAATAGATGTGCCTTTGTAATAGAAGCTAGAGCACTTCAGAGCAGACCTACTATACTTTATCACAGTTTGTGGGCAAAGAGAGATTAAGCCCCCAGCCAAAAAAAAAAAAAAGAGAGAGAGAGGCCATGAATAGGAGGTTTTGAAAGGGAGCAAAATATGTTTTGGCATATTGATTATTTAAAAATAGTAGACACAGGTGAAGCTCTGAGAGCTGAGTAGAAATTATTCTTTTGTATGAAACATTAAATTTATGTGGGAAATCTCCATTTGAAAGGGTATCTCCTCCACTGTAGCAGGAAGAGAAGAATGACTAAATTTCTAGAAACTCTTCTCTGTAGAGAAGGTAAGGACTTAAATCTGCACAACACTTCACTCTTATTTACTATGCTTATCCTGGTATACTCCCACAACTGACTCCCCACTCCCAACATCTTTTGTCTTTAGTTGAAGATGATAGTAAGGTAATGGCTTGAGCCATTTCTCAGAGTTCCTCTCCTGTGTATGGAGGAGGTACACGTTATTAAACTTCTGTTTCTTTTTCTCCTGATGATTTGTCTTTTTGTTACAGGGGTATCTTAGCCAAGAACCTAGAAAGGTAAAGGGAAAACTATTTTTCCCTTCCAACTACGTTAAATTTAACTCTTGACTTTTACACATCAAAACTAAGACACATGTGCTTCCCAAACTGAATTGTGATTCCCTACAACTCCAAGCCACATGTGAATTCTTTTTACCTGAAATAATTTTCTCTACAAGATCTTAAGGTTCTTTGGGATGGTGCATCAAATACTGATTTGACAACTTCAATTTAGATCATGCATTAATAAAAATTCCAGATAATAGTTAGGTGGTAATGTTTTAAACTTAGTCATTCATGGCCTTAATCATATACAACATTTGTATTTGACTGTAGCATGTGTTTGTCATATTTCCCAGGATTTTTTATATCTTTTATAGGATCTACAGCATTTGAGTATTCCTAAATTAGGAAAATGCCTATCTATGTTATATGCATTTACTTGATCATATTTACAAACATACATAAAGTGACATTTACTTAGTACCACTCTTTTTATATTTAGTATTTTCTAATACTTTCAGTACATGTTTAAGTAAATTTTATTGTAGTATTAATAGCTTTCATAGAATTAAGTGGGGGAATTGTATTAATATGGTTATAGAATTAATTATAGAATTAATTACTTTCACAGAAAAAAACACATAACTTAGAATTATCTAATTATTTTATATTACTAATTAGCTCAAAAGCTTGAGTTTCTATTCTCTTCCATGGTCTTTCACTTTGATAAAAAAATCTCATGTGGTAGACCATGACATTAATTCTCTCTCAGCAAATATTTTTCCTCCATGCCTGGTTTTTCCTTTGATGTGTGCACATGGATTTTAGTCCTTTCCTGGTGATCCAAATAGGATCTACTATCTTTATCTCCACAACAAAGTCAGCAATCAGAATGTTCCATCTTGGCATTGTAAAAGTACTCAGAGATAACAAACTAGCCAATAAATGTTTTAGGAAGGAAGTAGACACCATATATGAAAGTAAAAAAACATAAGTCTCAATAGTGTAATCAAGTGTGCCGTCAATAATGTCCACTCTTTTATTTATTTATAAAGTTTTCTTTTCTTTTTTTAAATTTAAAACCCCAGGATCTGGGACACCTGGGTGGCTCAGTGGTTGAACATCTGCCTTTGGCTCAGGTTGTGATCCCAGGGTCCTGGGATTGAGTCCCCTATCCGGCTCCCTGCACGGAGCCTGCTTCTCCCTCTGTCTTTGTCTCTGCCTCTCTCTCTGTGTCTCTCACTAAATAAATAAATAAATAAATAAATAAATAAATAAATAAATAAATAAAATATTTTTTAAAAATAAAAAAAAAATTAAACCCCAAGATCAGGAGTCACATGCTCTTCTGAATGAGCCAGCCAGGCACCCCAATAATGTCCACTTTAAACTATTTTGGTTTTTTTTGTTTTTTTAAAGATTTTTTATTTATTTTTTAGAGACAGAGAGAGAGAAAGAGAGAAAGAGAGAGAGAGAGAGGCAGAGGTTGAAGCAGGCTCCATGCTGGGAGCCTGACGTGGGACTCGATTCTGGGTCTCCACGATCACACCCCACCCGTGGTTAAGGGAACACTAAACCAACCGCTAAGCCACCGGGGCTGCCCAAACTACTTTATTTTGAAGGGAGAAAATATCAAGACAATAATGACTTCCATGTATCACATTTAGTGACAGTCATACTCTTCCTTATTCTATAGTTCTCACGTAGTTCCTTTTTTTCTTAATTTTTTATTTAAATTCAATTAATTAATATATATTATATTTTTAGTTTCAGAGGTATAATTTAGTGATTGAGTAGTTGCATACAACACCCAGGGTTCATTCCATCAAGTGCCCTCCTTAATGTCCATCACCCAATTCCTCCATCCCCCATCCCAACTCCCCTCCAGCAACCCTGTTTGTTTCCTATAGTTAAGAATCTTTTATGATTTGCCTCCTTTTGATTTCATCTTCTTTTATTTTTTCTTTTCCTCCCCTATGTTCATCTGTTTTGTTTCTTAAATTCCACATATGAGTGAAATCATATGGTATTTGTCTTTATCTGATTGACCTATTTTGCTTAGTATAATACTTTCTAGTTCCATCCAGGTCATTGCAAATGGCAAGATTTCATTCTTTTTGATGGCTGAGTAGTATTCCTTTGTGTATATAAATACCATATCTTCTTATCCATTCATCTGTCAATGGACATCTGGGCTTTTTCCATATTTTGACTATTGTGGACATTACTGCTATAAACATTGGGATTCATGTGCCCCTTCAAATCGCTAGGTTTGTATCCTTTGGATAAATACCTGGTAGTGCAATTACTGGGTCATAGGGTAGCTCTATTTTTAACTTTTTGAGAAACCTCCATGCTGTTTTCCAGAGTGGCTGCATCACATACTGTTTCTTAAGTGATACATAGTGTGCTAAGCATTTTACATATAGCATTTCATTTAAATTAATATTCACATCACCCCTTGAGGTAGGTGCCATTATTCTCAGTTTTACAGATATGGCCACTGAGGTTGAAAAACATTAAATATCCTTTTTTTTTTGGATCACACAACTACTCCTAGTGAATAGAAGAGCTAGGATTTGAACCCAGGTCTAATTCCAAATACCTACTCACTATATGGCTTTCCTCTAAGTTCTTAAATACATGCAAGTTGGAAGGGGTGGGGGAATACTCTGTAATAAATCAGATATGATCCAGGGCAGCCCCAGTGGCTCAGCGGTTTAGTGCCTGCCTTTGGCCCAGGGTATGATCCGGGGGGTCCTGGGATTGAGTCCCACATCGGGCTCCCTGAATAGAGCCTGCTTCTCCATCTGCCTAAGTCTCTGCCTCTCTCTCTGTGTCTCTCATGTATAAATTAAAAAAAAAAAATCTTAAAAAAAAATCAGATGATCCAGAAAAATATGCAAATGCTTACTAAGGTAATGTTTTTCACTTCATACTACAGAGTTGGAGAAATCCTTTCACTTTCCCCCACAGACACATATGCAAAACTCACACAGCAATTGAAATTATGTTGCTAAGTAAATACTTTTGCCAAAATCATTAACCTGCTGCAGAACTTGTAAAATGATGAATCATTTTAAAATTATTCCGAGAAGCAACCTGGCTAAATATTAAGGTACAGGTTATGAAAACAGGATGCAAAGTCTGAACAGGGACCATCTGTGTTAAAAAGTCCTGGAGTTAAACAACAGCAAACATTTAATCAGAATTGGCCAAATCTTGTCCATTGTGTTTACAGGAATATCAGGCAGGTAACAAAAAAGGCAACTAGTACTCTGTAGGCTTCTTTTTTTTTTTTTTTTTTTTTTTGTAGGCTTCTTAATAGTTGATTGCATGGCTCCAAGTTTGGGACATGTAGATAACAAAATTTCTGAAAGAAATAAAAAATGCCTTTGCTTTACCACAGCATTTACCCTTTGAAGAAAGTTCTCTTCAAGAAAAAGGTATAAATAAACTGAAAATTCACATCAGATGTGTAACCATCCCACCTTTTTTAAAAAAAAAAATCCTTATTATAAAAAAAATCCTTATTATTTGGGGCACAAATTCCTCTTTTTAATAAGTATATTATCCTACATAGTTCAAGAAATACATTTACTTTTCCGTTCATAGTAATTAGTCAGCAATAGTTAGCATGGAATGTGCTGACTAGGGTGTGAAGAAAAGAAATACCAAATGTTATTCCAAACCTCCCTCTTTTATCTACAGCCATCCCTCCTCTTCCGGCCCTCCCTCCTCCCTGCATATATTGGGCAACCACCAGAGCATAGCGTCAGATGAATAATATCCTAGGAATCAGAAAATGTTTATCAAGACTTTGAGCCATTTATGCTGAACCAACAAGTATTTCTAGAGTTTTTGAACAAGGGAAAGGAAAAGGACAGAGAAAGAAGTCTACAGCAATGAAATACTCACTCTAGTGTCCACCTTCATTAGCTCCTGCAAATCTTGACCTTGAATCTCCCCTTTCCCTTTTCTCACTCTTGCTCTTGTCTCCTTTCAGATTTATCTTTTCATGGTATGATTCAATGTTGGCCACAATACTCCCCCCATCTCTACCACCAACAGAAACTTTTTCTGCATAAATTAGGTTTTGGAATAGTTCCTATGCTTCTCAAGTATCCAGCCTCTGTTTCTGGTTATTTTAGCTATATACTTTTCCAAGAACTTACCTAGTGCATGGGGTGAGATGTCACAATAATTTTATTTATATAATTTCTATTTTTAAATGACTTTATAGAATTATAAGGAAAAATTATAGTACATAGTAAAAAGGAAAGCACATAATTACAGAAAAGCCTACTTTTTACAGTGCGGCCTGGCAGAAGGCCTGCTGCAAGTGGGGCTTCCAGAACATTAGCATGGAACTGTCCTGGTTTTTTCTGTTGGACTTAAACGATAATACCCAAAGCACCCAAAAGTGAAGGCAAAAGAAAACATCTGTTCTAGTTTTATGTGCATTTTAAAACATAAAAGAATCTACCAGTTTATTTTATATCCATGCCAGATGATTGTCTCTGCATATCTTATTTACTTGGTGAAGTCTAATTATAAAAAGCCCAACTCATAAAATGTTCAAACATTTCTCATGAGATTATCATTCATTCTCAATGGCACAGACCGTTCATAAGTGTTCCTAGGTTTACTCTTAAATTTTCTTTCACTTTCTTCATCCAATTAATGAAGCAAGCTATGTTAAATGATTTTTCACTGCTCATTATCCACACTCATAAAATCTTCAAAATAACCAAGATTTTTGTTTATTTTCATTCTACCAGGACAGATCTATCCAGATCAACTGAAAATTCTTCTAAATAATTCCACAAATGTTAGAATTCAAGAAAGGGGATTCTCTTGGAGTCAATTCCATGATGTCGTAATCAAAAGTTTAAGAAAAACATAACTGCAGCAAAATTAAAAAAATATTATTCTACTCTAGCCCAAAACCGTGGTGAAATATTTTATAAAGTTCTGTTTAATGTTCTTCAAAGAAGATAAAAGCAGACCTGAGAAAAGTTTCCAGAAAAAAAAAAGAATACTGAAAGAACAGATCAGGGAACTGCCATGAAATAATTCTTTTAAAGTAGGGTTCCTGATAAGGAGGGCACGTGATGTGATGAGCACTGGGTATTATACTATATGTTGGCAAGTTGAATTTAAATTTTTAAAGAAGGAGAAAAATAGGATACCTGAGTCTAAATGAATGTACAATTTGAGGATTTTAAAACTTTGAATGTAAAATAGGGTGACGTCTCTTATCAATTGTCAGTTTACCTCTTTATATTCACTTTTAGCATTTATAACAGGGTTTGGAATTTGTTACTGTCTTTTTACTTCCTTCACAGAAGTAAGGCTACTGTTGATTGTATAAAAGAGAAAAGTAACTATCTAGAAATATACTATTTTATAAAGAAACAATGACATAATGACATAATGTTTTCTTCTGGTATTTTCGACCTTAATGACTCACTCTTAAACCTCAAATATATTTTAAATATTTTAATATCTATAATATTTTATTATTGTAATTCTGATGTCACTATTCTACTAAACATATATATAATACATAGTTGTTGATTATAAACTGGTGGATTCTTTTATGTTTTAAGGCCTGAAGTTTAAGTGATTAAGATAACTCTTTAGCTTTCTGGTTACTTTTACTTATATTCTTTCTACTTGGGCACTACAGTTTTTTCAGACATTCTAATAGTACCTGTGGCCTCTAAAAAATGTTACCATTTAGTTTAATCAAAACTGCTAAACATTGGTTTTATTATGTGACAAAGAAAACATCTTAGGAAAATTACCAGAAAACATCTTAGGCTCTGCCTAGCTGGAGCCAGAATTCCTTCCTGTATCCCATCACTCCTGAAAAGGTCCAGCCCCAGAACTATATAAGAATCAGTCATTTCCCTTCACCTAACAATGCAGCCAGAAAGACAAATACCTTAGACTATATCTTAGCAGTCTATATTTGATGAACTATTCTTAGATATTACCTCTATTCACAATAATAATAGCTGACATTTACTAAAGAGCTTATTATGCTCTCAGCATTGGGGTCAGTATCTGACATATATAGTAGCACTTCATGAAATCCTCATACCAATCCATAAAGCAGGGAATAATTATTCCCCTTATAAAGATGAGGAAAATGAGATTTAGAGAGATTTAGACATTTGCCCCAAATAAATGACTGGTGCCTGGGAAAGCCTGAGCTAGAACACAAGTCTGTTTGGATTCTTCATGTGCGAGGAGAAGTCTGGATGGAAACTTTTCCCACCATATCAGAACTACTGCAACACAAATGAATCTGTAGCTACCCTTTTAGGGGACTGAAACAAGTTTAGTCTCAGGGGATAGCATCCAACCAAATAGTCTCAAACAATAATAATTAGTTCAGAATCCTACTGCTTCAGCCGGTATCTTTCTCTAATTTCTACTTGTATGATACCTTATTCTTCTAAGACTACACTCTCTTTTCCCCTACTGCTCCTCTTATGCTGCTGCCTTTCTGTTTCTTGATGCTTGAGATTTTCAGCAAAGCTGAAGAGGAACTTTGCCTTTGCAGGAACTTTGCACTTCTAATTTTTTGAACTGAAAAAGTAACTAAGACTTCAGAAACATGACAATTGTTATACAACAAGACATGAATTTAAAAGATTTTTTAAATTAGGCAAATTAAGAAAAAGTCTAGTTTGCTAGAACTAGTAGTTGCTCAGTAGCTGATTGCTTTAGTAAGCCAATTGTACAAATTTTCTGTTAGAAAAAATCTTTCTGCACTAAATATTCTTCAATAATTTTATTGCGTTTTCAAGAAATGCAAGGCAAATCACAACTGCTGTTCAAGGTTGACAAGATGGGTTAACTTCCATGAGAAGAAAGACACACTGTGGTTTGGATATCACTGCTTCATGCTACCAAGGGAGAAGATGAACTACTGCATGGGTCACCCCATCTGTGTGCTGCCCATGACTTTATGTGTTCTAATTGTCTACACATACATCAATTGCATTCAGGTGTCCTTTAAATGCCTTTTCTTTTCAATCTCTAGACCATTTCTTAACATAAAAGAGCAATTTAAAGTCAGTTGTAATAGAGGGAGTCATGGGTTGTGTCTGTTTTTAAGTCGTCCTGACTTCTGTCTTTTCTAATTATCCCTGAACATCCCTTGGCCTGGGTGAGATCAGAGTATAGGGAGCCTAAACTGAAAACAGAGAACAGTTACTTTATAAACCAAGCAAGAAAAAAGGCAAAAATTCCATGAATGCAACAGAAGCCATGTTATTGTCACAGACGTTTATCTGATATTTAAAGTCTCTTATCAGTCTGATACTGTGTGAAGAGGCTGTGAATTCTAAATCCATCAACAAATCTTCATAAGCTTAGTTGCTATGTGAATGCAAAGCCTGGCACAAAGAGTAAATAGAGCTCTGTGATTAGCTAATTAAGATGCATCAGGAATTTATCTGAAATGTCATGCTACCGTAATACAGAAGTTTCAAACATAGTGTGTAGGCAAGAAGTACATAAGAAAATGGGTCACCCACCTGCACCCCAATGTTTATAGCAGCAATGTCCACAATAGCCAAACTGTGGAAGGAGCCTCGGTGTCCATCGAAAGATGAATGGATAAAGAAGATGTGGTTTATGTATACAATGGAATATTACTCAGCCATTAGAAACGACAAATACCCATCATTTGCTTTGACATGGAACTGGAGGGTATTATGCTGAGTGTAGTAAGTCAATCGGAGAAGGACAAACATTATATGTTCTCATTCATTTGGGGAATATAAATAATAGTGAAAGGGAATATAAGGGAAGGGAGAAGAAATGTGTGGGAAATATCAGAAAGGGAGACAGAACATAAAGACTCCTAACCCTGGGAGACAAACTAGGGGTGGTGGAAGGGGAGGAGGGCGGGGGGTGGGGGTGAATGGGTGACGGGCACTGAGGGAGGCACTTGACGGGATGAGCACTAGGTGTTATTCTGTATGTTGGCAAATTGAACACCAATAAAAAATAAATTAATAAAAAAAAAAGAAAATGGGTCACCATCTTTTGGAATAATTTTTTTCAAACAAATAATGGCCCCAAACTACTTTTTTCTCCACCTTCCAGCCATACTACCTCAGCATATGCCCAACCCTACAGTGGACCTTAAGGTGTCCCATGACATCATACATCCTTAGCATTTGTTTTCCTAATATGCTGAGTTCCCCTGGAGATGTTTGCCATTAACCCTAAGGAATCAAGAAAGCCATGCCCCCACTGCTAACCCCACATTCACTTATTCTGTAAGCCTGGACAAGTTACTTAACCTCTCCGACTGGTAGCTTTCCCATGAGGATAATAATGCCTGTCCCACCCACTGCATATATGTGAAATTATAATGCCTTCTACTCTATATGTATGTGAAAATATTTATTAGCAGTAGTAGAAGGAAGCATTCTATGGCCGATTAAGTACTGAAGTCTTCAACACTCCCATATAGGTACCACCAGAGACAGACACTACTTTCAACTGTGATCATCTAGCCCAGAAGTCAACAACTTTTACTCTAAAGAAGAAAATATTAAATATATGGGGTTTTGCAGGTCATGTGGTCTCCACTGCATCTACCCAATTCTGCCAAAGCCACAGACAATACATGGGTGTGGCCAGATTCAAACCCTAGCCCCTAGTTTGCCAACCCTGATTTAGACTGTGTGACAATTATAATTAGTAGGTGCATTTAAACTGGGAGAAACAGAAATGGTTTCTGCCACTCCCTCCCCCAGTTTACAGTAATGAGAAAAGTGGCTAAAAATACGAGAGAAGAAAAACTTGGAGAAAAAGATAATGTAGTAGCTATGCCATCAGCCCACCTATCCTCTTCTCTTCCAAATAATTTGAAGGAGAGCATGAACGTAAAATGGTTCCTTCACAAAGTTTGAGGAATCTAAGGTGGAAGAACCTGCTATGCTACAGTTTGAGAGTAGGAATCCCCCTGGCCATGGGAATTGCAGACAGACGACAGAGATTTAGCAGCATGTGTTTGTGCAAAGGAGGTCATGGAGACTGATGCCCATGGTATCAGGTAGACAAGGTACGCAAGTGGCTGAACACTGGGCAAGGGTGAAAGATATCTTGGAGAGACAGCTGGCATGCTACTAGAAGAGTTACCAAAGCAGAGCGCTTCAAAGCACTCCATCTAAGGTGGGGATGAAGCAGAAGGTGCAGCTACAGTTCAGGAAATCTGTGAGAGTATGGTAGGCTTCTAAGACAGGGGAGACAGGGCACTTCCCGATAAAGAGTTGAGGCTATGACTTTCACCTGGAGCTGGGCTGGGAGATGACAAGAGGACATATAGGTAAAATTACTTTTTAGTCATGTGATTCATACAGTTGCACGGAGCCCTGCACTCAGTTTAATGCTCTGTTGTTGCTATCTTGAAATCCTTCATTTTTTGAATTAGAGGCCCCACATTTTCCTTATGCACTGGGCCCCCTAAATTATGTGGCCAGTCCTGACGGCAGCAGAGCAGTCAGTCTGAGCCGGATACTGGAGTTGCACCACTAAGCAGGTCATGTTAGCAAACTTCCTTACCTGCCCCCCACAGAGGAAGCACAGTGTTTGTGTGATACCCCTGAAATACAGAGGAAGAGAGCTGAAGAGGAGGGAAAGAAAAGACTGAACTGGAATTCTGGTTTGTTTTAGGACTGAGCTATGTATACTGACTTGACTGAAAAAGAGAAAGGAAAACAAATCACCAGATAAAATTAAATTTACCAGGAAATATCCAGGTTAAGTTCTCTACCTCAAGTGGGTATTGCAGGTAAAAAGTGTAAGAGGTAACTAAAGAGTAAAGTTGAATTCAGTCACAAAGAAATAAAGTATTAGAATTATGTCCTTGGATTTAATGCCATGTCTTAGCTGTGAAATATAACCCTGGGTACAGTTTATAAACCTAAGTGCTACAGGACCTTCAGGCAATATATGTAAACGAGTTTTCCTTTAAATCACATCACCATCACTCCTGCTTTAACTTTGAAATTAAAAGCAAGAAATAAGACTCCTATGTGGGGCTGGAGGCAACCAGAGCTCAGGGATTTTCCAACAATGAAATTTTTGTGCAGAACCTCTGCGAGGAGGTGGATGAGAAGCTTTTGGAAAGAGGGAATGCTACAAGGGTCCTCCGCCCCAAAACTAACCATTGCCTTTCTCTGCCCGCCCTGTATTCCTTCTTTCAGGCACTTTTCCTGTCTTCCCATCTGTGTTCCTCACCTATGCCTTTCACTGAAATTATAAAAAATAAGATCCCAGTGATCGCATTCTGCTGCACAAGTGGCCTTTCGAGACTTGTCTACAGTGTGTCCCCAGCCCAAATATAACCTCTCACCCATCTACTGAACTCTCACTCTTTCAGAATCTCAGGATGGAGTTAAGAAATCAACCTTCCTAAATTTAAATCACATAGTAGAGTCACAACCGTAACTCTATATTCCTCAGTCTTTATGAAACCTAGTGAATCTTTGATTGAAATTAAAACAGAAGTAGCCATTTTTAAGAGGCTAAAAGTAGGACAAAGACAATATTTCTTTAAATCATACCACTAGGCTGTTCTATGTAAAATAAGCTATGGCAGAGGGAAGCCAAGAAGAAATCTGGGAACGTATTTTTTTCCTCCTCTTCCCCTCTGTATGTACTTAATTCCCAACTCCCATTCCCTCCATTACTAAGTACCGATGTCCTCTTTTATGTCTTAAATACAAAATCCCTTTTTGTGGAGAGCCAAGCTGAATCCAGAGTTCCCATAGCAGACATATCTTGGCTCCTAAAACCTGAGGTTGGGGATAAGGAAGCCAGAAGACCAAGGTTATACAGCCTGCCAGAGCTCTAGGAGCAGGTAAAGAAGCTCCCTCTGAAAGCCTAGGGCAATGTTTCCCAAACTTCAGATTGCATCAGAATCACCCACGGGCTTATTAACACACAGGTTGGTTGTTCCCACTCCCAGAATTCCAAATCTATGGGTTTAGGGTGAGGCCTGAGAGTTTGCATTTCTAATAAGTTCCCAAGTGATGATAATGCTGCTGGTCCCAGACTACATGTTGACAACCAATATTCTAGGACAAGGTAGAACTAAGATAGGTCTGGGATATTGCAATGAGGCCTCAAAATATCTTCAGATTTCAACTAGAAACTCTCTGCTCTTCCCATAACTAAACTAGAGATACCAATAATATATATATTTTTTCCAGTCATGCCAAGTAACTATTTAAATTACTGATTACATGCCTACCTACCATCCATCCTCCAACTGGGTCCCTGTTTGAGAGTTTAGATTTGTAGGTCAAAAAAATGATGTCCTACAGGTCAAAATCTCTTTGCAGATACAGGGTGAAAGGAGCAGTTAATTAGACTTTTTTTTTTTAACTATTTATTACTTATTTGCAAATTTTCATTTGTTTTAAGTTTTTATTTAAATTCCAGTTAGCTAACATATAGTGTAATATTAGTTTCATGTGTACAATATAGTGGCTCAACACTTCCATATAACATCTGGTGCTCATCACAACCAGTGCCCTCCTTAATCCCCATCACCTATTTAACCCATCCTCCCATCCACCAGCACTCCCCCGCCCCCATAACCACCAGTTCATTCTCTATAGTTAGGAGTCTGTTTCTTGGTATGCCTCTATCTCTCTTTAAAAAAGAGGCTCATTTGTTTTATTCCTTAAATTTCATATATGAGTGAAATCATGTGGAATTTGCCTTTCTCTGACTGATTTCAATTCGCTTAATAATCTCTAGCTCCATGCACATCATTGAATATGCACCCCAATGTTTATTGCAGCATTACTTACAATAGCCAAATTATGGAAACAGTCCAAATGTCCATTGACTGATGAATGAATAAAGAAGATGTAATATGTACACACACACACACACACACACACACACACAGACACACACACAGTGGAATACTACTCAGCCATCAAAAAGAATTAGACTTTTTTTGGTCAGAATATTTCACAAAATAATCTTGATACACGGATTTTATTGAAAAAAAAATCAGAATATATGGCACAACTGAGCCCATTTTCCCACATAGTTACATTCAGTCAGAGTCAAATCATGGCTGACTCATTTAGTTGGAGGACTTACTTGCCAGCTCACCACTAGTCCTTACCATCCTCCATTACCTCTTGAACACTGAGACCCACGAGTCAATTGCCATATATTTATTACTATGTTTGCACTATGTTTTTCTTCTCTGTACCTAAAGATAAAAACAAAAGCTACATCAAGAGAGTTTCATGTTTCAAGAAAAAAAAGGAGAAAGTATTTAGTAATGACTACTCCTGTGGGCTTTATATGCAAACACTTTGCCAATTTTATTTATTATCTGTCTTCTGAAACCATCTGAGTTTAGGTCCAGTCTGTGCAAGCCTGGATAGCTGGGAGAAATGCATGGGGGAGGGAATAGAGGCAAGAGGTAGACTCTGTAGGCAGGATGGTCAAAGAAACCTCCTGCAAAGAAATTGTCCAAAAGGAAGAAATTGTAGTCTATCACAAGTTTAATCCAAGGACAATGCCACTTTGCAATGAGAGAGGAAATATTGAGCATAGCAGGGAATGTGCTCCTGGGAATGCCTCCACAGACATGCACTCAAAGCTAAGGCTGACAGGGGGTTATAATAAAGGCATAAATGGGAAAAAGAGGTGTGCCAGCAAAGGCTCTGTAAGAAGCTCTGGTCTTGGTTTGAGAAGTGACATGCAGGAAGCAAAGAGAGGATTTGGGAAACTTCTGCATGGTCACTATTGGAACCAACAGGAGTAGCAGAGGCACCAATAGATATTCAAGCCAGCTCAGGGGCAGGACAGTATTTGGAGGCCAATAGACACCCTCTGGGGACCACCTCTTAAATTAACCTAAGGAAGGTGGAGAGAGGGTTCTATATTAATTTAGGTAGGAACTAAGATGAGGAAATGCCTCACTGATCTCTTACTATTAAATCCCTGGCTTCCTCAGCTTGAGAACTATGGGTTATATTTCATTCTGCAAACTTTTTTGTGTACCACTATGCCACATAATAAGAGCATAACCATTCTGGGTACAAGGACACACAAAAAAATAAAACAAGTTCCTTCTCTCAAGAACGTCATAACCCAAAATATTGGTCGCTAATTTTTTTTGACAATTCAATCCATTATTTATAAATGCAATCACTTATCCCAAACATTTGTTTATTTATGAAGTGTTATGTTGATCTCTTCATGTATTAGGCATATTATAGTTATATCCAAAAAATGAATAAAAAAACAAATATTAATAAACTTTGTAAATAAATATAATGGAAGGCCATATCCTAATGACTTCTCATGTGAAAAACTGTCTACAAAATAGGTATTTAAACAGATTTTTAAAATAAGAGGCATTTCAAATAATGCTTTAATAGCAATCTTGGATCTGAAAAATAACTAGATCTGATCCTGAAAAAAAATCATAAAAAAATTGGAAGAGTGCAAAGACAAATGCCTGTGGATTAGGACAGAGGGACAAGCTTTGAGGACTGACCATTTCTCAGATTGCAATACTCTCCTTGGGTCTGAGGGATGAATAGGATCTTTCCAGGCTAAAGGAAGAGTATAAACAAAAATGCATTTCTATTCAGTGGCCTGACGTGGACTTAGAAGTTCAAAATGGAAGCAAGTGCCCCAAAATACTAATTATGTATATAGCAGAACATGATGAATTAATCCAGGCAAGTTGCATCTTGTAATAAGACTGTACTCTGTGTTGGCATGTTCAGCCTTCAGTTTGTCCCTCATATGATACTGTTATTCTTCTACTTCAGGAAAAAAAAAGTGAACGTTGGTGGTTCCTATGGTAACTAAATAGTGGGAGCAAAGGCAGTGGAAGGTCAAGGAATGTTCTATAGTTACACATCAAGCAAGTACAAAATACAGGTTATTTTTAATTTTGGCTATATTCCTATAATTTTAATGTCTAAAAATTAAGATGTACGTAAATAGTAAAGTCTGTTTCTCATGCAGCCATGAGAAAAAATACTTTCTCAGTAACTCAATACTACCTCCTTATTTTGTTGACATTTCATTTTCATCAGTTGTCATTCAAGCCAACCAAAATGCCCAAAGTGAGCATTTTCTAAATGTGTAACCAGGGAGGGCGTCCTTTACCCTTCTTCCCCTTGTTTTCTGTGCTCCTCTGTTCCTAGTATACTAGCATGACTCACCATCCACAGAACACAAATTGAGAATTGCTTTTCTAGGAGTGCTGATGTATTTGCTTTCTCTCATCAGTATTCTCTCATCTAATGACACTTGTGGCCAAAGACAAAGTTTTGCCAGGCAGCTGATGAAGCAGTGGAGGGAGGTGACATAGCTCGTGCACAGAGAGTTTTCCTCCAGACCAGCCACGGCCAGCTGTTCCAGGCAGAGAATGTGCCTGCATTATTGGACTCATGGCCAAGGGAGGTAATGAGCCTGAACTTCCCTGTGTCCTCTCTATACCTCTGCTTTAAGAAAATGTACCCAGTGACTAGCGGGAGCTTAAGAACAAATATAGAACAGAAAAACCAAAAAATTAAAACCTCAGAAGAGAACTACTTTTTAAAAATCTCTCATAAGAACTTATGTAAAAGATACTGACATACACAAATTGTATGAAAATAGAGTTTCTCTTCCAAGAATTGTTAAATAGCTGGATTTTGCTTGAACCAAAGTCCTAGACAGGGAACACACACTTAGAGGTTTTCTATTCCTCCATAGATTTCACTTCGATTATAGAGCAATCATACCCGACATTTGGTAGGCTGTTTAGATTTTACTAAAAGTCCCATTGTTTTCATCAAATCATTTTGTCAATTATATATTTACAAATACCATACCCTACATATGCATGTATCATTGAAAAGGAAAAATTTTTAAAGATTTATTTATTTATTTATTAGAGAGTAAGAAGACAAGCAGGGTGGGAGATTGGGAGGGGCAGAGGCAGAGGGAGAAGCAGACTCTCCATTGAGCAGAGAACCAGACGTGGGGCTCTACCCCAGGACCTGAGATCATGACCCAAGTGGAAGGCAGACACTTAACCAACTGAGCCACTCAGGTACCCTGAAAAGGAAATTTTAGAGTAAACTTTTATCACTTTAAAATATATTGCTCAAAACTAAATTCAAAAACAATATTTAGGGCAGCCCGGGTGGCTCAGCAGTTTAGCACTACCTTCAGCCCGGAGCATGATCCTGGAGACCCAGGATCGAGTCTCACATTGGGCTCCCTGCATGGAGCTTGCTTCTCCCTCTGCCTGTGTCTCCCTGCCTGTGTGTGTGTGTGTGTGTGTGTGTGTGTGTGTGTGTGTGTGTCTTTCTCTCTCTTTCTCTCTCTCTCTGTGTCTCTCATGAATAAATAAATAAAATCTTTGAACAAAACAAAATTCATATTACTGTCATTAATGAAATTATTGTCAGGATTCACTGCATTATTTTCATTCAATATATGCTTATTAAGTGATTTCAAAGTGCCAAGCACTGGGTTAAAAAAAAAAAGAATTGTAGGTGGTTTGTATCATCATGGAACTCACATTCTAGTAAAATTGTTCCAATTTAAAAGGTAAGTCATGGTGAGAGCTGGAGAAATTAGTAAGATCTTCTGCATGTGCTAGATGGTTGGCTGAGTGCATTACTTCCAGGTAAATTCATTTTAAATTTATTATAAAAATATAAATCAATATTCCTATTCCAAAACCAGTTTGACAAAGCTGTTACTAAGCACCTTCCCTACGCAAGATGGCATGGGTTTCATCCACAATGGCTCACAGAGAGTGAATATTTAATATGATTTTTAAAAAAAATTTTAAGTGTTCTGGGGGCACCTGGGTGGTGCGGTCCATTGACGGTCTGCCTCTTGGTTTTGGCTGGGGTTGTGGTGTCAGGGTCATGGGAGGGAGCCTTGCCACCCACTCTGTGCTAAGTGTGAAGTCTGCCTGGGACTCTCTTTCCCTCTCTTTCTTTCTATCCCCCTTGCTGAGCATGCATGTGCTCGCTCGCGCTCTCTCTCTCTCAAATAAATAGATAAATCTTAAAAAAAATTTAAGTACTCTGTATTCTAGCAATTGATTTTTTCAAAGCACAAAATTATATCATACATGCAAGGCCAACTCAGAGGCCTCTATCACTTTGTCCACTGTTCTCCAGAGAACAACGTTAAGTCATTGGGGAGTTCTTTGCTTTTTTTATCTTGAAATATCAATCAATGGATAAGTGATTGTTAGTGGCTAACCAATAGTTAAATCATGTCTGCCTGAATTCAGATGCCACATTTTTTGTGCCTCTGCCATTTCACAGATTGAGAACTTAAAATCATGCCCCCTAGAATATAGTAACCTGGAAGTAAAATTATGGCCTCTCAAACTGCTCCTACCTGTGACTGGGGACCTGCAGATTCTTCTCAAAGATCCTCACTCTTCTAGAAATAGAAGTCCCTATGAGAAAAGAGTGAATAGCTATACTTCTCCCTGCTGTCCTGACAGCTACCAAGAGACTCTGGTATTTCCTTCTCTCTTGCTCTTGCTGCCAGTGGCCTCTACTGCCATCATTGAAGCTGCTGGAGTTATCAAAGGAACAAAGAAGATATCTCAGGAAGTCTAGAAGCCTCCAGGGTTTACCTCCATGCTCAGATGCTAACCAAACTTCCCTCACACTAAAGGCTATGGTGGGGCCAGAATCTCTGATGCTTTTTAAAAGTCTTTGGGACTATAGAAGCCACAGAGTCACAGAAGTCACTGCTGCAAAAAGCCTCCACCTGTAACTGTACCAAAGTTGGTAGCAAGTGTTGCTAAGATTTTATTGGAACCAGGAGATCTAGTGGGATAATTTGGCTGAAAGTGGGAACAAAGGATTATAGATTATCTTAAAGCTCCATTTGCTTAGAAAGCACATTTATGTCATATATTACCAGTTGTTTGGTGGACCTTTTTGCAGTTGCTCATAGAGATTATAGGACAGATAAAGCCCTGCCCCCAAGCTATCTTTTGATGATGACACAGCTGGAGAATTTATCTCTTCCTAATTCATTTTGAGTTGTCATCTCATGCTCACAATATGTCAAAGGTTTGGTGAAGTTTCACTGGACAGTGGCAGAAATCCTTCGGATATAGGTTAAGGACAAAGGGCAGTGATGTGCTGGTAAACTAGCTCTTCAGGAAAAAAAAATCCCTGATTGGTTGGTAGCATTTGCAGATTTCCGTGGCATCAATACCCCCATTGTGGCTAATTTCAAGCCACCAACATGACATCACTGAACACAGAGCTGAGAAGAGATGAGCATAGTTGGCTCCTGCAAGGCATTGCCAGTTGGCTCCAGCACACCACTGAGAAAGGGCCAAGTACTATACAGCGTCAACCTCCTGTTCTTATTTTTTTCCAGAAAAATTCCAGGCAGAATCAGATTGGAGAGATTTCTCTGCATTCTTGAGTAAGATATTATGAAGGCAGAAGTAGGAAAAATGGATATATCAGATAAACCTGATAGCATCACTTGCTTTCTTCACTTACTCTCCATCTGCCTGACAAGAATAAGCACATTCCGCTTAGTCAAGCCTCAGTCCACAGTATTGGATTGTGGCTTCTCAAAGCAGACGGAAAAGCAGGTAGAAGGAGGAAAAAATCAGGAGGAAATAATTTGTCTTCTTAAAGTATGTGACAATAACCTAGGGAGAAAGCACGAGTTTGTATGGACAAACATAAATAGCCTCTGTAAAGAAAACAAGCTGCATTTTGAACTGAAGTCAATAGTTTGTTCTTGTTTTCTTTTCTCTAATTAGAAATAAAGCTTAGTTTATAAGGACATTGGCTTTCTCTTCTTCCTCACGGTCCTCATTTCAGTAATCCTCTTGGCCAGGGGTGCCTCCTGGGAGAGCATGGGTCTGTGGTATTTCGGTAACAGTTACTGATGTGTTGATACAGTCAAGGATCTCTCCTTACTCTCTATGAAGTAATGGCCGCAAACACAGTCCAAAAGATGATGTCAAAGATATATACAAACAAACAATGACCTTGAAGATTTCTAATGCATCTCTAATGGAACAAGCAGAGCAGTGCTCATTGGTTGGTCATGAGCTTCACAATTTGCTGAGAACATATTTGAGCTGGGGAAGAACTGTTGTCAAGAACCAAGAATTAGTCATCAGTAATGTTGGCTAAGAGGATAACTGGACATTCCAAAGAAATTAACTGCTCACTGGACATTTCAAAGAAATTAATTGCTTGCTTTGTGCCTCAGTTTCTCCATCTAAGGCAGGTGACCACTCAATGTTCTTTTTCACAGTCATAAGCTATGAGGCTTCATGAATTAATTTGTTGAAAAGAAAGATTTTAGGTACAAGGCCCTGTGTAGGATGGCAATGTTAGTCATGTTGCATTGTAACAATTCCTGTATTATCTGTTACATTCTATTACTGTGGCACAGTGACAGTCCAAAGACAACCGGTTTTACTGTCACGAACTCCAGAATATGCTTCTTCCAACTGTGCTTAACTGTGTGCCTGCCAGTGGATCCTTTTAGGCAGAGAATAAGAATCAGAGGGGGTTAATGCTGTCACAGGTTATATATAAAGAGTGAAGATATAAAAGATGTAGTATTATGACTTTTGTCATTCACTGAACTAAGGGATAAATCCAACATCTGGACTTCATATTTTGGAGCAAGACTATTCATAGCACATGATAAGCATATTCAGCCCAGGGACTTTGCTTTTCTCTTCTTATTCCCTTATTCCACAGAGCTTTGATTAGAAAGCTTTAGATAAATTTAACCCAAGTAAAAAATAAAAAAGGAAACAGAAACGGATTTCTTGTCTGCATAGCTTTGGTGTGCTTAACTATTTCCCTCATCACACAAGTTCATAAACAGCTTTAGGACAAAAACCACCTAACTCACTTTTGTAACCCCTTCAGCAATTAGTGCACAGAGCTTACACAAAATGTATGTAAGCAGTGCATCTTTGTGTAATTGGATTAAACCAAGTTGGGGAAAAAGCAGTGTCTGAGAAAATGCAACGGACACCAACATATTCTACTTGATCTCCTGGAAAAAGTGGCCCCATTCCAGCTGAAATAAATTGAAGAGTGTGGAAAAAATGTAAGCAGGTCTCTCAAAAGTCTTCAGAAATCATAAAGACCTCTGAATGCTGCTTCTATTCATGGGCTTTTTATTAAGAAGATGGCAAATTTATAGGATTCCCAAATGTAACAGAAATCAAGAGAGCCAAAAAGTGACTAAAAGATTCAGAAACTAGATAAATTTTGAACAACTCCAATAGGAAAGCTCTGCCAGAAATGGGGGTTACAAATAGGCCGCTGACCAACTTTATAGACCAATACTGCATTCTCCTCAAATAACCTCAAATGAAATGTCTCCACATATCTGAATTCTCTCTCTCAGCACATTGACACAGAGGTCCAACATTATAGAAATTCCCCAGATCCTTGAGAGGAGGGAATCTAAGCTACTATGGTAGGCAAATATGGTCATAACTCGAGTTGCAATGCTATGTTCTCTTAAAGTACAGAACAATAGCTACAAAGAGCAAATATAGAAGTCCTTAAAGCATGCAGGAGGATAGATACAGGATAATAAAAAGTAAGCTATTCTTAACACTGTAGAACAATATCTACCCCTTGGAATTAGTCAAGCAGCTCAGATTTCAGAGGGATTTAAAAAAATGGATGATCAATGTATAATAGGATACTATAAAGAAATTAGGAAATATTTATACATAACAGTAGCCTTCAAATATAATGATGTAGAGTGGAACTGCCATATTCTTCCAAAAAAGGTTATTGCAGGCCTGCTATGATCTGAATGTTTGTGTTCTCCCAAAATTCATATGTTGAAATCCTAATGCCCAATGTAATGGTATTAGAGGGTGGGGATTTTGGGAAGTGCTTAGGTCATGAAGGTGGAGACCTCATAGATGGAATAAGTGCTCTTGTAAAAGACCTCACAGTGCTCCCCTAGCCTCTTCCACCACGTGAGGACACAGAGAGAAGCGAGCAGTCTACAATCCAGAAGAGAGCCTTCATCAGAACCCAATCATATTGCTACCATGATCTTAAACTTCTAGTCTCTAGAACTGTGAGAAATAAATTTCTGTTGCTTATAAGCTACCCAGTCAGTGTTACAGCAGCCAAAACATACTAAGACAGGACCCCTGTCCAAGTCAAAACTCTAAGTTAAAGGGACCACACAATTGAACTAGGGTATGGTAACTTCCTCCTAATATTGAAATACAAATTTAGGCCATGGCTAAGTAATTCTCAATTAATTTGTGTCAGCAAATCCTTCCTATTACATATACAAGCCCACAAATATTTCTTGAGAACTTATTGAATGCAAAGCATTATGAATATCCTCCCTCACCTGAGTCAATAGAAAAACACATGCATTTGCAGGGCCATATTGCTATGATGATTTGCTTTTCCTAACAAAGATAAAAAATATATATACAATAATTGCATTAAATAGATGTTATAAATACAAGGAAATAACTTCTGAGTTTTTTTAAGAAATTCATTTTTAAAATATATTGTGGGCTCTTTGGGCAACTTTTTTTGTAAATGTAAAATTATTTCAAAATTAAAGTTCAAAAATACATTGTGGCAAATATGAAAATGAGATACGAGCACTCTGAGTTGATCTTTTAAAATGCTTAACTTTGAGATCCCTGGGTGGCTTAGCAGTTTAGCACCTGCCTTTAGCCAGGGCGTGATGCTGGAGTCCCGGGATTGAGTCCCACATTAGGCTCCCTGCATGGAGCCTGCTTCTCCCTCTGCCATTCTCTCTCTCTCTGTCTATCATGAATAAATAAATAAAATCTTTAAAAATAAAATAAAATGCTTAACTTCAAGTAAGTAAAATCCTAAGAACATAGAAATCTGGGATTCCATCTGCCTTCCCTGACCTTCATGGCAAATCAGCTAGGTTTACTGCCAGGCCCATGATGATACAGAATGTAAAGGAAAAGTTGCAAATGAAAAGAATTTTCACTATGGTTAGGCCTATTGAAGATATTTAACATTTGTTAAACATTTGGTAGCTGTGCAAATCTGCAATAGGGAAATGCTGATATCCATTCACAAAGTGTAATGGCAGGCAAGATCAGACTCTTAAGATCAAGAATCAGGGGTACCTGGGTAGCTCAGTGGTTGAGCATCTGCCTTTGGCTCAGATAGCAATCCCAGGGTCCTGGGATCGAGTCCTGCATTGGGCTCCTCACTGGGAGCCTGCTTCTCCCTCTGCCTGTGTCTCTGCCTCTCTCTCTGTATCTCTCATAAATGAATAGATGAAATCTTAAAAAAAAAAAAACAAAAGATCAAGAATCACAAGACTTCATGAAACCACAAAGGTGAGGGCCCACCAGGAAAACCCCCACCAATTTGTCACTTTAACCTTTAACTCCAATGACTTCTTTTAAGAAATGAGTGTGATTGGGATCCCTGGGTGGCGCAGTGGTTTGGCGCCTGCCTTTGGCCTAGGGCGCAATCCTGGAGACCTGGGATCGAATCCCACATCGGGCTCCTGGTGCATGGAGCCTGCTTCTCCCTCTGCCTGTGTCTCTGCCTCTCTCTCTCTCTCTCTGTGACTATCATAAATAAATAAAATAAATAAATAAATAAAAATAAACAAAATAAACAAAAAAAAAAAGAAATGAGTGTGATTGAAGAGTGAAACTTCCTCCTTTCTCCATCTTCATTTACTGTATATTCCTTTCCAGAACGTTCATCCATATAAATCCATAAATGTCTGCATCATGCAGGATACTTAGCCAGTAGTATCAGTGGAGTAGCCCATCTCAGAGCCCAGAACAGCCCAGCTAATGAAAGGAGGACTAAGGAATTCCCATAAGAGTGTTTGTTTGTTTGTTTGTTTGTTTGTTTGTTTTTTTAACATAGGAAACAAAGAAGGAAGAAAATGTTTCAAGTTAAACTATGGAAGGACTCTATAGCTCTTAGGATCCACAGTTGAAAAATCTTAAAGTCAAAGCAGAAAGTTTCTTCATTATTTAAACAATTATTCCCTAACTCATTTCTCCAATTTTTACATCAAATGAAAAATAAGAATATTAGAAAATTTGTAGTTAGAATTCATTATTCTAACTCATGAAACATCTATTGAGCAAAAACTTAAAACCAACGCAGAGGTTTTCTTTTTTCCTTGGAAATTTTATTCTCTAAATCACACTATTTAAAGCTCCTTATAAACCACTAAGCAAAAGCAATCAGCAGAAACAAAAACAAATATTTATAAATATTTATGCCAAAAGCATTAGCATTACAAGTATCAGTCAATTTTCAATAGAGCATACCAAGGAAGTAAACAATTTTAAAATACCTTTCAAAAATCTATGGTCAGTGTATCCCTGTCAATCACTAGCTCATTTCCTCAACTACACACTTCAATTTTTCTGAACAGATTAAAGATCTGTATTATTTTACTAATAATTATCATTAGCGGGAGTGGGAGATGGTGAAGGCAGAGGGAGAGGGGGAGAGAGAACCCCAAACAGCCTCCATGCCCAGCACAGAGCCAATGTGGGCTCAATCTCACAACTCTGAGATCATGACCTGAGTCAAAATCAAGAATAAGACATGCAATCGACCAAGCCACCCAGGCACCCCAAATAACTGTTTTAGTAACATGTAATCTAACATTTTAAGGAAAAAAAAATGGAAGGAATATATATTGCATATTGATTCCCAGCTATACCATTGAATTGCTGCATGACATTGGGCAGCTCACTTCCCTTCTCTGCCTCACTTGTACTTGATTAGAAGTTGCCAAATATAACCCTTTGGCCACACCCAGTTTTTGAACATACCTTGTTTGCCCAGCATGTTTTAAACACTGGGAAATTCCACATTTAAATCCAGATTTCTGATTTCTCTTCAAAAATTATAAGATTGGCAACACTGGGCCTACATGCCCAAGTGAAAACAAAGGTTGAAACTGAGTAACAGCTGCCCCTTTTGGATAAAGCATTGATTTTTGGTGTTAGGTTACCTGTCTGATTCCTTAGCATCTAAGGTTTTGATAAAATAGATTACCTCTACTTTCTTTCAGCTCTAACATTCTCACATTTAGAGTGAGCTGTATAGCAAAAAGTCTATTTAACCTTTCAAAGCCTCAGCTTTACTTGAGTATGAAGATACTAATAACATCTGACTACCAGTTGAGTTTTGGAGAAACAAAATGAAATACTGAGTGGGGACTGCTCAGCAATGCCATGCATGTAGTAAGTTCTTTTTCTTTTTTTTTTTTTTAAGATTTTATTTATTTATTTATTCATGAGAGAAAAAGAGAGAGAGGGAGAGACATAGGCAGAGGGAGATACAGGCTCCTCACAGAGATGCGAGACTCAATCCCAGGACCCTGGAATCATGCCCTGAGCCAAAGGCAGACGCTCAACCACTGAGCCACCAAGGTGCCCCTCCAATACAATACAATTCTATGAGTGAGTCAATTCTACTTAAATCGAAATTAACAAGCTGATTCTTCTCTTCCAAATGCACCATTAGTACCATCAAAAACTCGACTACGCAAAAAAACAAAACAAAACAAAACAAAAAAAACCTCAACTATTTGACTCTAATTTTCAGATACATTTTGTTAAGTTAGTTAATACTAAACAAATTGGGGATCCCAAATGAGACACAGTCAATTAAATGAAAACAGTGTTCTTTGAGTGTCTTTGGTTCTCATATTCTCCATTCCTGGCTGAACCTGCTTTCCATATTTGATTTGAAGTAAGTTTTGTTTGATCCTACTTATTGCAGTTGCCAGGTCATAGTCTACCATTGGTTATTATTGTTAAATATGCATAACCAATTTAACAGAAAGTTCATGCCGGGCTTACTACTCATTCATATATGGGCCACAAATGAGCCCATATAGGACCCCACAGGAGTTTTTGTCATAGATATCCACATCATTTCAAGTTGCTCTAGTCACTCATACGCAGTAAATCCCCCTGTTACTCACTAGCTCATCTCCTCAGCCACACACCTCATATATTAGACTACTTTATTAATAATGGAACTTAAATGGGCCTGTTCCAATATATGGTTGGCACAGATTTGCCCATACTTGAAATGAAAACTCATTTTTAAAATATGACTTGCACATACCATTACTGTGTATATTTGTAGACAAAAATGTAAGTTCTAGTCCAACAATACTTCAGATAACAAAATAAAAGAAAAATAAAATAATTTGTACACCCCTCAGAGTTTTGTTGGAATCTGTATTCGTATTTATTTAAGTGTTATTTATAATACCTCAGAACTTACAACTGATTAAAGAGAACCAGGCTAGCATACAGGGCATTCCAATGACTTCTAGTCTAGCATAAGGTGACAGCTGTGCCAGATAAGATCAGGATTGCCAGAGAGAAATTACTCTTGTCAATGTAGTATGACTTCTATGCCAACCTGGATTCCCCACCACCCCTCATCATCACTACAACTGCTGTGCCCTCACTGTCAGCCCCTCCACCTCTGAACTCTGCAGAGCTCTCAGGGAAATACATTTAACACAAAAGGGTCTTTGTGTCAATCATCTCCTCAGTATTCTTAAGTCATTTGCTATTATCCAAAAGTAGATTCTACAGTGCTACATGACCTAGACACTGTCAGGCCCCTCCCCTCAAAGAACCAAGCCCAACCCATCTGTGTTCCCTGAACACATCACCCTTTCTGGAGGTCTCTGGACCGCTCTCCTTCTCTTCCCTACCACTAGTCCTGCGGTTCTTTCAAGTGTCAACTCAGGAATTACTTCCTCTTCCCTAGTTCCCTTAGGAAAACTTAGCTGCTTTCTTTACTCTCCTTGAATGTTGCTCATATAACTATGGCAACTACCATGTTTATTTGCCTGTGTGTGAGCTTCTTGAAAGCAGGAACCAAGTTGTTAAATATTTTTATTCCTAGCACCTAATACAGTGCCTGGCATATTGTAGGCAACTAAATATTTGCTAAATATTGGATAAATGGAACTGCTTACTTCCCATAGCCTATATATGTGTAGATTCCATTCTGCAAAGTCATAAGACTGTTCTCATTACCAGTACAAGTAATTAACAGTGTATTTTTGCCCATCTTCTCAATACATTTTGCTTTCTTCATTTATTCCCTTGGGACAGTTCATCTGTTTGTGCTTAATACCTATCAACAACAGCAAGCTATCTGATTCCATCAATGTGGTAAGTCATTATTTTGCTGAATCTTATAAGTACAAAACTTAATAAGTATCATAGTATATTTGTTATGAAACTTAGAGGATGATCATACCACACAGGACTTTTGAGAACTGATTTCAAAGCATTACAATCAGGCTAGTTAGATTACAAAGACAACACTTAAATGAAGAGATTTACTTATAATCACCCAGTTTTCAAAAATCACAAAATTTTTATTTTCTAAAGCTATTGCTATAGTTAGAGTCTTGGGAGAATAAGTCCTCACCTTGTTCTACTCACCATTTAAATCTGGGCTTTTCACAGCTAAAGGCATGTACTCTGCTAACCACTATGGAGAAGTAGTGTTTGCAGCTGCAATCATTATAAAATATAACAAATTCTTACACTTAATGAGCCTAATCCTGAATTCTCTACAGTGATATAACTGTGTCTCTTATTAATTGATTGCTGTGGATGTAACCACTGCCTAGCTTGATAAAATCTCCCTCTTGCATGTTTAGCCCAAAACTTAAATGAGCTAACCTACATTTCATAGTCATTCACAGAGAAAATTGTGGCTGTATAGAATGGTGTGCTCTCTGTGAATGGGACTATGCACCTCAGTGGTTTCAAATCCATGGTGGCTTCTTTAGTGGTAAACATTTAGTTTACCTGGGTTCACACCCTTGACTTTCACTTGGACAAACCTGAAAGCTCCAGCCAGCTAGAACTGCCAGCTTTTGCATAGTTTTCTACCCACAGCCATCAATCTCTCCCTGGCAATAAAAGGAGACTAAACCTTGGTTTGCCCCAGTGTCACCTGGGAAGATGATGAATCTTTCACTGAATGTGAGCCAAGGATGACGTTCCTCAGCAAAGTAAACCCAGTGTACAACGTTGTACCAGTTCTACAGTTTGGAAAGTCAGATTCTTTACACACAATGTGGCACATTTCCTGAACCAGCTAATTGAGCCAGTTGCTTCTAAAAAGCTGGTGCCAAGTGTCTGCCCAATGATTTAAAACACCTTACCTTTTGGTTTTTTAATATTCTATGCTCATTTCCTTGGTTAACATTGGTGTCATATCAAATGAAGTCACCAAACCTCAAGGAAGAGACAACTCGTCTCCAAAAAAGTAGAAAATTTTTCTGAGGAAATGTTTAGTCAAAACTGAAAAAGAAATGATTGATACATAAAGTTGGTATGACTATGTGGTATTAAGAACCTACACATATTTTTAGCTAAAATGTTTCAGTGTAGGTAGGAAGATAGAGAAAGTGGCTATAAACATAAAAAAAGAGGGTTTTAAATTTCTTTAAAGAATTATTTTTTTCCTGCAAGATATATTGGTAATGAAATTTAAACCTAATTCCTTGAAAATTATTTGCAACTTATCTTTTCCTTTGTTTTTAATGGGCAGGAAGCATTTTCAATGAAAACTATAGTTTACCATGTATGTTAGCTTAAGCCAAGAAGGGAATTTTCAAGTCTTGGAATTTTGGATAAACTCAGTGTTACCTAATGGAAACCGCAGGAAGCCCTGGGGTTCCACCAACCATTTGAAGATAAAAGCTCAGTGTTTTCTATTACTAGGTTTATAGATATAAGATTTGCTTTACCAAGTTGAAAGTACTTTAAGCACTCATAGGACAGAATAAAAGATGAAGGCTAGTTCTCTGAGAATAAAGAAGACTGAAGTTTGAAAGGTAATGATGAGAACTACAAAGAGCTGAAGTTATTTCTGCTTTGCAGGTATATGGATTTTTGATTAAGGAAAATTTGGAAGGATCTTTATTGATCAAGATTTTTCTACTGTGCCCTCACTAAACATCCAGATGAGATTACATGTACTAAATCTTCATCTTAAAAACAAACTGTATTTTAAAATCTACGCAGACCCATATATGTCACAAACAGAAATCAGGCCTCTTCTTATTCTTTGAAGATTGAGACTTTGAGGAAGCCAAACAAGGTGTCAACATGGATGAAAGGGAGTTTTCTCAGGATTCTTCATCAGCATTTTTCAAATAGAAAAAAGAAATCATTATAATATCACATTATCTCCAAAGAGAGCTGTTCTCTACAGAGTAACATCTTCCAAAACAGCTGAGGAAAGAATGTCTTTATAATTTTACGTCAAAGATGGCATGCCAGAGACAAAGTAAATTCTCTTTGTATTTGGACTTTCAAATTAATTAACTTTAATCTTGGCTGGTAAATACACAGCCTAAATTTTGTCACACTTTCCTCACAGATCACTAATTCACTGTGGCATCCTTTGTCTGCTGAGCCTGAATACATTCCTAGAATCCTCAACACATCACCCAAACAACCTCTACTAACAGATCAGAGTTCCTATTCACAAGGATATGTGTTTGGCATTTCTGCTCTCATTCTTTTAAAATGAAACATGATCCATTCTTATGTGCTACTGCTACCTAAATGAGATACTAAGTAAATCCTTACAAAAATAGATGTCTATGTAGCATGGTTAAACACAAAGTCAATCAAACCCTAACAAGAGTAGAACAGTGGAGGAAATAAGTTCCAAAAACTTATGCTTATTTGACTGCTATGGCAGAAATTCTGAGACACTTACTTCCAAAACCACTCCACAGAATTAATAGCTATTCCTTCAGCTCTAAAGTTATGAGTGTTTATAAATAACTCATTCAAAATCATCTTTGGGGTGTGGGATTTCACTCAGAGCAATATGATAACCAGTTAGAACCTATTACTCAAAGGTAAAGTACACATAATTCTGGTTACTTAATTGATATATCTGATCATTCTAAAAGAGAATTCATTAGTGAGCTTATTAAACAATCATAAAATATTTTAGAACACCTCTTGAATTCAAGAATTAGTTGATATATTAATGAATTTACTCCATTTTGGGAGTAATATAAGTCCAAATGCTAGTGGACATTTTGTTTTATGTTACAGCTGCAGGATAGGGTTGAAGGATAGGGAGTGAAACAGAACAACATGTTCTAGCACAACTTTTAAGAGAAGAGCCATTGACTTTGCCATGATGTTTATGTTGGAGTATTACTCTGAAAAATTGATGCCATATAATCATTAGAAACAAAATTCAAAAGCAAAGTAGAAAATGGGAATATTTGCAAATACTATGTACAAATGTATCTATTAAATACACACTGAGGGACAGCTGGGTGGCTCAGTGGTTGAGCATCTGCCTTTGGCTCAGGGTGTGATCCCAGAGTTCTGGTATCGAGTCCCACATCAGGGTCCCTTTGAGGAGCCTGATTCTTTCTCTGCCTATGTCTCTGCCTCTGTGTGTGTGTGTCTCTCATGAATAAATAAATTAAAATCTTTAAAATAAATAAATAAATAAATAAATACACACTGATTAAACATTAATATAGCAATCAAAATAGCAATAATTAATGACAACATAGAAAGAGCTCTATAAATCAATACAAAAGACTGATGTGTAAAAAATAGGCAAAGTCCTCAATGGGGGATTTGCAAAGAAGATAAATATATTTTCATGTTAGAGTGGAAATTCATATAACTTCATCTATATACAAAGTGCATTTATAAAACAAAACAAAAATATCATTAACAGAGATAGAATTAGAAAACTGGTAAGAGTTTGGTGAGATGAACACCCTTACACACAACTCGTGTCAGTGTAAATTGACATGAGATAGTACATAAAACAACAAACTCCTCCCTTTCTTTCTGCAAAGTAATATGACAAACTGCATAAAGAGCCTTAAAAAATATTCATTCACTAAGGTCTAATAATCCCAACTTCTGGGACTTTAGCCTTTTTTTTTTTTCTTATTAAGTACTTACTGAAGTTCAATTTGCCAACATATAACACCCAGTGCTCATCTCATCAAGTGCCCTCTTCAGTGCCCCTCACCCAGTTACTCCAAACCCCCCCCACCTCCCCTTCTGCACCCTTTGTTCGTTTCCCAGAGTTAGAAAACTCTCATGGTTTGTATCCCTCTCTAATTTTTCCCACTCAGTTCCCCTCCTTTCCCTTATAATTCCCTTTCACTATTTCTTATATTCCCCATATGAGTGAAACCATATGATGATTGTCCTTCTCCGATTGACTTATTTCACTCATCATAATACCCTCCAGTTCCAACCACATTGAAGCAAATGGTGGGTTTTTGTATGGGACTTTAGCCTTGAGATATAATTAGAAATGAAACCAGAAATTTATTGACAAAGATTTTTATCAAAGTTTTAATAATAATATTGGATTCCAAATTCCAGAACATTGGAAACAACATATATTACCAATAGTGTGGAAATCATTAAATAAATTATGGTTTATTTATTTGATGAGAAATTACATATAAAATAAGAATTAGATATGAAACTATATCTTCAGTCTAATGCTAATTATGTGAATATAGTACATAAATTATTCAAAGAGACAAAACTTAGAAAGTGCACCAAACTATTGGGCAGTTATTTATAGATGGTGAAATTGTGCATGATTTTTTTCTTTACACTTAATTTTTCCCAAGTGGCCTAGAATGAACATGTTATTTTTGCATTAGAATTTGTTTTTAAAAAAGTAATATATGACACCATTCAATATGAAAATGTTATATTATTATGAGGGAAAGGAAAGAGAAAATGAAAGAACTGACAAAGAATGTTGATAACTGAAACTCTGGTCCCCAGTGGTAGGTATAATGTACTATAAAATGTGCACAGTAATTCCCAGCAAGGCATGTGCAAATGACATAGCAGTCTGCCCATCATGCTCAAGCCAAGACTAGTACTCAAAGCAGCTGGTTATCTTGCATTACTCTATGTATTGTTGGGGCTCTTTCCTGTCCTGCTTCTGTTTTTCTTTATAAGTCATCTTCTTGCTCGAAGACTTCTCTCCTCCATGAAATCTCTCTCCATTTCAATGCATCTCTATCCCACTAGAAACCTAGAGTATATATTGTTCATATCTCTCATTTGGCACTTAAATTTCATTGTCCTGTCTTTTGAGTTTTTTCTTATACTGAGATTTTGATGCCCCAATTAGATTTTTAAACTCTACTAGGGAAGGGATAATATTGAAAATTCTTTTGTAGCCCTATTCATTCCTTCAAGAAATATCTATTGAATACACACTATGTCCTAAACATTGTTTGAGGTGCTAGGTATATAGAGGTGAAATTTTTAAAAGAGAAGAGAAAATATCTCTGCCCTCAAGGGCTTATTTGATGCCACATCATATGCACTGCAAATCCACAATAAATGATGACAATGGCAGTGATAGCAAGGAAGACAGAAACAATGACAAAGTACAATGCATTAGATTTCTATTGCTACTATGACAAATTATTATAATTTCATATCTTAAAACAATATTCATTTATTAGCTCACAGTTTCTATGGGTCAGAAATCCGGATACAGTGTAATTCAGTTGGGTTCTAGAGTCTCACAAAAGTAAAGAGAAGGTGTCAGCAGGGTTATATTCCTTACTGGAGGCTCTGGGAAAGAATCTGCTTCCAAACACTTTCAGGTTGTTGGCAGAATTCAGTTTCTTGAAGTTTTAGGACTGGAGTCTCTGTTTCTTTACTGGGTATTAGCTGGGAAGCCCTTACTTCCTAGAGGCCTCTCTTTGGTTCTTGCTCATGGCTCCCTACATCTCAGTACCAGAATTGTACATTAAATCCTTCTCACACTTAGAACCCCCTCCTTCCAGCTGGAGAAAATTTTCATTTTTTAAAGATGCATGGGATTAGATGAGGTCCACCTGAATGATCCAGGATGATCTCCTCATCTGAAGGTCCATAACCGTAATTATACCTGCAAAGTCTCTGTCATGTGACATAACATTTGCAGGAGCCACAAATCAAGGTGTAGACATTTTTGAGGGACCATTCTTCCTACCACAAATAGTAGTAACAAAGAACAACTGCATGAAACACTCCAGACTGAAATTACAGATTCAACTAAAGAAATCTAATTAAATCTCATGAGGTCCCAATGTTTTTTATTCTTATGAGAAACATTTCTACCATAGGCCTCATTTCCTGATGACCAGATCTAAAACACATTGACAATCTTTTGCTTGTCAATGTTTTTAATTAGCAGAAACCATTTTTGCCATGGCTGAGTTTTCTCCTAGTTACCCAAGTTCCATTTTTTGTTGGTTTAACTAATTTATTCTCATCTTTGTTCTAACATCAGTCAGACATTGAGAAACCCAAGAAACAAGAGAGGTTTGTTTTGGGGGTTGGAGGAAGAGAGAGCCAAGCTATGTATTACCTCATAATGCCCTCAATTATGTAAGCTCTCCATGGGACAAGATCAGATCCTGCAGTAAATAGAGCACCTGGGAGGTGGGAGAAGTAGAAAGAAAACTGTCTTGCCTCTTTGGGAATGGAAAGAACAGAGTGGTCAAGAACTAATCCTGTGACACCACAAACAGACTTTCAAGAGATTGTGGAGGGGACAATGCCAAGTTCATTTGACAGACAGCTCTTTTAATGCTTGTACAGTACCACTTATTCATCTGAGGAGGCAAAAGGAAACTCTTTCAACCCCGATCCCAGACACAGAAAGGAGCCCAGGTTTACGCCCCTCCCTGCCAAAGACAGAGTGCCACTCAACCATCTTTGCCTATAAGGCAAACCAGCTGCCCAGGCCCGCTAATGACATCATATCTTGAGGGGTGCAGAAAATAAAATTGTGGGAGCTTCTTCTTAGCATGAAATGTATTCAAAGTTCATTTCCACTGCAATGTCCAAGCACCAGTGTTTCTTGGGAAGAAAAATTACTAAAGAAAAAAAATTGTGTGAATAATATTACATGAGGGGACAATCAAATTAGAAAATGTAGACAAAGGTGTTTTGTAAATTTGAAGTAAAAAGGTTTTTTATTTTTTTAAGCTGGTTGCTATTATTACTCTCAATTCCAACGCCTTTATCTCACCAATGACAAAACTGACTCCAGAACAGCTTGACTTTCTCAAGATCATGTTATTCCCTTGCTCAAAGAACTTTCAAGGGCTGTCTGCTACCCACCAAAAAAAGTTTAAATCTCTTAGATTTTCATTCAAGGCCTTTCTTATCCTAATACAAATTACTTTTCAAATCAAATCACCAATTAACTACTGACGAGCTACTAAGGTCAAGATGCTATTAGGCTCTGTGGGCATAGGCAGCCACAAAAATACATTTTATTTTTTTTTTTTTTTTTTTTTTTTTTTACATTTTATTTTTTAAAACATGTTCTATTTCCCACAGGAACAATAACTATAATAAACTCATCTGCCTACTATACTTCAACCTTACCCTGGATTTTTTTCCACCTTGGCATCTTTATCATGCCATTTCCCACACCTAAAATGCTCTCCACCATCACTACCTCTTTCTTTCAAACTCTTACCTTGAGGCCCTGATGAAATGCTCAGTCTTTTAGGAAGTCTCCCCACACACTACTAAACCAGTGGTTCTCAACCAGGGCAGTTTTCCTCCTCAGGAGCCATTGGCAATGTCTGGAGAAATCTTTGATTATCACAAGAGGTTCTGGCTTCTGTGAGTAAATACCAGAGATGCTCTTAAACATCTTACAATGAACAAAAAAGCCCCAACAACAAAGATTTCTCCAGCCCAAAATGTTAATAATGCTAAGGGTGAGCCACCTGGTGTAAGAAGAAAGTGGAATCTCCTCCTCTGAACTATAACACTAAATGTGTCAGCACTCTTTTGGCATTTCGCATATATTTTATCTTATATTTTTAAGATATTTATAAAATATCTTATATTTTAGACTTTGCACATATTCCTTTCCTAAACAATTTTGAAGTTTGGAAGGAACATGCTATTCAGGTAGGCCCTTCAATGTTTGATTCCAAACCTATAGTAACCATTGAAAAAAATCTCTTGACAAAATATTTTTCTATCCTTCAGTACTAATGAGCTCTCCAGATTAATAGTTAATCACTGTCACATTTTACCAGTTCCAACATCTTCGAGATTCCCTTATTTTTATGCTACATCCTCAAACTCCCTACTTTCATAAAGATAGTAAGCCCCAATGGGAAAAAAAATGCCATAATCCTAAATTGGTCAGATAAGTCTGATTCAGGGGATGCCTGGGTGGCTCAGCAGTTGAGTGTCTGCCTTTGGCTCAGGGTGTGATCCTGGAGTCCCAGGATCAAGTCCCACATCAGGCTCCCTGCATGGAGCCTGCTTCTCCCTCTGCCTATGTCTCTGCCCTCTCTCTCTCTCTCTCTCTCTCTCTCTCTGTGTCTCATGAATAAATAAATAAAATCTTTAAATTCAGGTTGAAAAGGCAACGTGTCATGTTCGGCACAAACACAAAGATGTGTATCTCTGCTTTATCATCTATTTCTCCACATGCACACTTCATGGACTGTTTTCTTTGTATAATTTCTCAAGAGCTTAGAGTAGAAAGGAGAAGGAGTCAGGTACCTGTAGAAATTCTTCCACTTTCAATTATGGTTAACGTGGGGTAACATTTAAGCAGGCCAGGGTTAAAAACTCTGATGCCTCTAGCACTGAAAAGATTATCTTTCACACTATTCCCATATGGGATTCAAAACAATTTCTACCAAGTTATAACTTTCCATATAGTGTTTACTTCCACACTGGTGCTTCTAAACTATGTTTAAGTCTTTCAAACAAAACATTTCTCTTCTCTTCTTTCTCTCTCCCTCTCCCTTCCTCTCTTTTTTCCTCTCTCTCACATCTTAATAGTGCCCTTACCACATGCTTAGTCTTCTGATAGAGAAATCAGCAATGGCTAGAAGAAATTGTCTGACATACTTAGCCTAACGATTTTGAAAAATATTCTTTGTTTAGAACAGATATTTCTAATGAATGCAAAAATAACCAAACATCTCCAAACATCTAATCTGATTAAGGTCTGGCTTATCTCTCTAATTAATCAAAAGAACTTAGGGAAAATAGAACCATATCTTCATTAAAATTTTCACCTAGAACAGTGCTTTTCAGTGGGGTAAAGGAGAAAGTGATTTTGCTCCCCAGATAGTGTTGCCAGATTTAGCAAATAAAAATACAGGATGCTCAGTTAAATCTGAATTTGAAATAAAAAACCAAACAAAAAAAGAGTTTTTTATAAGCACTTCACATAAAATGACTTATTTAATCCCCATGACAACTTTAAGAAGTAGGCATGGAAACCAAGGTTTAGAGAGGTTAAACAGATTACCCCTGACACAAAGCTGGGAAGAGATGGGCCTGAATCCAGGTATGATTCCAGAGCCCAATGGCTTGAACATTCTGATATTTACCAAGTCAGAACATACTCTTCAACATGATCAAAATAAATTTTTAATGCATATATGTCCAATTCAATATTTCAGACATATTTGAAAAGTATTCATTCTTTATCTGATATTCAAATTTAACTGAGTATCCTGTGTTTCATTTGGCAACCTATCCTCTGGGGACATCTGGCAATGTCTAGAAACTTTTTTGGGTGTCAGAACAAGGGAGGATGCTACTGGCATATGTAAAGATCAGGAATTGTGCTAAACATTCCACAATGCATAAAATTATTGGGACCAATATGTCAATAATGTCAAAGTTGAGAAATCCCAATCTAGAATCACCTTTGAGAGCATCTAATCTGCCCTCTTCTTTTAATCAGAGAGGAAAAGAAGGCCCAGGGGAGTTAAGTAGCATGCTCTAAGACTCACAGCTAATTACTTTCAAATTCGGTCAACTTGGAGGCAAACCCAGAAAACTAGTTCCATTTCTGTGTGGCCCAGAAATGTTACCTACTAAAACAGATACACTTCAGCTATCCAAGAGTGTATTCCTTCAGATTTCCCCAATAGAGAACATTAATCAAGCCCCTGGGTGGCCTCTGCCTGGGTGGAAGAGGGGGTATAGAGCTTGAGACAAAATTTTTGTTCAAATATTTTTCCAAATCTTTTTCCCCAACCTTAATTTTATTTATAGGAAAGGAAGGGAAGAGTGAAAATGCTGGCTTGGAATGAGTTCCAATCATGTCTACTCTCCCCAGCTCCCACTTTTTCTTTGACCAACAAAGACACATTGTTGGAGTCTTTAGGAGAGCTGAACTTTCCTTATTCAAGGATCTTCTGACTCCTGAATGTGGGAAAATTGCTTAAATAGAAACCAACCCAAAGAAGTTATTAAGTATTACAAAAGGAAAATGAAGGCATTGATGAAAACTACTAGAGATTATTTGGGGGATGGCCAAATGTCAGAGGCCTGTGAAATAACACGAAGTGGTGTACTGAAAATGTATTCATACGTCAATTCTTGCCACATAAGGTTTGCTTGGAGGCCCCAAAGCAAGCAACATGGCTCATCTAAGTAAAGAGCTAGCCAAGATAATCTAATGACCTAAGAATCTAATGACACTATACACTGTCTCTGATCCTGCTTAGTTTTATTTTAACAGACCAATTTTTATTGCTTCTCTTCTGTGAGTGTCTGCAATGATTCCCTGACACTGCTTACTGAAAATTTTTCTTAAATTATGAGTTGAGGTTTTTAAAATGCAGTTTTTAAAATATTCATTCAGCATGTTATTAATTATTAGTATGAATTTTTGACAGGCCTGGCCTAAGAGGAATAATTGCTTTAACAACATCATCTAACTAAGGAAATATTCATCCTACTAAAATAATTTTTACATGAAATATATAAATGAATTTAGGAAGGGCATGTACTATGCAGATTTTGGGAAAGAGTTTATTCCTTCTCAGTTCCCCCAGCCCCATCATTTAATCACTGTAAAACCTTTCAAAAGAAATATGACTTTGCCATTAACATTATCCTTCCTAGGCCTGGTACAATCAACCTCTGAACCTATTGCTTTTTAAAATCCTCTTGGAACAACAACCTGTCATTGTTATTTATATTAATGTTTACATTCCCTTATGGATACATAAGTTCTAATTGCTTTTTGATCCACTGATTTAACAGGGATGCACTACAATTGCAGCCTCCTAACTGTCAAATAGTTCCTGTCTCTTAATATTTAGGTTACCCACACACTTTGCATTCTCTATTCTGCAAGAGAATTAGAAGATAATTTTCAGAATTCTGAATGCACTTGTGTTTTTGGAAGCTAATTTTTCCAAGTACTTACATTAATCACTTCAAGTAAGTTAAGTAATTATAAGTAATTTCAATCAAATGTTAATTTGAGAAAGGAAATGCTACTGACTCTTGGACTTCTTCATTTTATATGGAAAAGCACTTGGGTCCCAATGCAGCCAGGAGAGATGGCAGTGATTCTATGACTAAGGAGTCCCTAGAATTCCTTCTGCTTTGGACCTTAAAGACAATAGAAAATCTCCTCATCCCACTAAGTTAGAGCATGTCTAGGGAGTTTATGGTTAGAACCACAAGTATTTGTACAGTCTCCACAACTACAACTTTCGCAGGAAGTGTAAGGCATCATCAAGCTATATAGAACCATCCAGATGTCTTTGGGAAGTTTCAGTAAATATATGAAGATTGACAAGAGATGGAGATACTCTCCCAGAATTTACCATCTTTGGAGGATGTCATCCTTCTGCCATTCTAAAGGCATTCAGCTCTTAAACACCTTTATGATGACTTAAAATCATTCTCTATATATTTATATATTTTAAAAAAGAAACAGTGTTGCTTTGAGGAAAATTTATCATGTCCTAAAGCAAATGGCTGAATTTTGTCTAGGACTAATATTAAATATTAAATAATCTCTGTAGTTGAGAGTTATTTTACAAAGTAAACACCTTGGAACTTCAGCTATTTTAGAGGAAAATAAGTATGGACAATGATTTTCATTTTCCACTATGGCCTGATTTAATACCCAAGTTCAAAGCTTCCCTTTTGGAAATGAGAGTTCATCCTCTATTCCTGAAATTCCATTGTGAACCCCATAAAATATCTATGTTTTTAAACATCTCAGCTCAGAAGGTAACCAAGGCAATATGGCCAAAAGACACTATAAAAGACTGAGTTTTTCTGGGTGTTAAAAAAAAAAAAATCTGTTGAACTAGAATGCTTGTTAGTTTTTTCTTTTTTTTTTCCCCCCCAGCTTCAGTGGATATGATTTGTTTATAAGAGAGAGCTAAGACATGCAGATAAAAATAGAACTTGTCCAAATAATTTGATTTAAGAAATATTTAGTATTTTCCAATTTTTCTGTGGCCAGGATTTTGGGTATATAAATACTGTAGGGTTTACTATAATAACCACTACCCTCCATGGACCTCCCTTATCTATCTGATCTTTCACTTTGTGAAAGATCTCTCATCAAATCTCATCAAATCTAATTTCAAGAAATCAGGTTTTTCTTACTCTTTAAATCTGAGTTATGAAGAACCTCAGCCTACAAAAAAGTTATATTGATAAATTAATATTATAACAAAAAAGTTGTAAAAATTAACACATACAGCCCTACTATGTGCTAAGCATTGCTCTAAGCTAAATCATCTTGCATAACAATCAGAACTACCTTACAAAGTAGTACTAATATCATTCCTATTATACAGATGAGGAATGTGAGGCACAGAGAAGTTAACTAACTTATATAATATTGCTCTGCTAAAATGTGAGCCCAGGCAGCTAGCTAGACTCCAGAGTCTATCAGTCTCTCCTGACACCACAGAATATTGATTGATTCGGACATCGAATTTTTCCTTGTGGGGTACTCAGTTGGTTATGAGTCTGCCTTCAGTTCTGGTCATGATCTCAGGGTCCAGGGATTGGGGCCCTCCGTCAGGCTCCCTGCTGAGCCGGGTATCTGTCTCTCCTTCCGCTCTTCCCCAGCTCATGTTCTCTCTCTCTCTCTCTCTCTCTTGCTCTCTCTCTCAAATAAATAAAATCTTTAAAAAGAAAAAGGAGTTTTTCCTTGCTTAAAATTATGTTTACATACATATTTTTAAATGGGATCTTATGCTGTTTTTTACTAATCATATTATGAATATTCTTCCAAATTTTCATAGAGCAAAGAGAAAAAATAAGTGCATTGCTCTCAAAGTACAGAATCATTTGAGAAATTTGTCCTAATCGTGATATAATTTCCTCCAGAAAACTTGCAGCTTAAGACATATGGTACAGTAGGAGAATCATCCCTGAACTAGAAATTGATCCTGGATCAGAGAAACATGAGCAATAATTTCCCTGGACCACTTTTATTCTCAGATTTCCAAATAAGGGTGGTAAATTAGGCAACCTTCATATTCTAGGTACTAAGGGGCCTGCATACACACATTGGAAAACAAACACTCAAGAATATGGAGTACCACTTCAGCAAGTGTGTGCATGTGACACACATGCGCAGTGGAAGAAAAGGACATGGTGTGAGTGATAAGGGGGGACAAGAGAAGGCACTTATAAGAACTTTCAAGTGGGACTTGCGTAAATGCATAGCCAGCCCCCAAGGCTATGATGATATAGGTGAGATTGTTGGCAGTGCCTTTTCCCAGCCTCTACCTCTAGGAAAGTGCATCTTTACCTCTCTGGTTACACTCTTCAGTCTCCTTCTTTGTGCTTCATATTTGGTACAACTATTCTTATCACTTCTCTTTTTTACCAACTGTGAATCCGATGTGGACCCGCCCTTTCTAAGTATCTCAAATCTTTAGGACATGTCTTCAGATATGTTACAGTCAGAGGTGCTGTTTTAAATACTTAAAAATCAGAATGATGCCAGCTGTAGTGCTAAAGCAAGGTTCTAGGCCCCACGGCACTAAATTTGAACACTTTTGTTTCTGGATCATGGAGAAGCACAGAGAATCCCAGGCTAGAGGCCACACAGATGCGATGTCAGAGTCACCAGTCAAATGGAGGTACACTGGCTCGATAAGAACAGGTAACAGCTGTAAACAATCAGTTTGCCCATCCTGGCTTGTACTAACTCAATAGAAATCCTGAGGATAACAAAAATTATTGAAAGTAAGATTAAATCTTAATCAATTAACTCTTATATACACACACATATTTAATGTGTGTGTACATATATGTACATACACATATCAATACACAGATACAGGTATACATAGTTATCTATGCACAGCAGCTACTTCAAGAGATCTCTTTCCTTCCTCACTCTAAAAAATTCTCTCTCAAACTCAATCCAAGCCTACAACCCAGCCTCTTTTTTTACTTTCCTGTTACCCTATTGTCCTCTGGGCTGCAAAGGCAGGTCAGTTCCATACACCTATGCCACCATCACTTTACTTGGCACACCTTTCTAGCATCTCCTCTTCACCACCTCCACCGGGACCACAGTGGCCAAAGATCCATTTAGTTGGAAGTGGGAGAGTCTGGGATCAGGCTAGTGGAAATGAAAGATTATGGCTACCCAGACATTTATGTTTTTATTGTCACATGACTTCATCTGTACAGGAGATCTTCACAGTGGCAGCAAAATAAAAAATGAGCACCTTGTACGTGAGAAATGTCAAGTCGAACTATTTGGCTCTTGGTAGAGAATAAACAAATGAGATTGATGAGGAAAGGACATTACTGAGCAAAGGGCCATAAGGCCAAAGTGTCTGCATTTAGTGTCATGAGCTAGGGCATTTACGCATCTTAGAATCATAGCTGTCAGTACAACTCAGGCTCACTGCTGTGCCCCCTATATGCTTCATATCTCCTTTCTCTAAATTATAATCTTATGGAAAGAAGGAATTTAATTTATTAAGCATAACTACTACTTGGAAGTTAGCATCTCATATACAAAATAATCTTTGAGTTATCTTGTTTCCTTTTAGCCTTATTGGTTACTGAGGTGTGTGTGTGTGTTGGGGTGGGGTAAGGGTGAGCCTAAAGAGAAAGAAAAAGAACTAGTTAATTACACTTACATGCAAACATAGCTAAATATCTTTTTTTAAACATAAATATCCAGTTTGGGATTACTCAATTGAGAAAGCAAATCAGCTGAAAAACAGACTGAATGAGAGTCCCCTACATTAACTCAGATGACTCTCCTGAAACTTACAAAACTTAAAGTTTTCTGGGTATCATTATGACATGGGTCTTGTGCATAACATGGGCCACTACAATATGTTTGACCTGGAAAACAGCCAAAGATAAGAGTCTTAACCAAAGAAAAATATTAGTAAAAGCATTATGGCAGCAGCATAGTTAAACCAAGAATAAGCTATCTAGTGTTTCTTATCTTAGTTTATTTATATTAGTTCCTTTAAAACTTCATGACCCTGAGAGTCAGTGAACTTTTTCCTTATCATTTTATTTCCATATCCAGAGATATTTGTAAATGGTCACATTTATGGAAGAAGGTGCTAATTGAGTTGTTCACATTAGAACTGGTAAGTATTTATTTAACAGGGGTTAAAAGCAAGGTAGAAGGAAAGGAGGGGACAGCTGAAAAAACTGCTCTGCTTCTGTGACGTTTTTTTAAATCCATGTTTTATGAATTAAAACTACGGAAAACTATCACGATGTCTAAATATTTAAAAGGAAATATTATGCTTCACAGAGTCATTCTGGCACAGATGTTGGACTGTTCCATGTCTGCCCTTTGGAATCCAAGAATCATATCCTTGAGGTCATCCTTTCAAGATTATGAAGCCCCACAATTCTGATTAACTTGTTTTTATGAGACCCTGGCCTGGTGCTCAAATACTTATGTTTAATTATTTCATTCTTTTAAATAAACAGCAAGATTTTCTTTCCTATAACTTAAAAAGAAAATTTTTATGCTGCCATGATAAATAAAATACATGTAAAGTACAGTAATTTAGGATATACTGCTAAAGATATTATGGGATCAGGAGAAAAAAAATACCAGCATATATCCTAATGTATTGATATTAACAAAAAAAGCAAAAGTACTTCCTGAAAAATCACAGAAAAACCCTTGCACACTAACTATCCATGCCTGTAGGAAAACATATCCTTTTTTTTTTTTTTTTTAAAGATTTTTATTTATTTATTTATGAGAGAGAGAGGCAGAAGAGACAGGCAGAGAGAGAAGCAGGCTCCCTCTGGGGAGCCTGATGTGCTACTTCATCCCGGGATCCGGCCCTGAGCTGAAGGCAGACAATCACTGAGCTACCTAGGCGTCCCGAAACATATCCTTTTTTGAAGCCAAAATGAATGCCTAAACATTTTGTGAATGTGTCTAAAGCAAAAATTAGAGACATGTCTTTTCCTAGCTCATGCTAAAAACGAAATGATGACATTTTTATTCCACCCCATAGCCAGCCAATTCATACCTTCAGATATACAAAAACTTACAGTTCATTAACAGAGAATATATTTGCTTACCTATCAATAACACCATTTCCATCCCAGATTGTTTTCCCAAATCTGAACTCGCATATCCAATAGGTTACTCAAATTCTTTACCAGACATCTTAAATGCAACATGTCCAAAATTCAATTCTTGATCTTTCCTTTAAACTTCTCATCAACCTTCCCCATTTCCCTTAATGGCATCTCCATCCTTCCAGCTGCTAGCCTGAAAACTTAGAAATCATACCTGACCACACCCTTCCTCCAATGTCTACCATCCAACCCATCCAGAAATCTTATTGTTGCTACTCACAAAATATATCAGGATCTGACCACTTTTCACCACTACCACCCCAGACCCAGCCACCATCTTCCACCTGGATTTTGCAACAACCTCCAAGTGGTCTTCTTGCTTCTGACCTTGTCCTACTATAACGTCTTAATGCAGAAGCAGACTTAGCTTTTTGAAACTTAAGTCAGATCATGTTCTTTCTCTTTTCCAAACTCTTTCAGAATAAAAGTCAAAATTCTTACAATGGTCTCCCAGAGCTCTTCTCCAACTACCCTCCTTGCTTATTCTGACCCAGCCACACATCTTGCTATTCTTTGAACATGACACTCATGCTCCCAACTTAGGCCTGTGCCCCGTTTTTTTATCTGGTTAGGATGCTCTTTGCACAGATATTCACATGGGTTTACTCCCTTTCAAGTCTTTTACTTCTGACCAATCTACTTAAAATGTACCCTAACTGCTCTACCTAAAATTATAATCCTCATTTCCCTACGCACACCCAGCATTCCTGATTCCTCTTACTCTGATTCACATTTTGTTTTTTAATAATTATCTTAAGACTTGTGATATTATTTACTTATTTATGCTTATTATTTACAATAAATATCCCCCTACCTCTGGCATGTAAGCTCCACAAAGGAAGTGTTCTTTGTTTAGTATACCCATATATCCCAAGCACCTGAAATAGTACCTGGCACTTGGTAGGCACTTGATAAATGTCCATTAAATCAGGCAGTGCCAGTGGCCCAGTGGTTTATCACCACCTTCAGCCCGGGGTGTGATCCTGGAGACCTGGGATCGAGTCCCACATCAGGGTCCCTGCATAGAGCCTGCTTCTCCCTCTGCCTGTGTCTCTCTCTCTCTCTCTCTGTGTCTCTCATGAATAAATAAATAAAATCTTTAAAAATTTTTAAAAATAAATAAATATCCATTAAATTAATGAATGGGTGAATGAATTCAGTACTTAACAAATAGTGGAAATTCACTGCTGGTCTTCATATATATATCCATTCATCAATAATTTTATTAGTCATGGAGTACCTATTCTGTACTCAATGTGTATCCATAACTCCATTGTTCCACTAGACAATCTGACAATTAAGATCTAGATCACATTTGATGTACTAATCTACAGAGATAAAACAATTAGGATGGAAAGGACATAAATTAAGAGATTACCTAGTTCAGCATTGTCTAACAGCACATTCTACAATAACAGAAATGGTCTATATCTGTGCTGTCTGGTACAATAACCAGTAGTTACATGGATCGTTGAGCACCTGAAATGCAACTAGTATGACTAAAGAACTGATTTTTATTTTTGTTAATTAAATGAAATATCAGTAGTCACATGTGGCTAGTGGATACTATGCTGGACAAAATAGCTCTAGTTTATCCCTCTGCTTCTAACTAGGCCTTTCCCTAATATACCCAAGGTAGGTTGTTAACTATACTATTTTTTTCCTCATAAAAGATTACTAATGGCTGGTTACCATCTCTTGTTAACTAATCTTTCTGTGGTTCATGAATGTGTCATCTTTTGCAATTATTGTTATTTTGTTAGCTAATGTAAATTTTTATATCACCCAATTTATTAAAAACCTTCAAAAAATAAAATAAATAAATAAATAAATAAATAAATACATAAAAACCTTCAGGGGTCACCTAAATGGCTTAGTCAGTTAAGTGCCTAACTCTTGGTTTCAGCTCAGGTCATAATCTCAAGGTTGTGAGATTGAGCCTCTATTGAGCTCTGCACTCAGCTTAGAGTTTGCTTGAGATTCTCTCTTTCCCTCTCCCTCCCTCCTGCCCCTCTCCCTGCTGGCATTCTCTCTCTCTCTCAAATAAATAAATAAAATCCTTAATAAAAAAAAGAAAGCTTCAGGGGTACCTGGGTGGCTCAGTTGGTTAAACATCTGCCTTCAGCTCAGGTCATGATCCCAAGGTCCTGGGATCAAGCTCTGTGGGGAGTCTGCTTCTCTCTCTCCCTCTGGTCCCCACCCCATGCACACATACACACACACTCTCTCTCTCTCTCAAATAAATAAATAAAATCTTAAAAAAAAAAAAAACCTTCAGAATTTATCCTCTAAATCCAATATCATATTTTGCCTACTTTGCTATTTGCATAATGTAATTTCTGCTACTTTTTAAACTTTATTATATGGTTGTATTGAGGTATAATTGATGTATAATAAACTGCATATTTTAAGTGAGCAATTTGATGAGTATTGACATAAGTATACACTCATGGAACCATCGCCATACATAGTATAATTTAAAGCTCAAATGACCTGAGCCACTGCTGACCCATAGGACATTATTGTGCAAATTAGGGGAAAAAGGAACCTCTCACCCAGCAGAAACTTTTCTCTCCAAGGACACATAGTGTAGTAAACAGTGAGTTCAATTTCAGCTCTACCTATCTCTTCAGTGGTGCCTTCATACACTAACAACATACCCAACCATCAATGGCAGTCCTGAAAACTGGTGTGTTAAATTCATTTTTAAAACATATTCCTGGGGCAGCTCAGGTGGCTCAGTGGTTTAGTGCCGCCTTCAGCCCAGGACCTGATCCTGGAGACCCAGGATCAAGTCCCACATCGGGCTCCCTGCATGAAGCCTGCTTCTCCCTCTGCCTGTGTCTCTGCCTCTCTCTGTGTGTCTCTCTTGAATAAATAAACAAAATCTTTAAAAAAAAACATATTCCTAAGTTTTGAATATTACATTCTGGTTTCTACTTCAAGGTGGTAAAATAGGAATAGACTGTATCTTCCTCTTCTCACTGCATTCCTTAAAATTTTAGAAAGGACTTTTGAATTCATATAACTAGAAAATAATATCAATCTTGGAAGGACTATAAATTTTGAGAAAACAATTGAAGACAAAAAGAAGATGGGATCAGACTGAAGATTTAAAACTGCTGTAGCTCAGGGGCACTTGGTGGCTCAGTCAGTTAAGCATATGACTCTTGATTTCAGCTCAGGTATTAATATCAGGGTTGTGCATTCAAGATCCACATTGGGTTCCATGTCATTAAAAAATAAAATAAGATAAATCACAGCTCAACAAAAGAATAGGAGAGTGCTGTCAAAAATGTGAAGAATGTCTACCAAGGATGAGAGAGATGCTAGGGACAATAGACAAGTGTTACTGTTAGATGACAGCAGCCAGAAAAGACAAGAAGGTGAAACTGAGCACTTGCCCTCTAACAAACTGGATCACATTTTGAGTCAAAGAGCAGCAACATAAATTGATGACTTCATCTGAAAACAATGGGTATTAGAGGTTAGCTCAAAGAAACAAAGGAGCATCCTGGATACCCTGGATGGCTAAAACTACCCAAGAGGAATGAGACATCCCCTCAGTTACCAGAAGCTAGCTTCAAAAGCACCCTGTCCAGTGGCAGCGCTATACCTCCCACATGCTCTTGCAACAGACTAAAATAGAAGTTCCAGCAGCAAATCCTGCCCCTGTCTCTAAGCAGCCAAAGGGATGCAGAGAACAGACAGCCAAACAAGAAGACTCAGCTATAAGAACACTCAGTTGGGAATCACGAAGCACTGGAGAAAGGCCAATAATATTAAGAAGAGATAAAACAGAGTTCTTTGCCTTTAAAAAGTAAAGAATTTATACCTAGGAACCAAAACTAATAAAGAAGTTAGGATAAGACTTTAGAATAACTATAATTCATATCCATAGAGGATATTAAATCCAAAAAAATTATTATTGAAAAATATAACTTAAAATTTTGATCATTGAAATCTAATACTCAATAGCAGATATTCTGTTATTCAAATAACAGAATAATCAAAGAATATATTGCTGAACTAGAATATTAAGCCAAAATTTTTTCTAAAATATATTAAAAAGTGATGAAGGGATATAAAGTATAAAATAAAAGTTATGAATTGTGTAAAAATAAAACCTTTAATCACCAATATAACTGGAGTACCTAAAGAGATATAAGGAGTAATGAAGGAAGGTAACATATACATTAGTCACAATTTAAGGACTAACCAAGTACTGAGTAAGATAAATTTTTAAAACCCACACTTAGACATTATATTAATGTTTCAGAAGACCAAGAACAAAGGAAACAAATCCTAAAATGTGAAGGAAATAAAAACAATGGTCTACAGAGAATTCCTTGACGATGTATGAATGAAATAAAAGAGCAAGGAAAAAAGTTAAGCCCCCAATTTTATACCCAACCCAACTATCATTCAAGATGAAAATGAAACACGAAGGAATGAGTAAGTTTGTCATCTAGAATAACTCTTTGAAATAATTAGCCCCCCAAATATAAAATAAATATGGTAATAAGGAAGTTCTGAGAAGCAACAGGGAAAAAGAAATCCATTAAATTACATTACTAATTCTATTTAAGTCTTGATTTTTTACAACAATGATATGATTTTTTAAATAACAATATAGAACTAAAAGTCCAATCATTTCAACATGGAAGGAAATGGTAATGAAAGGGAATCTTTCAAGTAAAATTGAAACATATAGAAACTTTGTCTTTTTCAATGAATGTAGAAAGAAACTAACTCTGGATTCTAATAGAAAATATATTTTACCTGCATGTGTTAAAAATTGAATAGTAGTTACACAAATACAATTTATAATTTTTGCACCATAAGAAAAAAATAGAATAAAATTAAAACAATCCGACAAAGGCAAAAAAATTTTACATAGTATTCAAATTTATAACCTCCCCTCAAAATTACCAGGCCTACAATACTTCATAAGCAACTCTTATCAATGGTTTTAAAAAACTAAAAATTCATATTTTAAACAAACAAGAATGGGAAAATATGAGAAGCCACCAAGCCATTTAGGTATGTGTTATAAGCTTTCTGAAAATTCAAAATGAGATTGCATAAGGAAAGAAACTTATAAGCCAATCTCATAAACATCAGTGCAAAAATGCTAAATAAAATAAATTCAACGATCTATTTAAAAAAATAATGCATGATGATCGGCAAGGTTATTGAGGGATACAAAGATAAATTTTTCTAATAAGGAACAACCAATGTAATTCACTAACATAATTCATAAGATTCAGGAAAAAATAATTTAAATGATGTCCCAAAAACTTAATTGTAGAGATACATATGTGAGTGTGTATGTCAGTGTGTGTGCATGTATGAAAGCTAACAACAGAGAGAAACTTAATTTGTTAAAAGGTATATACTCCCCCAAATACAGCAAACATGATATTGGAAAGTGTGTTTAAGGTCAGGAAAAAAAAATGAGAATGCCACTGCCACTATTTAATATCAGAGTGGATGTCCTAGTCAATGGAATCAAATTAGTAAGACTATATTAAGTGATATAGAGATTGGAAAGTAGGAGACAACTACTATTAATTTCAGGGAACATGATAATCTACTTAGAAACATAATCAAATGAAGAACTACTACAACTAAGGAGGAAGTTCAGTTAAGATGGCAAAAACAAAATCAGCATAAAAAATCAACAACTTTGCAATACATTGACCTCAATGGTTTTTTAAATGTTACTAGAGTGGGTCACCTGGGTGGCTTAGTTGGTTGAGCATCCAACTCTTGATTTGAGCTCAGGTCATGATGTCAGGTTCCTGGGATCGAGCCCTACCTCAGGCTTCACATTCACTAGGAGTCCTTTGGGGATTTTCTCTCTCCCTCTGCCCCCTCCCTTCTCATACACTCTCTCTCCAGAGTAAATAAATACATCTTTAAAAAAAAGGTAACTGAGGAGAAAATCACATTCCCAACAGTGACAAATATTAAATTACAAAGTCCTTAGGAATAAAATCAGTAGAAGTAAATAAAGTCTCTGTGGAAAAAAATTACAAAACTTAACTGAAAAAAACAAAAAGTGGCCTGATAAAGAAAAAATATGCCACATTCATAGATGGAAAACTCAATACTTTTTGAAATGTAAATTCTTTTTCAAATTAATGTATAATATCAATGTAGTCTTTCTCAAAATACAAATAGAATTTCTTATAAAATTCTAAAATGTATATAGAACATTGGATGAACAATGATAACTAAAGTTATTTTTTTAAAAAGAAATACAAAAAAAGGAACTTGTCCTTATAAACATCAAACATATTATAAATATGTGGTAATTATGACTACGTGATATTAATGCAACAACATGCAAGTAGTTTAAAGAAACAGAATAGAGTCCAGAAACAGACCCACATACAAAGAAATTTTATAGATTGTAATTGTTAAAATCATAGACTTAAAATCCAGACTCTGGGGTTTGTTTTCTTGTTCTACCACTACTTCACTATGTGCCCTTAGGCAAGTTACTCAATATATTTCTTTAAAGATTTTATTTATTTATTGAGAGAGGAAAAATGAGCGAGAGAGAGAGAGTACAAATGGTGGGGAGGGGCAGAAGGAGAGGGAGAAGCAGGCATCCCATTGAGCAGAGAGCCCAACGTGCTGCTGGATCCCAGGACCCTGAGATGATGATCTGTGCCAAAGGTAGGCATTTAACCAACTGAGCCACTCAGGCCCCCATTACTCGATATTTCTATGCCTCATTTTCCCTATTTGTAAAATGAGGAAAAACCATGAATTAACCTAACATTTTTGTTGAGGAAAAATATGCATGTATATACATATGTATACATATATATTCATATATATGAAACATGATAAAAGTGGAATTTCAAATCATTGAGACAAAATGATATAGCATTTCAAATCAGTAAGAACTAGCTAACCATTTGAAAAAATTATTAGATCTTTACCTTATACCTATCACAAAAATTGTAATCAAGACTTAAATTTTTAAATGCTAAGAAATTATTAGAGAAAACATAGACAAATGTGTATAAGATTAGAGTCAGGAAAACCATCTGAAATAATACACAAAAAAAGCATAAGTTCTAAAAGTAATATAATGACTATAACTGACTTTTGACTATATCAAAAGTTAAATACTTGAATGACTAAAGCACTTTAAAAGTTAAAAGACAAGCAACATATATGACAATTAGAATTAACATATCATTTAGAGAAATAAAAAACAATCTAATTGAAAAATGGGCCAAATATATAAACAATAATTCACAGAAGAAATAATAAAAAAATAATCAAGATTTATATAAACTGGTGTTTAACCTCATTTTAAGGGAGGAAACTCAATTTCAGTGAGTACTCAGTGTTCAGGGAATATAGATACAAGTACTTACAAGGTCATTTTGTATAATTCATCATCCTAAAGTTCTACCGTTGATATCTACCACAGAGAGACACTTAAACCTTGTGTCCAAGCAGGCATGGACAATAACCTTCACAGCAGTGTTATTTCTAACAGTGAAAAATTCAAAGCAACCTAAATATTCATACAAACAGGAATGGCTAAATAAATAATTGTTCACCCTTTTTATGGAAGACCATGCTGTAATTTTCTAGAATGAAGTGAACTTGCATATATTAACATGAAAAATTATCTAAGCCATATTTTTAAGTAAAATTATAGATACATTACTTATGTTAAAATATATACGCACAGAGATATCTTTTCTATCCCCATGGAGAAAGGTCTGGAAGTATATTACACATTGTTAATGGTGGCCATTTCTAGCAGAGAGGACTAAGATAGGAAGGCATTGGAGAGGGGAATAATCAAAGAGTACTTCAGTTTAATCTGTTAAATTCTCATTTCTTAATAAGGAGAATCTATTACTGAGGTAATTTTTAATTATTTTTCATGTACAAATTATTTCTAATATATGTCATACATGTGGAAAGTAAGTGATGAAATTATAATAAAGCATGGCATGTAAAGTTGCGTTAAACTAGTGAAACAACAGACTTTTTATAATCTATGATATTTCTTCCTTTAAGCTATTTCTTCCTTTCATTAATCATACTAGGGAATTGAAAGAAACTATACGTTACACCATATCCTTTGCTCTCTGGTCTTAAAAAAAGATGAAAGGTAATCTTGGGTGGACCTATATTTTTTGTGGCTGTTTTATGGGTGAAGTTGGAATTACCCTTCCAGGATGCTGAGACATAAATGCTCTGTAATTTCTTTTTTTGTTGTTTTAAAGATTTTATTTATTAATGAGAGACACACAGAGACAGGCAGAGACAGGAAGAAGGAGAAGCAGGTTCCCTGAGGGGAGCCTGATGTAGGACTCAATCTCAGGACCCTGAGATCATGACCTGAGCCAAAGGCAGATGTTTAACGACTCAGCCTACCCAGGCACCCCAATGCTCTGTAATTTCTAATTACTCCTAACTAAGGATAATTGGAAGATACCCTTCTAATGCAATTATAACATTTGAATGTCAATCTAACAGAATGGTCTTTCTCAAGTCTTAGTTCAATATTCATTGGAAGAAGAGTTTTATAATTAAGAATTATCCATGTTTTAGGATTTTAATTCCCACATCTACTGTTTTGTGATAGAGTGCTGAAGGGCAAATTGAATTGGGCTTTTAGTGTGAAATGTAAAACTGTGAAGGCCAAACATATAAACATTTATTTCTTGATAACCACAAGTGGCCTATGATTAAGACAGAACCTGATAATTTAAGGAAAATTAACTTGTCTAAAGTGAGAACAGAGAATAATTCATGAATGTACTAATTTTTCTTTCTCCTTCCCTGTTAGTCTACATTGGTCTTTAGCTATGACATGTACAAACCAGTGGGAAAACATTAACTATGGTTAATGGACTGAAGGGATTTATTTAAAAAGCAATATTTAAAGAACTAAAAGCATCAAATTATCTCCACGACACATATATTGGTCACAGAGACATAATATAAAGTACATCATAAATCTTACTTCTAAAAACCACATCTCAAGCCCCACAGAGATTGAAAGAAACAACACATTTCAAATCTCAAAGTCTCTTAACTATATTTTTACTTTTCTTTTCTCATTACTTCCCTTAATATTTTTCTACCTTTCTAATTAAAGTCTATACTCTAGAGGGAGGACTGTGGGAATGGTAGAGTATAAGCTTTTTCAGTTGGTAGAGTCTGGATATGAAATCACGTCTCCTTTCAAACTGACTCAACTTGAGAAGATGATGGGTTTGTTTGTTTTTTTTTTAACTTGATAGGGGATCTTGAGGAAGGATGATATCTGTCTGCATTTGCTTTGCTATCCCCACGGTGCCTATTTATGATACAACAACACTGTAGGTCCTTAAAAAGAATGTGTCAACTAAATGAATAATGAAAGAAAAATCCAAATGAAAATGACCAAATATCCAATGGAATTTTAAGAAAAAGAAACTTATCAGAAGCAAAGAAGTGATAAGTAGAAAATTGATTTTTAAAATTAAAATGGAAGCACTGAGTTCATTAAATTACAGTTAAAAGGAAAATAATGGAGCCTCTCTCAAAAGCCATTTCCATTTACAATAAACAAAAGCCAAATATGTAGGTACAAATGGACTCTTAAGTGCTTTCCCTGCCTTAATACAACTGTTTCTCGGAGAAATTTTAATCACTACAAGGGCCTCCAAATGTGAAGGTGATTAAATTTCAGAAAGGTCTTAATAAGGACAAACAAAGGATTTATGGTCCTTTACCTTCTTTTATGTAAGTTAAGAATACAGGAATTGAAGAGCTTGAAGACTGCTGTGTGGAGCAGGGCCTCCAGAAGCTTTCCCAGCGATCGCCCCAAATTTCCCAGTCTTTAACCCCTCTAAAGGTGCCAAGCTCTTTTCGGGTCATTTAACATGCTTCCTTTGCTATATCTAAAGGTATTTTAACCCTCTTGCTTTCACTCCCTTCCCTTAGGAATATAAAGTGTAATTACAAAGATAGGGAAGTATTGGAATGATTGTAGAGAAAGGAAAAATAAAAATACAGCCTAAAGACTGAACTTGGCAATGTGCTATTTCTCCAATCTCTGTTTTCGAGTCAGAGGTGTACATGTGTGTGCACACGTATGGTTACTGGCACACGTATGGTTACTGACAACTCTGGCATGTTTCTGAGTTTACTGACAGATAGGTGAATGGAAAAATTGTCAGTTTTCCAGGTTCAACACTGGCCAACCAGTCTAAGTCCCAAGCCTGCTTGATATATATTTCTGCAATCACTATATTTATAACAATACTGGTTGGTATTTAAGACTGCATAATGCTGCATAGCAAGTAAAAAAAAAAATACCATCTTGGAGAATATATCTGTTCTTCTAAGTTTATTAAAATACCAACAGCCATTCCTATCTTTTTAAAAACAACAATATGTTCTCAGAACATTTTATTACCAACTTCATTACTTAGTAAAGAAGAATTTCATATGACTTATTTACTGAGCATTTGGAATAACTAAACATATTTACATTTATATCTATATCTCAAAAATATTTATTGTTAAAATATTACAGGCACTGCAAGGAAGCTTACCAACTTGGTACTAGAAGAACTGCTTGGGTTTGTAGTTAATTTTAATAAAGTGTTTTTTTCCCCACTAAACCCAAAACAAAATTACTTTTTTCTTAGCAAAACATATTTCTGATAGAGTATTTGACATGATAACTAAATCGTATATGATCTCTATATTTGTCAAAATTTGAAAAATATCCTATCATTTCTATAGTCAACAACAACAAAAAAATGAGCATCCTGGACTTGGTGAAAGGTAAAAATTGCTTTTGAAAAAAAAAATGTGTTATAATTAACCAAACTTACCAAGTGAGAGAAAAATTCAGCTGGTTGTTATGGTAACTTTCAAGTGCTGACATATATATTCTGCAATTTTTGAGGGGCAGTTGGCCACAATTTTGCTCAAAAAGTGAAAAAACTGTGAAGGAGAAAACTTCTCAAAGTAGGACAGTTCAAGTCAGAGCATTAACACCATTTACATGAGATAAACTGAGATAAGCCCACTTTCCCACTGACAGAATAGATATAGCTTCCATTCGTTTCAGGAGAATATTAAGGTAAATGGCTAACAAACACAAAATACTAGAAAAGTTGATATGTTATCTCTCTTCTATGCTTTCTATAGAGGTAAGCTTGGTAGGGATCTGTCATATTCTAAAATACTCAATTCTTAAGTATTTGTATCAAAAGTAGTTGAATTGAATTTCATATTTATTGAGTATTCACTCCACATAGTTTAGCCAATATGTCAAGATTGTGGGGAACACAAAGGAGGTATATCTCTGCCTTCAAGAGCCTTCAGTGAGATAAGAAGACAAAACAGTACATTGAAAATAAGCAAACAAAAAGGTATAAAATAAGTGCTAAACAGAAAATAATTACTTCCCAAAATGTATAGACCAGACAATAAGTGCCCTCATGGAACAAAGAGAACAATGGAGTTAGAAAGTCTCATTTACTAGGAGGAAAGTGTGAGGTACCTGCTTTTGTTTTCTTATTAGACTTTGAATGATGAAAAAGGCTTAAAGAGATACAAATACCAAAAAAGTCTTGTTCTGATACCTTTGTCAGGCAAGTCTCATGTGGTGCCAAGGGCCCACTGGAAACTAAGTTAAAACTATGCATATTTAGTATTTAAAGAAAATATCATTGTTAGAATGTGAGAATATCCTGGTAGGATTTAAAAGAAGACGGAACTCAATTAGAAGAAAAGAAATTGCCTAAAGTGTTCTGTTTCTGTTTCAGGAAGTTCTGAATACCAATAGAGGTCAGACCAGTAAAAGAAATGTGCTACCCAGAATTCTCAACCTGGGGCAATTTCACCCCTCAGGGAATGTTTGGCAATGTCTAAATACATTTTTGGTGGTCACAACTTAAGACTAGGAAGGGCTACTGTTATCTAGTGGATGGACGCTAACGATTCATAAAGATAAACATCCTATAACTCACAGAACAGGTCCCCACAACAAAGAATTATCCAGTACAAAATGTCAATTATGTTGTGGTTGAGAAACCCTGAGTCAGACTACCAAAGCCAGTAAATAGTGAGACTTTCTACCACAATTCACGCAGCAAAATAGGCTAAATAAAGGTGAAAAATGATGTTAAAGTTATAGAGGATGGAATCATAGGAAAATCTAAATTTAGATTATAGCCTTCATGTGTTACTAACGTTATAATTCTAGTATCAAAGAAGGCATTTGAGGGCATTAAAAACAAATACTTTGTCAAAGTTGCATAACCTAAATCTAATCATGAGGAAACATGAGACGGACCCAGAATGAGGAGACATTCTACAAAATAAATGGCCTGTAATTTTCAAAAGTGCCAAGGAAGAACTAGGGGAATGTTCCAGAATTAAGCGAAAGAGTCACAACTAAATGCAGTATGTAATTCAGAAATAAATCCTTTTGCTATAGAAGACATTGCTGAGACAACTGGGAAACTTGAATGAGTCCTGAGGATTAGATGGTAGTAATGTATCAACACCAATCTCCTATCTTGATGTTTATGTCATAGTTATGTAAGAGAATAGCCTTGTTTGTGACAATGCACACACCAAAGAATTAGGGGTGATGGGACATCAGGTTTGAAACTTACCCTCCAATGGTTCAGGAAAAAAAAAAAAAAAACTCCTACTTTTCTGTAAGGTCATGATTATATGAAATTTTTTAAAAAATAAACAAAACAAATATATTTTGGAGAAAGCTAAATGTCCATGCATTTTCTAGCCAAGAAAATTTTTATTTAAAAATAAAGCAATGTATAGCAATTTAAAGACATGGTTTGAGGGCAGCCCTGGTGGCTCAGCGGTTTAGCACCGCCTTTGGCCCAGAGCATGATCCTGGAGTCCTGGGATCGAGTCCCACGTCAGCCTCCCTGCATGGAGCCTGCTTCTCCCTCTGCCTGCCTCTCCTTCTCTCTCTGTGTGTGTCTCTAAATAAAAACTTAAAATAAATAAAAATATAGCTTGATTGCAGCTCAGGTCATGATCTCAGCATTGGGCTCTGCACTCAATGGGGAGACTGCTTGAGATTCTATCTCCCTTTCCCTCTGCTTCTCTCCATTCCCATGCATGTTTTCTCTCTCTCATGCTCTCTCAGATAAATAAATCTTTTTTTAAAAAATTAGAAAATAAAAAATAAAAATACAGCAAATTAGTTTTATTTGGGACAACATATAACAATCCCTCCAAATCTATATGATAACCTTTTAAATCTTTCATGGAAAAAGACAGGTTATACATACATACATATATACAATTTTGGCATTATGACCTCCAGATAAAAACCTTATTGCATTTTGAATTTAAATAAAATATTTCTGGGCAGCCCGGGTGGCTCAGCGGTTTGGTGCCGCTTTCAGCCCAGGGCGTGATCCTGGAGACCCAGGATCAAGTCCCACGTCGGGCTCCCTGCATGGAGCCTGCTTCTCCCTCCTGTGTCGCTGTGTCTGTGCTTCTCTTTCTGTGTGTGTCTCTCATGAATAAATAAATAAAGTCTTTAAAAAATAATAAAATAAAATATTTCTTATCTATTTGGCCATATGAACTAATTCATTAAACCATTTTCAAATGACCAATTCTTTCTTATTAAATATATTATTATTCTCCATTTACCATTCTGCTTAATTGGGCTATTAAATAGAAAAAACACATAGACAATTGCTTCTATAGTTAGGTCCAAATCATACACAGCATAGGAGATTATATGTAACCTTTAGTTTGGTTTGAACCAAATTAAACAAATAAATCAACCACTCTCAATGAGGATACTAAATTGGGTTTAAAAAAAGTAATTTTACACCATCATTATATAGAATATTCAAGAATATTTTAGTAAATTATATTTAATACACAGTGTATACATATTTTAAACATACAGTTTATAATGGCCCTTTAAATACAGCACTTAGGAAAATTTGGGGGAATTTAGCTGAGGTTTTTATGTACCCAAGATTCTGACCTTTTTCTGAGCATACAATATCCCTTATAATCATGGCACTCTCACCACATTCTTCCAATCTCTTAATGTAGAAAAGGTAGGAAATTCAAGAACAGAAAAACAAGTATAAAAAACTGAGAAAAGGGGTACCTGGCTTACTCAGTCCATAGAGCATGCAACTCTTGAGGGTTATGAGTTTAAGCCCCACTTTGGGTATTGGGCTTATTTAAAAAATGAGAAGATAGTCAAGTCAGACCATCTTCCAGTTCCAGAGCATCTAATCTGACCTCCATACTGAGTGGTAATTTGTACTTCAAACTCTGCTCTGTTGTACATCAATCTAGAAGAAATGGCAGGTCCCTCCCCCAAGGTGCATATTTCTCAGAGAATGATTGGGGTTAACAGTTTTAACTGGAAATTGAAAATAAGTTTTGAGATTGAAGATTAATTATTGGTAACAAATTATTGTGTGAATAATAATTTTTATCTATGACATTAATAAATGTATCTTGGTTTCTATAGCTTTCATGTGTATTAATGTTGAAGGATGCTCTATGACTGGCTTAGCAGAAGAAATAACAGAAAGGTTCTCAAAGGAAGAAAAAGAGGAGAGAATGAGAAAGAAAGAAAGCATGGAAAGTTGACTAGAACTCTCTGAAGGAGAAGGCCCTAGTGTGAAGGAGAGGGCAAAACCCACACATATCAAGACCTAAACCCAGATGGAAAGGGAAGAAGAAGAAACAATTCCCATAATTACAGTGAGTATATAAGAAAGCATATAAAGAATGATAAGAAGCAGAGACAAGAGAATATCCTTGGCTTGGATGTTTAAAGAACAGAGGGCTACAAATGGACAATGTGGTGAACTCATTGAATAATGCATTGTTAAATTACTTGATCTAGCAATCACCAATACAAGTTGGAAATAATGTACAATTGTTGCTATTATGCACACTTGCATTCTTTTCTAAAAAAGATTTTATTTATTTATTAATGAGAGACACACAGAGAGGCAGAGACATAGGCAGAGGGAGAAGCAGGCTGCCTGAGGGGAGCCTGATGCAGACCCAATCTCAGGACCCTGGGATCATGACCTGAGCCAAAGGCAGACGCTCAAAAACTGAGCCACCCAGGTATCCCACACTTACATTCTAATTAACAGAATTATATACATAAACCTACCTCAAAGATACTGCAAGTTCCATTCCAGATCACTACAATAAAGCAAGTATCGCTCAATAAAGCAAGTCAAATCAATTATTTGGTTTCCCAGTGCATATAAAAGTTCTGTTTACACTATACTGCTATTAAGTGTACAAGGGCATTATGTCTTTAAAAATGTACATAATTTAAAATATTTTGTTGCTAAAAAATGCTAACCATCATATGAGCTTTTAATGAACCATTATCCCTGATCACAGATCACCATAACAAATATACTAAAAAATAAAAAGGTTTGAAATATTGTGAGAATTACCAAATGTGACATAAAGACATGAAGTGAGCAGATGCTGTTGGGAAAAAAAACCGCACCAATAGACTTGCTTAACATAGGGTTACCACAAACCTTCAATTTCTAAAAAAAAAAAAAAAAAAAAAAAAAAAACAATATCTGTGAAAAACAAAGTGAGCAAGGTGAAGTGCAATAACACATACACCTATTATGTTTGGTCTCATTCCTCTTTATCAGTGGGTATGAAGGAAATAAAGGAAACTCTTTAGTTAAGTCCCATGTATGAAAAAGAATACCTGGAAGTACAATCAAAGTAATGAATGAGCTCCACTGCTCATCTCAGTGCATCTTGCAGGACCAAACAACAAAGGATGATGTAAATAATCAGCTTAGTTTAAAATGTTTAGTGCCTGCCTTCACTCAATGTAACTTTTCAGGAATGACTTCTTCCAAAAAATGACTTCCCAAAAGAAAGAATAAGAATGCTAGCATTCAAGGACATCACTGCTCCCTACCCACTCACAAAATTTCCCTGCTTTCAGACCAGGGGGAAGTAGCTAGGCATTGTTCACAGTATGTCCCACCCTCATGAGACCCCTCAGAGGACACAAGCACACCACACACCATTCTGTAACTAGCCTCCCTCAATCTCCTGGAATGGGAGATAGAATTGATGAGTAGTATGTTGCTGATGTTCTGAAAAGCCCAATATGTGGAGATGCCAGTGGCACGATGAGACAGAGAAATCCTGAGCTCTCATACAACAATTATCCTGGGAAATAATCCAAGATGGGTCATGTTCCAAATTCCAGGAAGATAGGCTACACAATACTGTGCCTCATCTGTGAATTCATATACCTGACTTAATAAACTACCTGACTTTGAGATAGTCAAACTTTCTGAGTCTCTGCTTCACTCTCTCATAAAACCATAATCAAAGGTAAGGAATTCCTTGCTCTCTTCCCCGATTTCATCCACTTGCTACTTGGTCCCTCATCCTCATAATCTAGTCAGAAGTGTGTCAAGAGACACACTTGGTTATCAGTTTAGGTTTTGATAATAACATTTCTCAGGAAATGCACTGCCATCAAGATAGACTCAGCACTTCAATGATAGGCAAAATGGACTATGCAGACTTGTTTCAAAAACTCTTAATGGAGCAAGGTCTCTCCTAGGAAAGCCTATCAAGCACTGAGGAAGAAGTATGTGCACTTTTTTTTTTTTTAAATAAAGGCCTCTAGGTCTGCCAAACTTTTAGAAGTAACTAGACAATATTTGAGAACAATAGGAGGAAGAGAAACAATGCATTCTCAAAAGCATCACATGTGTGTTGACTCTTCTATTTTTCAAAATGGAAGTGACCTTATTTTTCTTCTGATTATAAGGATTTTTACCACATATTGTCTAATTGCTTTTCAGGAAGCTTGCCCTCGTTGATTTTCCCACCAACAGCATATAGCATCTATTTCCTCACATCCTTGCCATACTGGGTATTGGATTCTTTAGAGTTTTGTTTGTTGAAATACTACTACCTTCTTTGAATTTGAATTTGTAATTATCAGTGAGGTTAAATAGTTTTTCACACATTTATTATAAAATGTTTATCGATGTCATTTGTCCCCTTTTCTGTTGTTGTATCTCTTTTGTTTATTCATTTAAAAGAGCTCTTTATATTAAGAATATTTGTCCTTGATTATTTTTGTCAAAAGAATTTTTGTCTAGTTTGCTGTTTGTATTTGGTTCATAAGATAGGTTTTTTTTCTGTGTAAAAGTTTTCAGTTTTTTATAGAATCATATATTTTAGTCTTGTTTTACTGCTTTTTTGTCTTTTAGGAAGATCTCCCCCCCCTTTTATCTATTTATCTTTCAGTATATCAGTTTCCTTTTTTACACATATTTTTGGTACATCTAGTATATTTTGGTATAAGATATGATGTAGAGATTTAATTTCTTTTTTTTCCCCAGTTATTTAAACCTGTGTTGAAAAATCCATATTTTCTCCCCTGATTTGAAATGCCTCTCCTTCCCAACACTAACTTCTTTTATGTAGGTGTCTATTTTTCTGGTCTTTCTATTATTTTCCCTTAATCTCCCCATTGGATATGAACTGATTCTGACACCACTACCAAAGTGTTTCAATGAGTGTGGTTTCAAAATTTATTTTAATATGTGGAAAGGCAATCCTTCCAACTTACACTTCAAAAATTTCCTGGCTATTCACTTATGTTTCTTGCAACAGCAGCAGTTAGGCACTTTAAGTGAAGTGTTGAATATATGTAAGTATTTTTCAAAGTATACAAGTTTGTGAAAGTCCTAACACAAATAATTTTATAGGAAGTAGTCATCACCCCCTTTTAGATACATGAAGAGTGGTCATGTTTTTGAAAGAATACTCAGAGTGTGGTGAGGGTCAAGAATTTTCTAGCCTACAAGATGCATATTTGGCTGGCTCATTATGGCTACTACAGATTTAAGTTTAATAAAAATGAATGTATATAGTGCATCCTCTTCATCACATTATTCTTTAAAAACTTAACATTAGCATGTAACTAAAGAATGTAATTTATGAGCTGTCCACCATTTGTAAAGCTATGTGGACTTGTTGCAACAAATCAGATATTCGAAAGTTTTAATCACATTCATTTCTGCTGCATTCCCTTAGATCTTGTTTGCCAGGCCCTCTCTTGTTTTCAGCCTCAATGAACTATTGAGGCTCTTTCTTACAGCAAGAGTCACTTCAACCCATCTATAATCACTAAACCAATCACTGACCACTCAAAACCAGGAGGGTGTTCCCACAATACCATTTACTCACTAGTCACATGGCAGAAATTGCCATTGTTTTTACCTGCAGCATCTCTTAGAGAGTAGAGATCATATAATATTCACTACTGTATCCCAATCCCTAGCTCAGTGCCTTATACATATGAATCTAAATAAATACTTAGTGAATGGGTAAATGCTACATACTAAATGTGAAGCAGGAGGGACACAAAATACCCTAGCACAGTACTCTCACATTTAGCATATCTTAGTTGTTCTGACATTGCATTACAATTTTGACATCTCATTCCTAGCCTTTAGGACTACTCCTCCAGAATGATCCTGTCCCTGAATCCCACCCCTCTACTCTCCTCCCTGGTCCTGTTAATAACAGGCTTGCCTGAATGCTGGCTCTCAGCCTGTCAGAGACAGCCATGCTCCTACCTGCCTGCCAGGACATTCCATACCCTAATGTTAGACCTTCAGATGTCCACTGCTAACTTGGACCACTCTTTATCATCTAATCCCATACCATTTGGATCCCATGTTCTACCCTGCTTCCAGTTCAGCACCTCTAGTCCCTCTTCCAACTACATACACGGGCCTTGCCTGATTGAGTCCAAAACATGTTTTTCGAGATGAGCAGACTGAATAGATCTCACTCTATAATCAGTTCCTTTCACATAGCCCAAATCCTCTTAAATTCTCACACAGCGCTAGTGTTAGTACTGTGAAAGTCCAACTCCTATAAAAGTGTCTGGGAACAGAAATTAAAGTAATCCAGACATAAATCAAGCTGTAAGATTTTAACCATGCATTCACACTATGTGGAAAAACAAGAACTCTGATTTTTCCTCTAATCTCTCTCTCAAAAGGACAAAATTCTTCACTTTCCGAGAAACCACAAGTCACTTTCATCTGGTTTTCTCCCTTGTCCTCTCCTCTGTTTGAGCTCAGCATTTCACGTGTTCATTTTGGTGAGATTCCATCGCAATACATCACCAGGAACACATGTGTTCCACTGGGACTTTATTCCCTGGAAGATGTGAATGGTGATGTAAATAACAGCATCATTGGAATTTGGGGGAAGTGATGCAGGAAATAAAGCTATGGTGAAATTAAGACAAAATCAAGCAACTATAATCAATATTTCCTTTGGGGAGTAATGTGGGTAGTATTGGTGCTAATAGGGAACTTTAAGGGTATTCATCAGCTGGAGCTGTCAGCAGACACATTTATTAAATGGCAGCTGTTGCTTTACCACTTGTAGGGGAGTGTAATAATCCTAACTCCAAAATAGATTTCTGAGGATGAGAACATTTCCAGCTAATAAACCACAATAAGAGCCTGGTTACTTTTTTTTTTTCCTTTTCATAAGTCTTGCAGTACATGAGTGAAAAGATGAGGGGCAAATATTTGTGATTACACATATCAATAGTTGTCTATATTTTTTTAAGTAATCACTACATCCCATGTGGGGCTCAAACTCACAACCCTGAGATCAAGAATCACATGCTCTACCAACTGAGCAGCCAGGTGCCCCATTATGCCACTATATTTAAAGTAAGAATTATAGTCTGTTATTGGAAATATATCTTGCTAATCACAGCTACAGTCCAGCTTCCACTCAGTTATGTGTTGGTTATTCTCTGTTACTCTAATGGACATTGTAAATGTTTGCTGATTTTTAACTTGTATTATTCTAAAAGCAATATGTAACTAATAGGTTAAAAGAATACTGAAAAGCAGAGAGATAATCACCCATAGTCACTGATTGTTATTCCCATATTTATAGAAAAATTATGTTCAATCCAATCAATGAAAATGTTAGTAATGTTTGCTTTCTCAATTCCAAGATAATTATTTTTTTCAGTTCCATGACATTTAATAGATTCAACTTAACAAACACTTACTAGCACTTATTTTGTGCAATGTGATTCTAAAAATCATCCCAAATCATATCTGAATCTATCATGTAAATTTTTAAAATTTACACATAATATTAATAAGAATAATTATAAACTCTCACTTTTTGTTTAGTTTCTATTGCTTAGAATAATCCATGTTACAGGATCTGCCATTGGTGATTTTCATCTTGGTAAGGTATGATTTAATGAGACAATGCATGTAGATTTTCCCCTAGGTGTAAAAATGCTGCTCTGTAGAATTTCAAACTTACAGAATGAATCAGAAAATTAACTCCATACATGCTGCCTACTATAAATTCTATACATGCTGCCTACTTTAAAAGTCTGCAGGGTCTTGACCCACTGGCCATGGGACCAGTCAGTTCCATGGGACAGACCAGCTTGTTTCCAATGCACCTGCTGGAAGAAGTAAAGTAATTAATCCCTTCCTGTTGTTGCTGATATATGAGAAGTTAAGGGATGGTATGTAAGTCCAGATAGGGGAATCCCAGGGAAATTAGTGAATCCAGCCAAAGCCACAGGACTAGGGGTAAAGTCAAAGGTCTGAACAGGAGACTAGAGTTTGTGGTTAGAATTTTCACTGAGATTCAAAAAACAAATAGATGTGCCCAAAAGTAAGGCAAAAGATATTGTATCAGTCCACAAGGGAAAATAAAGAGAGTGTATAGAAACAAATTCACTGGGGAAATGGAACACCTTGAAACAGTGTCTAAGAGAACAGGTTGCCTCCATTTGGCTCACTTAGTGGGAAAATAGAGAAAGCAAGGACCCAGTCTTTAGTCAAACAGAGATCTCACTTAGTTATCAGAGCATTAAGGCCAGCTGCCACACACCCCTGATGCTGAAAGAGGAAAGCAGCTACCAATCAACACCTTATATTCTCAGTTAGCTCCAGAACATCAAGCAATGAAGAGATTATGAGTACAAACTGAGGAGTCTAATTGCCTGACTCCAATCTCAGATCTGCCACATGCTTGTTGGGGAAACTTAGACAATTCCTTCAGCCTTTTTATCTGTAAAATGTAGAGTATATGAATATCTGCCTTGTGGGGTTACTAGTGCCTAATACATAGAAAGCACTCATTAAATATTAGCTACTTTATTGTTTATAATGATCACGTGGTAAAAAGGGTAATAGACTGGAATTTAACTTCTGACTTCTCTTCATCTTAGTACTATCTTCTTTTAAGTGATGAGGTTGTACTAGATAACTGATTCACAATCCTGAATGCACATTAAAATCTCATAAATGATTCCAAAAGAGATCAATACTTGGACACTGAGTCAGATCAACTTGAATCAGAAGCTCTGGGGCATAGCTCCAGGCATCTGAATTTTTAGAGTGTCTCTGGTGATGCTGATGTACAAGGAGTGTTGAGAACCACAAGACTAGATGATCTGATAATTCCAAGTGAGCTCAGAGTTCAGTTTCCTGCTGGGCATGGATGGCTCCAAGACCTATATAATCATCAACAGTGTGAGACTCAGAGCCCCCATTCCTGCTTGAAATCAGACTAGTTACAGAAGTACCAAGAGAACCAGGAGCTCTTACAGATAACTCTTGTATTAATATGATAAATTCTTAATATCTCCCACTTAAGAAGCCATATCAGTTTTGTTGCCAAGAGAGATTTAGAATAACTGAATGAGAAAAAAGAAAAAAAAAAAAAAAAACTTCCAGAAGCCAACAGTCCTTTGTCTTCAATGGATGGAACATCAGTCCTTTTCCTCCTTGGATACTGTTGCACCTTTTTACATAAAGATAAGAGATGACACAAGGGAAATTCTGAGTTTATTTGTTGGAAGGAAATCAGGAGAGATCATGTGAATAAAACAGAGGGCCTTCATGAAATTTATCACTACCTTTATTTTGGATTAAATAAATCTATGTCACAGAGCAAAGAGTATATTTGCTTCTGGAAGATGTTTAGCCTGGAAGCAATAGGATAAGTCCTGTGTATTGACCAATAATGAGTGTTTATGTGTATGTTGGGGGGGGGGGGGAGTTCAAGGTATTTTTTTGACAAGATACTGTTTTCAATTCATAGAATAAAATTTTTCAGAGGATCAAGATTCATTCTGCTATGTGCTCACTTCACATGAAACATTCATCTTCCTAGGATTTCAGTCCCATCACCTGGGATATTTGATAGAGTATTTATGGACACTAGCATTAAAAAAAAAAGCAAAGCATTATCTGCTCCATCAAAATTTTATTAGAACTTCTCTCCTTTTACTTCAGATAACCCAAAAGTTAAATGCCACACATGTAAACAGAAACTCAAAAATTTTAATTATATCCAAATGATTAGACATTTAGCATCATTAATTGTCATTCTTGGTTAATAAAGATAAAAGAATTAAATAAAATAGTTCATGCTATCCATCTACAGTAGCAAACTCCTGGCTGTAAGTATCAGGTAGTTTTCCTTAAGCAATAGCAAACTCTCTGCTTTTTCCTGAAGAAACAAGTTGCTGCCAGATTGACAACTCTCTACCTAAACAAAATTTTGGGGAGCTTAAGAGAGCTCCTACATGTAATGAGACCCTCTATCCCCTTCTTTATTGCTTCCTCCAACCAATATATATGCACCACACTACCAAAGACTTCTTCAAGAAACACTGTTACCAGCACCTGGAATAAGTATTTTGTAGGACTCCCTCTTGAACCCACTTTAACAAACTGAATTCTAATGTCCAAAGTAGAGATCTACAGAGCATTCTGAATGTTACAACAGAAGGTAAGGTTCAGAGTTGTCAACAGAGGCAACAAGGAGACCAAAAGCCCAATGGTATCAAAGGATTTGGCTATAAGAGCAGCCATAATAACTCATAAGCAAATGCATAAATAAATAAATAAATAAATAAATAAATAAATAAATAAAGCAAATGCTCCATGTTACCCTCTCCCAGGGAATCAACTCAGCAATGTAGAAACCAAGAACCATGGGCACCCGGGTGGCTCAGTCAGTTAAGCATCCAACTCTTGATTTGGGCTCAGGTCATAATCTCTGGGTTGTGAGATCAAGCTCCGTGGGATTCTCTCTCTCCCCCTCTCCTTCTGCCCCTCTCCCTCCAAAAAGAACCATATTGCCCCAACAAAAACTGTCAAAGAATAATAACTTCTACATTCCAGTACCCAAGCTTGGCTCCTTGAACAACTGCCTACATTACAAGAAAGTGGTTGAAAATATAGGCTAACTAAGGTCAAACTGCCTGGGTTTGAATGTTCAACCTACCAGTGGGCATGTTACCATCTACCAGCCTCATTTTTCTAATCCATAAAATAGTGATAAAATTAATGCCTCATTGGGTTATTGTAAGAAATAAATAAAATCATCCAGGTAAAGTACAATGCCTGGCACAGAATAATCTCCAGTATATGCTACCTAGTATTATCATCATCTATAGATACTAAATAATTGTATATAGCTATATAACATATTATATAGGTGATATGTATTATATATAGTTATTATTATATTATGTATTATATCATCTATAAGAATAGGGATTCAGATGCACAGTAATTGGTAGGAACTCCTGGTATGTTGGGCAATGATCTCCAAAATGAACGGCATATAGAAGGTAGGGATATATGACCAAAAGTTGAGAAGCCCCTGAGGAGTGAACTCTACCAATGCAGTTGGCTTCCTTAGGCACCAGAACAAATAACAGGTTGTGACCAAAGCAGTTGGTTTGGGGATGCCCAAACCAGAAGATGCTATCTATCAAGACAACATGTGAAAGTTGAGCTTATGTGTAAGGCCCCTCCCTAATCCAAATACCAGGCTGCCCAAGCATGTATCACTTACTAAACAGTTATTGAAACACAAAGAGCCTTGAATATCTCCAGTGTCACATTTCAAGACTTACAGAATAATTAGGAAAAATCTGAGCTGGCAAAACTCTTCCCAGCTCACCCTGGCAAGCAGACCATCTTTGTTTTCCAGTAGTGTGTGTTGTCGTCACAGTAACTGTGAGGCTCCAAATACAGGCCCAGGCCGTCATTTCCTCATGGACTTAGGCTACCACACTGAAATAGCATTATGAACTCAGCAATGCCTCTTCCTTTCCTGTTTTGTTGTGGTACCTCAAAGAAGCAGGCCCTAAAATGAGTTACTTAAGACATAAGTATATTAAAGAGATATAAAAAAAATCCTTTTATCACTATTACCATATCACCTATGACTCGTGTGTGTGCACACGCACACAAACCTTATTTTTACAAAGATCTTTTAGATAAACAAGGCAAGTTGGCAGTAATTTGATTGTCTTGGTGATGTCAACAGTCTACTGTTTTTAATCAAATTGTCTTTTGGCTTTAAATCTTCAGCAAATCATTTTTTAAAGAATGCATTTGGCCAACTCTGCTGAGTTCATTTCGTGGACTTCCTACACCTTTTCTTTACAAAGATAAGCAGCAGATAATTCATTTCTTCAAAGTAACTTGGGAAGATTGCTGTTACAATTGTTGCAAAAGTTTAAAAAAAAAGACTATATTCAAGGGTAGACATATAAGATCTTTGGCCAGTGAAGTAACAATTATCATGTTCATTTATGTTTTGGTAAAGGAGGTAAGCGACAGAATTTAAGCAAGAAAAGAGAAAAATCCCTGAACCTTAAGAGTTCAATTAAAATCAGATAACTTGAGATAAATCCTGCATTTGCTTTAAAATGCTCTAGTCTGTCCTTCACAAACCTCCGAAACACATAAATCACCCAATATTATGCACATTGACACCATTTCCCAAAAAGGAAAAGCAACACCAACCTTCTTTTGACTTTTCAGTGCTGCTGTGGCTTAAGCAAAGCTCTCAGGGACTGGGGTGCTGGTTAACGTCCTGTTACTTCATTTCTGCTGGGAGTTTCTCATGTTCTGCAATCAGCTGGTTAGCAGCCAGCTAGAGCTGCTCAATTCATGTTTGACTTTTCTTATTCTAAGTTCTTCCATAACTCCTGCCTTGCCTTTGAAATCAAACTGCCTCAGCTATTGCCACAGGAAAAGTAGAACTCTGCCTGTAGCCTCTTCCTTTCTCTGATTAGCCAAAGAGTAGGAATGACCATTTAAGGAAAAAGAAGAAGAGAACCCAATATATTTTCACCCTAAAGCCGTGATAATGTATTCTGTAAAGCCAGGGAAAGTTCTTTTTTATTTTTTTCTTTTCTTCCTTCTTTCTTTCCATAGCAAGGCTTTCATTAAAGAATGACAACTCTAAACCTCAGTTTGCCTTATCTTTTAAAAATTTATCCTTTTGATTGGGAAAAATAAAGCAAATGGTCAGGTCAAAGCCATAACTACCCGGCATAAGGTTTGTTAGCGCTAAAGCTACTAAGAAACTCCCCTGTTTATAAGAGTGCTTGAAATATTTTTGTTAAATTAAATGCATAGTAGTAAGTGCCCTATAATACACATACATCTTTGTGACATAACAGCGTTTTTGTTTGTTTGTTTGTTTGTTTGCCTTGGAATATACTTTCTTATCGTGTTTAAGAAGAATGAATAGGACTAAGGATGATGAGCAAGAATTCATTTCTATTTGGTAAGGTTAAAGCCAGCATGAGATGACCTTTTTTGGTCTTTTCATTTTATCTGTTAATAAAACAAAACAAAACATCTAAAGGAAGAAATAGAGAGTAATAAAATTAGTAGTATATTTTCTATAGAGGAGGAAATCTCCACTGCCGTACATTACCCAATGTTGTAGGCTATAAAAGAGACAGCCAAGCACAATACATAAACACACTTTATCTCCAAGTGCAAATATAGAAACCATAGAACAGTCTATGCTGTGGGTGATTTTTTAGCCTTTTTAGTAATGATTCTATAAGACAGCAGACTGCTGAGTGATAAGAGAGGGTTTGAAACATAAATTCCATACTAAATTATTGGCTGGCGTTCAAACTATGTGTGCTTAGAGTACCCAGCAGCAAAGTATGTCCCAAACAGGATTCCAAATTTAAACAATACATTCTTCTGCCTTTCCTATGATCTATGAACTTGAGTTCACAGGCTATCTGTATCTAAGAATTTTGCGTGCAAGAAAGATTAAAATAAACTGAAAACTCCATTTAGGATGTGATAATAAAGCAATAATAGCTTAAATTTATTGAAAAGTCTACCAGGCAACTGAGTTTTATTAACTCATTTAATCTTCCAAACCACTCTTTGAGGAAGATAGTATTATTATTCTCATTTTACAGATGAGGAAACGGAGGCACAGAGAGTAATTTGCCCAGGGTCACAGTGAGTGGAGATCTGAATCCAGGCCATCTGGCTTGCCTATGCTGCTAGCCTTCCTTGCCTCCTCCTTCATACCAATACCCTTGTTGTATTTTCAACTCAGATTTAAGGAAACAAAATATATTGCATTAGCTTATCTTTCTATTGCTATATATATTAAAAATAATTAATGTATAAACGAATCTATGTTGCAGTATTTCAGATGTCATATTTCTAACAAACTGTTACCAACATCCTCTCTTAAATCTCTCTGCTGAAATAGATCTCAACCTAAGGTTTCCCCCTCACTTCCTAATGATACTTTCCTAAAACCCACATGTATAGAGAAATAAAATAAGACAAACAAACAAAACTAAACAAGCTCTGTAAAATCCTATTTCTTAGGGCACCTGTTTCATCTCCCAAAAAAGAAAAACGCATGAGTTTAGACTGTGTATTTTCCCAACTTTCACTTCTAACAAATGAATTAAAAATATAACTATAGGAAAACCACCACTAAGTGAATATATTGAATATTTCACAAATTTCATTGGGAAAAATCCTATGATTCTCACTAAATACTTTTAGAAGTAACCTCCTTGGCTATCTTAAAATATAAAAAGAATACCTTTCTTTTGGTGGACACAAAAATTGCTTCAAAATCATAATTCATGCTTTATTTCACACAGTAAGGCTATAGGTTTCCTAAGTGGTTAAAAATAAATCTGAGAAATGTCTCTATTTTTAAATATCTAGGGGAAAAAAGAAAGAGGGATCATAATATGGTATATAAATATTTTAATGTTCTGGGCCAGATTGTAATCCATGATGGCCCGCAAATAAAAGGAGCCATGACTTAAATAAACAGAACCAAATTAAATCTGATACCAAAAGATGATAAAAGTTATATGAGTTATAACATTTAGGTGGGTAGATGCATACACAGGACAAGCATGTATATATACAGTCTTTATATATACTTCTTTCTAGTTCATTCTCAAGAGGTACATCATCTCCACAATCAGGTACCTGAGCATAGTTAGAATTACTTGTAACTTTTCCGTGCATATTGAACTATGAAGACGTGCCTTGAGCAATTTTTGAGATAAAAAGTTACACACATAACAGTTGCTCTTCTTGATTTTATACTTACTTACACTTTTTCTCATGCACTCATCAACAAAAATCTAGAGCCAAAAATGTTAGTAGGACAGCCACCGTGTGCATGGCAATAAAAAGCCCTAAAACCAAGTGGTGCTTAGGACAATGCTTTGCACCTAATTGCTTCATTAAATTGTTCTGAATTTAAAGATGTAAACCCTGTCCCCAAATACCTCAATTCTAATAGAGCACCAAACTGTCTAAAAAGGAATCGCTTCTAAAAAGGTATGGTCAGGGAATCATTGTGAAAGTAGAAGCACTGATTGGGCTTTAAAGAGCAGATAAGGTCTCTACACAGGGAAGGAGAGGAAAAGTATTCCAGGCAGGGGGAATGAAACAGGCCGAGGTGTAGCTTTGAAATGTGCCCTGTGCATGTGTTTGGAGAATGGCCCAAAATCTGAAATATCTGAAGCAGAAGGACACTTGTTGAGTAGTGGGAGCTGAAACTGGAAAAGTTAAGTATGTGCCAGATGATGGAAGGTTTTCAAAATACCCAGCTTAGGTGTTTGGCAGCAACCAGGAGTCCCAGAAGATAACTGAAGAGTAGAGACACAAGTAAAGCAATGTTTTAGGAAAATTAACCCTGTGGTCATTGGCAATATAGTTTGGATGGCAATGAGGGGGTCATCGGAGAGCAGCACTGTTACAATCCGGACTGAGAGTGAAGGGAAGAGGCCTCAGTGTGGTAGGATAGATACAGCAATTGAATCTAACAACCTTTATGATGAAGGGGAAAGGGTAGATTGCAAATAACACAGACGTGAATTTGAGTGAACAAGAGAACAGAATCTATATGGTTCACGGTGGGTTTGATTGTTCATATACTGGAGGGAAGCATATGGTCTAACCGCGCTAGTTTTGATTCTCGGAGGTAAATTTACAGCCATGGAGACAATGATAATCAAAAATCGATTCATCAGAAAACATGGCTTTCACCCAGGGCCAAATGCTGTATTCAGTTACTTAACACTGATCTACTGACTCCAAAAGAAATTACATGCCTAGAACTAATGGCATACTTTGGCCTTACACATACATTTGTAAGCCAACAATGTGACCATTCCTAAGATAAAAACAAGAAAAATGTAAAGCATGTAGTTCTGACTTTTCAGAACTTTTTCAAGATGAAGATACTTCATCTCCAGTAAAGTACCAGGAGTTTCATTCCCTGATACCAAGGTTACCAAAGTGCATTTTGCACTGTCCTTGTATACATTCATTATATATGATTAGTTTCATTTACTTCAGAAACTGATCATGCAGTCAGAACTAGGAAGCACTGTACATACTGAAATGTACATACGATTTCATTTTCCTGCACATTTGATATATTAGCTTTAATTGCTTTTTCTTAAAATAGGAACATTTACTGAAAGGGGCTGACACATTCTCATTTGTCAACAACAACCTGTTCAAAACTGGTCTTAGGTAAATTCTTTAAGTTGACAAAACAGACTCAAATAACTCCTTTTAAAATGTGCATCTGTATCTTCTTATATATTACCCTTAGATTATCCATTCAAATTGTCATATTCTTCTAAAGGAACAGGCTTCTTATGCAACTCTAGCCCAACTATAGACACCTGGTATCAGTAACCATATCCTAACATTCAGCCAGAACTTTTGTCAGAATCAATGTGATATCAATCACTAAGCGATTCTGATAAAATTGCATGGCAACGCATGGAAGGGGGAGACAATATACCAACAGATAAAGGAGGGTTTCCTTCACACTATAATATTCACATACATATATATACAACTTTAATACGAAGTTTTTTTTCTAATAAATTCTGTTTCAATTTTAAAAATCAGGATCTGTTTTATCTATACACAAGCAATTACTCCATTTATTTTTTTCTAAATCACAAAAAGACATTCTCCCAAATAGTTTATATTCAACAACTGCGAAAGTAGGGATTTAATAGCAGCTGTATTTTGTGCCTAGTCAGAAGCACTTGGGGTGATTCTAATGTAACCAGGTCAGAACCAGCACAAGGTGTACCAGTGTAATCAGAGAATCAGGCAAAGGGAGAAGCAGATAGCAGCAAGTCTTAAGTACAGCAACACAAATACCATACAGGACTTTCCTCTCATTTACCACACAAGCTGCTCAGCTACTTTCAGTAAATGAACGTTACTTTGCTTCCAGGGAAAAAATCTCTTTCGTTGTTTAGCCATCTTAATTGTGAAAGGAACCATGAAGTTGTCCTTTGCCATATTTCTGTTACCTGCCCAAGAATGATAACTTGGCAGAAATATTTTGATGGCTATTAAAACATTGTAACAAGCTTTGTGTTTAAAAAGGAACTGGTATAATTCCGAGAGAGATGTTACTGATTCTTTAAAAATAATCCACAATGATTATGATAATTCCTTAAATGTGTTATCACATAGTGGAAACAGTAAGAATCAAAGGAAACTGACAACACAGAATCTTAAGGAAGCAGAAATTTCTTAAGAGAGTAAATAGTTATTTATTTTGGTCTTACCTGACGGCAGCTTGTTTAACCAAGGGTATGTCCTTTATGCAGGTAGTTTATCCTTTGAAGAACCCAGTGGCTTGTCCCACAACCCCAGAGAGACTGGAGTCCTGGAAAACTATCCAGCCCAAAAAGAATACAGAGGAAAAAGCTTTTCCCACTTTCTTTCCTAGGACTAGCCAACAGCTGAAGTCATGCAGGAAACTGAGTAGAGGGAAGGGAAAAGCAGCTTCTTCTCCCTGAAATCCCGATCAGCAGAAATTGGAGGCTGTTGTAGATCTCCCACCCAGACTTTTGTTTAAAAGTTTTTTCAACTGTTGCTAGGTGTTGTTGGGTTCTGAGATTAGGTTTCTCGTCTTCTGCTCCCTTCACAACACTGTCGGAGCAATGACTTTGTTGAGGAGCTGAGCTCGCGCGTGCTATATTTAACCAGTGTTCTCAGCAAGTCAAGCCTGTCAACAGCTGAGAAGTTTGGAGCCGGCTTTACTCAGTTCCTCGGCAGCTGGGTTATCAGTGGCTACAGCATTGCTCACCCTGTAAAAGAGTGTAGGGAAACCGGCAGACCCTTTGAAGGACACAGAGGTAATTATTACTTGAAGCTCTTAAAACGGATTGTGATTTGGGACTTTAAATCTGAAGAAGAAAGAGCAGCAGTTGTCTAGAGCAGAGCAATTTACCGATGCAATATTTTTCTCAATTAGGCATTCTCTGATAAACGTTCCTTAATTTAAAAAAAAAAAAAAAAAAAAAAGCCTTTTAAAAATGTACCATGACTGTTGGGAAAATTCACAGAAAGAGGTCATTCTGGACAGTTTTTTACATTGGTGTGTTACTTTCATAGCTAGATGACTTACCCTGTCATATCAGACTTGACCAGCTTGTATATCTGAATGTTACTAAAATCAGGTTAACATAAATGAATACCTGTAATATCACGTTTTTTAATGGAATTAGGGTGGGGTTTTTTGAGCCACCCAGGTGCCCCTAAATTTTTAATTTTAACTTCCATATTATTAACAGTGATAGTTTTGGGTATACAATATAGCAATTAAACAATTTTTTATTTAAAAATTCAATTAATTAATTAATTCAATGCAATTAATTAACATGTAATGTATTAGTGGTCTCGGAGGTAGAGGCCAGTGATTCATCAGTCTTATACCCGGTGCTTATTACATCACATGCCCTCCTTAGTGTCCATCACCCAGTTACCTCATCCCCCACCACACCCCCTCCAGCAACCCTCAGTTTGTTTCCTATGACTAAGAGTCTCTTATGGTTTGTCTTCCTCTCCAATTTCATCTTATTCTATTTTTCCTTCCCTACCCATATGATCCTCTGTCTTTTTTCTTAAATTCCACATATAGGTGAAATCATATGATAATTGTCTTTCTCTGATTATTTCATTTAGCATAATATCCTCTGGTCCATCCACATCATTGCAAATGGCAAGATTTCATTTTTTGATGGCTGAGTATTATTCCATTTTACATATATACCACATCTTCTTTATCCATTCATCTGTCAATGGACATCAGAGCTCTTTCCATAGTTTGGCTATTGTGGGCATCGTTGCTATGAACATTGGGGTGTAGGTGCCCCTTTGGATCACTATATTTGTATCTTTGAGGTAAATACTCAGTAGTGCAGTTGCTGTGTCATAGCTCTATTTTCAACTTTTTGAGGGACCTCCATACTGTTTTCTAGAGTGGCTGCACCAGCTTGCATTTCCACCAACAGTGCAAGAGGGCTCCCCCTTTTTTTGAAGGTTCCCCTTTTTTAAAGGAATAAGGTTAAAAAGGAAAATATTAGCATTCTCATTCAGGTCATTCATTCAAAGTAAGAAGTGGAGAACACTCAGAAAAACCAGGACTTGAAACACCTCTGATTGTTGACAGCCTCACTTCATCATTAACCCTCCAGGCTCCAAAACCAGAGAAGGGTCACTCCTATCCTGAACTCTCACATGAAGGCTGCGTCAAGATATTTTATTTGCTTTATTTTATATCATCAAATAGTATGAATCTGCCAAGAGTAAGACTTATGGGGGGAAAAGTGTGTTTAACTAGTTTTGGGGACTATCTTATTGCATATGTGAAATTAACAGTAAGAGGAACTGAGAGAGATCCCTTTAGCCACAGGTAATAGGAAGGGACACAAACACCCCATTATTAGTTAACACACTAGAATATTGCCCTGACAAAACCTCACCAACACCATTATAAAGGTTGACCCCCTTCCCAAGATCAATTTATCAGTCTAAGGGTACTCTTTTTTTTTTTTTGACATGTAAACTGAAGTTAGGCCAAGCAGACTTATAAAGGCATGGATTTAGTATTTTAAGCATTGCATATCTATGAGAAGTGGCTTATGTACTAGATAACCCTAATGTCTCTCTGGGAAAGGCTACCACTTTTCACAAGACGTAGGTGCACTTGTACATGCATGTGTGTGTGTGCGTGTGTGTGTGTGTCCTTCTTTTTAAAAAAATGACCCTCACTTCCAAGATTAGCTGACCCCTCACACCTCAACCCATTAGAAAACATCTCTGTTCCCCCCATTCCAGTCACCACACTAACAGCATTCATATCTTCCCTTTTATTTACTACTATTCATATATAAAATTGCATTTGTTCACATTCTTAGTCTTTCTGGGTCTGGGCCAAACTCGATTTTAAAAAAGACTTCTATTAAGATGAAAGTGTTCTTCTGTGAAATTAACTGACTCATCTAGAACACTAATGGATCTTTTAGAAACAGTCTATTCACAGTCCCTAAAAAGTGGGTTCTGATAAGAGATGTAAGTGTGTGACTGGACTAGGCCATAGTATAGAATCACCAGGAGAACTTTTTAAAAATTACAAAGGGATGGGGTGTGGAGAAATTATTGTTTGGAAAAGGCACACACCCAATACAACATACCCCACATGTAATAGCACCAAGTTGAGAACTATTTCACTAAAGAGGACTCCAGGAATGTAGCATTTCACTCCTATTAAAAGTTCACTTTCTAGATGTCTCCAATCCAAAATGAAGCAGAGAAGCTTGTAACCCAAGTCAAGATAACTAAGGGGAAATAATCCACTTTGTCTTTATGGGCCTAGGTAATTCCAAAAGGAGCATGATAGTTATTTCTTCTCTAACTATACAATTAGAGTTTTCAGTTTTTGTTTTTTTTCTTAATGAAAACCTAGTCTTCCCAACATTGTTTTCTATAACACTTGGATCAGCGGTCCATTGTTGCTATTAATTTATTTTAAACAATGTGATGACAAGCAACAGCACACAGAGTATTTTATATAATTAGATACTGTTGCTACCTTCAAATTATGTTCTTTAATTATACAAGGCATATGTGCTGTCTAATTCAGTATTCCACAATAATCAGTCTCTCTCTCTCTCTCTCTCTCTCACACACACACACACACACACACACATACATATACATGCATTCTCTATCCCTCTGTATAAAGTGAATTTATTTTGAAAGCTTTCCCCCCTGGGAATGATTATTCAGACAAAAGAATTTCCTACATAATCCACAGAGGAAGTACTGCCATTAAGAGCTATTAGAAATTTGTGTTTTGTACACAGTCAACAAGGAACTGATTTTTCAACACATATTGTTAATATATTACTGTTCAGCTGCATCCTTTTCCCACAGTCTGAAGTGTGAGCATTCTGAGAACATCTGATAAACTTAAAACTAAAGCTGAATTTCCCAATTTCAAGAATGAGTCATGATGAAACTTTTTAATAAGAAGATGGGTTAATAATATCAATGAGAAAAGGAGCAAATAAATTAAGTATGAGAGTTGGGACACTATTTCTACATCCATTTCTAAAACCAACTTTTACTACATTGTTCATTTAATGAGGCATAGGGATTTTTTTTTAAGTTAAAAATTAATCAATTTGGCATTTGCTTCAAAGTGAAGTTAGAAGTAGAGGGTCATAAAAAGAGTTTCCAAACAAATATCTCTTTTATTGTTTATTGCCTGGATCTGAGACTTGAATATAAACTTCCAGGTAGTAGAGAATATTTCCTGTTTATTCCTTACTGAGTAATCAAGCACCATAATAAGTGTTCAATAAATAGGAATGATTGAGCGGGCAAATGAACAATATAAAGATGAAAAAATGTTAAAGCATTTTAGCCAAACCTTATGGGAAATGCTTCTCAGCTCTCTGGACAGAGTTGGGTCATTATTATTTGCATATTAAAAGTTGTAGAAAGAAATTCATAGATTGCGAATTAGTTATTTTGAATTTTGTTAAAATTTCAAAGGAAAGTTAATAGATTTTAGGATGATAGTAAAAATACTTATGTAATGCTATGTGCCAACCACAGTTCTAAGGGCTTACCATATAATTACATACTTAATTCTCACAATAACCCAATGAGACAGGCTATCCCCCATTTTATAGGCAAGAAAACTAAGGCATGGAGATATTAAGTAATTTGATCAAAGTTACATACTAATAAGTAGCAAATCAGAATTTGAACTAGAGTCTGGTTCCTAACAACATAACTGCCTCCTTACACTTAATAGTCACAGTACCCTGTTCTTGGCAGTCACTGAAGGTCAAAAGATATAGGCTTTGCTATACCTTAATAAATATGCTTTGATCAAAAAATACATTTAAAATTCTACAGCTCTGAGGCAGATAGAAAAAAAAATGGCATAACTACATGATCAGCATAGTAAAATAAAAGCTCATTGGAATTGAAGTCCTGTTGAATACCAGAGAAGAGAAAATTGGACTGGAAAGAAGATAATTGCTTTGAGAAAAAAAAGTGTCTATTTTTAAGCAAAGGATATGAGCTGTTCAGTATTCTCTCTAAAACAAACAATGCATGATGTTCTATGATGAATCAGTTCAGTGCCTAATGAAATTCTAAAATTACATTCTAAAAATGTAATTTTGGTCTATGATTTGATAAGCAATTTTTAAATGTTTACGAGCATTCACAACCAAAACTTCTCAAAGATATAACCAACAAGAAAAAACATAAGACAATATGCAGGGGGGTGCAGGAGGAATCACTATACATTAACTAGTTCTTTGATATCAGAATAATATTGTGTTACACTTGCTATAGTCAGGTTTTACAATTTGAAAATACTTGCATTTTCCATTAATCTAGATATACTTATATTTAGATCTTACAAAACTATAAATGAAAAAGTGCTAATACTTTGTACTATCTATATATATTCATAATAAAATAAGTATTTTGTCCTCTTGTTCACTAACAAAACACATATTATGTCACACATACATTTATTCGTAGAATATTCAATTAAATCATTTATTTTCCCAACAGCTTCAGAGAAAAGAGAGTCAAGACTAAGTTTTTAGAAAGTTATAGGATAATAATATTTCTGTATTTACTTGAGCAAAGTAAGCATTTACATGCTTGTATTAGACATTAAAATCCCCACTTCCCTGTTTATGCGGTTGAAATTGGGTGACTAGAACCTAACTCTGAAAGTTATTATAGGATCATATTCTATCAAGATCATAAGCATCCTACTTTGCAATAGAGTCAACTGACATTCTCCTGAGTATATTTCCTTCTTCTTTTCCTATTCCAGAGTCATCCCCCACTCTTGTTCAATGCTCTAATTCTTAGTTGTAATGGATGACTCAATAATTTTCTACAAGGGGATGGGACATTTACTCTCCAAGAAATAGACACGGAGTCGGGAAACCAGTGATTGGGTACAGAACCATAGAGAATAATGCACTTTTCTCCATAGAGCTTATGAGTTTGCATATATACACTAGATAGATAACTCTGAAAAACAGGCTGCCTTAGAAGCACACTGGTTAAGACCTCGGATTCTGAAGTCAAGCAAAGCTAGTTTGAATTCAGACTCCATTACTTATTACCTGTGTGAACTTAGCAAATTACTTTATTTTACCTAAGACTACTTTACCTCTTCTGTAAGGTTAATAAAAGAATTTAAGACTATTTATTATGGCCAAACACTAGAAGTTCTAGCCTAGTGCTTTTTATAATTGAATAGGTATATTGTAATGTAGTCAGACAATGGCATGCTATCTACAGCAATAAGAATGAACAATCCAGAACTGTATATAACAATACAGATAAATCTCAAACAAAATGTTAAGTGAAAGAAGCCAGACCCAAACAAAACACCGTTATGATTCCATACACACCAAGTTCAAAAACAAGCAAAATAAAATTTTGGTGTTAGAAGTCAGAATAGCAGTAACCCTTGGGAGGTGGGGACACAACTGGAAATGGGCACAAGAAAGGCTTCTTCTGTGGCATTGGTAATATTCTATTTCTTCCTGGTTATACCAATGTATTCAATTTGCAAAAACTAATCAGGTTGTGTAATTCATGATTTTTTACATTTACCAAGGTGTTTTTTGTCTGTTATAATATAATTTAAAATTAAAAATAATTTAAAATATATGATATCTAAGTGTCCTTGCCTTCTGAAATATTTACAGATGAAATAATATAGTGTCTTGGATTTACTTGAAAACAACCCTCTGTCAGGACAGGAAGAAAAGTGGACAAGAGAATAATGAAACAAGATTGGCCATAAGGGGGATCCCTGGGTGGCGCAGCGGTTTGGCGCCTGCCTTTGGCCCAGGGCGCGATCCTGGAGACCCGGGATCGAATCCCACATCGGGCTCCCGGTGCATGGAGCCTGCTTCTCCCTCTGCCTACTATGTCTCTGCCTCTCTCTCTCTCTCTCTCTCTCTCTCTCTCTCGCTGTGACTATCATAAATAAATAAAAATTGAAAAAAAAAATTTATAAAAAAAATTAAAAAAAAATAAAAAAAAAAGATTGGCCATAAGTTGACAGCTGTTGAAGCTGGGTAATGGGTGAATCATTACATTACTCTCCTGACTTTCATACAAATTACTTCCATACAATTTCTTCAAAATAGTGCTTATTATAAACGTTAGTTACTATCTTAATTATGAATATTAATATAACTGTCACCTTAAAGTATCTGTACAAATTGAACTCTTTGAATCCAATCAAGTCTTAACATGGAAAATCACATGGAATTCCATTGATGTCATGTGATAATTAAGAAGACAATTGACTTTATAATATTAAAATATAGTATTTGCAACTGAGATGAAAACTGGAAAAAAAAAGAAAAGTAAGGAAACTAGAAAGGACTGCCTGAAGCAAATCAGTCCTAAAACCACTGGGGGAACAGGCTTCATTCTTGCTTTTATCAACAAAACTCATTAACATACTGTTCTCCCTATCTGATAATGAGAGGGAAAAATATCAAGAAACGAAGATGTCTCGGCAGCAAAAGCTGTAGGCCAAAAATTAACAAGTGTTTAGTAACAGGAAATGTCATCACAAGAGTTCAACACTCAGGGTGAAAAGTTCAGGGGGAGAAATGCTCAGAAATACTTGAATTTGGGATCCATTTTACAGCTGGGCACGGCTTGTGTGCTTAATATTTGTATTCTTTACTGCTTTCATCTGAGAACGGGTAATCAACCATCTCCTGGGAGAGGTGCAACATTATAATCAGGGACAGGAAAGTGTTTTGAAATGATGAAATACCTAAAAATTTTGTGCATCGACGTTTTCCTTTTGGTCACCTGCCTTCAGAACTCTGAGGTAAGTTAATCATATGATGAAATGATGAAAAAGGTTCTTTAAAAAGCCTAGTGTTAAGTAAGTATAAAAATGAATGTAGAAATTGGCATCATTAGGAAGAGGAAGATAATAAAAAAGTGAATGAAATGACAAAGCAGTAATTTTTTAAAAAACAAATTGGGGGCAGCCTGGGTGGCTCAGAGATTTAGCGCTGCCTTCAGCCCAGGGCCTGATCCTGGAGACCTGGGATCAAATCCCACATCAGGCTTCCTGCATGGAGCCTGCTTCTCCCTCTGCCTGTGTCTCTGCCTCTCTCTTTCTCTCTCTCTGTGTGTGTGTGTGTGTATGTGTGTGTGTGTGTGTCATGAATAAATATATAAAATCTTTTAAAAAAGACTACTTTCTTTAAAAAAAAAAAAACAACAAATCGACCTCTTTAAGATAATTTCCTTGTTGACTCTTTAGTCATTAAAAATAACCTTACAGAAGAATATTTAATGAATTGGAAAGAAATTCACTGAAAGCTAAGTGAAAACAGCAGTACTAAAATAGCATTAATGAATTGGTATTTCACTGGGTGATATAGATATATAGATATGATATAGACATATGCATAGCATGTGAGAACATATCTATATATTACCATTGAAATACATAAATATATACATATATGTATATACATAAAATGTATATTTATATCTGAAATACATAAACCATAATACTTACAATGGTTACCTTCCAAATGTTTTCTAAATTTTTTAAATTGACATTTTGTTTTTATAGTGGGAAGATAAGATTATTTAAAATTATTTTTCACTGCAACAGCTTTCCAATATTTTGCTGAGGTAGAAACATAAAGACCTGTTTTTCGCATGACTTCCCTTTCTTATTATTGTTCAGGGTTTCAGTGGATTTGTCTCAAATAATATAATAATTAAACAAATGAACACAGCTGAATTTTGTCTGGCGTGAGTCTGGCATTCAGTTTCATTTATTGAATTCCTCTTAATATTTGCTTACAGGAAAAAGAAAAAGGTCATCTTTTCATGATTCTTCAAAATGAACTAGGCTTGCTTTGCTTTTCATGCTTTTTCTACCCTTTCATCTTTACAAATGCCTTAATTCTTCATAACATTACATCATCGCATTTGCTTCTGTAACTTTCTCCTGTGACATTTTCCCTCTGAAGTATAGATTTTGTTTGTGTTCTGCCTGGAAAATCTGCATGGTGCCAGGAGGAAATATTTTCACCTTTAGGGCTTACCTGATGAAAATTTCCAGTCATTGTGTTGCTGTTGACTTCAAGTGATAGGGGACAGGGAAATACTTTTTGCACTTCCCCAGCAATATCTGGAATATGACATCACTAACTGAATATGTCTTATAGTAGAAAGAGCTCTGGGAAAAGGAAACTTTGCTCTGGCCTCAATTAGCAAGACCAATTTTAAAAATGACTTCATCTCTCTGAGACTATTTCTTCAATTGTCAAGTAGAAATAATAGAATTTAATTACACACCCCCCACCACTCTGGACCCTCTACCACCACCACCACCACTACTGCAGCTGCCAGTCACAGTATATAAATGATGGGGAGGCATTGCTGCAAGAGTGGGGATGGAGTGTGAGAGAAAAGAGAAAGCAATAGAGTTCTTGGGGTCCACCACCATCAACTTTCATTATCTAAAATTATTTTTATTACCTAAAATGTGTTACTTGTTATAAGCTTTGTTTCTAATATATACATCACTTTTACAAAACATAACTTATCACTTAGATTTTTATACCTAATTCTAAACTGTTGAAAACACTGTAAAACATGCACAAATAGGAAGGCAGGAGTGTTTATTTTCAAAAATGCTAATTAAATTAGTTGTAGCTTTACTAAAGGGGAAAAAAGTTACAGTTCCAATTTTTGCTCATTTATGCCAACAAAGAGTATTCTAATCTTCTGGGTCTGTGGGCTCTTAGAAAGTCTACCATCTGTAAAGCAGGTGCATTTGAACGTACATTTGAGCAACAGCATTTATCAGAAAATGGATACACGCATTATAGAAGGAATGGACTTAAGCTACACACCAAAATTATAAACTTCCAAATGTTTTCATATTGTAAATAAATAGATGAGAATGAGAGGACGAACTTTGAGGAAGGAGTGGACAGTGAGTGGTGATAGGAGTATAACTCATCCTACTACTGGGTCAGACCTGCAAACAAGAGGGCTAATCCCACACTAGACCCATTTCTTCAAGAAGACATAAATCCTGTGCTTACCTTTGTGAGATTCAATCGAAATTTGCTATAGGATTTGTATAATAAACAAATAGGAAGCACTTCCTCTGTGTAAGGCACTCTGAAGCAATGGTTCTCAAATGAGACCACTTTTGTCTCCCAGAAGACATTGGGCAATGAATGTCTGGAGACACTTTAGTTATTGCAACTGAGGATTCTACTGGCATCCAGTGGGGAGAGGCCAGGGATGCTCCTAAATATCCTACAAGGCACAGGACAGCTGCCCCAAACAAAGAATTATCTGGCCATAGTGTCAATAGTGCCAGGATTGAAAACCCTGCATTAACTAGAGGATTAAAAAACAAATACAGACAAGAACCACCCTCAAGAGCTTAGAGTCTGACAATGAAGAGAAGGCAGATACATAGCAAAATGGACAAAGCAGGAAGAGCTAGAAGAAATATACAGAGAAAAAATTACTTGTAGCTTCCAGGATCAGGAAAAACTTGGAAAAATAATATTGTAAATATCTATCTTAACATTCCTAAAAATAATTTAAAGGTGCTATTTATTTTTGTAATTTCTTGACATCAATAAAGATAAGTTAACCACCACCAAATACTTATAGAAAACATCCTCTCTGTTCTTGAAATTGGACTAAGTTCCCTGGGAAGATAAAGCTGAGTAAAAGAGCCACTATTCTCTACAACTTAGAGTGGAGTTACATCTCCAATTCCACATAAACATTATCAAGATCCATTCCTTCAAATGTGTCATGAATAACAATTATGTACCAAACACTGTGTGGCACAAACAGGCAAGATTTCTGCCCTTGTAGAACTGTCATTTGGGGGAGGAAAAAAAATCAAACCAATGGAAAAAAAAAATCAAACCCACATATACATGATTTTAGTGTGTGACTTCTGTTTTCAAAAATACTGGACAGGGGCACCTAGGTGGTTCAGTTGGTTAAACAGCTGCCTTCAGCTCAGGACATGATCCTAGGGTCCTGAGATCAAGCCCTGCATTGGGCCCCCCACCTTCCTCATTCTCTCTCTCTTGTTTCTCTCAAATAAACTCCTTAAAAAAAAATACTGGACTACATAGTTCAAAAATCCTAAAAACCTCCCCACTAGAAAACATCTAGAAATTCTCACTAAAATATCACAACCATGCTTTTTGAAATCCAGCTGAGCATAATAGAAGCTAAGGAAAACCTCTAAAAGGAAACTGAAAACCAGAACAGTGAGTATAAACTTAAAGTGAGGTCACTGGGTCTGGGGAGCAGAGGGGCAATTAGTCTCTCACTATAACCCCTAGATTTTAGTCATGAGGTAGAAATAGGACATGAAGCCTCAGGTCCCAAAGATTAGGATCTGGAACTGAGACCCCTGAAGAAAGCTAGGACCCTTGGACTTAAAAAAATTACAGGCATAGGAAACTTATCCATATTGGCCTGGTTCTAGATAAGGGAAAAAACAGCCTATGCTAAGAATTCATTACCACAAACCAGATTTTAGTAGACTTGATGAGCAAATGTACATTACTCATGCTGTCTGAAATCCTCAATCCAGGATGTTAATATAAGAAGACCCAGATCGGGGATCCCTGGGTGGCGCAGCGGTTTAGCGTCTGCCTTCCGCCCAGGGCGCGATCCTGGAGACTCAGAATCGAATCCCACGTCGGGCTCCCGGTGCATGGAGCCTGCTTCTCCCTCTGCCTGTGTCTCTGCCTCTCTCTCTCTCTCTCTCTCTCTCTCTGACTATAATAAATAAATAAATAAATAAATAAATAAATAAATAAATAAATGAAGACCCAGATCGGTAATCTCCACAGAATACCTAGCAGTTTATCCACAAAGTCCATCCCTTGTGACCAGCTGTTTCTCTTCATTAAGGCCCTAGGATTATACCTAGCAAATAAAGCTTAGTACAGGTTCTGCCTTCTAGGTTACCAGAGCTAAGTTAGAGACTCTTATAAGAGAAGGCCTATTTGAGGACCTGCCATTCTAAACTGAGACATGAAGGATAAGAAGCCTATACAAACTATAGAGGGGAAGAATAATCCAGTAGAGGGAATAGCATATCCAAAGGCTCTCATGTGAACAGAGCATAGAACCTTCAAGAAACAAAGAAGGTAATGGCTTGGAGAAGTTTAGAATGCTGCAAAGGAGCCCAGTCATGTGCAGCAATGTGTAGTTTCTTAAGTTATTTCCCAAAAGTTTAAAATAAAGAGATATCACACATAGTAATTTCTGGATTTTCAAAAACTTCAAAAGATCTGTCAGCAGTGGCTTGCATTCTTATATGGCAACCTCAGCTAGATCTACCCCCCTCACACAAGGCCTATGACCTCATATTTACCACTGCCCTCACCCACACTTTTTTATTCATTTATGTTGCTGATTTGGCATCTATGGGAGTATGAATTATAGCTCCTAATTTGGGACTTCATAGGTTATGGGTTTTTTTTAAGTTGGATTTTTATTCTAAGACTTTAAGTATTTTAAACAAGGGAATGATATGATCTGATTTATATATACTCCATTCAATGTAAAAAAAAAAAAAGATTGGAGAGAACCAAGAATGAAAAAGAGAATACAAATGAGGAAACTACTGCAGGAAACTGGGTGAAAGATCACAGTGGCTTGAAATAGAGTGCTAGCAATGGAAATAAAGAGAAGCAAATGGATTTAAAGTGTGCTTAAAATCAGAAAACCCAATGTTTGCTCATAGATTAGATACTGAAGGTGAGAGAGAATCAAAATGACTAGTATTATATTATGAAGAGTTTGTGCCTTCTATGGTCAGCTGCTAAAGGGATATTTATTGACAACCCTTAGTGCATGGAGAATTTGTGCTGTGAGGGGCACAAATGAAAGGAACTCTAATGCCTTTTAGGAGCTTGAATTCCATCAGTAGAGGTAGGATTGATGCAAAAAAATACACTTATAAGTTACACAATTTATTAGATAGCTGCAACTATTAGAGTAATAATAATAATAGGTAACATTTATTGAGGGCATATTATATACCCAGTACATGCATCCCATTTAATAGCACCTGGAGTTAAGCATTATTGTCACCCCCATTTTTTCATGGAAAAATAAAAACTCAGGGAAGTTAGGTAACTAGTATAAGATCATACAGTTTGTAATTGGCAGAACTGACATTAGAGGCCAAGCTGACTGACTCCACTGGCCATTTGTTTAATGAGAACCCTAGACTGCTTTCACATACCTTTCATGAGGCCACAAAGTTATCTGTATACTACAACTTAGTTGTGCAAAGAGTAATGTCTGAAACTGCCCTGAGCTTTCTCACAAGCCTCTTTGAGATGGTTAAAGAGAGGGAATTAAACTTTCCTCAAGACTTTAAAACTTAGCTCCATTCAGTCTTTAAAACAGTCTCTTGAGGCAATGTTTTGACCCATCTAGAAAAGAAATGCAGATTTCTCAACCTTCCGCCACGTCCATGTGTATCAGCATATATGCACATACGTACACACCTCTGCTACCCAAGATGGTGTTGAGACGTGTGTACTGGGAACCACTGAAGTTCCCTAGTCTTGGGCCTGATGTCCAGCATCTGGTTGCTGCTTGGCATTCATGACTAAATTTCTTTGCTGGAATCATCCTTGATCTTAGTCTCTTAGCTGACTAAAAACTCACTAGCGTTCCCTAGTTAATGGAACTCCAGCTCAATTCTCAGTGGTGCTAGAGTCCCCATGTCTGTGACATTTCCTACATCCAACCACCTGGTCCAACAGCCCATTTCCTGCTTCTGCTTCAGAACCACTCCTATCTCAGCAGGCTCCATAGCTAGGCTGACAATAAAATTTATCATTCAAAACAAGACACTTGTGGGTGTGACAAGAAGGTATATTATAATTACACCGGAACATAGGGTAAATCAGAACAGTCTCAAACTAGGACATAGGACAGGCTCTCAACCTAGCTGCCTTGCAAGCTCCCCGTCCAGAATTTTCAACAACTCCTGGGTTGTATTTGTGTGACACAGGATGTAGGAGAGATCCAGGAAAGCTAAACATTGCGGGCTCTCCCCAGCCACATTGCACAGTCAAGTTCAGACTATTGGGGTTTAGTCCCATGTTAATCTCAGCCCACAAGGCAATCTCTTTCAGATCCTAAATAGAAATAGCCTCCCACACAGCTATTTAACACACTTGCTCCTCTCCTGGGAAAGCCCAGAGAGGAACACGGCTCAAATGCCATAGGGAAAGAGGTACCTTCTCTTCACTATGGGAAAATTCTGTGATTCAAATTTTCTAGACTTTCCCTTTGGTAAGTTAAATCTAGAGCTGTAGGACACTGAAACAAAACAAAATGCCAAAAACAAACAAACAAAAAAAAAAAACCCACAGAAAACAAAAAACCTTTCTACTCCACAAAGCCTTGCTTTCAACACTATTGTCTTAGTAAAGAAGTCTAGTGTCTGCCCTCCTATCCTCAACCTCTAAGCCTCAAAACTCAGTTTTTGTTGAAAGATTTTATTTATTTATTTATTTATTTATTCATTCATTCATTCATTCATTCATTTATTTTAATTTATTTGACAGAATAAGACAGAGAGCAAGCCCATGTGCAAGCAAGGATGGTGACAGGCAGAGGGAGAGGGAGAAGCAGGCTCCTCTCTGAGCAGAGAGCCCAATACAGGGCTTGATCCTAGCACCCTGGAATCATGACCTGAGCCAAAGGCAGAAGCTTAACCAACCGAGCCACCAGGCACCCAAGACTCAGCTTTAAAAGTAAAAGACAACAGGGGCCCCTGGGCAGTAAAGTCTGTTAAGCATCCAACTCTTGGTTTCAGCTCAGGTCATGATCTCAGGGTCTTGGAATGGAGCCCCATGTCAGGCTCCACACCAGTCTGCTTGTGATTCTCTCTCCTTCTCCTTCTGCCCCTCCCACTCATTCTCTCTCTCTCTCTCTCTTTCTAGAATAAGCGAATAAATCTTTGAAAAGAAAAAAAATAGAAGTAAAAGACTACAAATGAAAAACAATTTAAGGGAGGAGGTGGATATAAAATGCATTGGCTTAATACTTGCAAAATAAAATAACATATAGAAGGCTGTTCGTTCTCAGTCATTTCTGCCTACAGTGAAAGAAGTATTCAAAATTCAAAATTCATTCAAAATTAAGATTCTTAACACAGACTTGATAAGATGAATTAACAAATGCCTTTTTTTTTTAATTTATTTATGATAGGCACACAGTGAGAGAGAGAGAGGCAGAGACACAGGCAGAGGGAGAAGCAGGCCCATGCACCGGGAGCCTGACGTGGGATTCGATCCCGGGTCTCCAGGATCGCGCCCTGGGCCAAAGGCAGGCGCTAAACCACTGCACCACCCAGGGATCCCAACAAATGCCTTTTTATAAGAAACAGTCAGAATGAGAGATCTTCAGAGGTCAAAGTTCAGCTGGTTTTGGACCTTAGATCCTATTCTGAATACTCCATGGTTTTTTGATTTTTAGCTCTGAAAAGCCAAATAGTACTATGTATTAGGTTTCCACTTACGGCTTTGCTTACTCATTTAAGTATCTCAAACCTAAACTGCAAGTCTTAATGTTTTAGAGTGGCATTAAATGGTTTTCCAATATTGATGAGGGATTATTGAGAGGTCCCCAAAGTTTGTTATGTCTCACAAGGGCATTCTAATGGGTTCATTGTTCTATTTATGGAGTTTACTGCCAGGCAGTGGCAACAGTTGCATCTCGTGTATATTGTTACTCTAGTTGATTTTGGGTAACCCTAACTTAAAAACATTCTCTATAATAATGTGCAAGTTCCCAAACATAAGCAGAAAAATACACAAATGCTGAGTAATCAGGGTTACAGAAAGACCAAACAAGAAGAGGCCAGGTGGAGTTTGTCTGGAAAGGTTTTATAATGCCTTTATGATTAATAAACCTAAGGAAAACATCTGAAGCTTCTTTGAAATGTTAAGAATGAACTATTGGAGAACAACTGTGCTTCAAAGAGTAGTAAAATATGTGAGGCAGTATCTCACTAGTGGCAAAAAGGAATCCTATACTCCCAATAAATTATATAGAAAGGAGTAGAGGGTTGAGTTTGATGAGTTTAGAATAAGTTTCTGTTAACTCATCAACTCCAGCTACTCCCTTCTAACCCTAAACCCCTGGATTTCCAAGGTAACTTCTTAGGAATTTGCACAACTAAATATTCCCAGGAATGCACTCCATATTGCATATCCAGAATAGATGGAGCTTAACAAAAGAGAAGTTTATGGAAATCTGGATAGTTTTGTAAAATTTCTTTAGATTTTTCATGTGAATGAAAAGGGGCTTAAGAAGCCAAGTAAAGGAGGAGACTATCTGCTTCATAAATTATAACATTACCAGTATATCCTCACTGAGAATCAGCAGTGAACAAGGCTTGTTCCTAGAAATAAAAAGCTATGTTTGTTCCTTTAAGATATATGTGATAGATATATAATTAGAATGCACACAATTTTAATTAGAACAATATTAAATAGGATTGGGACAAAAATCATAAATATTGTTCCCTGATGCAAGAGCTTATAAGAAAGAGAAATTTTTTGGAAGGGCCTGAGCAAATCAGAGGTGCCGGCAGTTAAATGAAGAGTACACATCCATGAGGTAGAGATTTGCCAATTCCCAAATATTCGTGACTGTAAGGACAGAGATTGTGTAGGTGACTGATTACTGAATATTCTTGAAAAATTGAGACATTGAAGTATACAAATGTACAAAAATATTAGAGAATAAGAATAGTTCTAGTTAAGTATATGGTTGAGTAAAAAAGAGATATGTGTTGAAATCCAAGCCTTTGTCTTTAGCTTTGTGACTCAAATTCAGTGAAAGATACCAAAGAGGCTGGCAGATTCATGTCCTTTCTCCTTCTGTGATTAGTGAGATTTACAAAAAGCTGAATCAAGCCTAAAATAGATAGATACTATACTACCAAAACCTGATAAATAGTGCTGATTGTCCACAGAAAAAAAACCATTCTCCCCCTTTTTTTTTTTTTATTGATAATAACTGTGTTATAGCTGGAAACTATTACCCAGCTAGCTGGTATTTCCCAAACCCCCTTGCTGTTAGATATGGCCTCCTGACAGAGCTCTCCATGTGAAAAGGACATTGGATGCCACTTCCGAGTCTGGGCATGAGATGATGAGGGAGATGATTCCTCCCTACTCTTCCCTTTCCCATTACTGGAACATAGATATGGCACATTCTTGTTTGACCACATAAACAAAGACATTACAGTTGTGGATCATGGAGCAACAAGATAAAAGGAATCTGAATCTCTGAATCTGAGTCCCACAGATCTGATCCACTGAACTCTGGACTATTATGTGAGAAAGAAGTTTCTCAGTCTTTCAACCACTGTATTTTGGATTCTCTCTTTTATAGCAGCTTAGCCTTACATGGACTGTTTCAGAAGAGAGAGCATATTATGAAGGGAAGGGTAAGTGTTCAATTTAAATTAAATTTTTTTCCCATAGCTATCTTTTCCTGGACCCTGGACAAACATTATACCAGTGCAGAAGCCATATCAGTGCCCATCCCATATTCCTTGGACTTTTCGGTATGCTTTGGTGAAAATTCCAACTGCTAGTATCTGCATCCCTGCACCTCAATGCTCTTCTTCCAACTCTGTGTAGGTACAGACTAAAGTGCTAAGGAATTAATATCCTCAGGAGCAGCCCTCAACCGATGACCTCTCAGGAATTGGTGTATTAATATTCTAGCTCCCCTCCGCCCTTGAATGGAATAATTCTAAGGTGTGTATTATGCGTCAGCTTTCCAGAGTTCCTCTACAGAAATAAGCTCCAGGCACCCTTTGTGGTAGCCAGCTTACCCATATACTTTTTATTGCTGGCCTTCCAGTCACTGAGTCAGTTTCTCCACTTCCCTACCATATTCACTGAACTTCCCAAATAAACTAATTTTATTCAAATCATTGCCTTGAAGTCTGCTTCTGGGAGAACACAAATCAAGGTAGCCAGCTACTTCATATTCACCATCCAGACAAAACAATTCTCCAACCATAGTCTTTATTATTAGTTAGCATCATGCTATTTTTATGGATGAAGAAATCAAATTTGTGAGAGTTAGGTAACTTAAGCAAGATCACTGTCAGAATTAGAATTGGCTGGAACCCAGGACTATCTCATTTACAAGTTTTTGCACCTTCCAATATATTAGACTATATTAGACACCAATTAGAAAATATTGATGCAACTTTGAGTAGATGATGATATTGGAAGTTTTATGGTTGGATGATATATTTCAGGGAGATTAGACAAAACAGATCCTACATTAGCCTATGATATTTTGTGCTAAATAAAGCACTTCTGATAACACTTTTTGTTAAACAGATTTTTTAGCCTGAACAGAAAAAAAAAATGTCAGTTTTCAGCTACTTGCTAACACAAATTTATTTAGCCTTTTTAAACTAGTCAAATCCTCACCAGAGCTACTTCACTTAAATAAGTCTGCTTCTTAAAATGGTCTGCATAGATTTTTTCATTTGGGAACCTAGCTCTACTCCCTTCCCTATCAAGACTTGTATAGAGAAAAGGATAGTAGGTGAATACACATCAGTAATTCAGAAGGCTGAGGGCTCAGGAATTTTTCTATTTGATCAATCAATCTACCTATAGAATTAATCGAATTTTAGTTTTACAATATCAGACGTCAGTCAACAAATAAAATTTAGAGATATTGGATGAGACAAAAGTTAGCCTTCCTATACTTTTCCTAACACAAGTACTCATAAAACTAATTCTTTTTTTAAAGATTTTATTTATTTATTTGAGAGAGAGAGAGCACAAGCAGGGGGAGCAGCAGAAGTGGGGGAGAAGCAGGCTCCCCTCAGAGCAGAGAGCCCGCAATGGGGCTCAATCCCAGGACCCTGGGATCATGACCTAAGCCAAAGGCAGACACTTAATCAGTTGAGCTACCCAGGTACCCCTCTTAAGATTAATTCTATATGAAGCAGGCATAGAGAGAAGATAGTCAAAATCTGAGGGAATTAGTTTATTTATCCACTATTGTATTAGCAATTTAATCTGTGCATTCTTTTAGATTTTAGTAGTCTGACAGGAAAAACCCTGCAGAGTTGTCACACACAGGCAATACACCGGATTACTATAATGTAAATTAACATGGACATATTACAAGATCTTAGAGGAAAAAGCTGTTTACTCTTCACCACCACTAGATATAATCTAAACATTACATTCCTGAAAGGATATACAGGATCACTTACATTCAGTCTAGGCAATTCCATTTCTCTCCTGGTTTTAGCTGAACTGTGCAACATGAGTGTAAGCTTTGGTTATTTGAGGTAAATGAACCCTGTGGTTACTCCTGCTTCAACTGAAGCTAATGTCAATATGGACGGGCATGGAGGAGAATACTAAAAGCCCCAAAACACTGATTATCTTCAGAAAATGTAATGAGTCAGATTATTGATGTCAGATTTTTATAGGAAACATTACATCACATAAAGTCTGAAGAAGAATGGGAGCCAGAATAAACAGAGCTATGCATCAAGAAGTCTTAAGTCTCACAGCAGACACAGTTTAGCTAATGTGGTCATATTCATAGAATTTTTATCCAGACAGACTATGGCAGTAAAACAGAAATATGCACATTGGAACATATTTATCTACCTCGTAAAAGTGTACAAAATTTTATATACCAATGTAAATAAAAATTCTTTGCCTGTCTCCAGAAATGTACATGCTTTTCATTTGTCCAATGACTCACACATGAGATTGTATAAAGTTTAATTAAGTAATGAAATGTAAAACATATACATATATATATATATATACACACCAAATGTATTTTATCTTAAAAGTATTTTTGCCTATTTAAAAGAAAATACTTGAAACATCTTAGAGCATATCCTCACTTTAAGCTCTCAAGACTTAAATATCGGGATCCCTGGGTGGCGCAGCGGTTTGGCGCCTGCCTTTGGCCCAGGGCGCGATCCTGGAGACCCGGGATCGAATCCCACGTCGGGCTCCCGGTGCATGGAGCCTGCTTCTCCCTGTGTCTCTGCCTCTCTCTCTATGTGTGACTTTCATAAATAAATAAATAAATAAAATTAAAAAAAAAAAGACTTAAATATCGATGAATTGTTAAATATTACTTCGAGTGCCAGTAACGGGATAGTGGTACTGTGATTGTAATTGTTTCTTTTCTTTTAAGTTCTTGTTTATTGGTGATACAAACAAGTATTTACAGATGGAATGACATGATCTCTTGGGTTTGCTTTACAATGCTTCAAATACTTTGGGAAAAAAAGGTTGGAGGGTATAAATGAAACAACAATGCAGAATGTTGATAATGATTGAAGTTGGAAAATGAGTATAAACGGGCTCATTATACTATTTTCTCTTCTTTTATATGTTTTAAATTTCCATAATGAAACCATAAAACAAGAAAAATATTGCTAACTGAATAAAAATCATGCAGTCTCTTTTTTAAAAGACAAAATTAGGAGCAGTAACAGTGAAATACATCAATTTATATCAGTAGAGATGATATAATTTTGATTGTATGCTTTACAATGATCATATTAGGTACTTCCTGTGAATAGTATTACTTTAGTTTTACCCAAAAGGTTTTAAATACATATAGGAACTACACATTTTTTCTTAAATATGTTCAAAAGCTATCTTAAAGTATTTATAAAAAGCCAACTCTGGGAACAAAAATATGATCTTTTTAGAAAAGTAGAATAATCTCATGTTCATCATTTTCCATATTTTTGGACAGGGCTTGCAAAGTTAGTCAGCCTCTGGGGTGAAAAAGCCTTTCCAAAGAAATCCCAGATAAAGGTGCATCTTAACAGCTCATTAACCCTGTCCACAGTTCCTCTTTGCACAAAAGTTCTGGACATTTTTCTGACAGAAGATTTTTAGGCACTATTTGTTGATAAATATTTTTTCAAGCTGGATGGTCAGTAATATATAACATAAGTGCTGAATCATATCTCTTTTTGTTTGCAGCCAAGCAAGAGAAGTGAAAATATGTATTCATGGCGGGTAAGTAATACAATTTTAGGTCAGTTTAGATAGATTTTAATGAGGTTTGTGGCTCTAGGCATCATTTATATCTGAAGAAAAAAGTTCTTAAAACTAATACATTTGTTTTTCAACATTTGCTTCATTCAGCATCATACACTGCTCTGAACGCAGAATATTCTTACATTGATGAATGGTGCTTGAGTGCCACCTGGTGGCCCACTTCCTCCATACAGCAGAATTTTCCACTGATCCTCAACCTGAGAAAACTCTTGCACCAGTCTGGCACTCCCAAGGGCCAAATTAAAATAAGATATTATTTCCCAGACAGATAAATCATCTATTCAAAGACTGTAGAATACTGAGCCTCATAACACAATAATATCTATAATTCATATTCATACTATGTGTTCCACAAATCCAAATATTCCCAGCCTGAGAAACTGCATTTCCTACACACTCTTCACATTTTATGATGTCTACCTTGTTACTTATAGCTGCAGTCACAGAGGCCTCTAGATCAATGGTTCTCAACCTTGAGTGCCATTAGATTCACATTGAAAGTTAAAAAAAAAAATGATGGGGATCCAAACTCAGACAATCTGATTTAATAGGTCTGGAATGGGGCAACACCTATCAGTAAAGTTTAAAAGCTCTCCAGGTGATTCCAATCTGAGGTTACTTTGTAATGGATTGTTCATTCTTGAAAGGTGAGGATTATTTGTTCCTCATCTCTGAAACAGTACATTGTGTTGGACATATTAAGAACCCAAACTATGTGACAAAGATGAAGCAACTCCAGAGTCTACATAATTGTTTTAAAATAAGGCAAGAACTGGTCCAACTGCAGCATCTTAGATTCACAAGCTCTGCTAAGAGTATGCCACTGTCCCATTCCCCCGAAGACTAACTAGGGGTACAAAAAGCTCCTTTTTCACTCAGTTCCATGCAACGTGATAAAATAATTTAGTATACAAGTATTTTTTAGTAAAGAACTACATTGTGGCAAATCTCTCTATATAAAACAACACATGCAGAAAGTCATGAATTACAAGATTATTTATAATAGAAAAATATTGGAAATAATCCAATGCCTAGGAAGACTAGTTGAATGAATTATAGTGTGGAGTGCCACGCAAACATAAAAAAGAAAAGAATCAGAGAGATATTTATGAATTAATATGGAATGAATTCCACTATATATTGTTAAGTTAACGACATCAAAGTTGGAGAAGTCTATTATATGCTACCAATTGTGTAAGAAAGACAAATACATGTTTGGTTTGGTTTGTTTTTTTGTTTTTTTTTTTGACAAAAAGAAGAAAAGAAGAATAAACAATAACAACAAAATGAAGACATTTATCTTTAGAGGACAAGTGAGAACAGAATAGAAGAAATAAGGACAGTAACAATTCTGTGAGAATGTCATCTTACATAGTTTCAACCATTGAATCAAATAAAATTTTTAGATAATCAAAAAGTAAATTAAATTACAGTTTAAAAAAACATTAAATTGAACATTAACCAAAACCAAAGGATCTAAATGTTTCAAATTATAACATAACCAAACAAAAAAAAAGAATTAATTCAAGTAAGTTTTGAACACATTACTATACATCTTTAGTGGAATGTATTCTATGGACAAAAAGAAAAGATATATTTACTTAGTATTGAACTCCTTATATTGAATTAAAACCCCGAAACTGTACTGTATAGTAAGACACTGTAAATAAGTTAACATATTATTGTTACTATGATCCAAGATTTTCACTGTAAAAAATTTTATACATATATAACAAGCATATATATTAAACAAAAGCAAAATTAAACCTTGAAATGTTAAATCTGAATCGCAATATTGTCCTAATTAATTTATTTTTTAGAGAAGGAGAGCACATACATATGTGAGCTGTGGGGAGGGTTAGAGGGAGGAGAGAAAGAATCTTAAGCAGGCTCTATCTCACAATCCTCATAGCACAACCTGAGTAGAAATCAAGAGTCAGACACTTAACCCACTGAGTCACCCATGTCCTTCATTGAATTGTAATATTTTTAAAACTAAATTAAAATAAAGCAATCTGTAACACACAAAAATAAAATTATATCCAATCAGAGCTACAATCACACAGAAAAGAACTTTTTGAAGTAACTTTTAAAAATAAAATGTTAGGGGATCCCTGAGTGGCGCAGTGGTTTGGCGCCTGCCTTGGCCCAGGGCGCGATCCTGGAGACCCGGGATCGAGTCCCACGTCGGGCTCCCGGCGCATGGAGCCTGCTTCTCCCTCTGCCTGTGTCTCTGCCTCTCTCTCTCTCTCTCTCTCTCTGTGTGTGACTATCATAAAAAAATAAAATAAAAAATAAATAAAAAAATAAAATGTAAGGAGAACCTGGATGATTCAGTTGGTAGAGCTTTCAGCTCTTGATTTCAGCTCTGGTCATGATCTCAGGATCTTGGGATTGTGTTCTACATCCGGATCAGCGCTGAGCATGGAGCCTGCTTAAGATTCTCTCTCTCTCTCTCTCTCTCTCTCTTCCCCCACCCGCCCCTCCCTACCACACACAGACACACACTCTCTCTCTCAAATACTCTTTTAAAAAATTAAAATTTAAAAAAAAAGTATGATTGCATATCTCCACAGAGATAAGAATGAAAAGAACTGCAAAAATTCTAATATGAGCTGTGAATTAGATGATATTATGAAAGTGTTTTCTTAGATATATTAACAATGGTAGAAGAATGTCAGAAAATGCATGTTGATTGTCATGATGCCTTCAACTTATCCTCAAGTGGTTCAGCAAAAAAGTGTATGCATACATACATATATAAATTATTCATAGATAAAATATATATGCTATATATATTTATATACATAATACATATACAATTTAGAGGTAGATATGTGCTCATTATGCTTGTCTTTCAGTTCTTCTACATTTTTAATCTTTCAAAATAAAAACCTGGAAGATAAAAGAGCTATTTGCTAAAAATATTATAAAACTGAAAAATTGTTTAAGGCAAAAAAGAAGTACACAAATACCATGACTTTTAAAAGATAGAGACATCATTCTCTGTTGTGATGATCAGGAAATAATTCATGAAAGGAACTGCATTTTTAAATGTAAAGGTTTTGAGTTAGTGATGGCCTTAGAAATATTCTAACTAGAGACGCCTGGGTGGCTCAGTGGTTTAGCGTCTGCCTTCGGCTCAGGTAGTGATCCTCGGGTCCAGGCATCGAGTTTTGCATCAAGCTCCCCACAGGGAGCCTGCTTCCCCCTCTTCCTATGTCTCTGCCTCTATGTGTCTCTTGTGAATAAATAAAAGTATTTAATTAAAAAAAGAAATATTATAACTAAACTTCCTCAGTTTGTAGATGAGAAAACTGACAAAGGACTCACTAGCTTGTCCAAGTTCAATAAATGTTTAATACATTGCTGAGAAGTCCAAAGCACACAGTCCATAGTAGTTTCCATTAATCCATTTACTGAGCAACTTCTAAATGCTAAGCAGTCCTACTTCCCATTTGAGATGGACCAAGAAGAACATGTTAAATAAGGAAATATATATAGAACTGAATCATTACAAATTTCAAAATAAAATTTTAAATTGATTGGGCAAAGAAGGAGGCAGAATTGCTGGCTTTGAAGATGGAAGGGTTCATGAGACAAGGCATGTGGACAGCTGCAGAAGCTGAGAATACCCTTAGCTGACAGCCAGCTAGGAATGGTGACAACTGCAGTCCACACCTGCAAGGAACTGAACTCTGCTAACAAGCTAAACAAGCAAAGGAAAAGGATTCTCCCCTGGAGCCTCCAGAAAGGAATGCAACCCTAAAGACACCTTGATTTTAGCTCAGTGAGACTCACAGTGGACATTTGACCTACAGAACTGTAAGATAACACATTTGTGTTCTTTAAAAAAAATTGGTTGGGGTGCCTGGGTGACTCAGTTAGTTAAGCATCTGACTCTTGATTTTAGCTCAGGTCATGATCTCAGGGTTGTGAGATCGAGCCCTATGTCAGGCTCCACTCTGGACATGGAGCCTGCTTAAGAGTCTCTCCCTCTCCCTCTACTCCTCTTCCCCACCCCCTCTCTTTCTCTTTAAAAAAAAAAAAAAATTGGTTGGTCAAAAACAGAAGCCAGGGATTTATTAGCTCATATAACGGGAAAGGCCAGGTATGGAGACTGGTGACAGGTCTCAGGTACCACTGGAATAGAACTCAAATTATGTTTACTATTTCTCTTTGTATTTTGGAATATGTATAAGGGTCTCCTTGTTTCTCTTTAGAGACAGATTTCCCTCATGTCACAGAGGATGGATACAGCTATAGAAACTCCAGAACTACTATTCAGTTCAGCAACATCAAAGAAAACAGACCTTTCAGTGTTCATATATATATTGTCACACAGAAGCTTACTGATTGTCCTAGATTGGATCTTGGTTAAAAAAAAAAAAAAAAAAAAAGTCCCTGTTCTGAGGGGCAGAGCACTGTATTTGGCCAGATCTGGCTCACATTAACCCCCTAGTCCACTAGTAAGCTGACATGTAACTAGCCCAACTCAACCCTGCCAACCACATGGAATGAAAGAAGGGCTGATTCTGATTCCCTAAGATGAAGGAGCAAAGGAATGCCAGGCAGACAAAAACAAGGTAATAATACAGTGAGTAAAGCACAGGAACAAATTAGAAAGGTAAAGATGCATACTTTAGGAAGTAGCAAAAGCTTAATTCTCATAAGGGTCTAGGGAATAGTGAGAGAAAGGGCACTGGGGTTGTATTGTGGAAATTAGTGAAATAGTGAAATGACAGGCAGAATAAAGTGCTGCTTAATTAGGTACAAAGTGAAGAGCCCCCAGCTTTAACAGAAAAGAAAAGAAAAGAAAAGAAAAGAAAAGAAAAGAAAAGAAAAGAAAAGAAAAGAAAAGAAAAGAAAAGAAAAGGAAAGGAAAGGAAAGGAAAGAAAAGACAATGGCTTAATTTAATCTGGGATGATCAGTCATCAGTGTATAGCAATGTTTCTCAAAGTATAGTCTTGGCCCAATATCAGAAATCACCTGGGTACTTTTTTAAAAATGCAAAACCCTGGCTCCCACCCAAGTTTACCAAATGAGAATCTCTGAAGGTGGGTCACAGGTAGCTGCATTAGAAATAAGCACCACAGGCATTATTTCTACATTCTAAAAGCCTAAAACAAATAGTGTAAGATTTTAATAGGAAATAGTATTTAACAGTATACATTTCCAAAAAAAAAAAAAAAAAAAAAACAGTATACATTTCCAAAATGTTTTAGATAATTGGAAACCACCTTCTTAATCCTTATGCATTTTATCTATTACTAACTATCAGAGTAATGGGCCAATAATTTAGCTGCTCTGAGCCACAGCTACCCAGGCTGTAAAAAAAAGCAAAATTTGGACTATAATTAATCTCCTTTAACATTATGATGCCATGATTTTTAAATTCTATTTCTTGAAATATTTCTACATCCATATGCAGTTAAGGGTTAATTCAGCAGGCGTGGGTTGTTGCTGCACATTCCAAAAAAAATGGACCGTCTGTTGATGCTCCTGGGAAATAACTTCTGCCTTGGGGTATCCTGTCTGAAGAGCAGTTTTATGTGCCTCAGGGTTTAGGCTATGCTGCAGCAGTTTGGCCTTTGTGGGGTCTGGATCCCCACATAAAAATACTGATTCCCAAAGACTGGAGACTGTAGGCTGAAGAGAGCTCTATGGTTCACTACTTTGCACATGTTGTGACACATGATAGATTGGAGAAAAGGACATCCATCTATGACTACACTGAGAGGCAACACCTCTACAAGCTTGTTCCTGGTTTTCCCTGGACTTTAGCCATGTGTATTTTTCCAGTGCTGATTTCAATCTTCATCCTTTCACTGTAATAAACCATAGCCATGAGTACAACAGCATTTCTGAGTTCTGTGAATCCTTCTAGCAAATCATTAACCCTGAGTTTGTTATTGGAGACCCTCGACACAATCTGCACTTCAGCATTATACTTTCATATTGTGGTTTCCAATTCAGTTAGGCTTAAATGTTGTTTAATACATTTTGTATTAATTTTTCATTCTGCTGCCCTTTGCCCCAATATCTATTAGAAATTTATCCTAAAGAAATCATAATGAAATAAGGAAAACTTTATCTCAATTTAAAAATTTATTATAGTATAATAGAAAATTGAAAACAACCTAAATTTTGAACATTATAGGTATGGTTTAATGAATGATAATAGGTCCATTTGGTGGAATAGTTATTAAAATGCTAAATTAAAGAGCACAACTGTTTCCAAACCATGTGTGCATGTAGACAAAAACTAAAAGAGAACATGGGACAAATAGATGATTTTTTGTAGTATTCAGACATTTTTAAAATGCTAATTATTACTGTAAAAAAACTGTTTTTATAATAAGTATCTATTTTTAAGAGTCAGATTGTGAATTTAATTCTTTGGTTTATGGTACTAACTTAATATTTTTAATATGAACTACTAAAAATCAAGATCACTGACATATAAACTATCCATTACTGAAACATATATTCTAGGTTCTATGTGGAACGCAATTCCCAGCAAAGGATTAGGAAATAAGAGAATGAGCAATGTGGAAACATGTGGTGGAAAGAGTTTGGACGCTAGGGTCACACCCACATCATTGAACACCAGTTTTACTTGCTACTAGCTGTGAGGTCATGAGCAGTCTCCTTCACCTTGCAGAAACTAAGTCTCCTTATTTGTTAACTGAGAATAATGACAATAAATGCTTTATAGAGTTACTACCACAATAAATGAGTAAAACACTTAATGCAGTACCTGTATAAGAAAAAACTAAATAAATTTTCAGTCTGTTTCTTTCTCAATTCTACTCTCAAAGATTAGATGTTAATCTATGTATTTTTAAAGTGCTCTTCTCCCAGGACACCTACTTTCCATATCATATTCATTATGAAGTAATGTAGTCTCATGACATAATGATGACCCAATAGATTTGAAAAGAAATCTTAATTTTTTGATGATTGATTTAAGGGTTGATAAGTACACACATTATTTTTTTTTCACTTAGCTAAGTCATAGATCCAATTTCGAAAATCAAATAATCTCATCTGAACCTGTTACTAATTTTCAAGTCCAAAACTAAAGCAATGTTAGCATAACAAATATGTATCAGAGCCCATTAGTGAACCGAAAACAACAACAAAAATAGAAAAATAATGCAATAAAAATCTTACCACAGCCACTGTCACTGCTTTCCAAAAGCTTCTGGGCATTGTATTTTGCTAAGGAATTCAAAGATGGAAAATTTCAGAAATTGTTTCTCTATTTTTAAGTGCACAACAGAAAATGGTGTTCAAATTGTCTTTCCTTGGTTAGTTCAAAAGCAAAATAAAATGATAGTTCACAAATATTTTCATCCGGGTTGCAATGTTTCATTGTACATCCAGCCTATCTGATATGTTACTTTAATTATGTTTTTGTGGGGGAGGTATTGTCTGTTACCAAAGCATGTTCTTTATTTGGTCAAAGGGGTGATTCAGAGAAAAACAAGTAAGACAATTTTCATTTTCTTACTAGTGGGAGTCAAGTCTGCATTGAAGAAATATTTGTCATGCTCACCACATTTTTGTTATATATTTGTCTCACAGAGCTAGTGTACAACTTCAAAGAAAGAAGAATGGCTGCTGTGTAAAATACTGGAGAAATACTCTCTGCCACCCATCTTCCCTCCTACAGGATAGCCAGGCCAGTGTTTCCAAAACATCTTTCAATTCTGAATCTTGCTCAAAATGTCCTAAAGTTTTTCTTTTGTCTCTTGCCTAGCAATCAGGCTGTCCAGCCCACTCTCAATGATTCCTCTTACCAAAAGCACCGCAATAACAAGGCCAAACTAGTCCACCTCTATACTTTTCTCATCCTGCTACAACTGCTTAAGTAACTTTTATTTAAATCCTAATCACCTCTCAAGACCCAGCTCAAGCCCTTTCTCATTCATAAGACCTTTCCCAGTCCTTGTGGATCACACTTTAGCTTTCTGAATGCCCTTAAGTAGCTTTTGTCTGAACTTTCCTTTTGGTATTTAATGAAATACTCTGTATCCTTGCCATGCCTTTTTATGACCCACCTTCTACCCCAGTTGTTGAAAATACAAAGTGTATATAACACAGAAGCAAAAATGATTATTATATCTGTGGTAGATTGTATTATTGTTTATAATTATTCACTCCTTCCTTTGTGAGTACAATGTTTCCCCACCCCCTTTCACCCCCATGGGCTTTGGGCTTGAACATCTGATGTGCTTTAGCCAATGGAATATTTGCTATGTATCACTTCCAAACAGAAGCTTTTAAAGGAATTATAAGATTCCAAAAGTCTCCTAGCTCCTATGCCCTCTATCATCAGAAAAGCATGTTTGTGCATAAGGCTTTCCTTTAGTTTAGGTCCCAAAATAAGGTGATATATGGAGGAAATTTAGCCTTCAGGCTGGAGAACAATCACTACATCCAACCAGGAGCTGACGATATGAACCTAAAAAATTGGATATTGTAAACTGCTGATAATTTGAGATTGCTTATCCATAGTGAAAGCTAACAGATATAACTAAGAATTTTGTAGGTACTGTGTTCTATATTCACAACATCTCATCTAAACAACACAATAATCCTATGGGCTAACATACCTTAGTATCCCCATTTTACGTATGAGAAAACAAAGATAAGAGAGGTAAAGTAATCCAAAACACACAGTATTGGGGCAGCCCGGGTGGCTCAGCAGTTTAGCGCCGCCTTCAGTCCAGGGCCTGATCCTGGAGACCCCAAATTGAGTCCATGTCGAGCTCCCTGCATGGAGTCCGCTTCTCCCTCTGCCTGTGTCTCTGCTTCTCCCTCTGCCTGTGTCTCTACCTCTCTCTCTCTCTCTCTCTCTCTCTCTCTGTGTCACTCATAAATAAATAAATAAAATCTTTAAAAAAAAACACACACACTACTGTAAAATTTTAGAATTAGACACATCTAGCTTTGAAGTTAGATTCTATCACTTTTTAAAAATAGTATTATAGGCATAATACAATCTTACTGGAATTCAATCATATGTAGATAAAGATAATGCTTAAGTTCTTCTCACTGTACTTCTAAAGGCTGTTGGGAGGATTAAATTTAATCATGTGAATGATCTAATAATTTAATAAATAAGTGAATCTTAATTTATGTCACCTCTAAATTAGGCCCTGAGATAAAACTTGGTATCAGGAATTTAAGAAGCATGTGTGAAAAAAGTGGAAGAAATGAGATGGAGAATGAGAAAATTCGATAAAATGATTAGGTTTCTATTTGGGGAATTGGGCTCAATCCCACTAAGATAGGTATATGTGGACTATGTCTCAGACAGTTAGGTAAATTCCTATCAAGTCCAACCATTTCACAAATAATGACAAACCTGAGACCAAAAAATACAAACAAGCAAAAACAGTAAAGTGAAGTTACTGGAAAGTGAACAAAAAAGTGAACAAGTGGATTCTGGAAGAATCAAAACTTGGAAGAATCAAAACAGACGAGTTTCCCATATTACAGATTTTACCCTGAGAGCAGGCTGAAATTAGCACTACACAGTGTGTCTAAAACTCTAATACAAAACAGTCTTTCTGGCCTGAAGAATCAGAGGATGGAATTTAGAGTAGCCTCTGATCCTGGAAAGTTTGGAGGGTGGGAGCTGAAAAAGAAGTAAACCAGAAAGGAAGAGCCCTGAATTCTGTTTATAAACTCTGATCAAGCCTCTGAACCATACATGAATGGGGCAGACTCCAGTACCTCAGCTAAGGACAAAAGGAATGAACAAAGAATGAGTTGCTGCCCCAGAAAAAGCATTTACAGTTTGAGTTTGACCAAGTTAATTTTCCACTTAAAAACATAATGAACAAAAAAAAAAAACAACATAATGAACAATCTTTAGAGAAATATAGACTCACTACCTAGCTTTCTATAATGTCCAAGATACAATACAAAATTGCTCAATTTATGAAGAATCAGGGAGGTGTGATCATTTTCAAGACACAAGACCATTAACCATGACCAATTCCAAAATGATCTAGACATTTAAATTGAATTTTAAAGAAGATTTTATAATTCTCTTCATTGAAATAAAAGACAATATTCTTGGGCATACGTCTATGAAGGAAAGGGAAACAAAAGCAAAAATGAACTATTGGGACTTCATATAAAGCTTCTGCACAGCAAAGGAAACAGTCAATAAAACTAAAAGATAACCTACAGAATGGGAGAAGATATTTGCAAATGACATATCAGATAAAGGCTAGTATCCAAGATCTATAAAGAACTTTTATTTTTTTTAAGATTTATTTATTTATTTATTCATTCATTCATTCATTCATTCATTCATTCACAAGAAACACAGAGAGAGAGGCAGAGAGAGAAGCAGACTCCCTGCAGGGAGCCCAACATGGGACTCGATCCTGGGTCTCCAGGATGACACCCTGGGCTCAAGGTGGCGCTAAACTGCTGAGCCACCCGGGCTGCCCTATAAAGAACTTTTAAACTCAACAGCAAAGAAACAAACAATCCAATCATGAAATGGGCAAAAGACATGAACAGAAATTTCACCAAAGAAGACGTACACATGGCCAACAAGTACATGAGAAAATGTTCCACATCACTTGCCATCTGGGAAATACAAATCAAAACTACAATGTGATACCACCTCACACTAGTGAGAATGATGAAAATTAACAAGACAGGAAATAACAAATGTTGGAGAGGTGTGGAGAAAGTTGCAACAGTGCAACTCTTGCACTGTTGGTAGGAATGTGAACTGATACAGCCATTCTGGAAAACTGTGTGGAGGTTCCTCAAAGAGTTAAAAATAGAGCTGCCCTATGATCCAGGAATTGCACTACTGGGGATTTACCCCAAAGATACAGATGCAGTGAAATGCCGGAACACCTGCACCCAATGTTTATAGCAGCAATGTCCACAATAGCCAAACTGTGGAAGGAGCCTCAGTGTTCATCAAAAGATGAATGTATAAAGAAGATGTGGTTTATATATACAATGGAATATTACTCAGCCATTAGAAAAGACGAATGCCCACCACTTGCTTCAGTGTGGATGGAACTGGAGGGTATTATGCTGAGTGAAGTAAGTCAATCAGAGAAGGACAAGCATTATATGGTTTCGCTCATATGGGAAATATAAAAAAAGTGAAAGGTAATATAGGGGAAAGGAGAGAAAATGAGTGGGAAAAATCAGAGAGGGTGACAAAACATGAGAGACTCTTAACTCTGGGAAACGAACAAGGGGTAGTGGAAGGGCAGGTGGGCAGGGGGATGGGGTGTCTGAGTGATGGGCACTGAGAGGGGCACTTGACAGGATGAGCACTGGGTGTTATACTATATGTTGGCAAATCGAACTCCAATAAAAAAATAGACATATAAAAAATATATTCTTGGGCACCTGCATGGCTCAATGGTTGAGTGTCTGCCTTTGGCTCAGGTTGTGATCCCAGGATCCTGGGATCGAGCCCTGCATCAGGCCCCCTGCAAGGAGCCTGCTTCTCCCTCTGCCTATGTCTCTGCCTCTCTCTGTGTGTCTCTCAGGAATAAATAAATAAAATCTTTAATAAAAAAAATATTTTAAAGTAGAACCAGAAAGAAAATCATGAACTGACAAAAATGCAATTTTGAAATGATAAATCTCAAGGGTAGGCTTAATATCAAACTGGATATGATAGAAGAAAGAATAAGTGAACTTGAAGATCAATAGAAATTATCCAATCTGAAGGACAAAGATTTTTGTTGTTGTTGTTTTATATTATGAAGTCTTTAAAAACTTTAGAACAATAACATAAGTCTAACATACATGTGTCAGAGTCCCCAAAGGAAAGCATAGAAAGAGAGAAGGAGAAACAAAAATTGAAATATAATGGCCAAAATTCCAAATTTGGTGAAGGACAAAATTTACAGATTCGAGATTCAAAGAATTTTTTTTAAAGATTTATTTATTTATTTATGATAGACAGAGAGAGAGAGAGGCAGAGACACAGGAAGAGGGAGAAGCAGGCTCCATGCCAGGAGCCCGATGCGGGACTCGATCCCAGGACTCCAGGATCGCGCCCTGGGCCAAAGGCAGGCACCAAACCGCTGAGCCAGATTCGAGATTCAAAATACAAAGAGAACCACACCTGGACACATCATAACTAAACTCCTAAAAAACAACAATAAAGAGAAAATCTTAAAGCAGTCAAGGAAAAATGATACATTGCAATAGGGGCAGAACTATTTGACTATGAACAGACTTCTCATCAGAAACTGTAGACATCAGAAGACAGTAAAACAAAGTGGTGATGAAAGAAAAAATACACTGTCAATTCATAATTCTATTTCCAATGAAAATGGCTTTCAAGTATACAGTTTAAAAAGGGGGGGGGGGGGGAATCCTTGGGTGGCTCAGTGGTTTAGCACCTGCCTTTGGCCCAGAGCATGGTCCTGGAGTCCCAGGATCGAATCTCATATCAGACTCCTTGCGTGGAGCCTGCTTCTCCCTCTGCCTATGTCTCTGCTTCTCTCTCTCTCTGTGTGTCTCTCATGAAAAAATAAATAAAAACCCTAAAAAATAAAATAAAATAAAGATATTTTTGCAATAGAAAACCAAAACAACTACAAGAAATGTAAAAAAGGAAAGAAAAAAACTTCTGTGGGCTGAAAAAAGTGAAACCAAGTAGAAACTCAAATCTTCAGAAAGAAAGAACTTTAGAAATGATTACTATGGATGAATATAACAGACTATTATTCTTTTAAAAACTATGACTATTTAAAGAAAATACAATATTGTCTTGGGCAGTTTATAATATATGTAGATGTAAATCATATGACATCTATAGCATAAAGGATGGAAAAGGAGGTCATTAATCTACAAAGTGTATGGTTTCTACACTTTTATGTCAAGCAGTCATGTATATATATTACACACATATATATTTGTATATATATTGCATATATATTACTATATATATAGATAGATTATAAAAAAATAAATGATAGATAAATAGAACAGAGAAATAATAGAGGACACAAACAGAAAATAAATTATAAAATAGCAACCCTAACTCCAACCACATCAATAATTACATTAAATGTTAATGAACTATTGGGGCACCTGGGAGGCTCACTCAGTTAAGTATCTGACTCTTGATCTCAGCTCAGGTCTTGATCTCAGGGTCATGAATTCAAGTCCCCCACATTGGGCTACACCCTGGGCATGAGCCTACTTAAAAAAAATGTTAATGAACTAAATATTCCAATTAAAAGGCACAGATTGTTAGAATGAATAAAGAAGTGACACCCAACAATATGCTGTTTACAAGAGATGCACTTTAAATATAAAGACACAGGTTGAAAGGAATTAGAAAGCAAAGACATGCCATACAAATAATAATCATGAGAAGACTGGAGTGGTTGTATTAACATTAGACAAGACAGACTTCAAAAAGCATTCCACCAGAGAACAAGGAAGGTAGAGTTGCCCCTGCCTTCAGTGGAACAAGCACTTTTGGTACAGAGAAAGCCCTCAGACAGAAAAACAGTGACAGACATAGTGCCAAAAACTGTCTGCTGCTGTAGATGAATGTAGTTGAGCCAAGGGAATGAAAAGAAGCTGCCAGTGGCATTTGCTACAAAGTGAATGAATAAATCGATTAAAAGAGTGGTCTTACAGTCATCGCAATACAATGAGCTCCATAGAGACCACACTGGGGTAAGTGAGAGTCAGACAGGCACTGGATGACTCTGTGCCTTGCTCAGGAAAATAATTAAACATAGGCAGAGGATTTCTTAAGAAGCCAAAACGCAAAATGTCATTATATGCAATCTTTGTGCAAACTCACTGGGAGGAGCCCAAGAAAAAGATGCTTCAGTCAATTTTTCAGTTTTCTTTTTTTTTTTTTTAAGATTTTATTTATTTATTCATGAGAGACACACACAGAGAGAGAAAGAAACATAGGCAGAGGGAGAGGCAGGCTCCCCTGAGGAGCCCCATGTGGGAGTCGATCCGAGGACCCAGGATTTCCACCTGAGCCAAAGGCAGATGCTCAACCACTGAGCCACCCATGTACCCAACTTCTTAGTTTTCTAAAAAGTGCTCAGAGAGGTGGAAGACTATGCTAAACAGAAAGAAAAAGACACAGCAAAGGTGGATAGGGCCCATTATGAAAGACAAATGAAAATTCATATCCACCCTACAGGGGAAAGAAAAAAGTTCAAGGATCTCTGTGCACCCAACAGGCCTCCTTTGGCTTTTTTCTTGTGTTGTTTTGAGTATAACCCCAAAATCAAAGAACATCCTAGCTTATCCACTGGTGACAATGCAAAGAAACTGGGAGAGATGTAGATCAACACTGCCTTACAAAAAGAAGGCTGCTCGGGCGAAGGAAAATTATGAAAAGCAGATTGCTACATACCGAGCTCAAGGAAATCCTGGTGTGACAAAAAACAAAAACAAACAAACAAAACAACAACAACAACAAAAAACAGGAGTTGCTAAGGCTGAAAAAAGCAAGAAAAAGAAGGAAGAGGAGGAAGAAGAGGAAGATGAAGAAGATGCAGATGAAGAAGATGATGATGATGGGTAAGTTGGTTTTTGACAGTTTTTTTTTCTTGTCTACAAAGCATTTAACCCCTCTATACACAACTCATTCCTTTTAAAGAAAAAAATTGAAATGTAAAGCTGCATAAGGTTTGTTTTTAAATTGTCGGTTGTCTTTTTTATATGTAATTAACACACTATCAAATATGTCTTTTTTTTTTAAGATTTTATTTATTTATTCATGAGAGACACAGGGAGAGAGACTGAGACTTAGGCAGAAAGAGAAGCAGCCTCCCTGAAGGAAGCCTGATGTGGGACTCAGACAGTATTTTCAGTAGCTGCTACCTTTGCCTGGGACAATATGGGGGTTGTAAAAATGGCATGGAAATTTTTTTTTAAAGATTTTATTTATTTTGAGCCAAAGGCAGATGCTCAACCACTGAGCCCCTGGCACGGAAATTTAAAGCAGGTTCTTGTTGGTTCACAGTAGAAACTAGTTATGTATGGGGATGGTAGTTTTGTCATGATTAGATGCAGCTTATAGGAAATAATTGTTCTGTTAACTGAATTGTTCTGTTAACTGAATACCAAAAAGTGCAAAAGAATTTTGTAATTGCAAAAAAAAAAGTTGCAGCAATTTTGTTGACATCCTGAATACTTCTAAATAAATATAATTTAATATTAAAAAAAGAATGAAGAAAGCCCGGGTGGCTCAGAGGTTTAGCACTGCCTTCGGCCCAGGGTGGGATCCTGGAGACCCAGGATCGAGTGCCATGTTGGGCTCCCTGCATGGAGCCTGCTTCTCCCTCTGCCTGTGTCTATGCCTCTCTCTTTGTGTCTCTCATGAATAAATAAATAAAATCTTTAAAAAATAATAAAATAAATTAAAAAAGAATGATCTCGGCAAAATAAGATAAACAGAAAACTTTTCTGCTACAAATACTTAGAAACACTAGCAAATGTAACAAATTTTTTTAAATGCATAGTAAGTTTCCCAAAAAGGGACCAGAAATGAAAAATCCATGTGACAGTCAAGTGACCTGATGCCATAGCTACAGGGAAAGGAGTGAAATTTGCAGGTGGACAAGAATAGGTTTTAGAACACAGCAGGTTCTATTTATTTATTTATTTATTTATTTATTTATTTATTTATTTATTTATTTATTTATTTAATTCATGAAAGACAGAGAGAGTGAGGCAGAGACCAAGGCAGAGGGAGAAGCAGACTCCCTGAGGGGAGCCTGATGTAGGACTTGATCCCAGGACTCTGGTATGCTCAACCACTGAGCCACGCAGGGGCTCCAAACACAGCAGGTTCTTCACTCATTGATTGACCAAAAACGTTCAGGTCCCATAGTTACAAGATGGCCCCTTTCTACTAATAGACATTCTTGGCCTCTCATTCATTCTTTAAGGCCCTGTCCAATTGGGAAGAGATTCTGTGCCTTTCAAGTTTCTTTCTCTTATAAGCAATGAAAACTGAATTGGGGGCGGAGAAAAATGAGTGAAGAGATAGAGGGAATTCTTGACTCTTTAAATGAGACTTAAGGCCTTTCTGGATTCAGCACTCAAATAACAGCAATATGACCTATTATTCATCCATCTCGCAACTTTCCTCTGTTGGCTTTCTTCATGGAGATTTATTCCACATCATAGCAAGATGGTAATTAGCATCTCTAAGATTACTGTTTTACTACTCCTTGTCCAACAAATAAGAAAGCTTCTCTTTCACTGTAGACAAACAGAAGTTCTGACTCTGTTTAGTCCAAATGGGTGACATGCCCATTCCTAAATCAATTACCTCAGAGATGCACTATTTTGATGTCCCAGTTAAGTCATATTCCTACTCCTGGAACACAGGCTGGAATCATCTACTTAGGCTGTTGTAGCAGATACTTTGGTACTCTCTTGCCATTCTTCTCATTTCAGCCTCAGCCACAATAGAAACTTGTGCATGCTGAATCCACCTCACCTCAACACTGGCCCCGTGTTTCCCTACTTTTCTGCCCACTGCTTTCTAAAGCTTGAGAAGTTTGCTCAACTCACACACAGGCCCAGGCTAAGAGTGCAGGGAAATTAATGTCCCTAGTGACAACATTCAACCAACTAGAGGTGAGCATAGCAGATAATTATAGATATTACAAACCTCCAGGGCCCCAACCTTCTATCTACTTAGAGACAGGTCAAGCCTTCTCATCTACTCTAAAGAAATTCCCAGGAGTCTTCTACAATTTCCAAGTGGAGTGCCAAAAGACAGCAAAACATGGATTCTAGTTCAGCTCTTTTCTCCTTTTCTTCCTTTTTTTTCAAAAGTAATACAAGTTAAAATTCATCAACTCTATTCTTCCACAAACAACAGCAATCTCTTTTCAGATTCTACCACTCTTAAGCTACTTGCACATCATGTGCTGGCTGCCAAAGTTTCTGTCCTCTCTGTCAGAATCAGCTTTGAGTACAAAAGCTCTACTCAATTTACCTTGATTTCATTACCTTTTGATTAATATCTGCAACCAAAAGGCCTAAAGAAGTATAACATTATCTTTCATTCCAACTTTAATATTAGACCTTTTGTTGTGTAGGATCTGGAGAATGATCATGAGCACAAACAGTATAGGAACTTGTAATGTTTTCTCAACCAGTAGCCAACTTTATTCAAGAATCTCTTCCATCCACCCCAAAAAAGTTCTATACTCCTTTTATTTAATTAAAATCCCTCTGTAAGGAAACATTTCAGCTTCAAAAGTGTTACTCTCCCCCTTTAGCCAGTAAAACGTAAACAGTCTCTTACCAAACATTTTCTTGCATCTTACATTTTCTGGACCATAGCCTAATCCATCGATGCATGAGTATATAAGCTTGTCTAGAATGACATGTCTGTGATGGCAGCTGCTAGATCAAGTCAAGATCCCAAAGAAGTTTCCAGTGAGAATATTCCATCTGCTAACTTAAACAGGCAAACTGCACCAAACTGCACCTCAATTCCAAGTTAATACCAGTATGATTATATCTCATGTCTCAAAAAATTGCCTTGTGCCCTAGTCTTGGCACAGACACAGATAGCACTTCTCTTCTCCAACACTGCCAGATAATTCCCACTAAAGTCATTCCTTAGAGTGAACTTCTACCTCCATGGAGTACAATTCTCAAACAAATCATTACTTAATAGAAAAGCAACACTCTCTGGGTAAAGGGTATTGGGAGATAATAGGCTCCCAGTTATTCTTTTTATTCATTCCAGTTATGGAATGAATAAGTCATGGAAATAAAAAGCATAGCATAAGGAATATAGTCAATGATATTGTAATAGCATAATATGACAGATGGTGGCTACATTTGTGGGGAGCATAGCATAATGTATAAGCTTGTCAAATCACTATGTTGTACGCTTGAAACTAATGTAATGTGTGTCACTCAAATAAAAAGAAAAAAAAAAGAAACATTTTCTGATTCATTGTCCCAGCACATTATAACAAAGGTAAAATCATGACTCTTGTACAAATATGTACAATAAATACATATCAAAATTTTTACTTAGCATATTAGTTAGAGAATGATTAAGATGTTACAACCAGTTCAAAGGAGAAGCCAAAGAGCAGGCACCTATATAAGCAATCAAGAATACTGAAATGACTCCACTAATAGATGCAAAGCTGACTTCTACCAGGAAAAAAAAAAAAACATGTTTTTTCAACTTTATTTTTTAATTATTTTCTGTAATTGGGCTCCACACCCAGTATGGAGCCCAGTGTGGGGCTTGAACTTACAACGCTGAGATCAAGACCTGAGCTGAGATCAAGAGTTGGACTGAGCCACGCAGGTGCCAAAAAAATCCATATTTTTAAATTTTTGTTCAAAGATTTTATTTATTTATTTGAGAGAGGGAGCAGAACAGGGAAAGGAGTAGAAGGACAGGGAAAAGCAGACTCCCTGCTGAGCAGGGCACCTGACATGGGGTTTGATCCCAGGACCCTGGGATCATGATCTGAGCCAAAGGCAGTTAACCAACTGAGCCACCCAGATGCCCCTACATTATTTAAGTTTTTATTTTAATCACCCAGTGCTCATCACAAGGACCCTCCTTAATCCACGTCACCTATTTCACCCACCCCTCTGCCCCCCTGCCCTCTGGTACCTTCAGTTTGTTCTCTATAGTTAAGAGTCTGTTTCTTGGTTTCTCTCTCTCTCTCTCTTTTTCCCCTTTGCTCATTTGTTTTGTTTCTTAAATTCCACATAAGATTGAAATCATATATTTGTCATTCTCTGACTTACATCAGTCACTTAGCATTATACTCTCTAGCTCCATCCATGTTGTTGCAAATGGCAAGATTTCATTCTTTTTATGGCTAAGTAATATTTCATTGTGTACATATGCCACCTCTTCTTTATCCATTCATCAGTTGATGGACATGTGGGCTGCTCCCACATCTTGACTATTGTAAATAATTGCTATAATGCTGCATCATAGGGATGTATGTATCTTTTTGAATTCATGTTTTTTTATTCTTTGGGTAAATCCAGGAGTCTGATGGCTGGATCATAGAATAGTTCTATTTTTAACTTTTTTAAAAAATATTTTATGTATTTATTCATGAGAAACACAGAGAGAGAGAGAAGCAGGCTCCATGCAGGGAGCCCAGTGTGGGACTCAATCCCGGGACTCCAGGATCACACACTGAGCTGGAAGGCAGACGCTCAACCACTGACCCACCCAGGCGTCCCTATTTTTAAAATTTTTAAAAAACCCATAGGGTTTTCCAGAGTGCTTGTACCAGTTTGCATTCCCACCAATAGTGCAAAAGGGTTCTTTTTTCCTTCACATCCTCATCAACATCTGTTGTGTCTTATGGTTTTTATTGTAGCCATTCTTACAGGTGCAAGGTGATAGCTTACTGTAGTTTTGATTTGCATTTCCCTGATGATAAGTGATGATGAGCATTTTTCATGTGTCAGCCATCTACATGTCTTCTTTGGAGAAATGTCTGTTTATGTCTTCTGCCCATTTTTTTGATTGGATCTTTTGGTTTTGGGGTGTTGGATTTTATAAGTTCTTTATATATTTTGGATACTAACCCTTTATCATATATGTCAGTTGCAAACCGTTCTCCCATTCCATAGGCTGTCTTTTAGTTTTGTTGATTATTTCGTTCCTATGCAGAAGCTTTTTATTTTAATGTAGTCCCAATAGTTCTTTTTGCTTTTGTTTCCCTTGCATCAGAGGACCTATCTAGAAAAAAGTTGCTATAGATGATGTCAGAGAAATTGTTGCCTGTGCTCTTCTCTAGGATTTTTATGGTTCCAGGCCTCACATTTAGCTCTTTAGCCCATTTTGAATTTATTTTTGTGTACAATGTAAGAAAATGGTCCAGTTTCATTCTTCTGCATATTGGTATCCAGTATTCCCAACACCACTTGTTGAAGACTGTCTTTTTTTCCATTGGATATTGTCTCCTGCTTTGTTAAAGATTAATTGACCATATAAGTGTGGGTTTATTTCTGGGTTCTCAACTCTGTTCTATTGATCTATGTATCTACCTTTGTGCCAGTCCCATACTGTTTAGTTACTACAACTCGTTTATTTTTAAAAACGTTTTATTTATTTATTCATGAGAGACAGAGAGAGAGAGGCAGAGACACACGCAGAGGGAGAAGCAGGCTCCATGCAGGGATCCCAATGCAGGACTCGATCCTGGGACCCCAGGATCATGCCCTGGGCTGAAGGCAGATGCTCAATCACTGAGCCACCCAGGCATCCCTGGTTACTACAACTTTGTAATAAAACTTGAAGTCTGGAATTGTGATGCTTCCAGCTTTGCTTTGCTTTTTCAAAGTTGCTTTGTCTATTTGGGGTTTCGTACAAATTTTAAGATTGTTTGCTCTAGTTCTATGAAAAATGCTGTTTGTATTTTGATAGAGATTGCACTAAATGTGTAGATTGCAATGGGTAGCATAGACATTTTCACAATATTAATTCTTCCAATCCATGAACATGGAATATTTTTCCATCTCTTTGTGTCTTCCTCAATTTCTTTCAGAAGTGTTCTGTAGTATTTAGGGTATAGATCCTTTACCTCTTTTGTTAGGTTTATTCCTAGATATCTTACGCTTTGGGGTGAAATTGTAAATGGGATTGATTCCTTAATTTCTCTTTTTTCAGTCTCATTGTTAGTGTATAGAAATGCCACTGATTTCTGGGCATTAATTTTGTATCCTGCCACACTGCCAAATTGCTGTATGAATTCTAGCAATCTTGGGGTGGAGTCTTTTGGGTTTTCTAGTACAGTATCATGTCATCTGCAAAGAGGGAGAGTTTGACTTCTTCTTTGCCAATTTGAATGCCTTTAATGTCTTTTTGTTGCCTGATTGCTGAGGCTAGGACTTCTAGCACTATGTTGAACAGCAGTGGTGAGAGTGAACATCCTTGTCATGTTCCTGATCTTAGGGGAAAGGCTCCCATGTTTCCCCATTGAGAATGATATTTGCTGTGGGCTTTTCGTAGATGGCTTTTAGGATGCTGAGGAATGTTCCCTCTATCCCTACACTCTGAAGATTTTGATCAGGAATGGATGCTTTATTTTGTCAAATGCTTTCTCTGCATCTATTGAAAGGATATTATGGTTCTTGTTCTTTCTCTTGTTATGATCTATCACGTTGATTGCTTTACAAGTGTTGAACCAGCCTTGCATCCTGGGGATAAATCCCACTTGGTCATGGTGAATAATCTTCTTAATGTACTATTGGATCCTATTGGCTAGTGTCTTGTTGAGAATTTTTGCATTTGTGTTCATCAGGGATACTGGTCTATAATTCCCCTTTTTGGTGAGGTCTTTATCTGGTTTTGGAATTAAGGTGATGCTAGCCTCATAGAACGAGTTTGAAAGTATTCCATCCTTTTCTATCTTTCGGAACAGCTTTAGTAGAATAGGTATTATTTCTTCTTTAAACGTTTGATAGAATTCCCCTGGGAAGCCATGTGGCCCTGGACTTTCGTGTCTTGGGAGGTTTTTGATGACTGCTTCAATTTCCTCCCTGGTTATCTGCCTGTTCAGGTTTTCTATTTCTTCTTGTTCCAGTTTTGGTAGTTTGTGGTTTTCCAGAAATGTGTCCATTTCTTCTAGATTGCCTAATTTATTGGCGTATAGCTGCTCATAATATGTTTTTAAAATAGTTTGTATTTCCTTGATATTGGTGGTGATCTCTCCTTTTTCATTCATGATTTTATAAATTAAAATCTTTTCTCTTTTGTTTTTAATAAGGCTGGCTAATGGTTTATCTATCTTATTAATTCTTTCAAAGAACCAACTCCTGGTTCTGTTGATCTGTTCCACAGTTCTTGTGGTCTCTATTTCATTGAGGTCTGCTCGAATCTTTATTAACTCTCTTCTTCTCTTATGTGTAGGTTTTATTTGCTGTTCTTTCTCCAGTTCCTTTAGGTACAGGGTTAGCTTGTGTATTTGAGTTTTTTTCCATTTTTTTGAGGGATGCTTGTATTGCGATGCATTTCCCTCTCAGGACTGCTTTTGCTGTATCCCAAAGATTTTGAACAGTTGTATCTTCATTCTCATTAGTTTCCATAAATCTTTTTAATTTTTCTCTAATTTCCTGGTTGACCCTTTCATCTTTTAGCAGGATGGTCTTTAACCTCCACAAGTTTGAATTTCTTCCAAATTTCTTCTTGTGATTGAGTTCTAGTTTCAAAGCATTATGGTCTGAAAATATGCAGGGGACAATCTCAATCTTTTGATATTGGTTAAGACCTGATTTGTGACCCAGTATGTGGTCTATGCTGGAGAAAGTTCCATGTGCATTTGAGAAGAATGTGTATTCAGTAGCATTTGGATGTAAAGTTCTGTAAATATCTGTGAAATCCATCTGGTCCAGTGTATCATTTAAAGCTCTTGTTTCTTTGGAGATGTTACGCTTATAACACCTGTCATTTGTAGAAAGCGCTGTGTTAAAGTTTCCCAGTATAAGTGTATTATTATCTAAGTATGTCTTAACTTTCATTATTAATTGATTGATATACTGGGCAGCTCCCACATTAGGGGCATAAATATTCATGATTGTTAGGTACTCTTGTTGGTAGATCCTTTAAGTATGATATAGTGTACCTCTTCATCTCTTACTACAGTCATTGGGATAAACTTTAATTTATCTGATATGAGGATTGCTACCCCTGCTTTCTTTTGAGGACCATATGAATGGTAAATGGTTCTCCAACCTTTTATTTTCAGGTTGTAGGTGTCCTTAGGTCTAAAATGAGTATCTTGTAGACAGCAAATAGATGGGTTTTGCTTTTTTATCCAGTCTGAAACCCTGCATCTTTTGATGGGCTCATTAAGCCCATTCACGTTCAGAGTTACTTTGAAAGATATGAATTTAGTGTCATCATAATACCTATTCAGTCCCTGTTTTTGTGGCTTATTTCTTTGGGCTTCCTCTTTCTTTTACAGAGTCTCCCTTAATATTTCTTGCAGAGCTGGTTTGGTGGTCACATATTCTTTCAGTTTCTGCCTATCTTGGAAGCTCTTTATCTCTCCATCTATTCTGAATGAGAGCCTTGCTGGATAAAATATTCTTGGCTGCATGTTCTTCTCATTTAGGACCCTGAATATATCCTGCCAGCCCTTTCTGGCCTGTCAGGTCTCTGTGGAGAGGTCTGCTGTTAATCTAATATTTCTCCCCATATAAGTTAGGAATCTCCTGTCTCTTGCTGCTTTAAGGATTTTCTCTTTATCTTTGGAATTTGCAAGTTTCACTATTAAATGTCAAGGTGTTGAACGGTTTTTATTGATTTTAGGGGGCAGATCTCTCTATTTCCTGGATCTGAATGCGTGTTTCCCTCCCCAAGTTAGGGAAGTTCTCAGCTATGATTTGTTCAAATATACTTTCTGGTCCTCTATCCCTTTCAGCACCCTCTGGAACCCCAATTAAATGTAGATTTTTCCTTCTGAGGCTGTCATTTATTTCCCTTAACCTTTCTTCATGGTCTTTTAATTGTTTTTCTCTTTTTTCCTCAGCTTCCTTCCTTGCCATCAACTTGTCTTCTATGTTGCTCACTCCTTCTTCCACCTCATTAACCCTCATCGTGAGGACCTCCAGTTTGGATTGCATCTCATTTAATTGATTTTTAATTTCAGCCTGATTAGATCTAAATTCTGCAGTCATGAAGTTCTTGAATCTTTTATGCTTTTTTCCAGAGCCACCAGTAGCTTTATAATTGTGCTTTTGAATTGGCTTTCGGACATCAAATTATAATCCAAATTCTGTAACTCTGTGGGAGAAAGTATTGTTTCTGATTCTTTTGTAGTGAGTTCTTCTTTCTAGTCATTTTGCTCAGTGCAGAGTGACTAAAAATGAGTTGTACTTGTTAGAAGTGCAAACTCTTCTCTCTGTAGAGTTCTAGCTGTTCTCTCTTTAAACCTTGGGCCGAATTCGTAGGTTTTCAGGATGATTTGAAAGTTATCTAGGTAAGTTAGTAGGGCCGGGTGACTTGGGGACCCTACTTCTCCGCCATCTTGCCCCACCCTCCAGGAATATTTAGTTTAAACAAGCACTTATTTAACTCTATAAGTCAATCAGAACAGAGCTTGTTTAAGAGATTATGTAATCTAATTTATTAATATTCTCAAGAGATAAGAAAACATTTTATGCTCCCCAAAATGAGGAAAAGGCCTTTCCATATTACAAACACTCAGATACAATGGTACATAGATATAGCCATATAGCAAATTTACAGCTTCAGTTCCATGTGGTAATAATAAACACACAAATACAAAAACTCACCAGAGTAGATATCAAAGAGCTATTCTCTTTCCTAGTGAGCACAAAATTCTTACTTGATTTGAACTCATAATAAACAGACACAAAAAAGAGAGAAACAAATCAAATTTCCTATCATCTCTCACCCAATAGAAAAAAATCTATCATGCATTTACAGAGATTAGTATACCATCAGACCAAATTCTTTACCATTGCTGCCATTAGTAGGGAATACTTTGTTGTCACACACAAACCCCAAACAAAACAAAGCATAAAATCTGCAGAGAGGAAAAACCTGGAGAAATAGTCAGTCAAATTAAAACTCTACTATCACTTGGAACTATTCTGGTACCCATGAAAAGCTGTGCCTGGGCTTACATAACCCATGAGGTGCTTGCTTATTCATTCATTCGTTTGTTCGTTCATTTATGAGAAAAGGAGAGAGTATGTGCAAGCAGGGAAGATAGGAAGGGCAGAGGAGGAGGGAAAGGGAGAGAGAATCATGAGTAGACTGTGCTAAGTGTGGATCCCCACACCGGGCTTGATTTCATGACCCTAATTATGACCTGAGCCTAAACCAAGAGTGGAATGCTTAACCAATTGAGATACCCAGGTGCCCTGAGGTGCACTTCTCTAGAAATGCAGTTTACTTGGCTTTGTCACTGGGCATCTCACTAAATAATCACCAAAACTCTTAAGGATGATGTTCAATATAAAATTATGACTATTTTGCAAATAACAGTGAACTCATATCAAAGATTTAACTCATTGATTAATGAGGGAGCCAGAAAGATGTTACAAATGGTTCAAAGAAGAATCTAAAGAACAGACATATATATTTATAGGTCCTACATATAGGCCATCAAAAATGCAGAAATAATTTGGTAATAGATATAAAAATGAGTCTCTTAGGGGAGGTCTCTCCACCAGACAAAACTCATTTTTTATTACTTTCGGGATCCCTGGGTGGCGCAGCGGTTTGGCGCCTGCCTTTGGCCCAGGGCGCGATCCTGGATACGCGGGATCGAATCCCACGTCGGGCTCCCGGTGCATGGAGACTGCTTCTCCCTCTGCCTGTGTCTCTGCCTTTCTCTCTCTCTCTCTCTCTCTCTCTCTCTCTCTGTGACTATCATAAATAAAAAATAAAAATAAAAAAAAGTATTACTTTCAATTTCCTCCAATTTACAGCATTTAAAAGAGCTCTATTAAAGACAATGAATGATAACAGACCACTACAGCATCAGGTAATCTGGAGGGATTCCCTAAAGAATGTCTAGTATTCCATTGAAAAGACACTCAGTAATCTTTTTTCTTTCTTTTTTTCTCCATTTCAAAATCTTTCACAATTTTGCCTGACAATTCACAAAGTACTATTAAGACAAAAAAGAACAAGAAAAAATTTTATGTAATGATGTGGAAAGATATCCACTATTATTAAGTTACAAAAGAAGTAAGGAGCAGAGATGGTCTCATTAAGTAAAAAGGATGTGGGAATAAAGAATATGTATAGTTTGTATACATATGAATAAAATACCTCTAAAGATTTTTAAATACCAACACTATTGATTGGTTCTAGCAAAAGTAAAAGAGTGATAAAGGATCAGTGGTGAGAAACTTTTCAATGTATGTACATATATATCTTTTTTATTTTGTTTTTGTTTTTGTTTTTGTTTTATCTTTTTTTATTTTGAATTTTAAAATGTCAGTTATATTTTCTAGTAAGCTAATTTTTTGAAATAAAAAAATAGGGATCCCTGGGTGGCACAGCGGTTTGGTGCCTGCCTTTGGCCCAAGGTGCGATCCTGAAGGCCCCGGGATCGAATCTCATGTCGGGCTCCTGGTGCATGGAGCCTGCTTCTCCCTCTGCCTGTGTCTCTGCCTCTCTCTCTATGACTATCATAAATAAATAAAAATTTAAATAAATAAGTAAATAAATAAATAGCAAAGAGCCTACATACTTCTATTTTCTAAGTAACCACAAATCTCCCTCTACTTTTTAGAGTCTCTTTTCCTTACCTACTTCCTAATTCTTTATTCTTTATATCTGTTTTTCAGTACATAATGCATAATGTGACTAAATAGTCATATTCTTAGAACTCCTTTTTCATTAAAATTTCACAGCAAAATCCTTGAATCTGATAGTCAAATCTTTTTTTTTTAATTTTTTTTTAAATTTATGATAGTCACAGAGAGAGAGAGAGACAGAGAGACAGAGACACAGGCAGAGGGAGAAGCAGGCTCCATGCACCGGGAGCCCGATGTGGGATTAGATCCCGGGTCTCCAGGATCGCGCCCTGGGCCAAAGGCAGGCACCAAACCGCTGCGCCACTCAGGGATCCCCCTGATGGTCAAATCTTAAGAATAGCTTGATGGCAAAAATGGCAAATTTTATGTTATATATATTTTACCATAATTTTAAGAAAAGAAAAAAAAAGATAAGATGGGCAATGAGGAGGGCACTTGATGGCATGAGCACTGGGTGTTATACTATATGTTGGCAAATTGAATTTAAATTTTAAAAAATGTAAAAGAAAAAAAATACCTTGAGTTTTCTAGGCACCAACATGATTCTTTTCCCTGTAATAAGTCTGGATGAGTCTCTTTATAAGAGGCAATTTTGTCAAACCCAGGATGTGTGAGGAACACTGGCATACAGAGAAGTCGAGGATGGGCTGGAAAGAGAAGCACGTTGTAGCAGATCAATAAATCTTTGTTGAATGAATTAATGAATTATTTCTGATGATCATTTAGCACTGTCTTCGTATTTTAAATGCTTGATCCTCTCATCCAGTATTTATCCTACTTCTCTGATCCATCAGTTGGAGATCAATCTGACATAAGCCTTGAGAGGTAAATCCTCTCAGATTCCACTAGGAGGGATAAATATTCAACTTGTTCCTGTATAGCAGATTAATCTGAGAGACTAACTTACTCCCATCTCCTGCAAAGATTAGAAAAAGTTGCTTGAGCCTCCAGGAATTCTCTCATCGATTCTGTTTTTAGTATATGTGCTGCTGAAGCGAGCACATCTCTCCTAAATTCTGTGTGTACTTCTCGGGGTCATAACCTTTCCTTCTAATTTGGTAGCAAATGCAGCTTGACTTAAAAATATCAAAGGAAGACAAAGAAAGCATTTTCTTTCCTCAGAGACTCCCAAAAAAGCAGTTATATTCTAACAAATTCTTAAAGTACAGAGCAAACAACTTAAAACACATAAATAAACCCCAAAAGATGTCCAAATGCAACAATATTTCAAATAGTACAACTCTGACACCAAGTGGTAAAAAAAAAGTATAAACTCTGACTAAAAATGCTGAGCTGGTATTTGGAATATTTGGTGACCAAATAATTTGCATAGTTATTGCTTGTTACTGTTTAAGACGGATTGTCAATACCATCTTCCAACTAATCATTTTTTTAAAAAGAAAAAAAAAGAACATTAGCATTGCTTCCTAGAGTTGCTATGAGATTTAAATAAGTTAGTAAAAGAAGAAGAAAACCCTAATGCCTGGTGTACAAGTGCTAAATAAATGTTAACCCTGGTTATTGCCTAATTTTATGTCTGCTAGATAATAGGGACACTAAGCAAGCTGTCCTTGTCCACAAGGGGCAGGAGTGAAGAAGGAAAACAAACAAACAAACAAACAAACAAACAAAAAGTGTTAACAGGTCTATGATAAATATGGTTAGTAGACGCAGAGAAAGCACACAGAAGGAAGACTTCAATTCCTATCAAGTGTTTTCTCTATGAATTGCTCCTTCCCCAGATACAGATCTTTAACAGATGTATTAGCAGTCTGTGACCTTAATTACTGGCCATGTACTATTGACCCAAGGTTGGGTCACCCCTGTCCCCACAAAGGGCCCATCAATTCTTTTCTTATAGAAATTTGCACCTGAAATTTTTATATATTCATTAGTCTGTGATGTCTGCTTGAGCAAAGCATGTAAAATGTTGTGTGGTAAGCTTGTCTGTCATTCACACAGAGAAATAGGAAAAGCTTACCTATGGAGAAAAAAAAAAAAAAACCGGAAGTAGAGAGAGGCAGAGATGAGAGAATCCATGTGTCTCCAGAGAAACAGGATTTTCTTTTGAGGAACAAGCTGCCTGGAGTTCTAATGGTTTTCCAACTCTTGGTTCGAGATCAGAAAATGGTCAGAACTGCACCCTGCCCTTGAGTTTTAAGGGATACTTTTATATCTTTGTAATAAATTTACACAATAAAGTTTGTTACTTTCCACTGAAATAATCTTAGTTTAGAAACTGGATAAACTCAGATATTAACTTCTCATCAAATATGTTATTGAATCATTCAAATTTTATTTGTTTAAATATTTGGGTACCACTGTTACATAATTTAATTCTATACTATTGGTCAGATTTTGTTTTTCACTAATCGAGTGACTGTACTTTTGTAGTATGTAAAAATCTATCAATCTTGATTCTTTGTGAGGAAAACAGTTATGTAAAACTATAGACCAAAAAAAGTCATTTGAATTTAAAATTTTACATTGTAATCATTTCATAATATATACGTGTATCAAATCACATTGTACATCTTAAACATACACAATGTTATATCTCAGTTTCATCTTAATAAAGCCAGAAAAAATTTCATGGTAAAAAAAAAAACTTTAAAAAATGAAACAGAATTAAAATTTTTGCAAATATTTAACTTGATCCTTTTCCTGGTTGATTAAATTAACATATAGGCAAAAATGAAGTTTATGTTTCACAAGCACAAATATAGTAAGGTGAAATTGACAGAAAAAAAATTCATCTGGAGTAGAGCAGAGGTCAAGTATGGAAGAGTGTTACATTCCTAGCAACCAGTGCCCCACAGCTTATGCATGTGCACACAGTGGCCTTTACATTTAAGAAGAAATATAAATCAAATTTTGTAAGTAATCTTTAAATCTAGAACACACAGAAAGTTTTAAGAAAGAAATCTAAAATACCATCACCGAAAGATAATTCCTTTATTTTTCTGTTTAAATATAATTTTTACACAGAATACACAAGTTTTTACCTTTGCCTCTTTCCTAATAATTTGTCCACATTTTCCTCATTTAGTAAGCAATCTCAAAAATATCACTTTTGAGGACTGAAAGATGGAAGGTGGTAGGAAAAAGAGAAGTTGACTATATAATAGCCTCATTTAGCTACCCCAAGCACCCCACTTTTAAGATGCTCCCATGCTATCCAAAAACTTTAGAGACACAAGACTCTAGGCCAAGTATGGTACATTTACACACACACACGTTTTATGTCTGTATCCCCCCCACAAAAGCATCTGTCCCTAAATTATGTGTGAATGGTAAAAGAAATGAATATTCTCAACTCAGAATAAAAGATACCTTCAAGATATCTACCCAGGTCCCTCAAACCCTTCACATCTGGGTATGATCAGCTAGAACTGCTATTCCACATTCTTTGTAAGTCCCTAACTTTCCTCAATTCTTCTACCTATCTATTAGGGGGAGTTTTGTTCATTGTCACCTCTGGTTTGCTGTTTGTTTCTGCACTGTTTCTGTTTTGACCAAGAACACTCAGGCATAAAACTCAGCCTTTTACTCAATTCAAAGCACATGCCATCACCACCCACCCCTAAAAAGAAAAAGAGAGAAAACTTGCTTGCAAACTTTTCCTGATTCCAGTAAAATTACTGAGAATTGAGAGACACGTATCTCAGGAAGAATTTTCATAGTACAGTAGTCCCCCCCGCCTTATCCATGGAGGATGCGTTCCAAGATCCTCAATGGATGCCTGAAACCACAGATGGTACTGAATTTGGTACATATTATGTACATATTATACACACATACTATGTTTTTTCCTATACATACATACCTTTAGTGAAGTTTTTTATAAATTATGCACAGTAACAGATTAATAACTAATAATAAATTAGGACAATTATAATAATATACTGTAATAGTTATGTGAATGTATTCTTTCTCTCAAAATATCTTAAGTCTAATTTACGTAAGTAATTTCTACATCCAGTGTGGGACTCAAACTCATGACCCTGAGATCAATAGTCACATGTGCTTCTGACTGAGCCACCCACAGAATCCTTAAAATTCCTGGTTATACTGAACTCATTGTGCTTCTTTTGATGACATGTGATGATAAAATGCCTACATGGTGAGATGAAGTCAGGTGAATGTATTGTGATGCATTACCATGTTGCCTCAGACTACTAACCAACTTGACAATTAGTCAGAAGCAGGATCACCTGTTTCCAGACCAGAGTTGTCAGAAAGCAAAACTGCAGATGAAAGGAAACTACCATGCGAATACAATTCAAACAGCTTGGTGGATATTACTATTCATAAAAGTCTTTTTAAGGTTATACTGGTAACTTTTCACCAGTTGTTTTATTCTTATCATGTCTAGACTTCAGGCCATTCCCTTTCATCTCTATCCTATTTCTCAATATTTTCTTTCCAAATTGTCCCAATGATGGTGGAGAACAAAGGCAAAAGAAATATAGAAAAAACTTAAACTTCCTTAAAACTTATAGCCTATTGACAACTACTTGGGTAGGAAGGGTGACCTTCTTCCAGGAACTCAACAGCCTCAATGTTAATACGTTACCAGAGGCAGGTGCCTGGGTGGCTCAGTCAGTTAAGTGTCTGACACTTGATTTTGGCTTGGGTTCACCATCCCAGGGTTATGAGATTGAGACCATTTTCTGGCCCTGAACTGGGCATGGATCCTGCTTTGGATTCTGTCTCTCCCTCTCCCTCTGCCCCTCCCCCTTGCTCGCATGTACATGTACTCCCTCTCCCTAAAAAAATAAATACTTTGCTAGAGGCAAAAGGCAAACTTAGCTTGACATTAGCCCAGCCTTCATCCAGGATCTTGTAAAAATCCCTTTGGAAACTTCCTTTATCTTGACCCCCCACCCCAAATATATGTTAGCAATCATCCTCCCCACCCCAAATATATGTTAGCAATCATCCTCCAAATATATGACCTACTAATACACATCTGAAGGGTCTCATGACTAAGAGTACTAAACAGAAGTAAATGACCTTTTCCTAACAACAGCTAGCCCCTCAAGGTCCTAGAAATCTTGCTTTTAAATTCCTTAGAGACTTAGGCTATCCCTAACCCTCTCCCAACTTGAAAACATATACTCAGTCACTCCTCGCAACCCCAGTGCAGCTCTTTCTGCCCATGGGTCTATCCACATGCTTTGATAAAATCACCCTTTTTGCACTGAAGACATTTCAAGAATTCTTTCTTGACTATTTGCTCCTGAACCCCAACATTTCACATCACCAAGAGCTCCAAATTGTCCTCCTCTATTATGGAACACTAATCAACAAACCTACAAAGGGATAAGCAGTACAGTAACATCTTTAGTTTAACTGGGTCTAAACTTCTGGTTTAAAGAATGAAGAGTAGGGAGGCCTGGTTGGCGTAGTGGTTTAGCGCTGCCTTCAGCCCAGGGTCTGATCCTGGAGACCCAGGATCAAGTCCCACATTGGGCTCTTTGCATGGAGCCTGCTTCTCCATCTGCTTGTGTCTCTCATAAACAAATAAAATCTTTTTAAAAAATAATAAAGAACGAAGAATAAAGTAGGTAATACCTTCTCCCAGAAAAAAAAGCACCAAGATGAAAAGAAATGCATAACACATCTTTGATGAGACTAGAGACAACTGATATTCAAAACACAATATAGGTGAAAAAGAGGCCAAAACCACAGAAGACAAAGTCAAAAAGAAACAGAATGAAGGTATTTGTTGTTACAAATCTCAGAAATAACAAGCAATGTATACTTCTCACAGGTAAAGGACGCTGTATGAGTCAACGTTCTCCAAAAACACCAGAACCATTTGGATATTATAGATATCTATAGTACATCATATATATGTGTGTGTATATATATATATATATGATGTATTATAAAGAATTAGCTCCTGCAATTATGGAGGCTAGCAATGTTACAAGATTTCCTTCTCCTTCCATGCCCCAGGTTCTTAGACATGCTGCTTCAAGGAATGAAGAGTGGTGTGCAGCAAAGCAAGGTTTATTGAATGATAGTAAAGTGATAATACAAAGTTCCTGGGTAGCCCCGGTGGCGCAGCGGTTCAGCAGCCCAGGGTGTGATCCTGGAGACCCAGGATGGAGTCCCATGTCAGTCTCCCTGCATGGAGCCTGCTTCTCCCTCTGTGTCTCTGTCTCTCATGAATAAATAAATAAAATCTTAAAAAAAAAAAAATACAAAGTTCCTGAAGAGGGAGGAGACCCGAGAGAGTTGTCATGGAGTTTCTAAGTCTAGAGTTTTTTTATAGGCTGGTTGGCAGGCTGTTTTAATTTGATTAACCCTTAATTTGATTAACCTTCCCTGCACCTGTCATCCAATCAGGTTTTTGTCATCTATTTATCACACGGGAAAGGGTGGAGAGCTCCTTGCAGGGTGGTGTTAAATCCTTTTAAGGGTGCTTTCCTCTTAGGGTGGGGTTGGGGGAGGTTCTGTCCCTGTCTGCTTTTCTTCCAACTATCCTTCATCAGCAAGTCTTAAGATCTGCTGGCTAAATCAGCAAGTTGGAGGCCCAAAGAGCTGGTGATTTAGTTTCAACCTGAATCTAAAGATCCAAGAAAGAGGAAAGGTGTTGTAATTCCTGCCCAAAGATCCACAGGCTCCAGACCTAAGAAGATGCTTTAGTTTGATTCCAAAGACAGGCAGGAAAACTTCTCTCTTACTTGGGTGGGGTCAGACGTTTTGCTCAATTCAGGCCTTCCATTGAGTGGATGAGACTCCCTCATATTAGGAGGGCAATTCACTTTAGTCAGAGTCTACCACTTAAATGCTAATATCATCCAAAAACATCCTCACAAAACACCCAGAATAATGTTTGACCAAATATCTGGGCACCTCATGGCCTAGTCAAGTTGACACGTAAAATCAACCATCATAGATACACACTGAAGTATAAAGCTGAAATCCTGTCAAAAAACAAGAGTCATAGCAATGCCTAACCAGTACCAAGATCACTCTTTTTGTTTCCAAAAGCAGAAAAGGAAGTGCTAAATGATGAGTAACACTGGAAAGACCAAATCTGTAAGGAGTCTGCCAGCCCCCCACTCCCCCATCCCCCCCCACGCTGGAAATAGAAGGGAGAGAGGGATAGAGGGAGGGAGGGAGGAAACAAGCAAGGAGAGGAGAGGAGGAAGGAGGGAGGAAGATGAGGGTGTGAAGGGAAGGAAGGAGAGAAAAGGGGAGAAGAGAGGAGAGGAACCGGGAGAAGAGAGAAGAGGAAGAAAGACTAGGTAGGTCTAAGGAAACTGTTTTCAAGCCTGAAATACAGCCCTGAGGCCTTATCCACATAAGCTGCCCCAAGATGGGCCACTTTGGCATGAAGACTTTTTTTTTTTAAGTAAGCTCCACGCCCAGGGCTCAGGACCCTGGGATCAAGACCTGAGCTGGGATCGAGTCAGATGCTTAACCAACTGAGCCACCCAGACACTCTAGCATGAAGATTATTTTGGGTTAAAAAGCAATCAAAGCCCAGTAGATTCAGGATATCTCTTTACCTTCCCTACAACTGCCTAAAAGAATTTAGATAGAGGGATCCCTGGGTGGCGCAGAGGTTTGGCGCCTGCCTTTGGCCCAGGGCGCGATCCTGGAGACTCGGGATCGAATCCCACGTCGGGCTCCCGGTGCATGGAGCCTGCTTATGTCTCTGCCTCTCTCTCTCTATCACCATTGATAACTACATTATGATGTAAAGTAGGTGTGGAAGACGGGGAGGAAGGAACCTAGCAAGTCTGTTTGATCAAAGTCCTCTTTTTGTCACACTGCTTCTAAGTGACCCAACAAACATTTGTTTACCAAATATTTACTCTTTCTCATTCTTCTGAAGTTTGCATTCCTTCCCTTTTGAAGACCCAGACTCTTACCCCTTTCTGAGTTCATTATAACATACCTCATTTTGCCTGACTGTGTTGGAATTTCTGTGTCTATGTGGATTCTCATCAGTAGGTATGTTATTAAATTTGATTTTCTCCTGTTAATCTGCCTCTTGTCAATTTGATTCTTAGTCCAGCTAGAAGGACCTTGAAGGGGACTGGAATTCTTGTTCCCCAGCAGCCTCCAACAAAATCTAGACCTAGAAAATTTCACTTGTATCACAGGTGAAAAATTAAAAAAAAAAAAAAAAAAGGCAGAACATAACTCATTCATGTGGTAGTATATCACAAAGGGAAAAAGTGAGAAAATGAACAGTAAAGAGCAAATAAGGAGTATTCCAAAAATACTGCCAAAGGTCATACGAAAATTATGATAAAACGTTTTGCCAAAGATTTTATTTTATTTTAACCAATGTGAAGCTTGAACTCACAACCCTGAGATCAGAAATCCCATGCTCTGGGCAGCCTGGGTGGCTCAGTGGTTTAGCATCGCCTTCAACCCAGGGTGTGGTCCCACTCAGGCTCCCTGCATGGAATGGAGCCTGATTCTCCCTCTGCCTCTCTCTGTGTCTCTCATGAAAAAATAAATGAAATCTTAAAAAAAAAAAAAAAAAGTCACATGTTCCACCAATTGAGCCAGCCACACACCTCAAAAGGGCAGACGAGGAGTATTTAGAATAACACCACATGAGGCATATGAAAATTATGATTAAACATTTTGACAAAAATTTTAAAACATACTGAAATTTTTAGCTAGTATGCAACAGGAAGTTATTCAAATAAGAGGGCTGAAGGCTGTCAGTAGAAGGGAGGAAAGAAAAGGACAAAAAAACCCAAAAAGGACAAAAACTGTTAAAGAACCAACAGTTCTAGAAAAGGCCACACTCAACTAGGTGTCCCACTGATAGCCCCTTGATAGCCCCTTGTTGTGTCTTACCTGATAACCCCTTACATGAGCCTGTTTAAGCTGGATAAGAGCTGAGGACTTGCATAGAAGCCCCCAGAGTTATCCCATATTACCTTTAGCTTATTGTACTACCCAAGATCTCCTCCTACTGGCAGAATTTTCTGCCATTTTTTGAACATATGATGCATGTTCTAGCATGTTGACATGCTAGACATGTACAATTGAACCTATGTTCCTATGCAAACTCCCTGCCCCCTAATACACTGAATAAAAATTTTCTGTACTAACTCCACATAGAGACAGTCTTTCATAGCTATCTCTGTGTCTCTTGTAACAAATAATAAATTTTTTTGTTTTGATGCCCCCCCAAGCTGTGAACCCCTTAAATTGTTACAAAATAATTGTTTCTATTAAGCAAGAATATAAAACAAAGATAGGAGAGCCCTGGAAAGAGAAGAGACAGTATTAAACCATACACTACTGACTAATAAACTATTGGCCAATTTAATCAAGAAAAAAACTGGAAGAAAGCAAAAATATAGTAAGAGGAAAATAATCATAGATAAAAAAGAAATTTAAATAATTTGAGGCTAATTTGTTCATATCAAATATTTTAAAAACTAGATAAAATGGATAATTTTCTAAGACAGTAAAATTTACCAAAACAGGCTCCAGAAATTATAGAAAATCTAAATAAACCAATGATCATAGAGGTGACAAAAGAAAACCGTTAACAAGAACTCTCAAAAAAAAAAAAAAAACAAAATAAACATGTAAACAAAGAAAGCCCTAATGAATTCACGAGGAAATACTACTAAATCTTTAAAGAATAGATTATTCCAATCAGACAAGTGGTGATAGAGCAGTCCGGGTCGCTCAGCGGTTTTGCGCTGCCTTCATCCCAGGGCATGATCCTGGAGTCCCGGGATTGAGTCCCACATCGGGCTCCCTGCATGGAGCCTGCTTCTCCCTCTGCCTGTGTCTCTGCCTCTCTCTCTCCTCTCTCTCTCTCTCTCTCTCTCTCTCTCCTTCTCTCTCTCTCTCTCTCATTCTGTGCCTCTCATGAATAAATACAATCTTTAAAAAAAGACCAGTGGTGGTAAAACAAGAAAGGAATTAATTTCAGTGAGGCCAACATCAGGAAAATAGTATATTGACTCCAAAGCTCAGAGAATACTTTACAGTTTATATAAGGGAAATATGGGACAAAGGTCGGTGGGCAGTTGGGAGGTAAAAGTTGTAGATCATTGTTTTGGGATCACTCAGGTGGGGTATTAATTGCTTGAGGGGGTAGTTTCATTCTCATCATAGGATATTTTGCCCAAGGGTCTTTTGCCCAGGTTAAATGATAAGGTGGAAAGAAGTTAATCAATTAGCAAGTACAGACTGGGATTAATAAAGGTAGCTAAAGTCCTCTTTCACATAGACAAGGAAAATTTAACATTGTTTTTTATGAACCAAACACAATATTGATATTAAAACTTAACAAAGATTGCACAAAAAAGAAAACTAAGGCCAGTATTATTTATAAATATCACTTCAAAAATGCTAAATATACAATTAACATAGAGCCCAGCAGCACATTAAAAGAAAAATACACTATGATCAAGTATGGTTTACTCCAGGAATGCAAAAGGTGAATCAGTATTTCAGAAAGTATTTCTAAATATGACACAAACCCAGTAACCAATAAATAAAAGATTTATAAATTCAACCACTTAAAAAAATCTAAAGTATTGCACATTAAAGCTACCATAAACAAAGATATATTGGGAGGAAAATATTTGCAGTTCATATAACTGAAAAATTGCTGGTATGTCTGTACTTACATCTCTTATAAATCAGTAAGAAGCCTAACAGCCCTATAGAAAAATAGGTAAATTGTATCAAGAAGAATTCATAAATACAAATGATTCCTTTACTACTAAAAAAAGTCGTCTACCTCCTTCATGATAAGATAATAGCAAAATAACTCTTGAGTTAATTTTTTATCTACAAATTGGCAAAGATAAAATAATTGATACACTCTGTTTGCCAGTGTAAATTGGCACAACCTCTATGAAAGGCTACTTAATATCTATCCAATCATAAATGTATCTATTCTCTGGCCTGACAATTGCACCATTATAATTTATTCTCCAAATATATCTATTTATTTGCAAAATCATGCCTAAGATTAATCACACCAGTTTTACTAATGCTATTAAGGGGTTTAAAATAATTTAAATGACCATCCCCACCCATAGGAACTAACTAATAGACTATGGTGCATCGCATAATGTAATGCTATGCAGCTGGAAAAATGTGAGATTTAACACAACACCCAGCAGAATACCTTGCATGTAGCTAGTAAATAAATCACTAAGCAAATGGAAGGAAGGAGCAAACAGGGAAGGAATGAAGGAAGGAAAAAAACAAGAGAGCTCTATGTACTGATGTAAAGTAACTTCTGAGAGACATATTAAGTGAAAACACTTAGGTACAGAAAAGTATGTATGGTATATTAAGAAGTGAAAAATGACATCAACATATTTATTTGGTATATATCTTGGGAAGGACACACAGGAAACATAAGAGTAATTGTCTCTGAGGAGGGCTCTCAAGAACTAGAAATAAAAGCAGGCAAGATATATATTTTTTTAAGATTTTATTCATTTATTCATGACAGACAGAGAGAGAGAGAGAGAGGCAGAGACACAGGCAGAGGGAGAATCAGGCTCCACGCAGGGACTCGATCTGGGACTCGATCCCAGGTCTCGATCTGGGTCTCGATCCCAGGTCTCCAGGATCACACCCCAAACTGAAGGTGGCGCTAAACCGCTGAGCCACCGGTGCTGCCCCAGCAAGATACTATTTTCATTTTGAATTTATAACCACAGAGTTATACAATATACCACTAAAGAAAGTTTTAATATTTTTGTTTTAAATAATTTTTAAATACCCCCAAAATAGAATTCATATTCATTGAAAGGTGGTTTGGGATATAAATATATTTTGGCCAAAAAAGAAACCATCTTGTAATCTATCTGTGCCAGATACCTTTGGTTGCCCTTTCTGATCCATTCTCCATCCTCCTTGGGTTAAGTTGGAGACTTGAGGGAAAAAGCACAGTGAGCTTTGGGTATTATTTGTCTGGTTCCTATCCTTTATAGTCATTCCAAGAAGAGCTGTCTTAATCTACCCTTTGTCCTGTTATGAGGCCCTCCACCAAGAGCCTGATGTGTGTGTTCCAGTGCTAACTCCTTCTTTCCCCACTCCCAAACCCATCACACCACACACATGACTACACAGGGATGGTAGCAGTCCCATTACACTCAGAATAAGATTGCTCCATTCTTTGTTGCTTCCTTGTACCCTGACCACATATTCATAAATAATTCCTCTTCAAAACTCTCCTCAAATTACATAATTTGAATATGTCATTTTATGGCAAGCCCCAACTCATAAATCATTTGAAGCCTTACCAGTAGTTCTTCAACTAATATTTACACTGTCTTTCAACTCTTCTCTCCTTTTTCTCTGAAGATGCAATTCAAGACTCATTTAGCTTCACACTGATACTCTTCTTTCTTTGTATTTCACAGAACTGACTAAAACATGTACAGAATCCTTTTTTCTTCATTTTTCACTTCTACATTCAAATCATTTTCAATTTGGAAAGTCATTTTTGAAAGAGGCTTTTTCATCTCCATATAAACTAGTCAATATTTTCCAGCCCCAGGTGATTTATAGATTTGCCTGACTGAGTAAGTGACCAGGATGGAAAATTAGGAGCCCTATGTTAGGCAGCAGGGCCCACTTCATAGGCGTGTGACCTGTGTAGTCAGACAGGAACCCATACTCAGAAGGGCTCCATACTTGGTTTAATGTAGTGCTATCACCATCTTGAAAATATCAACTTTTTTTTTTTTTTTTTTAACAGAGAGCTGTGTGTTTTTATTTTTTCACTGGGTCCCACAAATATGTAGCCAGTCATGGCAGACAACCTCTAAGATGGCCCACAAAGATCCCTATTTTCTAGTCATACCCTGTGTTATCCCTTCCCTCTTAGCATGGGCTGGACCTAGTGACCGACCTCCCACAAATAGAATATAAAGTAATGAAATGTCACTTCCAAGATTAGTTTACAAAGAGACTATGGCTTCCATTTTGTGATCTCCCTTTCTCTCTCTCTCTTTCTCTCTCTCTGTATCACATTGACCCCTAGGTTAATTCTCAAACCTAGTTTCCAATATAGTTTTCTCAGGTTATCTCTGTATGAATGGCTCAGCATGGCAAGGAAACCTATCCTTTTAAAAAATTCAGCTAATGTGAAGCATCAACACTGGTAAGTAAAGACAATGATAAATACAAATATTATATCCAAAAATATGTTATTAATTTTGTATTAACACTGGACTATATTTTCAACTTTTTGCTTTCTTTGAAATGCAAACTTGGTTCTTTATTTTCTTTCATTATAAACAGTTGAAAAAGAATTTTATTTTATTTTTTATTTAAAAATTTTAGTTAGCTGACATACACTAGTCAACTTCTTGCTTTTAATCTCTTATAGCACCTAATTCAGTCATAAATGAAATACTTCTTTACTAGTAAATAGTTGTGAGAGGAAAGGAGAGTGTGTGAAGAAGGAAGGAGGATTTTATTCATTTGAAAGATAGGCATTATTCTTAACATTTTGCTTACAATTTCCTAATAATCCTGATTATTTTATGCATTCTTGCTTAACCAATTTTCATGCATCCAAAGATACAACATAAACAGGAATTAGCAACATTTTTAAAGACATGGTATAATTCTACATGCTTGCATACCAATGAGATTATTTGCATAAAAATTTTAAACTGTCAAAAAAAAACCATGTGTAAGGTATTAATCCCATCATAATTACTATTACTTATTATCAAAACTGACCTTCCTAGTGACCTACACTCTGTAAAAGCAATCTTAAAGTTAACAACAAGATAAAGCAAGGAATTCAGAAATCCGTATTTCCTCTGTTAAAATGTTTCATATCTTGAAGTGATTACCTGTGATATCAAAGAGTGTGTTTGTATATATAAAATAATTAATGCTTAGAACCTCGTGTTCTGTGGACAGACTTCAAGGGGATCCATAAGCCCTCTTTGCCTTTTTTAGTATCAAAAACATTTTCCTTATTTTTAAAATATCAACTCACATTTAAGAAATTAATATTATATTTGATGAAAAGTCACAAAATCATTTCTATATGGTAAAGTTAAAAAAAAAACACAAAAAAAAAGACCCTGCAGATACATTAAGGATTCAGTTGAGGCTACCACAGAAATACTTAGTCCTAATTGTGTGGCATTTGTAGACTTAAAATCTTGAACACGAGCATCCAATTAAATACAGCATACTGAAAATATAGAATTTACTGTCTTTCCCTCCTGAAACCCCACTAAAATGACAGTAAACAGATTTTTTTAGCCATAAGGAGAGAGAGGATGTGTAAAAAAAAAATCATAGCAACAACATTTTGGAGGCTGGAAAGCAGATGGATGAGTGATAATTGACTTCACAAACCTGAGAATACTAAAACCTAAGCCAACATAAGGGAAATACAGAAAGAGACTGCAGGATCCCAGCAATGCTCAGAAAATTGAAGCTTCAATTACATTTGAAAGTCAAAGCTGGTACAGATGGACCTTGAAAGATTGAAACACTATAGTTAGAAAACCCCCTCACCCTCATTCCTGACACCTCTCTCAATACCCAAGACACCTCATCCCAACCCTGGAAGACAGCTAAAGATTTGTTCTCTGAAAAATTGAACCATAGAGACTTTAAACTCAGGGATAAGATACTGAAACAAGATGATCGGGTGAAAGTTAACTTGATGAATAATGAGATCTTTGACCGTGTTTCCAGGAGAGCAGAGGGTTTCTTTTAGCCCGAGAAATTAATTAAAGATCCTGATATCAGGCACTGCCAGATGATCCTACAATAAAGTTCACCTGTTGACTAGTTCTCCATACAGATCCAGAACTTCAAATAACCTTGCATTGCCTTACCATTTAACATGAGTGGATGGCCAAGGATAACCAGATATTTGAGGAAAAGTCTCATGAAGACAGTAATGAGAATGAGAATGAGAAATAAAAGGAACTTGGGATAACAAGATATGCAGAAAGAAGAATACAGCATTCAAGACTTTTTAAATTATTTTTAAAGATTTTTTTATCTTTTTAAAGATTTTTTAAAAGATTTTATTTATTTATTCACACACACAGAGAGAAGCAGAGACATAGGCAGAGGGAGAAGCAGACTCCATGCAGGGAGCCCGATGTGGGACTCAATCCCAGGACTCCAGGATCACATCCTGAACTGAAGGCAGACGCTCACCAGCTGAGCCACCCAGCCGTCCCTTTTTTCTTAATTCTTAGAAATAAAAATGTAAAAGCAGCTTCCTCTTCTGTTCATGACATTGTAAGTGGTTCCAGACTATCCCTCACAACATTTTAAAGAAAGAACAACAACAACTATGCAACTGGACAAAATGTATGGAAATCAGATGTTCAACAACTAGAGCACACAATAGTGATCCCTAAGAAAAGGGAAATATACAAGGTGAATGAACCACACATTTGACCGAACTTCCCCTTGGAAGCACATCCCAGACTATGGCATAGAAAGGTGGAGGACAAGTATAATACAGAGGCTGAACTGCCTTTGAGGAAATAGAAATCAGAGTTCAAGTCTGTTGAGGATGTAATTGGTGGAATAGGGTGCTAGAAGAGAAGGAGCTATGAAGGGAATGAGCCCTAGAAATATGCATCAAAGTCTCCTTAAGTACTACTAAAAGATGAGATAGGGCTAAGCCTGGTAGAGACCAACTACAGGAGATCTGAGAACTGAAGGGAAATTCTAGAGAGCTGCATAGTCCAAGACATGACAGAATTCCACCTGGCAGAGTGGAGAAATTTCACTGAATAGCCTAGGCATTCAATCAAGATCACAGAAAGTCCACACATTACAAGTAGGGTTGCTTAAGATGTAGAGCAAAGGCTACTCTGTATCTGCCCTAATCACACTGAAAAATAAGCCTCAAAAATATCAAGCTCCTTTGGCAAATAAATTGAGTAAAAAACCCAGTCCTCTTGAAAGGAAGAAAAAACCTGGGCTTACAATGATGTATCAAACACAATAACCAATAAAAAATTTTAAATTCCTATGCATACAAAGAAGCACGAAAATGTTACCATAAGCAGGGAAAAAAAAAACACAACAGAGATTGAAACACTCAAGAATGGCAAAATATGGGTTATTAGCAGCAAAGAATTTTAAAGCAGCTTTTATAAATGTATTTACTTTTAAACATTTTTTAAAGTATTATTTTAAGTAATCTTTATCCCCAGTGTGGTGCTCAAACTCATGACCCTGAGATCAAGAGTTGCATGCTCCACTGGTTGAGCCAGCCCTTATAAATGTATTTATGGATTTAAAGGACAAGATAAGCTATGAGTGTAAAGATGGGGGAAAGCCCAATAGAGAAATTGAAACTTTATAAAAGAAGCAATTCTGGAACTTAAAAATACAATATCTAAAAAGAAAATTTTACTGAGATTGTTTTAACAGCAGGTTAGACATTGCAGTAGAAAAAAATCAGGGAACTTAAAAACAGGGCAGAGAACAACAGCAAAATATTCAAATTGAAGCACAGAAAGAAAAAATGTTGAATATAATTATGAGCACCTCCATGACTTGTGAGACAAATCAAAAAGTCTAAAATGTAAGTGAAGTCCTAGAGGGGACAGAGATTGAAGCAGAAAAAAATATTTGAAGAAATAATAGTGAAAGTGTTTCCAAATTTAATAAAAACTAGCAACCTACAAATCCAAGAAGCTCAATGTACTCTTAGCAGTGTAAATTAAAAAAAAAAAAAAGCCACAGCTATATATCCAAAGGAAATAAAAGCACTTTCTCAAAGAGATAACTGCACTTCTATGTTCATTGCAGCATTATCCATAATAACCTAGACATGGAAATAACCTAAATACCCAATGATGAATGAATGGATAAAGAAAATGTGATTTTATATATATATTATGTAATTATATTATATATTCATCCAATAATATTCTTACATATGAATATAACATATATGGATTATAATATTTTATAAATAATTATATTATGATATTTGTGATATAATATATAATAAATCCCAAGAACTAGGATTTAAGGACAACACTTTGGGAGTATTCCAGCTCTGCTCTCTGCCAGAATCTTATTTGCTTCTTCCTGGAGGGAATGATGGGAAGATAATGTTGTGGTGAAGTTGAAAAAAATAAAAAGTTCTACAAACATACCTACAGGAAGAAAACTATTATACCAAGCAGGGTGAAAACACTTATGCTCCAGTAGCAAATGAAGAACATGGCACAATTTTATTAAAGTTAAGTCCTGAACATGGAGAAAAGGTGAACCGGCTCTTTAGTACAAAAATTAAGAGCTACCAAAATATACTAGTAGCTGATCATGTTAGCTTATCTGCACATCCCTTAAAAGAATTTTAAATCTAGGGGCACCTGGGTGGTGCAGCTGGTGAAGTAGCTCTTGGCTTCAGCTCAAGTCTGATCTCAGGGTCATTAGATGGAGCCCTGCATTAGGCTCCATGCTCTGCATGTAGTCTGCTTGAGTTTCTCTCTCCCTCTGCCTCTGCCCCCTCCCTGCTCTCTCTCTCTCTTTAAAATAAATAAATAAATCTTTAAAAGAGAAGAATTTTAAATCTGATAAAGACATTTGAAAAACTGCATAAATGATTTAGATATATAATTATAATTACATATATTCATTAAATATTGTGAAGCTATTAAAAAGAAGGAAATTCTTCCATTTGCAACAGCATGAATGGACCTAGGAGGCATTATGCTAAATGAAGTCAGACAGAGAAAGACAAATACTGCATGATTGACTTATATGTAGAATCTAAAAGAGCTGAACTCATAAAAACAGAGAGTAGATGGTGGTTGTCAGGGGTTATCAAGTAGAGGAAATGGAGACATATTGGTCAAAGGATACAGATTTCCAGTTATAAGATGATCTGAGGATCTAATATTCAGTATGGTGACTGTAGTTAACAATACTATATTGTATACTTGAAAGTTTCTAAGAGATTGGATCTTAAATGTTCTTGTCACAAAAAAAGTAGATGTGTGAGGTGATAGAGGTGTTAACTAACCTTATTCTGATAATCATTTCACAATATATATGTATATTAAAACATTACATTATGCACTTTAAACTTATACAATGTTATATTTCACTAAACCTGGGGGGGAAATCTCAATAAGAAAAAAGAAAGAGAACCACAGTATAGTCAAATTACTGAAAACCAAGATTAAAAAAACAATCTTAAAAGCCACCAGAGGAGGGGAAAAAAAACACCACATTACATGCAGGGGAAAAATGATAACAATTAAGACTAAGTTCTCATAAGAAACACTGCAAGCAGGAAGAAAATGAAATGACATCTTTAAATTGCTATAAGAAAAATAAAACTAGAATTGAACCTACAATTCCATGTTCTGTAGACATTGAAAATATCCTTCAAGGGGCACCTGGCTGGCTTAGTCAGTAGAGCATGCAACTCTTGATCTTGGGGTTGTAAATTGAGCCCCATGTTGTGTGTAGAGATGACTTAAAAATAAAATCGTAAAAAAATATATCTTTCAAAAATGATGGTAGAAGAATACACTTATGGTGACAAGCACTGAGTAATATATAGAATTGTTGAGTCATTATATCATATACATGAAATTAATAAAACATTGTATGTTCATTATACTCAAAAAATTTTAATGGTATAAAAAAAAGATGGTAGAATAAGGATATTACAGATAAAATGTGAGTTTGCCACAAGAAAATCTCCACTACAAGAAATGTTAAAGGAAATTCTTCAGGCTGAAAGAAAATGATATCAAATGAGAACTCAGAACTGCATGTAGAAATGAAAAGCACCAAAAATAGTAGATACTTTCCCACTGCCTAAAGTCTTACAGGACTTGACTGAGTTCATCACCCACTCCCTACTTGTTAGCAATTAGAAAAGCAACTTCATCCAGCACTCAAACAAACCCATGTAGCATGGAAACCTTTGGTTCAGCAGTAGCTATACAATTGGACTTGTAAAAAAAACAGTCTAAATAAATTATCTAATTAGAGCACTAATTTCAATAGCAGAAGTTCATCTGTGCTCTGCCAGACAGTAGGCATTTCCAAATTTGAGCAATGTTCATAGATTAAATGACAGTAACATCTTTCCTGCAGCCAATAAATAATATTCTACCCAGAAGTTTATCCTATTCTAATCTACCTAATAAAGTCCTCCTTTTTTTAAGGGTCTTACTTACTTACTTACTTACTTCCTTGAGACAGAGAGAGAGAGCATGAGCAGGGGGAGGGAGAGCAGCAGAGGGAAGGGGAGAAGGAGTCTTAAGCAGATTTCGTACTAAATATGGAGTCCAACGGGGGCTTGATCTCATGACTCTGAGATCATGACCTGAGCTGAAATCGAGAGCTGGACACTCAACTGACTAAGCCAGCCAGGCACTCCTAAAGTTCTTCTTATTTGAAAGATTGTGGGGAAAGGAAAGATAGCAAACTTTAAAAATGCAATGGAAGAGTCTGAATATAAAGTTGAGGAAATCTCCTGGAGCACAGAAGAAAAAACAAAAAAGTGGATGAAAAGTAGAAAAGATTAAGAAAATTAGAGGGTCGACGTAGAAGATTCAACAGCCTACAAGTAAGAGTTCCAGAAAGAAAGAACAGAGAAACAGAGAAAAGAACATTTTTAAAGAAATAATTCAAGAAAACTTCTCACAATTTTTTAAATTGAAAGAGGCTAATATATACCCCAGCATAATAAATGAAAAGAGATCTATTCCAGGATTTAGTATCATAAAATTTCAGAACAGAGATTCTGAGGTGAGAGAGGAAAAGGACATATGAAAAGAATCAGGAATCAAGAAGACATCAACTGCTAAACTGCAACTCTGACTCTTTTAAAATTTTAAGGTAAATACATTTCTACCCTAGAATTACATGCCTAGCCAAGCTTGTAAATTAGTACAATGATCAATCAAGAACATTTTTAACACATTTAATATCTCAAAAACCTTATCTCCCATCACTCTTTGCATTAGTTATCAACTGCGGCATAATATATTCCCCTAAAACTTAGCAGTTTAAAGGGACAAACAGTTAATTAAAATCTCCCAATTTCTGTGCATCAGCAATCCAGGGTCTCTCATGATTGCAAGTCAACCTGTCAGCCAGGGCAGCAGTTATCTTAATAAGGCACCTCTTTGGCTGAAAAATGCTTCCAAGATTATTCATGTCATTGTTCACAAATCTCAGTTCCTTGCTGGCTGCTGATGGGAGATACTAGTTCCTCTGTACATGCACCTCTCAAAAGACTGCTCAAAAGAGGGGTGCCTGCGTGGCTCAACCAGTTAAGTTGCCTTGGGCTCTGGTCATGATCCCAGGATCCTGGGATTGAGCCCTGGAGTGCTCTCTCTCTCTCTCTCTCTCAAATAAATAAATAAAATCTTAAAAAAAAAAAAAAAAAAAAAAAAAAGACTCCTCAAAACAAGGAGCTTAGTCCCTACCAAGCAAATAATCTGAGACATAAAGAAAAGTTTGCCTAGGGATCCTTGAGTGGCTCAGTGGTTTAGTGCCTGCCTTCGGCCCAGGACATGATCCTGGAGTCCTGGGATCAAGTCCCACATCAGGCTCCCTGCATGGAGTCTGCTTCTCCCTCTGCCTGTGTCTCTGTGTCTCTCATAAATAAATAAATAAAATATTAAAAAAATAAATAAAAAAGAAAAGTTTGCCTAGATAGAAGCTATAGTCTTTTAGAACCAAATCTCACAAGTGAAATACCATCACTTTTCCCATACACAATCAAAAGAAGACTATACAAGGATGTGAATATCAGGAGGTGGGGATCACTGAGAGCTGTTTGGAGGCTAGCTACTATATCCTTTTCCATAGAAGCTACTGGAGGATGTATTCCACCAAACAAGAAGGTAAACCAAGAATGATGAAGATTTGGGATCTAGGGGGAAAAAGGAGAGAAAAAGAAAGAGAATCCCTAAGAAAGACCTGAAGTGAAAAACTCAACTCAGTTAAGTCCAAGACCAGAAACAACCAGTGGAGCTTGGAACAGATGATGGAGGTCTACAGGATGACTATTGTTTATACCATGAACTAATAAACTGGGTGGGGATGGAGTGGGGGTATCTGAACATATTGTGCTGAGAATTCTACTTCTAGCAAAATTGTGGGTACATTTGTGAAAAACATATTAAAAACTAAGAAATGAAAAACAATTTTTAAGTTAATGCACAAATTATAAAAGAAAGGAAGTATAATCCTGGTATTCTTCACATATAAAGTTTAATTTAAACACTAAAAATTGAGCTAACAAAAATTACTATATAACTAAAAATAGTGGGATAATAAAAGGGAAATATCTGCAGCGTAAGGGTGCATTTGGATAAAGGAGCTAATGTTCATCTTTTACAGTTGCAAGTCAACAGAAAATATCAACTTAAATATTAACTTAAAAGCTTAAATACGTTTTCTATATATATGGATACAAGTATCAGAGGAAAGAGCTAGAAAATTTGAAAATACTTGCCTTTGAGGGGTGGAATTCTGAGTGAAACTGGTGAAACAGTGTATGACTGTTGTTCTTTCATCTTACAGGACTATTTGATTTTTTAAAACTACCTTATACATCTATAACTTAGTTTTTTAATTTTTGTTTTTGTTTTTGTTTTAAGAGAGAGTGGGGACCAGGGGAGGCTTAGAGGGAGAAGGAGAAAGAATCTCGAGCAAGATCCACTAAACATAGAGCTTGATGCTGGGCTTGATCTCACAACCCTGAGATCATGATCTGAGTCAAAATCAAGAGCCAGGCACTTAACTGACTGGGCCACCCAGGCATCCCTATAACTTAGACTTTTAAAATAATCTTATTTTTCCTTCACTGAATATAATCTTAAATTCAACTTTAAATTCAGCACTAAATTAGAAAGATATTTATTTTTACTGTTTACCCACAGTAAAAGAAATTTATTAGACATATACATACATATTCTGAAAATAAAATTATACACATTGTAAAGTATGGTAACAATGGGAAATTATCTGTGAAAACTGAGTTACATTGTTTATGAAGTGTCAAAGGTAATATTATTATATATCACATACTATCTCCAAAACTGATGATTTTTCAGGATGTGTGGCTGGCTGTCAGAAGAGCATGCAAGTCTTAATCTCAAGGTTGTGAGCTCAAGCCCCATGTTGGGCAAGGAGCCTACTTAAGAAAAAACAAAAACTGATGATTTTTCAAAATGTCATTACAAAAAAAGTAAAATGGGCCTTATCATAGTTGTTTATATAGAAATGTAGGCAACATGAATAGTTGACCCAAAAGAATTACTTACTATTAAAGTACAATTCAAGCTTTATTTTTTATTTATTTATTTATTTTTTATTGGTGTTCAATTTACTAACATACAGAATAACACCCAGTGCCCGTCACCCATTCACTCCCACCCCCCCGCCCTCCTCCCCTTCTACCACCCCTAGTTCGTTTCCCAGAGTTAGCAGTCTTTACGTTCTGTCTCCCTTTCTGATATTTCCCACACATTTCTTCCCCCTTCCCTTATTTTCCCTTTAACTATTACTTATATTCCCCAAATGAATGAGAACATATAATGTTTGTCCTTCTCCGACTGACTTACTTCACTCAGCATAATACCCTCCAGTTCATCCACGTTGAAGCAAATGGTGGGTATTTGTCATTTCTAATAGCTGAGTAATATTCCATTGTATACATAAACCACATCTTCTTTATCCATTCATCTTTCGTTGGACACCGAGGCTCCTTCCACAGTTTGGCTATCGTGGCCATTGCTGCTATAAACATCGGGGTGCAGGTGTCCCGGCGTTTCATTGCATTTGTATCTTTGGGGTAAATCCCCAACAGTGCAATTGCTGGGTCGTAGGGCAGGTATATTTTTAACTGTTTGAGGAACCTCCACACAGTTTTCCAGAGTGGCTGCACCAGTTCACATTCCCACCAACAGTGTAAGAGGGTTCCCTTTTCTCCGCATCCTCTCCAACATTTGTTGTTTCCTGCCTTGTTAATTTTCCCCATTCTCACTGGTGTGAGGTGGTATCTCATTGTAGTTTTGATTTGTATTTCCCTGATGGCAAGTGATGCAGAGCATTTTCTCATATGCATGTTGGCCATGTCTATGTCTTCCTCTGTGAGATTTCTGTTCATGTCTTTTGCCCATTTCATGATTGGATTGTTTGTTTCTTTGGTGTTGAGTTTAATAAGTTCTTTATAGATCTTGGAAACTAGCCCTTTATCTGATATGTCATTTGCAAATATCTTCTCCCATTCTGTAGGTTGTCTTTGAGTTTTGTTGACTGTATCCTTTGCTGTGCAAAAGCTTCTTATCTTGATGAAGTCCCAATAGTTCATTTTTGCTTTTGTTTCTTTTGCCTTCGTGGATGTATCTTGCAAGAAGTTACTATGGCTGAGTTCAAAAAGGGTGTTGCCTGTGTTCTTCTCTAGGATTTTGATGGAATCTTGTCTCACATTTAGATCTTCCATCCATTTTGAGTTTATCTTTGTGTATGGTGAAAGAGAGTGGTCTAGTTTCATTCTTCTGCATGTGGATGTCCAATTTTCCCAGCACCATTTATTGAAGAGACTGTCTTTCTTCCAATGGATAGTCTTTCCTCCTTTATCGAATATTAGTTGCCCATAAAGTTCAGTGTCCACTTCTGGATTCTCTATTCTGTTCCACTGATCTATGTGTCTGTTTTTGTGCCAGTACCACACTGTCTTGATGACCACAGCTTTGTAGTACAACCTGAAATCTGGCATTGTGATGCCCCCAGATATGGTTTTCTTTTTTAAAATTCCCCTGGCTATTCGGGGTCTTTTCTGATTCCACACAAATCTTAAAGTAATTTGTTCTAACTCTCTGAAGAAAGTCCATGGTATTTTGATAGGGATTGCATTAAACGTGTATATTGCCCTGGGTAACATTGACATTTTCACAATATTAATTCTGCCAATCCATGAGCATGGAATATTTTTCCATCTCTTTGTGTCTTCCTCAATTTCTTTCAGAAGTGTTCTATAGTTTTGAGGGTATAGATCCTTTACATCTTTGGTGAGGTTTATTCCTAGGTATCTTATGCTTTAAAAAAAAAAAAAAAACTCCTTTTCAAATGATAATTCACTGGAAAAAAACTCCTCAAATATTTAGTCCTTCTTTTATAATAGGTCAAATTATATTGATTCCAATACTTTGGAATAGTCACACTTCTTGATCATCTTCTTGAATATAATAGAATCTTTGATTTATTTTGATATATTAAAAATTTGTGTCAATATCTTTCTGCCTTAAAAAATGAAGAAAGGGAGCAAGGAAGGAGGAAAGGAAGGAAAATGTTTCAGGGAGTACAATTCTTCAGTGTAAGTCAATTCATTCCAAAGCAGATTAGAGAAGAAAGACTGCCATCCCAGCTCTTGCCTATCTTAACAAGAAAGTAGAACTCAAGCAGAAATCACTAGCTAAAAACTAAAAGTGTATTTCTTGCCCAAATGCAGCACTCAAACAATAAAATAAAGCTGTGAAAGACACAAAATGTTATACTACAAATACTGGAGAGTCACTTATTGCCAGAACCTTTGGAGTCATCAGTTCTGTTTTTCATAGATCTAATTACTCTATAGTTTTCTTAAAAATCAAACAAAGAACTTAAATTTTTCTTGTGCCTTTCTCTTCCCTTTATTTCCTTTCCTTTCCTATTTTCTTCCCTTCCATTCACTTCCCTTCCTGTTCTTTTTCCTTCTAAGTCCTGCCCTTTCATTTCCCTTCTCTTCTCCATACAGGGTGATGATGAAGTGAAGGGGCTGTTTCAAACAGAGGCATGTCAGCTACCAGTGCTCACACAGACAGTGCAAAGCACGGAGAGAAAGCCATGAGGAGGCTCATCAGTGGTGTGTACACTTGCACCAAAAGATGCAGGATGGGGGGTGGGGGGTGGCAGCATGGAGATGGTGGGTGAAGGATACAATGAGATTGGAAGATTGAGCCAATAGGAAAATAAATAAATCAATTGAGACAATCAATAATTATATTCAAAATAATGAGAGCCAGATTTCTCACTGTTGGAGAAAGTGCTTACGTGGAAAGGGAGAAGACCAAAAAGAAGCTGTGTTGGAACTAGAGTCATCGGTGAAGGCATGGTCTTAAGATTTTCTTCAATGGAACTACATTCAGATTATTTCTTCCTTGGTGGGCAATGAGCCAGTTGGCACTTATGATAGTAGAGATCTTTATTATAATGAGAAGGAATAAAAAAATATTTTTCTTCTTTCTTTGTCTTAAAGATCATTGACCAAAATCAAAGACTAAAAGAATACTTTGAGTAAGAACCTAAATAGGAAAAAAGAAAACAAAATGATTAAACACTATGTTTATTTATATTAAAATTGCCCAGAGAATATAATTCAATGAAAATATAATTTACCTCAGGTTATATGTAATGTGTGTAATAATTCAATATACATGCAATATATAATAAAATATACTTCATTGTCATGTCATGTTGGTAAATACAATAGGGGAAGAAAAGCCTACAGATTGAGCGCAGGAAAAAACCTCAGTGGAAGCTGAAAACAACATTCTGGCTGGCAGTAAAACTGCACAGCTGGTGCCATTTGGGGAATAAAAAGGAAAAATATTTTTAAAGCCAGTGATTTTTTTTTAGAAGGCTCTCAAAAAAACTCCAGTTTGTTAAAAACATTTTTTTTTGTGAACTTGAAACCTTATGTTCTCTCTATGTTTTCCCATAGATTTAGTAGTTCTAGTCAATATTCCAATGGGATTTTTCTTTCAGAACTTGAAAAAATTTGATATTGAAAATTTTGCATTATGATTAGGTAAGAATAGAAAGCAATAGGGAGTAAGGAGGATAGCCCTATCAATAATTCAAAAATATAGAAAACAATAATCTTAAAAATCTTAATCTTTGTAGTGACAAAAAAAATTTATTTGTTGGAATAAAAGACCACCGATGGAATGAAATGGAGAGCACAGAAATAGACTTTGTTATAAGATTTAATATAAGGAGGCATCTGGCTGCTCAGTCAGTAGAGCATGTGACTCTTAATCTTGGGGCTATGAATTGAAGCCCCATGTTGGGCCTGGAGTTTACCTTAAAAAAAAAAAAAAAAAAGAAGAAGAAGAAGAATACTTAATAGAAAATAAAGGAGGAATTACAAATCAATGAGAAAGAAGAAAAATATTTAAAAAATGGCAATTCGTGAATTTTGAAAAAAGTCAATTTGTGTTCACCTCACCCTGTATTTCCAAATAAAATTCAGGGGATCCCTGGGTGGCTCAGCAGTTTGGCTCCTACCTTCAGCCCAGGGCGCGATCCTGGAGTCCCCGGATCGAGTCCCACGTTGGGCTCCCGGCATGGAGCCTGCTTCTCCCTCTGCCTGTGTCTCTGCCTCTCTCTCTCTCTCTCTCTCTCTTTCTCATGAATAAATAAGTAAATAAATAAATCTTTAAAAAAATAAAATAAAATTCAAATAGATTGAATATTAGAACCTTAAAAAATCAAAACTGGGACGCCTCGGTGGCTCAGCAGTTAAGTGTCTGCCTTTGGCTCAGGGTGTGATCCCGGAGTCCCAGGGTCAGGTCTCACGTTCGGCTTCCTGACTGGTGCCTGCTTCTGCTTCTGCCTATGTCTCTGCCCCTCTCTCTGTGTCTCTCATGAATAAATAAAGTCTTAAAAAAAAAAAAAAAAAGAATCTCAGGTACATCATGTAGAACAGAACCCCCCATCAACCCATGGAATTATGAGAAATAAAAAATCATTTTTGTTTTAAGTCATTAAGTTTGGGGGTAATTTGTTGGAAAGCAGTAGATGACTGATATAATTTTTTTCCACATCATCAAAACAAAAATTTTTTTAAAACGATTTTATTTATTTATTCACGAGAGACACAGAGAGAAAGAGAGGCAGAGACACAGGCAGAGATACAGGCAGAGGGCTCCATGCAGGGAGCCCGACGTGGGACTCCATCCCGGGTCTCCAGGATCACACCCCGAGCCAAAGGCGGCACTAAACCGCTGAGCCACCCAGGCTGCCCCCTCAAAACAAAATTAATAAAAAGATACCACATGTCAAACTGAGAAACGTCTGTAAAGCACAGGAAATCACCAACAAAATAAAAATGCAACCTACCAAATGAACAACAACAACGAAAACTCATACAATAGCAAAAAACCAAACAATCCAAATAAAAAAGGGCTGAGGATCTGAATAGAAATTTTTTCAAAGGCATAGAGATAGACAATGGGTACATGAAAAGGTGCTCAACAGGGCACCTGGGTGGCTCAGTTAGTTAAACATCCAATTCTTGATTTCGGCTCAGGTCATGATCTCAGCATTGTGAGACTGAGCCCCATCCCATGTCCAACTTCACGCTCATTGAGGAGTCTGCTTGAGATTCTCTCTCTCCCTCTGTCCCTCCCTCTGCTTGTGTGTTCTCTCTCTTTCTCTTTCAAAATAAAAAAAAAGGAAAGCTGCTTAACATCACTAATCATTAGGGAAATGCAAAGCAAAACCACAATGAGGTATCACTTTGCCACTGTTAAAAAGGCTATCATCAAAAAGACAAGAAATAACAAGTATTTGCAAGGATGAAAACAGAACCCTTAAGCACTGTTGTTGGTGGCAATACAAATTGGTTCAGCCACTGTGGGAAACAGTACAAGGATTCCTCAAAAAAATTAAAAATAGAACTCTCACATGTTCCAGCAGTCCCACTTCTGGGTATTTATCAGAAGGATGCAAAAACACTAATTTAAAAAGATATCAGCATCCCCATTTCATTGCAGCATTATTTACAATAGCCAAGACTTGGAAAAAACCTAAGTGTTCACCACAAATGAATGGATAAAGAAGCTGTGAGAAAAAAAAAAGAAAATCCTGTCATTTGCAACGTGGATGAACCTTGAGGGTATTAGGTTAAGTGAAATAATTCAAACAGAAAAAGATAAATTCCATATGATTCCACTTATACGTGGCATCTAAAAAATGAACATCTAAAGAATGATCTAAGCCTGGGTGGCTTAGTCAGTTAAGCATCTGCATTCAGCTAAGGTCATGATCCCAGCTGGAGTCCTGGGATGGAGCCCTGCTCTGGGCTCCCTGCTCCATAAGGAGCCTGCACCTCTTTCTCCCTCTGCCTCTCCCATCTATCTCTTGCTTTCATCCAAATAAATAAATAAAATCTTCTAAAGAACAACAACAATAACAACACAAGAACAAAACAAACAAAAAAACTCAAGCCTACAGATAGAGAACATATTGGTGGTTGCTTGGGGGAGAAGGGCGGGGCAAGAGGAGCAAATGAGTAAAAGAGGACAAAAATACAAACTTTCAGTTATAAAATAAAAAAGTTCTAGGGATGTAATGCACAGCATTGTGACTATAACTGATGATATATTGCATATTTGAAAGTTGCCAAAAGAATAGATCTTAAAAGTTCTCATCGTAAGAAAAAATTTTTTTGTAATTATGTGTAGCGACAAATATTAACTAGACTTATGGTGGTGATCATCCACAAAATATACAAATATTGAATCATTACGTTGTACACCTAAAACTAACATGTGTATATGTCAATTATATTTCAATAAGAAATTATGATAATAATATATCAATAATGTACCGTTTTTTCCCATAGAATTTGCTTGCCTGTGATTACCTATTTTTGAGTCTGATTCTTTTTTTCTAAGATTTTATTTATTCGTGAGAGACACACACACGGGGGGGGGCGGGCAGAGACACAAAGGGAGAAGCAGGCTCCATGCAGACAGCTCTCGACGTGGAACCTGATCCCCAGTCTCCAGGATCACCCCCTGGGCCAAAGGTGGCGCTAAACTGCAGAGCCACCCAGGCTGCCTGAGTCTGACTCTTAAAACAATGAAGTACAGTGGTAATTTAAAAGATGTTGAATATGTATCATTAGTGCTTTAAATGTATTTTTTTTTAAAAGATATCAAAGTTGGGGGGCCTGTATGGCTCAGGTGGTTAATCATCTGACTGTCGATCTCAGCTAAAGTCTTGACCTCAGGACTGTGGGTTCAGGCCCCATGTTGGGCTCCATGCTGGGTGTGGAGCCTAGTTAAAAAAGAAAAGAAAAAATATCAAAGACAATGAAGAGTAAATTGGTATGCATAATACTGTAGTGAGTTATTTGGCAGTAAGTTTCAACAGTTTAAAAATTATTCATTGAACCCCCTGAACTCAGTAATTTTACTTCTAGAAATCTATTCAGAGGGAAAAAACAGTTGGAAAAATGTATAAATAAATATGTTCATTGTGTTATTATTTATTGAAAAACAAAAACATCTGTACTCCCGTCACTTTACTCCTTTGCTATCCTCATTAACTTGACTTTTTCTACTATCTTCAACATAACTATTCTTTTTTTTTTTTTTTTAAAGATTTTTATTTATTTATTCTTAGAGACACAGAGAGAGAAAGAGAGAGGCAGAGACACAGGCAGAGGGAGAAGCAGGCTCCATGCAGGGAGCCCAACATGGGACTCCATCCTGGGTCTCCAGGATCACACCCCAGGCTGCAGGTGGCACTAAACCGCTGCGCCACAGGAGCTGCCCTAACTTTACTATTCTAAGAAATTCTTGGAAGACAAGAGTCAGAAATATCTTTATTTTTCATTTCTGGGATATCTTGCAAATACATCTAAAGAAACATTGGACTGGTCAACTTTTTTTTTTTTTTTGGTCAACTTTTAAATAGTAAGACCAAACAACTGTTTTCTCTTCTAGTCTCTAAAACCTTAGCCTCAAACTTTTACCTTGCCTATGCTCCAATCAATCCTAAACCACTATATGATTCTTATTCTCTCTCTCTTTTTTTTAAAAGATTTTGTTTATTTATTCATTCATGAGAGACACAGAGAGAGAGACAGAGACATAGGCAGAGGGAGAAGCAGGCTCCACGCAGAGAGCCCAATTCGGTACTCAACTCTGGGACCTGGCGATCACGACCTGAGCCCAAGGCAGGTGCTCAACCTCTGAGTTAGCCTGGCGTCTCCTTACTCTGTCTTTTTCAATTTCTCTTGTTGAAAGATCCACTTTAGATCAGATCCCCAAAAGCCTTATAAATCACTGGGTCTACTCTCAGGAAGAGAGATGCTAAGATTCTGTTAAGGTAGTGGTCTCCTTTACTGAGGTAAGCAATAAATTCAGCTTTGCCTTATCACTGGAATGTGTTGGAAATGTTTTGGGGGAGTTGGCAGTCACCGATATGAAAGCAAAAGATGGAATGATATTCATACTTAGTGTCTAATTAAAGGATAGTTACTGTAGAGGCAGAAAATTTTTCCTTTTCCCCCTTCTATGGTTCTTTGCCTGGTCTAATAATTAAATCAATATGAGAGATTAGGTAAACAAAATTGCGTAAACACAAGAGCCTCATAAAAATATGAAGACTCAAAGGGCAACCAGTTAATTGAGGTTTATATAACATCCTGCTTAAGGAATGGGGTATGGATTTAGGGATGCAAAATGGAGGGAGGCCATTCACAGCAAGGCAGAGGAGGTGTTTAGGGAATAAAGTTGCCCTGTTATGCAGATAAACTCCTTAAAGAAAAATGTCTGGAAACAGCTCTCTTCCTGGTACAGGACCCCTTTCCAAAGTAGATTTAAGCAGTTGAGAGGGAGGTAAAAAGTTTTTTCTGAATCTGCTGGATTTTGATTGCTTTTAGGTCAAAATGATTCTTGTGATAAAGTGACATTTTTTGGTGGTAAATTCTGCTCCCCTTCATTACTAACTAAGATAAGGTAGATTATTTCAAAGAAATAAAGAAATATGGAGTAAGTGGAAAATGCTTAGGTTATAAGTTAAATATAATATGATTATAACATTATCATATTATAGTATGATTCCAACCATGGGCTCTATGTAAGCATGTTAAGAAAAGAAGGAAGGGAGAGAAAGAGAAAGAGGAGGGAAAGGAAGAGAGAGTGAGAAGGAGCAAGAAAATAGCTCAGCGATTCTCTTTGAATGTTGAAGTATATTTTTTTTCTTCTTATTTTCAAATTTTCTTCAATAAAAATGGTAATAATGATAATATCTCAAAAAATATTAGGAACTAATTTTTAAATAGTGTTAAACATATAAATAAAATGTAATCATCTTTCCCAGCTTTGTATACAAATGGTACAATGGCTATTATGGTATGTGAATAGGAGAGATATAATTTGTGCAAAGCTCTCTCTTAAAGTTATTGAAGTACACCAGGTTCCTCCACAATCAAAATTAAATTTACTGGTTAGAAGACTACTGAAGAGAGACCCTGATTGGTAATTGAGGAAAATGATAGACTATTTCAGGCAGGTGAACTTCTTTGAATATAAATAATCACATTACATATTCTAAAATCTAGGTGGTTTCCATAATCCTCATAAATAATGGGGGCTCTCTTATTGTCCTGTAGATGTGACGAGATTAAAATTATTAACATAAGCACAGCTTCTTTCTTTCTTTTTCCCTCAACTGTTTCCACAAAGCTTTCAGGTACTGCCTACTTAATTAAGCTTTATACTTCTTCCTTTAGGAATGGAAAAGAAAGGCCTGAAAAGAACCAGTGTTCTCAGGGCACTGCATGTTTCTAGGAGCAAGTAGCATGGTGCTCTAGAAGCAGAAGAAGTATAATAATCAAAGACTGAAAACATTCTTTTCGGATAGGGAGTGACAGATTTCTAGGAATTTCAAAGCACTAAAAATAGGAGTGGAGAAGGGATAATTGAACCCCTTTAAACATCGGAGAGAGAGAGGCAGCTCGGTGGCTCAGTCAGTTACCTGTCCAACTCTTGATTTCTGTTCAGGTCATGATTCTCAGGGTTATGATATTGAGCCCTGCATTGGGCTCCACTCTGGGCATGGAGCCTATTTGGGATTCTCTCTCTCTGCCCAACCACCTCCTTCTCTCCCTCTCTAAAAAAATTTAATAAACTTTGTTTAAAAAAGAGTTTGAGAGAAACGTGAATCAAGATTGGAATTTCTTTTGGAGTTGTGTTTTAAATGTAACAAAGGAACAAACCTCTGATGCTGTCATTATCATTAAGAAATTAATGAGGAGGGCAGCCCGGTGGCTCAGTGGTTTAGCGCCGCCTTCAGCCCAGGGCGTGATCCTGGAGACCCAGGATAGAGTCCCACGTCGGGCTCCCTGCATGGAGCCTGCTTCTCCCTCTGCCTGTGTCTCTGCCTCTCTCTCTCTCTGTGTCTCTCATGAATAAATAAATAAATAATCTTAAAAAAGAAGAAAGAAAGAAAAGAAAAGAAAAGAAAAGAAAAGAAAAGAAAAGAAAAAAAGAAAGAAATTAATGAGGATTGATTTAAAATTCATAGATGTGGAGACGCCTGGGTGGCTCAGCAGTTAAGCACCTGCCTTGGGCCCAGGGCATGATCCTGGAGTCTCTGGATAGAGTCCCACATCAGGCTCCCTGCATGGAGCCTGCTTTTCCTTTGCCTGTGTCTCTGCCTCTCTCTCTGTGTCTTTCATGAATAAATAAATAAAATCTTTAAAACAAATAAAAAAATAAAATTCATAGATGTGGAATGTTAGTCAATAATAATAACAAATCCCATTCACATGTTAGCAAATAGTGAGATTATTTCTTTGAAGAAATTTCATATGTTGGGTAGGGTAATACTGATGTCTCCCAACCAAAGTATATTCTTCACACACTGAAAGTTGATCACCTTTGGTGTAATCAGCCATAAATACTTAAGAAAATAATCACATTAACATTGATCACATTAATCATATTAGTAATAAAAAATAAAATCAGTATTAGTAATAATAATCCTAACAGCCTGTATCTAAAGAAAATTTGATGTTTGCTTATTCATTTGTATATCATTTGTATTCTGAATTATCTTAGCACATTACACATTACAGCATGGACTTAACCATATAAAGGGTCTATGTCAAGCCATCTAAATAGATTTGCTTTTCAAAATACCAAAAGACCTTGTTTTTCTACTACAGGCATACCTCATTTTATTGCCCTTCACTTTATTGTAGTTCACAGCTACTGTATTTTTTTTTTTTTTTTTTTTACCAATTAAAGATTTGTGGCAACTTTGCCTCAAGCAAGTCTTTTGTCAATACTTTTACTACAGCATTTCATGTACGGGGCAGGTGCCGACACTGGGAAGGGAAGTAGCAGCAGGATGATTAGGAGAAGAAGGATGATTCCACACACGCTCAAGAGAGTATAGGAGACGATCCACAAAATGGGATCATTCAAAGACAGGGCGGGGACGCAGTTGCTGGCTATGTTGTCTGTCGAGAAAGGCCCAGAAATTTCAGACACTGGAGCACCTGCAATTTCTGCACAGGGGCTTGCTGCAAAGCCCACCCTCTTCCAAGCTCTGTCGAAGACCACGTAGAAGCCCTCCATCACGGTAGCACCAATCACCAGCGCGCTCGTGGAAGGTGAGATGCCGAATCGGTAACATTTATAATTCAGGCCAGCCCCCATCATGGGCTGGACGTACAGCTGAGGCAGGATGGTTATGCCGAATGACTGGCTGGAGTTCTCGTCTCTAGGTAGATGGAGATTTTAGGGAAGTAAGACCAAGGTATCTCCGAATTCGTCCAGCAAGCCAGCTGGGACCCAGTCCAGAAACCATCAGAGAATTCTGGAATCAAGAGACGTGCGGGTCACGGCTTCAACCACCACATTGAACACCTTCTGGGGCAGGCGCAGAAGCGTGGTACCGCTATCCACGATGGCCTTGTCTGCGTTATACTCTCTGCAGTCCAGATTCAGACTCTGGCCTCCAATTTCCAACTTCAGAATTTCTATCTGATAATACCACTCGTCCTTAATACGGGTATACCAGATGTCTCCTTTGTACAAACTCGGTTCAGTTCCACCCAGGACAAGACTACCTCCGTTGGTACCAGATCCAGCTACGGGCAGCCCCGCCCCCCACATCTGCATGGAGAAGACATTGGGGGATCTTCGCCTGCGCCGCCAGAGAATCAAAGAAAGTCTCCAGGGAACTGGATGGCTTGGCCAGAGCAGCATATGCGAGTTCAAGTGTCTCATTCCATTTGATACCAGGCAGAAAGAAATTCTCGGACTCAAAGATAGTGGCAATGTTGACAAAGAAGGAGCTGTTGAAGCCTTTGGGGATGGTGACAAAGTCCTCCCCGACGATGTCAGTCCAGCTCCCTTGCGTGTAGTTCGCAGTGACATCAAAGCCCTTGGAGCGGTACGTACTGGACTTGTCTGCGTAGGAAGTACGACATCACTTCATGTCTCTGTGTCACATTTCAGTAATCTCACAGTATTTCAAACTTTATCATTACTATCATGTTTGTTATGGTGATCTGTGATCAGTGATCTTTGATAGAGCTATTGTAATTGATGGGAAGACACAAACCACACCCATATAAGACAGTGAATGTAATCAATAAATGTGTATCTGATTGTTCTATCAACTGGCTGTCCCTCCCATCTCTCTCCCTCTCTTTGTGCCTCCCTATTCTCTAAAACAAAACAATATTGAAATTAGGCCAATTAATAACCCTATAATGGTCTGTAAGTGTACAAATGAAAGGAAGAATCTCACTTCTCTCACTTTAAATTGAAAGCTGGAATGATTAAACTTAGTGAGGAAGGCATGTCAAAAGTTAGGCCTTTCATGCAAGTTAGCCAAGTAATAAGTACAAAGGAAAAGTTCTTGAAGGAAATTTAAAATGCTATTCCAGTGAACAAATGAATGATAAGAAAGCAAAAGAACAATATGACTGCTTATTGACAATGCCCCCTGGTTACCCAAAAGCTCTGATAGAGAAGAACAGTGAGATTCATGTTTTCATGCCTAACATAACATCCATTCTGCAGCCCATTGATCAAGAAGTCATTTCAACTCTCAAGTCTTATTTAAGGAATACATTTCATAAGACTAAAGCTGCCATAGATAGCAATTCCTCTGATGGATCTGGGCAAAGTAAATTGAAAAATTTCTGGAAAGGATTCTCTGTTCCATTACAGATACCATTAAGAATCATTGTGTTCACAAATTCCTTTAGCTTGTTTGTCCTGGAAACTCTTTATCTCTCCTTCTAGTCTGAATGACAGCCTTGCTGGATAAAGTATTCTTGGCTGCATTATTTTCCCACTTAGCACATATGGAAAATTTATTATGGTCTTATTTTAAGAAATTGCCACAGCCAACTCATCATTCAACAGCCACCATCTTGATCAGTCAACAACCATCAACATCAAAGCAAGGACTTCCACCAGCAAAAGATTAACTCACTGAAAGCTCAGATGATGACTAGCATTTTTTAGCAATAAGATATTGTTATTTAAAAAAAAGATATTGTGATTTAAAAAAAAAAATATATATATATATATTTAGACATAATGCTTTGCACATTTAATAGACTTCAATATAGTATAAAAAGAACTTCTAGGGCAGCCCCGGTGGCTCAGCGGTTTAGTGTCACCTTCAGTCCAGGGCCTGATCCTGGAGACCCAGGATCCAGTCCCACATCAGGCTCCCTGCATGGAGCCTGCTTCTCCCTCTGCCCGTGTCTCTGCCTCTCTCTCTCTCTGTGTCTCTCATGAATAAATAAATAAAATATTTTTTAAAAAAAGAACTTCTATATGTACTGGGAAACCAAAAATTTCGTTTGACTTGCTTTACTGCAATGTTTGCTTAATTATGATGGTCTGGAACTGAACCCACAATATCTCCAAGGTATGCTTATATGTTGTCTCTAATACTCTGGCATAGATATAGGAAAGTTTCCTAAGGGATTCCAGCATTTTTGTGTATTTAAAGCTCATGGGTAGCACACATTAAGAAAGAAGTATGGCTGATTTTTTTAAAAAACAAAGACTGAATTATAATAAATACAACATAAATATATAAATGCAAATATACATACAAGAAGGCAGGCAGGATAGTTAGTACTCGAAATCATAACAATGTTGTACCGTGTTTTATGATTCCTCTGAGTTTGTCTCATGGACACACCACATACTTAAAATAATTTTGTGGGGGCACCTGGCTGGCTCAGTTTGTTAAGTGACCACCTTCAGCTCAGGTCATAATCCTGGGGTCCTGGGATCCAGCCCTAAATAGGACTCCCTGTTCAGGGGGGAGCCTGCTTCTCCCTTTCCCTCTGCCCTCCCCCCTGCTTTTGTTTTCGCTCTGTCTCTCTCTCTCTCTGTCAAATGAATAAACAAAATCTTTTAAAAAATAAAAAATAACAATTTTGTGATTAGGAGCTTAAATTTAGTGACTAAAGGTTAAAATTAAAAGAAGAAGATTAGGAATATCTGAAAAATATAGACTACCTAGTGAGTTGTTTTGGTCATGCTAAATAGCAGAGGAAAAATATAATATAATAAAGATCAATGAAATCAAGAACTGGTTCTTTGAAATGATAAACAAAATTGATAAAACTTTAGCCAGGGTCATCAGGAAGAAAAGAGGGAACAAATAAATAAAAGCCAAAGTGAAAGAAGAGAAGGAACAAATGACACCTCAGAAATGCAAAGGATTATAAGAGACCACCATGAAAAAAGTATATGCTAACAAACTGGACAACTTAGAAGACATTGATAAATTCCTAGAAATATACAATCTTCTGAGACTGAATGAGAAAAAAAAATCTGAACAGACCAATTAGTAGCAATGAAATTGAATCAATAACCAAAAAACTTCCAGCAAACAAAAGTCTAGGATCAGATGTTTTCACAGATGAATTCTACCAAAGGTTTAAAGAAAAGTTAATGCCCATTCTCCTCAAACTATTCCAAAAAAAAAAAAAGAAGAAGAAGGAAAGTTTCTAAATACAGCATACGAGGCCAGCATTACCCTGATACTAAAATCAGACAAAAATATTATTAAAAAAGGAAACTACAGGTCAATGTATCCCTGATGAACATAGATGCAAAATTCAACAAAATATCAACAAACCTCTTTCAACAATACATTCATTCAAAAGGATCATTCAGGGGATGCCTGGATGGCTCATGGTTGAGTGTTTTTGCCTTCGGCTCACAAGTGATCCTGGGGTCCAGGGATTGAGTCCCACAGGGAGCCTGCTTCTCCCTCTCCCTATGTCTCTGCCTCTCTCTGTGTCTCTCATGAATAAATACATAAAATCTTAAAAAAAAAAAAAAGGATCATTCGGGGCACTTGGGTGGCTCTGTCGGTTAAGTGTCTGCCTTCCATTCAGGTCATGATCTCAGAACCCTGGGATCCCAGGTGCCCCACATCAGGCTCCCTGCTCAGCAAGGAATTTGTTTCTCTCTCTCCCTCTGCCGCTTCCACTGCCTGTGCTCTCTCTCTCACTTGCTCTCTCAAATAAGTAAAATCTTAAAAAAACAAAACAAAACAAAACAAAACAAAACAAAACAAAAAAACATCATTTGGGGGTGCCTGGGTGGCTTAGTCCAATTCTTAGTTTCAGCCCAGGCTGTGATCTTAGGGTTGTGAGACTCAACCCTGAATGGGGCTCTACACTCAGCGGAAAGTCTACTTAAGATTCTTTCCCTCTCCCTTTGCCCCGCTCCACCACTCACATGTGTATGTGTGCTCTCTCACTCAAATAATCTTTTTTTTAAAAGTATCATTAAAAAAAAAGGATCATTTTTTATGATTCAGTGGGATTTTATGCAAGAATGATTCAAATATTCACAACTCAATCAATGTGATATATCAAATAAATGAAGGATAAAAATATGTCATTATCTCAACAGATACAGAATAAGTATCTGACAAAATTCAACATCCAAAAAGTTAGCATAGAGGATAAAAAAAATTCAACATAATAAGGGCATATATGACAAACCTATAGCTAATGTCATACTTAATGGTAAAAAACAAAGCTATTTCTCTAAGATTAGGAACAAGACAAGGATGTATGCTCTCACCATTTTTATTCAACATAGTACTGGAAATTCTAGCCACAGCAATCAGACAACACAAAGCAATGAAAGGCATTCAAATTGGTAAGGAAGAAGTTAAACTGTCACTACTTGAAGATGACATGATATTATATATAGAAAACCCTAAGGACTCCAGAGACCAAAAAACTCTAAAAACTAATAAATGAATTCAGTCAAGTTACAGGTACAAAGTTAATACACAGAAATTGATGTGTTTCTATACTAATAATGAAGTAGAAAGAGAAGAAAACAATTCCATTTACAATGGCACCAAAAAGAATAAAACAAAGGAATAAAATTAACCAAGGAGATGAAAGACCTATATTCTGAAAACTATAAAACACTGATGAAAGAAACTAAAGACTATACAATGTATCCTGTGTAATGTATATAAATGTTGACCTGTGTTGTACACCTGAAATTCATATAATATTGCTTGTCAACTACATTTGAAAAATTCCTTTTTCCAATATGTACAAAAATAAATAAGTAAATAGATGTACTACATACATGGCAATAATGTTACAGGGTTATTGCCTTAGGAATTTAGTTTTTTGTTTTGTCTTAGGTGTTTTTTAATTTCAGTTGTCAGTCTGTAGTAATAGATTTGTAATAATTCATGCACATTGCCTTTTCTTCTAGGAATTAACAAGCATAATTGTTATCCATTTTCAGATTTAAAATTACAACCGTGCCTCTATTCTTTTATGACACTATAAAATAACACTGACTATATTCCCTATCTTTTATCCCCATGAGTTATTCCATAACTGAAAGCCTGTATCTCCCACTCCACTTCACCATTTTGCCAATTCCCCTGCTTGCCTCTCCTCTGGCAAATATCAGTTTGTTCTCTGTATTTGTGGGTTTGTTTCTGCTTTTTGTTTGTATTGCTTTTTAGATTCCACATAAAAGTGAAATCGTATGATATTTGTTTTTCTCTGTCTGACTTATTTCACCTTGCATAATGCCTTCAAGATCTATTCATGTTATTGCAAAATGGCAAGATCTCATTTTTTTCTATGGCTGAGTAATATTTCATTGTAAATGTATATACAAGGAAGTGTGGTATATGCATTCTTCTATCAATGGACACTTAGGTTGCTTCCATATCTTGACTATTATAAATAGTGCTGCAATAAACATAAGGGTGCAGAGACCTTTTTAGGTCTCTGAAAATTTAGCATTTTCATATTCTTTGGGTAAATATCCAGAATAGAATTCCTGGGTTATATGGTATTTCTTTTTTTTTTTTTTTTTAAGATTTTACTTATTTATTCATGAGAGACAAATAGAGAGAGAGAGAGAGAGGCAGAGACACAGGCAGAGGGAGAAGCAGGCTCCATGCAGGGACCCCGATGTGGGACTCGATCCTGGGTCTCTAGAATCAAGTCCTGGGCTGAAGGCGGTGCTAAACCGCTGAGCTGCCCTATATGGTATTTCTATTATTGATTTTTCAAGGAACCTCCATACCGTTTTCCACACTGGCCATGCCATTTTACATTCCTGCCAACAGTGCACAAGTGTTCTCTTTTCTCCACATCCTTGACAACACTTGCTATTTTTTGTCTTTTTGATGATATCTCATTGTGGCTATTTGTATTTTCTTATTGATTAGTGATGTTGAACATATTTTCTTATGTCTGTTAGTCATCTGTATTCCTTTTTTGGAGAAATGTCCATTCAGGTCCTCTGCCCACTTTTTTCTTTTTTTTTTTTTTTGCCCATTTTTTTCATTGGATGTTTGGGTTGTTTTGATTGAGCTGTATGAGTTCTTTATATACTCTGGATATTAACCCTTTATCAGTTGTATCTTTTTCAAATATCTTCTCTTATTCAGTAAGCTGCCTTTTTGTCTTGTTGATGGATTTCTTCACTGTATAAAAGTTTTTTGGTTTGATGTAATCCTATCTTTTAGTTTTACTTTTGTTATCCTTGCCTAAGGAGGCATATCTATATCTATCTATATCTATGTATCTGTATCTATATGTATATCTATGTCTATAATAATGGCCAATGTCCAAATGTTAAATGCTTATGTTTTCTTCTAGAGTTTTTTTATGGTTTCTGGTCTTATATTTAAGTTATTAATCTATTGTAAGTTTATTTTTGTATAGGGTATAAGAAAGTGATCCAGCTTAATTCTTTTGTGTGTAGCTGTCCAGTTTTCTCAGCACCATTTACTGAAGAGACTGTCTTTCCCACATTATATATTCCTGCCTCCTTTATTATAGATTAAATGACCATATACATGTGCACTTATTTTTGGACTCTCTATTCTGTTCAATTGATCTATGTGTTTATTTTTGTGCCAGTACTATACTGTTTAGATTATTACCACTTCATAGTAGATCTTAAAATCTGGGATTCTGATACCTCTAGCTTCATTTTTCTTCTCAAGATTGTTTTGGGGCCTTTTGTGGTTCCATACAAATTTTGGAATTATTTGCTCTAGTTCTGTAAAAAAAAATATTTTGAGATGGATTTTATTAAATCTACAGATTGCTTTGGTAGAATGGACATTTTAAAAGATTAATTCTTCCAATCCATGAGTAAGCTGTATCTTTCTACTCATTTGTGTCATCTTCAATTTCATTTACCAACATCTTACAGTTTTCAGAGTACAGATCTTTCACCTCTTTGATTACATTTATTTTCAGTGTTTTATTCTTTTTGGTACAGTTGCACATGGGATTATTTTCTCAATTTCTATTTCTGATAGTTTGTTAGAGGTATATTAAAATGCATTATTTCTATATACTATATTATTAGTATACAGAAATATTTCTGTACATTAGTTTTGTATCCTGAATTGACTTATTAGTTCTGAGAACTTTTTGGTGGAGTGTTTGGGGTTTTCTTTTTTAAATTTTTTTTAAATTTTTATTTATTTATGATAGTCACAGAGAATGAGAGAGAGAGAGAGAGAGAGAGAGGCAGAGACATAGGCAGAGGGAGAAGCAGGCTCCATGCACCGGGAGCCTGATGTGGGATTTGATCCCGGGTCTCCAGGATCGCGCCCTGGGCCAAAGGCAGGCGCCAAACCGCTGCGCCACCCAGGGATCCCTGTTTGGGGTTTTCTATATAACACCATGTCATCTGCAGATAGTAACAGTTTAACTTCTTCTTTACCAATTTGGATGCAAATCATTTCTTTGTGTTACGTGATTGCTGTTGCTAGGACTTTAGTACTATATTGAATACTAGCTGTGAGGGTGGACATACTTGCCTTGTTCCTGTTCTTAGAGGAAAAGCTCTCTGTTTTTCACCAGTGAGTATGATGTTAGCTATTGATTTGTCATACATGGCCTTTATTATGTTGAGGTAAGTTTCCTTTATACCTGCTTTGTTGAGTTTTACCATAAATGGATGTTAAATTTTCTCAAGTGCTTTTTCTGCATCTATTGTAGTGATCATATGATTTTTATCCTTCTGTTTGTCAATACGATTGATTGCAGATATTGAACCATCGTTGGTTTCCTGGAATAAGTCCCACTTGATCATGGTATATGAAGTGCATCGATTTAGGAAGGAGAACTACAGAAGTGTTCCTGGAACTTTTCAGGTGACTATAAAACAATTCAAAATTACTTTTAAAAAAAGATAATATGTATACAATAAATTACAAAAATCAAAACAGTAAAAAAAAAGAAAGAAAAGTAAATCTCCCATCCATCTTAGTTTTCTTCACAGAAGAAAATGACTGCTACCAGTTTCTTAGGGCTAAAACAATCTTCTTTTACATGGTTTTTATGACTTATCTTCTTCAAAACTGTTTATTCCCTCTGTACTTCCACTTCAGTTGTCTCCTACCTTAAACCATATACTTATTCTACATAGTATAGTCATAAAGAGGACCAGTTCTTCACAGTCTGAAAGAGGCTAATACAAGAAACATGTAACTGCTAAAGTTAATCAATGTATCAAAATGATGATAATGGACTTTGGATACTTTCCTTCAATATGAAAGAGAACTTCTCTTTTATCAAGGTGTATTTTCAGACTATTGGTTTATCTGAGGCAATCACTATGCCAGGATGAGTTATACAAATCAGGCACACCTTGGAACTGGGGGGTCAGTCCCCCAAAGCCATGGTGGCTAAACAATGGGACAAGGTAAAAATGGATCCTCACAGTGACACTGACACAAATTTGAAGAAGACATAATTTATTTGATTCTTAAATTAGAAATCCAAAACAAAATGCATGACTTGACTAAGATTCTGAGGATAAATTAAGTATACTTACCTACACAGGACTAGGCAATGTTCTTCTACAGACTTAATAGAAAATTATTACAAAATTATTCCATATTATAATCCAGTGTTTATTGGAATAAAGACATCTTTTGATGATATAACAAGTATTCAGGAGAATACCAATTTCTGTGTATGACCACAAAGCTACTAATGTTGGAAGACTGCTGAGATCAATAACTGGGACTTGACTAATGTTGCTTTCACTTTATTTTACTATTAAATTAGCAAAAAGAAATATGAAACTTAAACAAGATATAGTGGTATAAATGAGTGGAAGGTGTTCCCTAATGCTGTTCCTTTCTCACAGAGTTAGGTCCTAAGTTCTGCTACTGGGGAGAGGTCAAGTCTATATTCAAGGACTGGTCCTATTGCCACAAGAGAAAAAAAATTTTTTTTGCATCATAATGCACCATTGGGCCTTACTAAAATTTCAGTCCAGTAGGCTTGGCTACAAGCCACCAGGCCTATAATATATCCAGACTCAGAAACATAAAAGTATATAAATTATAAGATAATTTAGCAAATATCTATTGCATACCTACTAAATGTTCAAAAACATGCCAGACACTGGAAAATGACAAATTTATTTTTTGTATCTAACTTTTACATTTGGTTTGATTTCACTTCCAGAGATACATATACACCCATTTTGAGGGAAGGTAGAGATTCCTGTGATGTTTTATTTGTGCAACAACTATCTCAATAACATCTCAAAAACATTTATCAAGCAGCTGATTGAACTGTGGTCCAGGATTCTTTTTCTCCCATGGTGGTATTATTGTGGAAGATTTTACATTATCACAGCAATTAAAAAAAAAAAAACATTCTTAGGAATATGAGCCCAAATATTCCTAGTTCATAAATGATATTCCAGACAGGTTCTAAATCCAGACACTAAAGACAGCCTAACCTATACACTTGCCTTAAACAGATCAGCTATTTAAAACTGTTTCCAAGTAGCCCGATTTAGTCATTATAGTAGGTAAAAAGGAAATAGCATCAACTTCCTGTTCCTCTATTCTTTCATGCCTAGCCTAGCCTCAGGGTGGACTGCTCTTCTAGTTCAAATAGTCTTCCCCCTTGGATAGATATGACTGGCTACTGACATCGTGTTAATGGCTCCCTAGGACCTTGGCTTGTCCATAAGTCATCCACAAGCCCTTTCTGGGGAAGTAGCTACAGAAGCAAGCTAGGGTCTCAGAGCTAGTGTTTGCACCTCTCATTCAGATTTTACATAATGCTCTCTAGCCTGTTTCTGTCTATAGAAATGGGACTTGTCCTACACTGCCAAATTTGTTACATAAGAGGCAAGGGACTTTGCATAGTAAAGATCCATTCATAAAACCAAATACCTAAATGCTTTATCTTGCTTAGAACTACAAAGGTCAGTAATAAATAGGAAATAAAATAGTTTCATGGGCATGAGAGATGCTGAACAATACAAAATGTTCTAAAATTCACTATATAATACATTCCAATCCAAAACATTACTAAATTATGACTACTTCCCAAGAAGAAATAATCATAAATGTTAAGTAATTTCTTATTAAAAGCCTGAAATCTCCTTCCATCTCCCCAAATGAGACAATTTCATAAGAACCTAAATCTCCAGTTTGTCACATTATGGATAATTGCTGGTATCTATTCTTAAGAATATTATACTGTTTGCCTTTCTAATACATTGAAACCAAGGTTGTAGTACATGGCTATATTATAGTCACCATGTAAATTCTATACCTTTATTTTTTTTTATACCTTTAATAAACCAAGCTTTGCAACATTATGTTTTTACAATATTAAGACAAATCTAAATTTTCCATAATTATTTTCTAGGAAAAGATCAAATGACATAATTCAAGATAGCTATTGATTTTAAGGTAAAACCAAGTGAAAGTACCAAAAGTTGACCATTTTTGACATACAAAACCAGTAACTTCATTTGATTCCACCTAATTCCATGTGTTTTTCAAGAATAATGTGCACAAACCAAATACTAATCATCATAACAGAGAAATAGTAGAGGAATCAACTGCAATTACTTAGAATTGTCATAATGGACACATAAAATAGTTTTCCCACATCCAAGATTATAGAATTTGTGTGGTTTTCATACCTAAAATCTTAAACCCATAAGGACGAGCAAGGCCTGACAGAAGAGGATAAATATATAAACCGGGAAAATCCATAATGACCATATTTTTGTTTCAAGAAAAGGCATATTTTTAGGGGCACTGGGTGGCACAGTGGTTGAGCATCTTTGGCTCAGGTCATGTTCCCAGAGTCCTGGGATCGAATCCGGCATCAGGCTCCCCACAGGGAGCCTGCTTCTCCCTCTGCCTATGTCTCTGCCTCTCTCTCTGTGTCTCTCATGAATAATTAAATAAATTTTTTAAAAGATACATGTTTTTAAAAGAAAATGATAACATCGTTAAACTCTGGAGGCTCAAGAAAGATGTCTAAAAAAACATAGATTTATTTATTAGCTTAAAATCATTCAAAAATACTAAAAAACACTAAGAAGAAAGTAAGTTACCTATAATCCAAAAACTATTTAAAATTCCATAGAAAAGACAAGGTCCTTCATATCAACCTTCTAATCCCTTTCCTCTGAAATAGCCTAACTACACAGATAGTTATATTTACTTATAAACTTATTTTTGTAAAAATGAAATTCAACTGTAATTTGCTTTTTCTTTTTTAATTAATCACAGCTACTTTCCTGATCAGTACAAACAGATCTCTTTCACTGGTTTAAATAGCTGTAAGTATCATCATTAAGTAAACAGTCTGATATATTTCATCATTTCTTTATCCTTATGATAGATTTTTCAGCACTTATTCTATTATGTTTGTATGACTGGAAAATGACTGTGTCCCCTTTACACTAGGGTGGTAGACAAAGGTTTGGTAAACTTTAAAGTCATCAAAGCACCTTCTTGAAAAATACAACTTAGAAAATAACCTACATTTGTTTTAGACTATGTTATCTTGAGGAATAAAAGAATCAGAGAAAGAAAAGCAGTAAGAAACATACACATATACATAAACAGATGTGTAGTTGGAGAAAGAGAAAGTGATTATCTCACACGTTTATGTTTATAATGAGACAACATTAAGAAAATGAATAAGGAAGCTAGTTATAAAATGAAATTTTTAATCTCATAAGGTGAAGGTGTTTAAAGTCTAAAACTCTGAGTGCAAGTTAACTTACTTTTTTCATGCTTTGAGGATTTGTATTTGTTGACTTGTTCAAGAAATGAAGCAGTTTAAATTGCAAAGTGAAGTTAATGAAAAATGAAAAATCTCAATCATCTTTAGTTGGAAGCAGCACTACAGGACAGCATTTTCAGAAAATTGTGTTGCAAGCTACTAGTATATTGCTTTTGCTGTTATTAACTGGAGACAAAGAACTGAGGGATAAAAAGCCAGAAAGAAGGCCATCAGCAGACTTCAATAAACAGGGCAAATAGTGAAAATCTAAATAAATACATTTCGTTACCATTTTTATGCATTGTTTCATGTATAAAATTTTACTTCTGGCCAATGATGATATTCTATCTTTGGGATCACTACCATATGATAATGAAAAAGGGGAGCATGAACTTTGGAGTCGAGATGGATGTGGGCTAAAATCTCAGCTCTATACTTTTCTAGCTGAGTCATCTTGGAAAAGTTATTTAAACTTTTGAGGGTCTCAGTTTCCATTCCAGAACAAAAATAACATAGATGCTGTTGTTAGTATATGTCAATAAATATTGGTTAGGATATGTAGCTAATATACCTAGCAAATCATATTGAGAGCACTGCCTTTGCATAAACGAAACACACTACTCCAAGCACTGGTATTCTCAGCTCATTCCCATCACCTTTGAGCTTATTAGAAATGCAAATTCATGGGGCCCACTCAGATTTACTAAATTAGATGGAACCCAGGAAATTGTTTTATAATTTCTCCAATTGAATTTTGTGCACGTTAAAGTTTGAGAACTCTGCCTCAGAATCCAGCTAGACATGATTTTCATGTGATAATTTCCATTAAAGGATCCAGCAGTCATTTACATTAGGCACAGGAAGCACAGTGCCTGTGGCCTATGATACTTTCAGAGGCTTATAAAAAAAAGTTTTAATATTATTTCTTCTAAAATCTGAAGAAAAAAATAACATAATGATAATAAATATGTAATAATGAATTCAGCCTGGAATCCAGCCTTAAAAAAACTAAGTTTAAATTTTTTTTTTTTTAAATATAGTTTCAGGGGCACTTGGGGGGCTCAATCAGGCATCTGCCTTCAGCTCAGGTCATGATCTCAGTCCTGGGATCCAGCCCTGCATCTGGCTCCCTGCTCAGCAGGAAGTCTGCTTGTTCCTCTGTCCTTCCCCCTGCTCATTCTCTCTCTCTCTCAAATAAATGAAATCTTTAAAAATATATATATAGTTTCAAATATAGCACTATAAATCAGGCTTTGAAAATCTTTGGGCAGCCCCGGTGGCTCAGAGGTTTAGCACCACCTTCAGCCAGGGGTGTGATCCTGGAGACCCAGGATCTAGTCCCACATCGGGCTCCCTGCATGGAGCCTGCTTCTCCCTCTGCTTGTGTCTCTGCCTCTTTCTTTCTCTCTGTGTCTCCAATCAATCAATAAATAAAATCTGAAAAAAAACAAAACAAAACTTTAATGTGTTTCTTGTGGAAGAAGAGACTTAAGAAAGCCAAAGTGCCTAGGGTCCAGGAAAGTCAAATTCAACCCCGTCACCTGAAAACTTCACTGTTCATTTATTAATGTTGATACTGAAGATATCTGGTAGGAACTATTATAAGAAACCTATGTTATTCTGAGGATACATTCACTGACAATTAAAAAAATATTAGTTCGAGCTTCACTTAATCAAAGGCTTAAAAATTTAAACATTAAAATTTTAGCCAATAAACTACCTACTGAAGTTCTAGGAAAAAACCTGCCATATGGAACAGGGACAAAAAGCATGGACTAAAAGAACTGGAAATAATAGAGGAGCTTCATATGAAGCATGATAGGATTAAATAAGAGCAAAAATAAGATAATCAACAAGTTGAAAGTGAAGTGGAATATTATAATGTAGAAATTATATTAAGACAAACTTAAAACCTACTTATAACAGAAATTTATACATTATTCTCATTTAAGACTGTTCACTTTATCTGACACAAATGCATTTAGCCCTTCAAAAACTACCAACCAGACATAATTTGCAGAACCTACTGTCTTCCGAATTGTATTTAGTAGTGGACTATGTATTGTGCTTTTAAGTGTAGTGCTTAGGGACACCTGGGTGGCTCGGTGTTTGAGCGTCTGCCTTTGGCTCAAGGTGGGGGATCCCAGGTCTGGGGATAAGAGTGCCACATTGGGCTCCCTGTGAGGAGCCTGCTTCTCCCTCTATGTCTCTATATCTCTCATGAATGAATAAATAAAATCTTTTTTTTAAAGTGTAGTGCTTAAAAGAACAAGATTGAGAATTGTGTTTTCCAAGAAATATATGTATTTAAACTGGGTTACTATTTTATTAATAACTATTCAGCATAAAATATGAACCAGTTTATTCTAGTACAGTTGACCCTTGAAAAAGGCAGGGGCTGGGGCACCCATGTCCCCATGCAATGGAAAATCTGCATATAATTTTTGATTCTCCAAAAACTTAACTACTAACAGCCTACTGTTGACTGAAGTCTTCCTGATAACTTAGTCAATTAACATATTTTGCATGATATATGTATTATATATTATATTCTTATAATAAAATAAGGTAGACAAAAGGAAATGTAATTTAAAAATCACAAGGAAGAAAAAATAGTAAGGGAGAGAAAATACACTTTTAGTACTGTACTGTATTGAAAAAATTCCACATTATTGTAAGTGGACCCATGCAATTCAAACCCAAGTTGGGCAGGGGTCAACCACAGTTTTGTATGCAACATTTTAAATCTGGCTAAAATAGAGGAAACACCAGCTGTGATACAAAAGAAGAATTTGTAGCCATATTCAGAGAGAAAGCTTTGTTATTATATATCCATTACCAACTCAAGTCCTCCTTTTGTCAGTTCCTGGCCTCTTCAAAAGTTGTTTCAGCACTTAATCTTCAAAGCCAGGCCCTAGCTTCATATATGGATTGCTGATCCTTTTTAGGGCATTTATCATAGATTTCTACCACAATGTTACTTAGGGCAAAGACATTTTCTGGACTTCTGAAAAGATTGAATTAGATGGTTTCTAAGGTTCTAGAATTCTATGATTCTGAATTTTCCTTGGCAAAGATTAGTTTTAATGTTTTTTTCATTTGTTCATTCATTCAGCAGATATGTATTAACCTACTGATGCAAGGCTCTATTTAGACAAAAAGTGCATTGAGGATGGAGGATAAAACATGTTCAAAGGCTCTGAAGTAGAAAAAAAGATGAAGCATTTGTGGAACTGAAAGAAGTACAAAATGGTTGCAGCTTAATGAGAAGGTGAAAATGCTATTAAGATGAGGCTCATGAAGTAGTTAGGGAGGGCCCAGATCAAGTAAGGATTTAGGATTTTATCCTAAGAGCAACAGGAAACCTTTGAATGGTTTTAAACAGGAAGGTGCTTTGATCTGATTTTTTTTTTTTTAAGGCTCATTGTAGCTTTTGTGCGAGAAAGGATTAGAAGATGGGTAGAGAATATGGAATGGCCTGTTTGAAGCTGTTATTACAGTGGTATGGCTGGGAGGTGATCATGGCTGAGACTAGGGTGGGCTCATTAGAAATGGAAAAAAATGTGAATAGATTCAAGACATACCCAAGGATGTAGATTTAATTAAAAAACAAGTCAAGAGTGATTCCTAGGTTTCTAGTTTGTGAAAGTAGGTAGATGGCAACACTTTGTATTGAGCAAGAACGCCAGCAAAGGAGTAGCTTTGGGGAGGGTTTCATGTTCTTGGATCCTTTCAAAGGTCCTGTAGTCTGTCTTAATTCTGTTTTCCTCTGAATTCTGTTTGCATAGGATGATTGTGTAGCCTTGCAGATGTTGGTCCTTTGGGCATCACAGTTGACCATTGTGGTTGGAGATGGGATGTTTGCATCACTGAGTTTGGAAGAGTAGGTCTACGGTTTGAACTTGGTAGTGAGCGACCAGACTAAGTGAGTAAAAAAAACATTAGAGAAGATGGGGCATTAGAAATACAATTTTGGGTGGCAGGACTCTGCTTTGCTTTGTTTTTCCTTTTTTCCAAATTTTCTTTAATGGAATAATTAGGAAAAATGAAGTAGCTTATTATATTCACTTTATTACCCATTCAAACTTAAAATAGTCTAACTTTTCTCCATTAAATTTATTTACTTTTGTATATTTTTTTTATTGGAGTTCGATATGCCAATATATAGCATAACACCCAGTGCTCATCCTATCAAGTGCCCCCCTAAATTTATCTTTTATGCCAGAATTAAATTGTGTTTAATATGACAAGTTAGCTTACATCTCAATAAAATTTGCTAAATTTAACAATAAAGACATGTTAGACTTTTAATAAAAACTGACTATATAACTCAGAGATTGATTTTGTAATTAGTCATATTTCTAATATTCAAAAGCATTTTCAATAACATCCCTGGGTATCATTCAAAACATATGTATGAAGAAGGGCTGCTAATTATTTGTAAGTATACTAAATATATATTTGTATATATACAAAATATATCTACATTTCAGGGACATATCCTTAATCTGATGTTTTCTAGGCCTAAATACCTAAATAAAGAGATACGTAATAGTACCAATTCTTAATTGATAATGTTCATATAGAAGAGTAGTGATTCCTGAAAAATCTTTGTTTATTTATTTAACATTTTATTTATTTATTCATGAGAAACACAGAGAGAGAGGCAGAGGGAGAAGCAGTGTCCATGCAGGGAGCCTGACTTGGGACTCGATCCCAAGTCTCCAGGATCAGGCCCTGGACTGAAGGCGGTGCTAAACCGTTGAGCTACCCAGGCTGCCCCTGAAAATATCTTTAATCTTATACTTAAATATGGAAACTGCTCATTTCACTTGTAATTGCAGATTCAAAGACTAACTTAAACTCAACGGAAAGGAATTTAGAGGTTTAATCTACTGGTTTTCATAATGTCCCCTAATCAGCAGCATCTTACATCACATGGGAACTTATTAAAAATGCAAAATTTCAGGCACACTCCAGAGCTACCGAATCGGAAACTCTAGGGGTGGGGTAGAGCAATGTGTTGTAACAAGACTTTCCATATGATTTTTGATGCCACACTTTTAAAGTTGGAATTACTGTTCCCATAGTTTAGCTGAAATTCACAACAGAAATAAGACAAAGAACTTTGTCTTAAAAGATCCTAACTCAGATTGCTTAAAAGACATCTTTTATAGAACTCCACCTTGTTTCCCATTCCATGTATATTAGTTTTCTCTAGTTGCTGTAATAAACACTAACTTAGAACTTAACAAAAATGTGTTACCTTACGGTTCTACAAGGTCAGAGGTCCAGCATTTTGTCTCATTGAGCTAAAATCAAGGTGTTTGCTTTGCTTTCTGGAAGCTCTAAGGGAGAATCAGTTTCCTTGCCTTTTCTGGAAGCTGGCTTCCAGAGTCCACCCACATTCCTTGACTTCCGGCACCTTTTTTCCATTTTCGAAGCCAGTATGCATGTATTAAGTCAGAGACTATTTTTTAAAACTGCATTTTTGGAGTCTGTGCAAATGAGTCCAGTCACCCACATCTGCCTACCATCCACACGCCTCAGTATATTATACTGTCACTGACACAGACCCTATGTCATAGAGCATCCAACTAGATCATTCAATATACTCAACAAAGATAACCAAGTATAATAATATTACCTTCACTAAATCAGGAAAGATTATTCATTTTAGGATAAGATTTTTAAAGAAGTTTTAAAGGAAAAGGTTTTCTGCTTATGCCTTGTCTAGCAGGACAATTACACCAATTAGAACAATTCATTCCTCAAAGGGACTGCACAGTCATGGTTTTACCACATCGTTTTAATAGCTGTTGAATTTTTCGTTTTTGAAAGAGGGATAGTGAGGGATTTGAAAAAAAATGTTTGCTTAGAGGACCCCACACCTGAAAAAAATGGGAGTTTTGGCGGTGGAACTATGCATAACTTCTTTCCTTTTCTGTGATTCTGGATTTTCACTAATGAATGTCTTATTGTTACAATTTCAAAAAGCCAAAGAAAAAAGGAAAAGAAAACCGATTGTGATATAATAACCTGCAATTAATTCTAAGGCCTGACTTGTAATTCTAAGGCCTGGTTTTTGAAGTCTCAGGTACTCATGACAGCATTTTTTTTCTTTTTTACTCTGTCATCCAAAATGTAGAGTATACAATCTTCCTTGTTAAATTATTTTGAAAACTTCTTTTAAAATGAATGAAGACCACAGATCATTTTCTACACACGACTACACTACCTTCACTGTACCTTCCCTCTTCAGTTGCCTATGGTTTAAATTCTAAGGCCTGGTCAGAGAGTGGAACTTTTAACATTTTTTTTTTTTTAGGCAATCGTGGTGCCACAGGGCCCGATCTCATCACCAGCCTGGCTTCGAAGCGCTCACACACCGCGTCTGCTTACGGGGCCCTCGGCGGTCAAGATTTTTGGGCGAAACGTGTGTAAAGGCCGAGCCGGCGCTGCGCGGGGCCGGGCCTATTGACAGGCGCCGGGGCGGGAGCCGCAAGCCTGAGTTCCGTGCGGCGCTGCAGACCGCTCAGCCCTCCAGCCGAGCCCGGGCTCCTGAGGGGGAGCGGCGCTGGGGGCGCTGGGGGCGCTGGGGGCGGCGGCGGCGGCGGCGGCGGGGTGGGGGCGGGAGCCGGGCGGCAGCTCCAGCGCCCGTGGGGGAGGAGCGGCGGCGGCGGCGGCGGCGGCTGGAGCTGCTGTGGCGACGGACGCGAGGCGGTGGCAGAGGAGACCCACCCCTGTCCACATGGACAGTCGCGAAGGCCTCCGCTGATGCATTCACGCCTGGGCGGGGTGGGCGGACGGCCGTAGCGGCGGCGGCGGCTGCAAAAGGGAGCGAAGGGCCTCGGGGCGCCTGACGGTCGCGGAGACCTCGCCGCCCCGGCGCGGCGGCTGCGGCCATCTTACGGCCGGGGGTAACGAAGGGAGGTGTGTTTGTGTGCTCGCCTTCAGCCTCTCTTCCTGGGGCCCACGGCTGAGGAGAGCGTCTCAGGCGGCCTGGGTAGGCGGTGGATGGGGAGTCGTGGGCCGAGAGGAACTGGGCCCGGGAAGCGTCGTCGCCGTCGTCGCCGCTCGCGTTGCCCCGGAGGGGCCTGAGGAGGAGCCCAGGCCGCGGGCCTCGCCACCCGCCAGCCCGCGGAGAGGCCCCGAGCGCCCGGCCGGCTTTTGTGTAGGCCCATCCGGACGTGGGAGCGCCGCCCCCCGCCCCCACCCCACCCCACCCCACCCCACCCCCACCCCCACCCCTGACGGCCGAGTGCTAGGCCCGCAACCCTGCGGCGGCTACCCTCGTGCGGCGCGGCCCCTCATCCCGGCGAGCGCGGCGGTGCTGTGGGCCATGGATTAAGAAGGAGGCGGCGTGGGAGGAGGAAGATGGCGGCTGGCAAGAGCGGCGGCAGCGCAGGGGAGATTACTTTTCTGGAAGGTAACATCTATTTCTGCCCTCGCAGGGGGTGGGGTGGGGAAATACAGGGAAGTGTGGGCCCCCTGGTCTCCGGATATTCAGTTATTCGCGTTGGGTGGGTTTGGGGTGGGGGTGGGTAGAGGCGCTTGAGGGGGGGGCGGGGGCTGCCGGGGCGATGGCGGGGAGGGGATGGATGTGCTGCGAGCACGCCGGGGTCGAGTCCGCCGATGCTGGGGGGCTCGGCGCGGGGTCGGGGTGCGGGGGGTCCGGATGCGAGCTGGAGTTGGTGGGTGCCCTCTGAGGGTGCACCGGTTATAAGTCTTGGTCGTTTTAAGATGTTTTTGATGGTGGCCTAAGGATGAGCAGATCGCTTTCAGATCTGTTGGACGTTCGTGGAAAAGTTTCAGACGGCTGAGGTCGGGTGAAATTGGGGGGCAACCTAAGTAGGGAGGGGAGAGGTAGTTCCACTTGGGTATGTTTTTTCAGACGCCCTCTGCTCTGTTTCGCGGAGCTTCAGGCTTCCCTTTTGTAGCCGCTGTTCAGCTTAGCTACGTCTGAGAGTCTTAACGAAGCGTGTTTTACTGAAGATATTTTATGAACGAATTTATCTGAAAGTAGAGAATGGAGTTCACCATGTCAATTTGGGGACGGTCACCAAAGCTGATTAGACAAAGTTTGGGTGGTTCCATTTTTATTCACTTGTGAGTTAAACATTTGCTTGTAGGTGGATTGAGTCTTAAGAAAAGCTGAATGTTACTGTTGGGAATGGTGATAATGGGTAGCAATATTGGTTCTTTGCCCATATAAATAAGGATTCTCCTCTCCCCGCGCGCCCCCCCCCCCCCCCCCCAATACTGGTAAATTCATTGTGGTTGTGAAGCAGGAACTTGAATGTTCACATTGCTTAATTTGACCCTGGGTGCAGTGTTGACACTGAATTAAATATAAATTGAGTTTATAAATATGTTTAGAAAAAAATGAGTCTACTGTACAGCGATTGTTTAAAAAAAAAAAGGATTAACCACTCTGGATAATTTCACAAAGATGATTTCCACGTACAGTATAAGCAGTACCTTTAAAAAATAATTAGAAATATTTCTGAATTGAGAAAGTGTATTCTGTAAGAGTGTAGAGGGATAGGTATTGCCTTGTTTATGGTTTTATTAACAATATCTGGAGCAGTGCCTGGACCAGGATAGGTCTCCAGTATTTCGCTAATGAACAAATTGGCCTAATAGAGGTGGGCAGGGAAAGAAAGCTTAATTTTCTTAATTCTTGAGTATAGCAAAGCAAAAAAAAAAAAAAAAACCAAAAACAAAACCAAAACAAAACAAAAAATCTTAAGGGTAATGAGAGTTTGATAGGAGATTCCTAGTAAGAAGATGGGGAAAATCTTCTAAGTTTATCTGGGTTCATTTCATATTATCTCTGCTCTATGTCCATTTCTTCTTTAGCCAGAATAGATACTTATCAGAGACTAAGAGTGGTGCAGCTTGTGTTACAGGTGGTGCTGTGCTGTTATTTTTTTGTTTTGCTATTGGAACCGCCAAAGATGGCTTGCTGATGCTTACTTTAGTGCATTCAGTATGCAGATGATTGATTATAGTTTTGTACTGCAGTTAAGTTTTGGATTTCTGTAGGATTCTGATTCAGTTTAATTTCTGACTAGATGAACATGGGGAAGATGGAAAGAGCATAAATAAAGCCAGCAAATACAGGACTGATTGTGAATTTCAAACTGTTGCTTTTAGTTGAATCTAACTTAAGGGTCTGTGACTGTACAGTTAAAATAAATTTGAGTTTCACCATGTCTCCTTCAGCATTCTCATAAAGAAGGCAAATGATAACTTGTTAGAATAGGAAAAGCAAGGATTTCAGTTTCTCATATCTGATTTTCATGTATTGTACTGAATCTTAATAAATGGAATGATGCCAGTATTTTTTCTTTCTTTTTACACATTTATTTATTTAAGTTTTTTATTTAAATTCCAGTTATTTAACATTAGTGTATTATTAATTTCAGGTGTACAATTTGGTGATTCAACACTTATATACAATTCCCACCATTCGTCACAAGTGTACTCCTTAATCCCCATCACTTATTTAGAAAACAGTTTAAGTATATTTAATTTTATTATTATTTTTTATTATAAATTTATTTTTTATTGGTGTTCAATTTGCCAACATATAGAATAACACCCAGTGCTCATCCCGTCAAGTGCCCACCTCAGTGCCCCCGTCACCCAGTCACCCCCACCCCCTGACCACCTTCGCCTTCCACCACCCCTAGTTCGTTTCCCAGAGTTAGGAGTCTTTATGTTCTGTCTCCCTTTCTGATATTTCCCACTCATTTTTTCTCCTTTCCCCTTTATTCTTTTTTTTTTTACACTTTTAATAATAAAATACTCCACTGTAACTTGCCATACATTTTACACTATCCTGTTTATATGTTTTCAAAATATTTCACCATAGGCCTTAGGATTTAATATTTAAACATCAATAGAGTATACTTGCTTACCCTCTGGTAGACTTCTTGAAAAACTAAAGTAGGTTTTCACTCATCAGGTATTTATAGCCACGTATTCTGTGCTAGGTACTGTATTCTGTGCTAGGTACTGTACCAAGGAGAATACAGCAGTGCTTAAGATAATTAGGATCCCTGCCTTCATAGAATTTACATTATAGTGGGAGGGACCTTTAATAAATAAGTAGAAATCAATCCATTTAGAATAATTTTACCCCATGTTTTCACATAGTTCCCTTTTTCACTTTATCCAGGTCTGCTCAGTCTGGACAGACAACCTACTTAAAATGCCATGCTGCCACACACACAAACACAAGGTATTCCCTTATACTGTTTTATTTTTTCATAATAGCACTTATCACTTGATAAATTTATGTTTTTTGATCTAATATATGAGAACAGTGACTTTAATTTTCACCATCATATTTCTTGCACTTGGAACAATTTGTTGTTAATGAAATAAACAAGATGGTAACAGTATGCTAAAGACTAGAAAAAATACACAGAGCAGTAAAGGAGTGGAAAAGCCATTTTACATGGTATTAGAATCAGGAAAGGGCCACCTGAGGAGGTAACACCTGATTTAAGGTTAAGACCTTAAGTTCAGAATATGGCATAGAGGATGATACCTGTAAAGTTTCCAGATGAGGGATCCCTGGGTGGCGCAGCGGTTTGGCGCCTGCCTTTGGCCCAGGGCGCGATCGGGCTCCTGATGCATGGAGCCTGCTTCTCCCTCTGCCTATGTCTCTGCCTCTCTTTCTCTCTCTGTGACTATCATAAAAAAAAGTTTCCAGATGATACATGGTTCCATTTGTGAAACAAAAAAAGGTCATTATGGCTGAAATGTAGCAAGCAAAGGAGAGAATGATAGGAAAGGGAGCGGGTCTATCACGCAAGATGATGAGTTTTTATTTTATCCTAAGAAGTGGGAAGTCATTGAAGAATTTGTGGCCATGGAGTGCCATGATGTGATTTTATCTTTTTAAAAATCACTTTGCTCTGTGCACAAAGAATTAGTCAAGAGGAACAGTAAAAGCAGGGACATGAGTTAGAATATTGGAGTAGTCTGAAATAGAGGAGTTAGATAAATAGATAAAAAGTACTGAAAGGTTAAAACTTCCAGTTATAAAATAATTACAGAGCTGAAAATGACAACATAGGGAATATAATCAGTAATACTGTAATACTGTTGTATAGTAACAAATGGTGACTGCCCTTATAGTAGTGAGCATTGAGTAATGTATAGAATTGTTAAATCAATATATATTGTACGCTTGAAACTAATATAACATTGTATGTTAATTATACTTCAATAAAACCAGTAGACAGGATTGAATTAGAATAGTAGTGGAAATTGGGGAAGGGTGGATAGACTGAAGATACGTTTGGATGTAGATCTTACAGGACTTCTTGATGCATTGTATTTTGAGGATCAGAGTATGGAAGGAATCATAGATGACTCCTGGGATTTTGGTTGGAGATGTTGGGAGATAATTTTAATTCCATTTACTGAAATGGAGTAGACTGGTAGAGGAATGAGAAGTTTATAGCTCTGCTTTGGTCAGATTTTGAGATGCCTATTTGTCATCCATGCTCTAAATTATGTTTTATTTCCTTATAACTAACTAAAATGTTAATTGTTTCCTTTTCTGACTTCATTGGGGAAAAGGAGACCTACTTGCTACTGTTTACTTAATTTTTTTAGTATAGTATCACTAAAATTGTACAGATTTATTTAGTTAGGCTACAACTTACATTGAAATTTTTTTTTTTCTCTTTCTCTTCTATTCACTTGAGTTTGTCTTATACCCCTTTTCTACATGTGATAGTAGCTTGGCAGGTTTTTCTTTTCCTTCATTCATTCAGCAGTTATTTACTGAGCAACTGCAGGGTTGCAGGTACTGTGAGAGGCAGAGTGATGAAGGGGAAAAAAAAAAGGTTTCTCCATGGAGTTTCCAGTTGAGTGAGGAGAGTCAGTGATCAAATAATCACACTTGTAAAATTAACAACTGTCAGGCACAAAAAAGGGAATTATTTATTATAACAACTTGATCTAATTAGGGCACTTTGAAGGGTAAGTAGGAGAAGGAAATGTAGAAAATCAGAGCTTTCCAGGCAGAGCAAATGAAATAGAGGGAGCATAGCATGTTTAGGGAACTAAAAGGAGGACAGTGTGGTGCTGGCAAAGAGAATGGTCTGAGATGAAACTGGAGGTAACATTATCAGATTTGTTCCCCAAAAGGTCATTGGCTTTCATGTGGGAAAGGATGCTTTAGAGAAGAGCAAAAGATAATCAACAAGATCAGTTAGGGCAAAGGTGATGGTAACTAGCTTGTTCTTGTAACTTTTTTTTTTTTTTTTTTTAATAATCTTCCCCCTTTATTCTCCTCTGGGGAACATTTAAAAAATCCACTTCCTCTCTCGTTTGTTCTTCCTTTTTTTTAAATAATGCACTTACATCTAGTTTTCTTTCCTTTTGCCTTTTTTTCTACCAACTAATTGTCTCACCAATATTTTCTCCCATTTTTTTGGTCTCCTTTTGTGTGTATGTGTATGTATACATACACAGGTATACATATGTAAGTACTTTGTTTTCATTTTGGGTCCAGCTGCCTTTGTGGACTTTGACCACTAGCTTGAAAAGCCTGATGCCAAATTATTGTATTGTTGCCCTCTATACCAGCAAAATCTATTAAGTCTCTAAATAAAAAGTGTTTGTTATTTACTTTTAACCATACTGTTACATATAAGTGTAATTCAGAACCCAGTTTGTCAGTTTTACTGGGGACTGTAAATAATAGGATCTCTTGAACTAAAGCACAATTTCTTCTAAGTGATTGGCATTCCATGAATATGAACAATGTCTTTAGCTTCCACCTGCTAAGCGGAACACACCACAAAGTTCTCCATTTATCCCTGCTTCTCCTTTTGATAGCACTACTTTTTAGAAACTGCATTACAGTATCATTCCTTATTTACTCCTTAAGTATGTTTATTACCTGGTTTCATCCCAGTTGAATTGATTTCATGTGCTCATGTGGAATAGTAGAGTAGTAGAACATCATTTAGAATGGCATTTTCATTAGAAATGCAGTGAGAACATGAACTCAGAATCCAGAATGCCAGGATTCAACATTTAGCTCTACCACTTACTAGTTGTGTGATCTTGGATAGATTTCTTGGCCTCTTAGTGTTTGCATATCTGTGAACCAAGGATAGTAATTGTAATTACCTCATAAAATTGCAATGAACATTAAATGGGTTAATATATGTTTAATTCTTAGAACAACAATCCTAAGCACTATGTATTAGTTGATATTATTATATTGATTTTCTTAGTAGATGGAGAAGAGAAAAAGAACATCCTTTTCTTGCTTTCCTTCTCTTTCGTATTGCCTTCACTTTTATTTGAAATTGTTTTTGTTGTTCTCTCACTTACAACTTTCTTTTTCTAGGTATTAGCTGATCGTTGTGGGGTTTTTGCAGTTTTTTTTTTTTTTTTTTTATTATCTTTCAGGTAATCTCTACACCTAGCATGGGGCTTGAATTCACAGCAAGAATTGTGTGCTCTAGCAACTGAGCCAGCCAGGTGGCCCTTAGTTGATTGTTCTTGATACTGTAGGTTGACTGGTGTAGTCAGAGAGGCAAGAGGTAATGAAATTTTATAGTTCACATGTCTATACTTCCATAAATTGATTGTTTCTGTTGCCGTTATAAAACTATGTTGAATATTTGAGGAAATCAAGAGGTAGAGGGGTTATGTGACCTAGAACAAGTTAGCGGGACAATCAGACCTGGAGCTTGGGACCTGACATATAACCTTAACTTCCTTCAACATTTCCTTCCTTCTTTTCTCTTTCCTTCCCTTCTTGATCCCTTTACTTCCCCATTCTTCCTTTTACATACTTTACCTTTAAAAGAGGAGCCAGACAAGAGAAGGAAAAGTGATAGAGAATTATGGGGAATTACCAGTTATTGATGAAACAGCACTCGAAAAGGGCAAAAGCAGAAGCCACAAATCTTTTAAGGCCCAACTTCAGAAATTACCTGGTCACTTCTGCCATATCCCTTGGCAAAAAGGTTACAGAATCGGCCCAAATTCAAGGGGAGGGGAAGTAGACCAGTATTCAATGGCAAGAGAGTGGCAAAGAATTTGCAGTCCTCTTTAATCTACACAGCCCCCTTTCCTCTCTCATTTACCTGTTTGTTTTGTGTGTGTGTGTGTGTTTAATTCTTTCAACGAAGTCATAGTATTTCTTGAACTTGAAAATGACAGTTCTTAGAGGATCCAAAAGTTTCTAATATCTGGGCAGTTTGAGAAGCTACAGAAAAACAGAACAAAGTAGGCCACACAATTTGTAATTTGTTTCACAGCTATAAATAGCCACATAAACAGACATTGGTTTGACATTTCTTTGTTAAGGGACTGATTCAAGATTTCTGAATCCAGGTAAGTGTAAGTAAGAAGAAAAGAACGTTAGAAAATTTTCTCTCCTTTTTTTCTTTGGTTCAGTGGTGTCTGGGTCATGGGAGTTGTTATTGTAGTATTTCTCTTTCTTATTGCCTAAACTCTTAGAAATCATGGTCACACTATTTATGTTATTAAAAATTAAACTAACATTATCTCAATATAAAACACAAGAGTTAATACCCAAAGTCAAAGACACACTATTAATGATTACAGTTACAACACACCTGCTTTGTATACTTAAAGTCATATTATTACTTGGAATGATTCAGCATAGAGGTGATCTGTTATTGTGAACTACAAATTATGGTTGCCAACATCAGCTGAAAAAACAAAACAAAAACAAAGACAGCAAGTATAGAAGGTAGATAATCTATGCAGTATCCATTTGACACTAAAAATGTTGCTTCAGCCCCTATTTTTGGGGTTGTCTTAGATTTTGTACTTTACAGAATTTCCTCAATCACCAAAAATTAGGACCTCTTGTCTCCTGAGGATACAGACTTTCAGTGCTAAAATTGGGACAATCCTAGGCAAATGGGGACATTCAGATATTACCTTATTCTAAGTTAACAACAATTGCCTTGAGGCCATCTGAAGCTACAGGCTTGAGTAGCTTCAACAACAAACCGTATTCTGATCTTGCCTTTGTTTCTTTTTCTTTTTTTTTAAATTTTATTTATTTATTCATGAGAGACACACACACAGAGAGAGAGAGAGAGAGAGAGAGGCAGAGATGGGCAGAGGGAGAAGCAGGCTCCATGCAGGAAGCCTGATGTGGGACTCTATCCTGGGACCCCAGAATCACACTCTGGGCTGAAGGTGGCACCAAACCGTTGAGCCACCCAGGTTGCCCTGATCTTGCCTTTGGAGTGGTTTTTGTTTTTATTTTTGTCTTTTTAAAAGATTTTATCTATTTATTCATGAGAGACACACAGAGAGAGAGAGAGAGAATGGGACAGAGACATAGGCAGAGCGAGAAGTAGGCTCCATGCACGGAGCTCGATGTGGACGTGATCCCAGGGCTTCAGGATCATGCCCTAGGCTGAAGGCAGACGCTTAACTACTGAGCCACCCAGGCGTCCCTTGTTTTTTTATTTTTTCTATTTCAAATACATTTCATGCTTGGTTTTAATATGGTCCTCCCCCACCCTCCCACCCCCAATTAACTGCATTACAATCTTTGAAATAGAGCAGGGGGAAAAAAGCAGTACTTGTGTCCAGTAAATAGTAAAGTAACTTTTTCATTTTTTACAAAGATTGAAGCTATTTTTCAGGTCATAAAGCTAGAGACTTTTTGTAGACTATGTAGTAACCTTGTTGTCTTTCATCATTTAAAAATCCGCAAACTTTCTGCCCCACAACCTCATCTATATGAATCCACAATTAAATCTTGGAAACATGATGAAGATACTACCTTGACTCTGCCTCCATGGAAACAGATATCTATTCTCTGCCTCCATAACTCCTATGGCTACAGTTTGGATGAAGGGAGATTGCAAATTTTTGGCATTTAGTCGTCTTTCTTCACCCTAGGTTGGTCTCCATTCTCTATTATCATCATAGGACATTTATCAAAGAACAGTTTAGTTTTGTTACAATAGCAATTAAGTTTGAGAATCTTTATCCTCATTTCCTTCACAGTTTGAATACTAACTCTTGAGTCTCCCTTTTCTTCACCATTTATAAGCTTTACCTGTTTCTCAAGTTTACCTTCTAATTTAAATTTACTGTGAAACTTTCAATTTTTTCCTTGTTGAACTATGCATTTCATGTTCAGAATTAAAGTATCTTTGGTCCCCATCCCTGGATACTGTGTTTCTCTCTTACTCTGATGATCTTCTCAGTTTTCTTTGCAGTAGAAGGAACAATCTGACAGTCATTTCTGAGTTGTTCATTTCCTGGCTTGGGAACTTTGTGTACATCAGGCTTGAGATAACTGAATTTTTAGAAATTTTATGTATTCTGTGTAAACACAGAACCAACTGCATTACTTTGGGATAAGATGCCACCACTTGATATTTCTGTTCTGCAGAAGATCAAGTTTTCAGAAATATCAACAGCACCAAAAACCTTCCTGATAATGACCTTGGAAAAAACTACCTGTATGTTGGCATCCTGCCCAAAAGTGCATAGAAACCCACTAAATGGAAGGAAGAAGTGGGTGGATAAACCGAAAGAACACTAAATAGCGGCTGGATCCTGAGAAAAAGAAATATGTGGGCCAGGCCCCCACCCGGCGGAGGGGAGTCTGGGGGCCCCGGGAGCTCTCAGGGAATGTCACTGCTAAAAAATATATATATTAACCATTCACGAGATGGCTTCCAGAGAAGTCAAATGCCATATTACTCCCAAGAATATAATATATTCAGACTTCATCTTGAAATAGTATTGGGTAATCTATTGGTCTATCTTCTGCTCCAAAGTACAATGGTTTTATAGAGAAAATCACCTCAGCTGTGCGATTTTCCTGCTTTATGTAGCATCTGTGGGAGTTATTCAGTGGTAGTTAGGCTGGTTTGGAGGTTCCAGGATGGCTTCATTCAAATATCTGATTCTGGTAGGTATAGAAAGGTGAGCCTTGTCTCTCCATTTAGTGTCTCTTCAGATGGTCTCTCTCTCTCTCTCTCTCTCTCTTTTTTTTTTCAGGTGGTCTCTTCAGCAGAGTACTCAAAATTTGTAACATGGTGGCTCTGAGCTCCAAGAGACTGCCTTGTAGAATCCTGACAGGTTCTTGAGAAAGACTGGGGCTATAGTGCTATAGAGCCATGTGAAGTTGCTTTAATTGAGAGATTTTTCTGACATTTGCATTTAATTCCTCTTTATTGCTTTTATATTTCTAAGTTGCAGAAGTTAACTTCTGTCACAGTAATTCTTTATCTTGTTTTTCATTATTGTAAAACCTTATAGTGATAGTTTAAAAATTATTATAAAATAATTCCTAAGAATAGTATAGCAAAAACTCATGTTCTACTTACTAGCCTAAAGAAAACATTACCAGTACAGTTGAAGCTGGGGTGAACCTTATCTTTTTTGCATCCACCTATCTCCAGGGGTAACTACCATCCTTAATTTGGTAGTTATTATTCACATGCATTTCTTTGTACTTTACTCTTTTTTTTTTTAAAGATTTATTTATTTATTGTAGAGAGAGAGCTTGTGTGAGTGGAGGGAGAGGCTGAGGGACAGGGAGAGAGAATCTCAAGCAGACTCCGTGCTGAGTGTGGAGCCTGATGCAGGGCTCAATCCGGTGACCTGACATCATGACCTGAGCCCAAATCAGGGTGGATGCATAACCAACTGAGCCACCCGGGCACCCCATGTACTTGACTCTTAATGTGTGTATCTGCAAACTGTGTGAGTGTATAAATTATTTTGCATATTTTTTTATGAATCATGTTTTGTATTTTTCTGCAACTTGTAGAAATTTTTCTTTACAGCATTGAGAGATTAACTAATGTGGATGAGAATAGTCCTAGTACTTTCATTTTCATTGCCATTTAGTATTGTGTAGTATGACTATACTACAGTTTATTTATATATTACTCTGTGGAAATTTAGGTTGTATCCACCTTTTTACTATTACATACATTGCTACTATGAATACCTTTGTATGTTTCATATTGCTACTATGAAATTTTTTAAAAGTACTTTTCTTTGTGCCTGTGTATGTTTCTCAGGAGAGAGGTCAGCAAACTTTTCTGTAAAAGGCCAGATAGTAAATATTTTTACACTCTGCAGTCTGAACACTCCTTGTTGCAATTACTCAATGCTGTTATTTTAGCAAGAAGGCAGTCATAAATGAGACATAAGTAAATGAGAATGACTGTGTGCCAGTAAAACTTGATGGACACTGAAATTTGAATTTCATATAATTTTCATGTGTTAATGAAACATACAGTTTTCCCCCCAACCATTTAAAAGTGTTAAAGCCATTCTGAGCTTATGGGCCTCATAAAAACAAGCAGCAGGCCAGATTTGTCAGGGCCATATTTTGCTGACACCTGATCTAGTGTATCTCTTAGCAATGGAATTATTAGGTCATGTGTAATTTCAGCTTCATGTATATATTGTTAAATTGATCTCCAAAGTTGTTTGACTAACACTTTCTAAGTTTTCCAGTTTATAGATATCATCACCCATTGCATACTCTTTGATGTTTTATTTTATTTTATTTTATTTTTTTTTAATATTTATTTATTCATGAGAGACACAGACAGGGAGAGAGAGAGAGGCAGAGACACAGGCAGAGGGAGAAGCAGGCTCCATGCAGGGAGCCTGATGTGGGACTCGATCCCAGGACCCCAGGATCATGCCCTGGGCTGAAGGCAGGCACTAAACCGCTGAGCCACCCAGGGATTCCCTCTTTGATGTTTTAGTTTTTGCTAGTCTGATGGGATTGTCAGATGGTGGTTTTAATTTATGATATTCTGATTTATAATAAGATTAAATATCTCTTGCTGCCTTTTAAAAAACCTATTCATTGTTCATTCAGTATTCAAAAAATATTGAATGCCAACCTACAGTTAATCCCTATTCTATGAGCTTGGGACACATAAGTAAACAATACCCTATAAGTTTGTTTTTGTGCTTTCAGTTTTTTTGATATGTATTTTTGTTCTTAATTGCACATTCATATTTTCTGCCTATTTTGTTTTTCTGTTGGAATGTTGGGGGTTATTATATACTCTGGACAGTAAATTGAATTATATGGATTAAACATTTTATGAAATTATTTTTTAATGAATGGAATAATTATATGAACAGAATTTTTTTTTTAAATAGCTAGGATTATCATGTTTATTTTATTTTTTTTTAATTTTTATTTATTTATGATAGTCACACAGAGAGAGAGAGAGAGAGAGAGAGGCGGAGACATAGGCAGAGGGAGAAGCAGGCTCCATGCACCAGGAGCCCGATATGGGATTCGATCCTGGGTCTCCAGGATCGTGCCCTGGGCCAAAGGCAGGCGCTAAACCGCTGCGCCACCCAGGGATCCCATGAACAGAATTTTTTAATGTACTGTAGTTTTTTGTTGTCCCCACCCCCGCCCCCCATTATTTGTGCTTTTTGTGATATAAGAAATACTTTGGTTTTATTGGCCCTTTGTAGTTTAACTCTTTTGTTTTATTAGTCACTGTTCTTTAGTTTTTATAATGGCAGGAGGGTACCAGTCAGGTATACAGGCTGGGTTAACAGAATTTGGAAATCTACTTGTAGTGTATATATTTCCTTTATTTTAAAAAATATTTTAAAAACTTTATTAAATATTTGCAAATTATAGATTAAAAGGGGTTAATATCCAAAATATACAAAAAACTCCTTTGACTCACTAGCAGAAACCTCCAAATAATCCAATTAAAAATGGAAAAAGGAGGGGCACCTGGGTAGCTCAGTTGGTTAATTGTCCAACTCTTGATCTCAGCTCAGGTCTTTATCTCAGGGTTGTGAGTTTAGTCAGCATTAAAAAAAAAGAAAAAAGAAAAAAAAGAAAAAAAATGTACACAGTACCTGAATAGACATTTCTCCAAAGAAGACATTCAGATGGCCAACAGGTACATGAAAAGGTGCTCACTATCACTTATCATTCCACTTCTGGGAATATACTGGAAGGAAACAATGTCAGGAGGGAAGTGAATGAACGTTAAATAGGTGATGGGGATTAAGGAGTACACTTGTGATGAGCACCAAGTATGGACTTGCGTGTGGAATCACTATATCGTATGCATGAAACTGATATTACACTGTATGTAAAGACTTAAAAAAGAAAAACACTATGTCAAAGAGATAGGTGCACCCACATGTTCACAGTAGCATTATGTATAAAAGCCAAGACATGGAAGAAGCCTAAGTGTCCATTGACAGATGAATGGATAAAGAAGTTGTAGTATACATATCTACAATGGAATATTCTTCAGCCATAAAAAGTAAGGAAATCTGCAATTTGTGACAACATGTGTAGACCTTGAGGGCATTATGTTAAGTGAGATAAGCCAGACAGAAAGACAAATAGTGTATGATCTCATATGTGGAATCTTAAAAGATCAGATTTGTGGTTATTTGTGGCAAGGAGTGAGGGTGAAGGGGGTAGGGGACTTGGAGAACATGGTCAGAAGGTACAAACATCTGTATTGGGGATTTAATGTACAAAATGATGACTATAGTTAAACTCTTCTGTGGTATTTTTAAGTTGTTGAGAGTAAATCATCATAGGAAAAAGTTATAATGAATTTTCATGTGATGAGTTGTCATCACAAGGAAAAGAACTTTTGATTTTGTATCTTCGTAGGAGGTGATGGATATTAACTGAATCCATTGTGGTAATCATTTCATAATATACACATATTGTATAAGTCAGGTCACTGTGCTGTACACCTTGAATTTATACAGTGGTGTATGCCAATTATATCTCAACGAAACTGGGAAAAACAGACTTTTTTCCCTAACCATGCAAAATATTTTTTAAAGTCATTTTTAAGGGCAGTTTAGGTTCACAGAAAAGTTGAGGAGAAGATATAAAGATTTCCCATGTACCTTCTACTTCCACACATGCATAGCCTCCTCTTGTATCAACATCTCCCAACAGAGTGGTGTGTTTGTTACAGTTGGTTAGCCTACATTGACATTGGGGCACCTGGCTGGCTCAAGTGGAAGAGTGTGGGACTCTTGATCTTGGGGTTGTGAGCTTGAGCCCCATGTTCAGTGTAGAGGTTACTTAAACCTACATTGACGCATCATAATCACCCAAAGTCCGTATTTACAATATGATTCACTCCTGCTGTTGTATAGTCTGTGGGTTGGGACAAATATGTAATGACTTGCATCCATCATTATAATGTATGTAGTATTTTCAGTGCCATAACATTCTGTGCTCCACCTATTCATCCTCCAAACTTGCCTCCTCTAACATAGTCTTGGCAACTACTGATCTTTTTACTGTCCTCATGGTTTTGCCCTTTCCAGAATGTCATATGGTTGAAAGCATATAGAATGTATTTCAGAATTGCACCCTTCAGTTAGTATTATGCATTTAAGTGTCCTCCAAGTCTTTTCATGGCTTGATAGCTAATTCCTTCTTAGGGAAATAATATCCCATTTTCTGGATGCACCATAATTATCCATTCACCTACTGACAGACATCTTGGTTACTTCCAAGTTTTGGTGGATATGATAAAACTCTTATAAACATTTGTGTGCAGATTTCAGTGTGGACATAAGTTTTTAATTCCTTAAATACCAAGGAGTGCAGTTGCTGTATGGTAACAGTATGTGTGGTTTTGTAAGAAACCACCAAACTGTAACATTTTGTATTCTCACCAACAATGAATGAGAATTCTTACTGCTCCACATATTCACAAGCAGTTTGTGTTGTCAGTGTTCCAGAGTTTAGCTAGATGTGTAGTGATATGTTACTGTTTTAATTTGCATATCCCAGATGACCTATGATGTGGAGCATCTTTTTTTATGCTTATTTGCCATCTTTATATCTTTGGTGAGGTGTCTGTTAAGGGATTTGGCCTCTACCTTTTTTAAAAATTGAAGGAATAATTGATGCAGGGTGATACATTAGTTTCAGCTGTACAACATAGTGGTTCCACAAGTCTATACACTATGCTCACCACAGTGTAGCTACTATCAGTCACCATACAATGCTACTACTATACTCTTGGCTATATACCCTATGCTGTGCCTTTTATTTTTAAAGATTTATTTATTTACTTGAGAGAGGTAGCAGGAGGGAATGGGGGAGAGGGGCATAGGAAGGGGGAGAAAGTCTTAAGTAGACTTCATTGGATCTCACCACCCTGAAATCTGGACTGAGCTGAAACCAAGAGTCAGACGCTTAACTGCTTCACCCAGGCGTTCCCATACAGTGCCTTTTATCCCTGTGACTTTTTCATTCTATAATAGGAATCCTATATCTCCTCTTCACTTTCACTCATTTTGCCTATCCTACAACCCTCCTCTCTTCTTTAGGCCCATTTTTAAATCAAGTTTGTTTTCTTATTACTGACTTTTAAGAGTTCTTTGCATATTTTGGATACAGTCTTTTACCAGATACATCTTCTGCAAATATATTCCCCCATTGTGTGGATTGTCTTAATTTTCTCGACATTATCTTTTCCAGAGCCGAAGTGTTTTTTTTTTTTAAGTTTAATTGATAGTGTGATTCTGCCTTTTTTTTTTTTTTAATGTAAATTTTACTTAGTCAACATACAGTGTAATGCTGGTTTCTGGAGTAGAATTCATGATTTCTCCCTTACATACAATACCCAGTCCTCCTCACAAGTGTCCTCCTTAATACCCTCTACCCAACCTCCCTTCATCAATCCTCAGTTTTCTGTCTTTAAGAGTCTCTTCAGGTTTATTTCCCTTTCTCCCCCTGTGTATATTCATCTCTTTCTTTCTTAATTCCATGAGTGAGATCACATGGTAATTTGTTTTTTTCTGACTGACTTATTTCACTTAGCATAATACATTCTAGCTCTGTGTATATCATTGCAAATGCCAAGATTTCATTCTTTTTGATGGCTGAGTAATATTCCATTACACACACACACACACACACACCCCATATCTTTATCCATTCATCAGTCAGTGGACATTAGGGCTCTCTCAATAGTTTGACTATTATTGATAATGCTGTTATAAGGTCGAGATGCATGTATGTCTATTTTTGTATCCTTTGGGTAATACCTGGTACTGCAATTGCTGGGACATAGGGTGGTTCTGTTTTTAATTTTTTGAGGAACCTCCGTACTGTTTGCAAGTGACTGCACCAGTTTACATTCCCACCAAAAGCATAAGAGGGTTCCCCCAGTTCTTAAATTTAATGAAGTCCGGTTTATAAATTCTTAAATTTTACATTTTTACATTTAGATGTATGATCCATTTTGAATTAATTTTTTTGAAGGATGTAAGGTTTGTGTCTAGAGTCATTTTTTTGCATGTGAATGTCTGCTTGTTCCACCACCATTTTTTGAAAAGACCACTTTTTGTTTAATTGTATTGCCTTTGCTCTTTTGTCAAAAATCAATTAGGGAAGCCCGGGTGGCTCAGCGGTTTAGCGCCACCTTCAGCCCAGAGTGTGATTCTGGAGTTCCAGGATGGAGTCCCACATCAGGCTTCCTGCATGGAGCCTGCTTCTCCCTCTGCCCATCTCTGCCCCCCTCTCTCTCTCTCTCTGTGTCTCTCATGAATAAATAAAATCTTAAAAAAAAAAATCAATTGTATTATGTTCATGTGTCTGTATTCTGGACTCTCTATTTTTTCCCACTGATTTGTTCTTTCTTTTGCCAATACCATACTGATTTGATTATTATAGCTTTATAGTAAAACTCAAAGTCTAGTAGTGTCAGTCTTCCAGGTTTGTTTTTCATAAATACTGTGTTGGCCATTCTTGGACTTTGGTCTCTTTACATAAACTTTAGAATCAGTTTCTTAAAATCTACAAAATAACTTGCTGAGATTTTGATTGAATCTATAAATAAGGTTGGGAAGAATTGGTAACTTGGCAATACTGAGTTGTGCTATCCATGATATTAGTTCTACTTTGATTTCATTTATCAGAGTTTATAACTTTCCTCATATAGATCTTGTACATATTTTATTAGCTTTATAGCTAGGTGTTATGTTTTTGGGTGTGCTAATATAAGTGGTATTGTGTTTTTAATTTCAAATCCCACTTTTTCATTACTGGTGTATTGGAAAGCAGTTGATCTTTTTTATTAACCTTACATCCTGCAGACTTATTATAATTGCTTATTAGTTATAGAAGGTTTTTTTTGATTGACTATTTTGGATTTTCTATGTAAGTGGTCATATCATTTGTGAGCAAAGACAATTTTATTTCTTCCTTCCCAATCTATATCCCTCTTATCTCCTTCTCTTGTTTTATTGAATTAGCTAGAACTTCCAGTGCAGTGTTGAAAAGGAATAATGAGAGGATTATTTTCTCCTTGTACTCTGTCTTCATGGAAGAGCTCCGACTTCTCACCGTTATGTATGATATTAGCTGTAGGTTTTTGTAGATAATTCTTTATTAAGTTTAGGGAGCTCCCTAGTATTCCTAATTTACTGTTTTTTGTTTTTTGTTTTTTTATCATGAATAGGAGTTGAATTTTTTCTGCCTCTATTGATATGATCATGTGACTTTTGTTTTTTAGCCTATTCATCCACATAATGGATTCTGTTAATTAATTAATTAATTTATTTTTTTGTTAATTTATTTTTGAATGTTGAGTTAGTCTTGCAAAACTGGGCCAAATCTCATTTGGTCATGGTATATAATCCTCCTTACATATTTTTGGATTTAGGTCCTTAACATTTTGCATCTATGTTCATGGGGATATTGTTTGTAGTTTTCTTATAATGTCTCTGTCTGCTTCTATCTTCTGAAAGAGATTATAGAGAGTTGATAACAATTTCTTCCATAAATATTTTGTAGAATTCAGTGGTGAACCCATCTGGGCTTGGTGCTTTCTGTTTTGGAAAATAATTAGTTCTTGATTCAATTTCTTTAATAGATAGAGGCCTATTTAGATTGTTTCTTTTTGTGTGAGTTTAGGCAGTTTGTATTTTTCAAGGAAGTTGTCCATTTCATCTGGGTTATCTATTTGAACATGGATTTGTTAATAGTATTCCTTTACTCTTCTAGCATCCATGGGATCTGTAGTGATGTTCCTTTTTTTCATTTCTGATATTAGTAATTTGTGTCCTCTTTTTAGTTGACCTGGCTTGAAGCTTGTTGATTTTTATCAGTCTTCAGGGAACGTTTGGTTTTGTTGATTCCCCCCCCCCCCCCATTCAGTTTCATTGATTTCTGTTCTAATTTGTATTATCTCTTTTCTTCGGCTTATTTGGGATTCGAATTGTTCATTTTCTGGTTTCCTAAGATGGAAGCCTAGATGATGTATTTTAGATTTTTTTTTTTTTTTTTTTTTTTTAATGTGGGGCTTGGACTTATAACTCTTAGATCAGGAGCTGAGCTGAGATTGAGAGTTGAATGCTTAACTGACTGAGCCACCCAGGCACTCATAGATCTTTTATATGTGCTTTTGATGCTATAAATTTCCCCTTATGCACTGTTTTCACTGTTGCTTACAAATTTGGCAAGTTGTGCTTTTGTTTTCATTTAGTTCAAAATACTTTTAAACTTATTTTGAGATTTCTTCTTTGACTTATTTGTTGTTTAGAGGTATGTTATTTAATCTTCCATGTGTTTTGGGATTTTCCAAATCTTGATTTCTAGCTTAGCTTTTTGTTATAGATTTCTGGCTTAATCCTATTGTGATCTGAGAACAGACTTTGTGATTTCCGTTTCTATAAATTTGTTAGAGTGTTTTAGGGCCCAAAATGTAGTGTCAGTGATTGTTCTATGTGAGCTTGTGAAAAATAAAGTTATTTTGTTTTTGGATGAAGTGGTCTGTAGATGTCAGTAATCTCCAGTTGACCAATGGTTTTATTGAGGTCAGCTGTGTTCTCAACTGGTTTTTCTGCTCCCTGGAACAGTCCATTTCTAATACAGGAATGTTATAGTTTCCAACTATGATGATGGGTTCATTTATTTCTTCCTGCAGTTCTAATCGTTTTTGCCTCACATAATTTGACACTGTTGTTAAGTATATACCTGTTAGGGATTGTTCGTCGTCTTTGAGAATTGACTGTTAACATTATGTAATACGCTTTTTATTTCTAATAACTTTCCTTAATTTGATATCTGCTTTGTCTGGAAATACGCTATTCCTGCCTTCTTTTGATTGTTGTTCGTATGGTATATCTTTCTCCATCCCTTTACTTTCAATGTATATGTATCTAGTGTCTAAGGCATGTTTCTTGGAGGTGTCATACGGTTGGATCTTGTCTGATACACTTGAGAACCTCTGTCTTTTGATGGGTGCATTTAAATCATTGATGTTCAGAGTGATTATTGATGTAGTTGGATTAATGTTTACAATATGTTAATTGTTTTCGGTTATTTGCAAAGTGTTTTTGTTTTGTGAATTACAGTTTTCAAATTTTTTTTTTTTAAGATGTTATTTATTCATGAGAGACACAGAGAGAGAGAGAGAGAGAGAGAGGCAGAGACACAGGCAGAGGGAGAAGCAGGCTCCATGCAGGGAGCGCGATGTGGGACTCCATCCTGGGACTCCAGGATCATGCCCCGGGCCGAAGACAGGCACTAAACTGCTGAGCCACCCAGGGATTCCCCGAATTTTCAAATGTTAACTCTTTTGGAATAGACTGTGCTTAATTATAATATACTATTCTTTACATATTACGGGAGTTGATTTGCTAATAGTTTATTTAGGGTTTTATGTCTATCTCCATGAGTGGTAATTTTCCTTCATTGAATGTCATTGTCAGGTTTGGAATTAGGTATTATCACTTTGCAAAATGAACTGTAGAATGTTTCTTTTTCTTTTGTATTTTGGGAAAATAAATTTATTGTTATTTCTTAGAAGCTTGAAAGAAGGGATGCCTGGGTGGCTCAGCGGTTGAGTGCCTGTCTTTGACTCAGGGTGTGATCCTGTGATCCCGGGATTGAGTCCCACATAGGGCTTCTTGCATGGAGCCTGCTTCTTCCTCTGCCTCTTTCTCTGTATCTCTCATGAATAAATAAATAAAATCTTAAAAAAAAAAAAAAAGAAGAAGCTTGAAAGAAATCACTGGAGGGGTGCCTGACTAGCTCAATTGTTAGTGCATGTGATTCTTGATCTTGGGGACATGAGTTTGAGTCCTATGTTGAGGGTAGAGTTTATATTTAAAAACAACAACAAAGAACTAAGTTACTTCCCATGAAATAAAAATAACCAATTTTTTTTTTTTTTTTAAGGAAGTTACTAAAGAAGCCTTTTGGGTCTGAATATTTCTTTATGGAAAGATTTGTAATAATTCAGTGTCTTTTATTGATGCAGCAGTATTCAAATCTTGTCGTGTCAGTTTGGTAATATTTGTGTAGGTATTTAGGTTCGCTTTCTTCAGTCAACTAAGTCAGTTTGTCCCATCCATCAAATTTTCATCTTTCACTGATTTAGTTACATATCTTATTTACTGTTATCTCCTTTCTGGTCTCCTTTTTGTTCTTAAGGGTTTCTATTTTCTCTCCCCTCCTTCCATCACTGTCATTTTAGTGAAGTGTATGAACAAAAATGCATGTATTTAATTTGGGTTAACTGGGATCTCTCTTTAACCTTTATCTCTTCTTGCACTCAATTTCGTAAGTGGAATATAATAGACATAATTTTCCACTCTCCTTATTACTAATGTCAACCATAGCAGGATATTGAGATGTGGTAATATTCTCAAAGACTTTCAAGGAATTGAGTTTTTTTTCCTACTCCAAGTTACTCTAAACTTAGGTTTTAAAATGTGTTTGCTTTTTATAATTTTTTTATTAATAATAATTTTCATGAGATTATTCTGTCATTTATTCATTTATAGGTTATAATCTGCTGTCAACTAGGAAATCATATCACTAGATTTATTAGAATTGTGAGTATAGAATTCCAGTTCCACTAGTGTGTAAATAATAAACACTTCTTGACTTTTTGCTGCCTGGTGACCTTTTTGATTAACTTGCTTGACTCATTTGATGGATACTAGTTGCTGGATTATGAGTCTTAGGCTAGTAATCATTATAGTTTATTACCCTTTCTGTCTTGGTAGTATAACTTTTCCTAACCATCTTTAAAAATTTGTTTTAAAGATTTTCTTTATTTGAGAGAGGGAGCAAGCCAGCATGAGAGAGTGTGTGAGCCTCACGAGTGGTGGTGGAGGGCAGGGGGAGGGAAAAGCAAAGGGAGAGGGAGAAACAGACTCCCCACTGAGCAGAGAGCCCAATGTGGGGCTTGATCCCAGGCCCCCAAGATCATGACATGAGCCAGAGGGAGATGCTTAACGCAGTCACCCATGCATCCCTAACCATCTCTCTCTCTCTCTCTCTCTCTCTCTTTTTTTAAAGATTTTATTTATTCATGAGAGACACAGAGAGAGAGAGGCAGAGACACAGGCAGAGGGAGAAGCAGGCTCCATGCAGGGAGCCCAATGTGGGACTCCATCCTGGGTCTCCAGGATCACACCCTAGGCTGAAGGTGATGCTAAACCATTGAGCCACCCGGGCTGCCCCATCTCTTTTTTAAAACAGGTTCATTTTAAATTTTTTTTTTTTTAAATTTATGATAGTCACACAGAGAGAGAGAGAGAGAGAGGCAGAGACATAGGCAGAGGGAGAAGCAGGCTCCATGCACCGGGAGCCCGACGTGGGATTTGATCCCGGGTCTCCAGGATCGTGCCCTGGGCCAAAGGCAAGCGCCAAACCGCTGCGCCACCCAGGGTTCCCTTACATTTGATTTTTAAAAGTTCTTTTGAGGGTTTTAAATTCATAGAGAATTTTAAAAAATGTTTTATTTTCTCTATACCATTTATGTATCTTCCCATAATGTTGGCACCTTATATAATCATAGTATGTTTTTCAAAAACTTGGAGATTAGCTTTGGATATAAACTCTGATATAAACTACATAGTTTATTTGGATTTCCCTACTTATTTCACTGATGTTCTTTTTTAATTCCAGTGTCCAATCGAGGATACCACACTGCATTTGGTGTTACATCTCTTTAGTCTCATTTAATACATGACAATTTCTTAATCTTTCTTTGTTTTTCATAGTTTTGATGGTTTTAAAAGCATACTAGTCAGGTATTTTGTAGACTATATCTCAGTTTGAATTTATCTGTGTTTTCTTACTATTAAACTGACATTATGAGGTTTGGAAAGAAGACCACTGAACTGAAGTGGCATATTCATTACATCATATTAAACAGTATTTCCTACTTTTGATGTTAACCTTATGGCTGAAGTAATGATTGTCAGATTTCTCACTGTCAATTTATTGTTTTTTCCCCTTTCTGTAGTCAGTTCCTGGAAATGAGTTACCAAGTCCAGTGTATACTGAAGGGAAGGGGAACTAAGTTTCATATTTCACAGGAAATAATATAATTTGGAATTCTTTTTAAAGGAAGATATGTTTTTTTCTCCCCATTTGTTTACTTATTCAGTTATTTATGTCAGTATGGATTTGTGAACGTTTTACTTTGGGGGTTATAATCCAGTACTGTTGTTAGTTTGGCTAAAATTATTTCACCTTTGTTCAACTATTTAGAGGTTCAGTTTGGCTCCTGAGATCTTTTGACATTCCCTCATCTTTTTAAAAAAATGAACCTTCTTATTTCCTGGTGTAGAAAACAGGCCCCCAAGATCCAGACTAATCTTACATTTTTTCTGCTCCATCCCTATAATCAGTAATTTCTTTTAGAAAATAATAAATTCTTTTATTAGAGAATTTAGAAATCAAAATCTGGGGGCACCTGGGTGGCTCAGTTGGTTAAGTGGCAGCCTTCAGTTCAGGTCATGATCTCAGGGTCCTGGGATCAAGCCCTGCATTGGGTTCCCTGCTCAGTGGGGAGCTTGCTTCTCCCTCTCCTCTCTCTCTTTCAAATAAATAAATAAGATCTTTAAAAGCAAATAGAAATCAAGATCTGACTTTAAGTGTGCTTGTTGCCACTGGGGTGTCACTGTTTTCTAGATCTTCTCAGAGGATAAAGCTTTAGTTCTGTATACTACTAACCCATGGTACAAGACATACCTATATATATTACTTTTTTCTATCTGTATATGTATCAAAGAAAGATTGAGTTCATACTGATAACTCTTACTCTAGTATCATTAGAATGAATAGAGTTCATTGTAGTTTTCTTCTGTTGCTTATTTGTAACCTTTCTCTGACAGAAACCTTACTTCCATTATATACTGTTTATTATTTGTCCAATTCCAGTATGTATGTCAGACGTTTCAGATTTGCTCGTCGTGACTTGTTCCTTCCTATTTTATGATATTTTTGGTTGTGAGCTCTTATTCTTTGAAACTTTTTTTGAGGCTTGTATTGAAATTTTATATTTTTTTAGGGAGGATTTATATTTGATTCTGTCAGGTAGAGGCATTTTTTTTTTTTTGCCTTTAAAAAGAGCTTTTTATTATGGCAAAATTTGTTATGTCTAGTTTATTTAACTCATTGTAATGTTTTCAGAATTCATCCATGTTGTAGCATGTATCAATTTCATTCCCTTATGACTGCATAATATTCCTGTGTGTGTGTGTGTGTGTGTATACACAGGTACCTGTACACACCACATTTTACTTATTAATTCACCTTTGATGGACACTTAGGTTGTTTTCACCTTTGGCTATTATGATTAATGCTACTACACCTGTTGGTTTACAGGTGTAAACCTGTACATGCTTTCATTTATTTTGAGTATATACCTGGAAGTGAGACTTCTGGATCATAGGGTAATTCTCTGTAATTCTATGTTTAACTTTTTTTTTTTTTAAGATTTTATTTATTTATGAGAGACACACAGAGAAAGAAAGAGGCAGAAACACAGGCTGAGGGAGAAACAGGCTCCCTGCAAGGAGCCTGAAGTGGGGCTCAGTCCTGGATCCCGGGATCACACCCTAGACCAAAGGCAGAGACGCTCAACCGCTGAGCCACCCAGGAGTCCCTATGTTTAACTTTTTGAGGAACTGCCGTACTGCCATACATTTGCATCGTGGCTGCACTGTTTTACATTCCCACCAGCAATGCATAGAAGTTCAATTTTTCCACATCCTTATCAGTACTTACTATTTTAGTTTTTTTTTTTTTTTTAACTTTATTTACTTATTCATGAGAGACACAGAGGGAGAAGCAGGCTCCATGCAGGGAGCCCGACGTGTGGGACTTGATCATCCCAGGTCTCCAGGATCACACCCTGGGCCAAAGGCAGGCGCCAAACCGCCGAGCCACCCGGGGATCCCCTATTTTAGGTTTTAAAAAAATGTAATAGCCATTCTACAGTGGGTGTGAAGTAGTATCTAATTATAGTTTCGATTTGCATTTCCCTGACATCTAGTGATATTCAGCATCTTTTCTTGTGAGACTATTTTAATTATAGATTTTTCAGGGCCACATAGATATAGTTATGAAAATTCTGGTCCCAAACCTGAGTAATTGTGAGTTTATGGTTAGGATTCCTTAACCATGGGGTAAATACACTTTGTATGTCTTCAGTTCAACCCAGAAACCCAGAGCAAAGACAATACATCATAATTACTCTCGCTGTTTTCCAGTTTCTTTTTTCTCCTTGTTCACCTAATTGGAGGGCTGCCCTTCAGGTCTTCTACTGTTTAGTCTGTCCTCTCATCTTGCTGGCATCCCAAACTCGATCTTAAATCCCTAGTCCATCAGGTTTTTGTCACATGACTCCCAAGACAAATGCCAGCTTCAGAACCTCATTTATGTCTCTGAGTTCCCATTTTCTAGTTGTTTATGGCTTCAGGAAGTTTAAGCTATACACTTAATTCTTTTAAACTCATTGTGAGCATGTTTGGTGTTCTAACCTACAGAGTTTTCCTGTACATCAAGTTCACCATATTGTCAATGCAGAAAATTTTGATTTCTCTTCTATTAAAAGGTGGAGATAATTGACTGAAGTAAATAGGGCATACTAATTAATGGGTACTAATTTATAAGATTAGCAATTAAACATGGAGGTACAGGGTTGATTTTTATATATTTCATACATATTCATGTGCTTCCCCTCATTTTTATTATATTTTACTAATTTGTGTTTCTTCTTTGGTAATAAACTCATGCATATGAACAACTGTACATTAGCAAAAACAGATTTTAACGTGTTTTTTGTTTTAGAGGAAATAAGATGTTTATAAGAAATAGTCAAAAAGCAAGAAAATTAAGAGAATCTAGACTAACCAAAGAGCTTGGGAAATGCTCAATTTTATTTTAAATTTAATGGTTCTACTGAATACTTATCTCAGTTCTTTTTTTTATTTCAGCTTTGGCTAGATCAGAATCTAAGAGAGATGGAGGTTTTAAAAATAATTGGAGCTTTGATCATGGAGACGAAAGTGAAGGAGACACAGATAAAGAGTAAGAACCCCCCCCCCGATATTTTATATGAATGACATTTCATTAAAAAATGACTTATATTCCATGGAAGTATTTTTAAGAGCATAATATTCTTTACTTATAAAACGTTTATTACAAAAATAAATAAATAAATAAAACGTTTATTACATAACATGAAGGAAAGAAAATGCAGGGGTTTTTTATTAAGTAATTTTGCTGTTACATTTTCAATTTTTTGAAATGTGTTAGTATGTGCATGTAATACATATAAGCATACAATTTAAAATTGACTATTGAAGATTTTCAGTTAAAGAAAATTTTTTTAAAGATGACATTCTGTTCAGGCACTGATTTGAAAACCTCTGAATTTTGCGTGGAAGTTTAAGTTCTATAGTATCTTTCTTAACAGTTGCCCTTCCATCTTAGATCACGTTACCACCAGAGAAAGCAGAAACAATATTAAATGATAAACACAGATGTTGACCCAAGCAGATGTTAAACGAATTACTTATTATACTTTGTGTGCTTGAAATGTCTGCATTGTAAAATTTAAATGATAGTTTTAATAGAGCCTTTTGCATATCATGAGATTTGTATTACCAATTCACCATTGCTATTAGGTGCCATGATCTATTAATCTGGTTTTCCACTGGCTAGCACATATTCAGAAATACACAAATATATATATATACATTATATATACACAGATATATACATTATTTATAAATACATATAGTTCTACCAAACCTATAAGAATTTTAAAAAATTATTACATAAGAAATCAGAGTATATTGGGTAAATATTGTGGGTGCTTCACTTCTGTCTGGGCAATAGCTCCGTTCCTTACCATTTTTATGTACCTTCACCTATCAGATTTTGAATTGAAGTGAACTTTTATTTGAAGGAGAGCTTTGAACTGTTTTCAGATAAAATTGGTGTTTTATGGTTGTCTTTCTCTTGTTTTTTTTATTTCTGACTTTTAAAATTTTAAATATTTTTTTTATTATAGACCCTTAGTATTTCTTTTTGAAAAATTGGAATTAAATCTGAAATTAAGTGGGAAGTAGGTCACCTTTTAAACATTTTGTAAAATGTTTGGAAGGAGAATTTTTAGTACTAAAACAGTTGGGGTATGTGTAGACAGTAATGGAACATTTTATATTTTTATTATAAATAGCTAGGATTTACTAAAATAGCAGAGTTGTCTTTAGAAGAATGTATTTTAGCTTTCTTTGTTAGATTTGTCATTATTATGTAAATTTGTATTTTAAGGTGTTACCTGTTCTGTATATTTCATTTATGAATTATACTCTTGCTCATTATAAGAGGATCCTTAGGAGCTTCAGCTTTTGTAATATCTTGAGGATAAATTGAACTATTAATAGATATATTAGTCTGATCTTTTAGAATCTCAAGTATTCTAAAGTGTTGATATTTCTAAGATTTGTGAAAGTAACTTTTACTGTGGTAACATCATTGGAATTACTTTTTTTTTTTTTTTTTACATTAGTTAAGGTTTTCTTACCATTTTTTCTCTATTTTGTTTCGCTGTTCTTTTCCTCTAATTTTAAATCCAAGACAGGAAAAGTGAGTGACTATATGTGAAATCTACTGTTAAGGGAACAAAAATTATGTTTTTAGCAGGGGTCAACAGACCATGGCCCACTGGCCTAGTCTGGCCCACCATTGGCTTTTGTTAATAGTTTTATTGGAATACAGCCATACATATGATCTGTGGCTACTTTCCTACTAAAATAGTAGAGTATTAGTAGAGAGACTGTATAGTCTACAGAGCCTAATTTAATCTCTGGCTTTTTATAGAAAAAGTTTGCAGATCCCTGAATTTGGTAAACAAAGACAATAAATATACTTCTGAATTTAATGTGTGAGTTGTAATTGTCACTTAAGATTTACCCCTCCTCCCTTATTTTCTCTGTAGCGAGGCAAATCTACTCAGTGTAGATGAAGATGAGGATTCCGAGACCTCAAAAGGAAAAAAGGCAAGTGTTGCTTTTCTGACTTTTTTTGGTAAATTTTTTAGGTTATATACTAAAAGCTAATATTGCAAATGAAGATTTTTCCATTTTTTTAATTGAAATTCCCAACCACCCACTTACCCACCCCAGAGGCTAGTGTGTTCCCAGTTTCCTGTTTATTTCATCAGAGATTTTATGCATTATGAAGAAAATATATATTTTTTGCCCTGCCCTCTTATATTAACACAGTTAGTAGCATACTGTACATGCTATTTAGTCTTTAAAAATTTTTTTAAAAAAAATTATTAGAGACCATGAGTCCATTAAAAACACCCTTGTTCTTTTCCCTGGGTGTATAGTATTCCATTGTATGATGTATTGTTCTTGTCCAATACCACCATATTGAAGGATATTTATGGTGTTGTCCCCCTTTTCTTTTCACCCTGAAATAGTTAAGTCACCTTCAGTATGGGTGATTTTGCATAAATACTAGCAAATCTGTAGGATGAATTCCTAACAATAGAGCTGCTGTATCAAGACATGTACATTTCTAATTTTGTTATACCTGATTTACGCTTTTACCAGCAATGTCTGAGTATGCCTGTTTTCCCACACAGTTGTCACAGTTATTGATCTTTTGAGCTTTGTCAGCAAAAAATTGTATATTGGTGTAGTCTTAATTTTCATTTCTTTTACTATAAATGAGGTTGAATGTTTTCATATGTGTAGTCCTTTATTTCCTTTTGGATAGTATTTAATATCCTTTGCCTATTTTTCTATTTAGTCTTTAGAATATTATGATTGATAGGAATTCTTTTTATGTTGAGCCCAGGCACACATTTTTGACAACTCTGAAATCTGTCTAGATGCATCTTATAATAATGGCATGACATGGTTTAATTAGAAAAATTTCTTTTGCACATTAGTATTTACAATGATTTGAATCTTACAATGGTTTCCTAGGTTTGAATAAATACAAAGTGTTGGAGAAATTGGCCCCTTGCTGTGATACTATCTGCTAATATTTTAAACGAGTTTTTTCCCACTAGTCTTTTGTCTTTGCTTTTGGCGATTATTGCTTTGGAGAACATATTTTCTTATGTTGTCAAATTTATCAAAATTGTTTTCCTTTTATGGGTTCTGGGTTTAGTTTCTTTGCTCCTAATGATGTTAACTTAGTTGCTTATTTGTTTTGTCCTAGTAGATAAATAGTTTCACAATACCAATACAAATATAATTGCTAATAAAGTAATTTAAATTTTTTTCCTTCTGTTTGCTTGTTAGTTTTTGGTGGCACCACCAGGTATATAGCCCACCAGGAATGTGTGTTTAAATTACTTGGGTTTTTTAAAATTTTTTTATTTTATTTTTTATTTTTAAGATTTTATTTATTCATGAGAGAGAGAGAGAGAGAGAGGCGCAAAGACACAGGGAGAGGGAGAAGCAGGCTCCATACAGGGAGCCTGATGTGGGACTCGATCCCGGGACTCCAGGATTACGCCCTGTGCTGAAGGCAGGCATTAAACCGCTGAGCCACCCAGGGATCCCCTGTGGTTTTATTTAAAGTGAATTTTTAAAATATTTTTTATTTATTTTAAGTGATCTTTCCACCCAACCTGGGGCTTGAATTTACACCCCAGGTTCATCTCCTCGGACTGAACCAGACAAGGCGCCTCTAAATTACTGTGTTTTTAAATCAATTGAAATGATTTAAGTTGTTTTATAATTACACAATAAGTTGTTTTATAATTACACAAGAAATACATGATTCCAAAGTCCTATTTACAAAAGAAGTTTTATTAGAGAAATCTAGGTTTTATTTTGATTCCCTCTATCCTTTTCTCTTTCACTAATGGGCAACTTAAAAAAAAAAATCACATGGATTTAGCCTTTCATTGTTCTTTTCTTTCATTTTTAATGGAATATACAACCCTTCTCAGAGAAACTATCCACACTGCTTATTACCTTGATTGTTTTACTTTAGCAGTTTGGTCTGTGGATCACTCCACTAGCAAAGTACTTAGAAATCTATATTATCTCTTTTGTTGTTACATAGTATTCCAGTGAGTAGAATGAACAGTAGATATTTAGTTGGCTCCCTAGTGATGAGCAGAGGTCTTTCCCAGTCTTTTGCTATTATAAATAGTGCTTTAATAATGCCTTATGCCTAAATAAATAAATAAAGCAAACAAGCAAGCCAGCCAGCCTCATGCTTATGTCTTTTCATGTCTTTATAGTATATTTTGGGATAGATTCCTAGAATTGCAGTTGCTATTACAGAGGGTAAATTTACATGTAATTTTTCTAGTTATTGCTAAATGCCTCATTCATGGAAATTACCATTTGCCATTCCCACTAATAATATATTTCTTTGTAACCTTGAGAAGTGTGTGGTCAAACTTGAATTTTTACCCATCTGACATAGCACCCTCTTCACATATTTCTTATGCTTACCGTTGAATAATATTTTAGTGACTTTTAAGTTTAATCTCCGCCAATCTCTTTGTTTTTTTTTTCTCCCATAACATCTCTACTTTGTTGTAATTAAAGAATTTATAGAATTTGAAGTTTTTCTCTTAGTACTCTAAAATTTTCATTTATAAAGTTACACTAAAAACCACAAGGTTTTTCACATTACATTTTTCTCTAGCTTTTATTTTAACATCTTGATTGCTTAGAGTGCTGCTGTTAGGTGTTCTTCAAGTTCTACAAAAATATAATGTAGTTTGCAGGGAAAATAAAGGATGTTTTCAGTTACTAACTTCTGTGACATTGGTTTTCAATTTATGTGTTTTTTTTTTTCCTTGAAGATGCCCTTAATTTTTTTTAAAATGCCTTATACGTTTTTAAGGATGTAAGTGGGGATATTTTAAAATAAAACTTAAATTATGTTTATGTGTATCCAGTTATCTCTAAAGGTAATTCTAATTTGATACTCAGCATCATCTATTTTAAAAATACATGTACCATCTCTTTTTTGAGAGATATGTATTTATTGAAATTTAACATTAAATAGATACATATTTATTGAAATTTAACATTAAATAATTGTCACTACATGGTTCTAAGTATTTTTTTACTGGATGGAATTATCCTTATAATTTATTAAAGATTCAAAAATATATTACAGGTATTTGTAATCATTGAATCTATTATGTAAAATTATATTGGAGGGCAGCCCAAGTGGCTCAGCGGTTTGGTGCTGCCTTCAGCCCAGGGTGTGATCCTGGAGACCCGGGATCAAGTCCCATGTCGGGCTCCCTGCATGGAGCCTGCTTCTCCCTCTGCCTGTGTCTGTGTCCCCCCCCCCCCCCCCCCCCCCGTGTCTCTCGTGAATAAATAAAATCTTTAAAAAAAAATTATATTGGAAATGTATTTCTTAAGATGAGTAGTGCTGATGTTTTTCTTCTTTATTCATTTGGTTCACATATCCATGAACAAGTATTACTTATTGCTAGAATAAAACTTTCAGTAGCAGTTTTCTTCTTTTTCTTTTTTAAGGTTTATTACAGAGAGAGAGTGCACATGCGCAATTGAGTGTGGAGTGGGGAGGAGCAGAGGGAGAGGGAGAGATAGAGAGATTCTTAAGCAGACTCCACTGGTAGCCTAGGGCTTGATCCCCAAACCTTGAGATCACAACCTGAGCCAAAACCTAGAGTCTGCTACTTAGCTAACTGTGCCTCTTAGGAGAAGAATAGAATTTTGTTATAGCATTATCCTTCAGTTCTTTTCTTTTGAATTAAATGCCAAAAATCACATAGCAACTTAATATTTAAAAGGTAAAAATAATTTGTGATCCAATCATTAGAGTTATTGCACTTCTGAATTTGGTATACTAAAAAGGCTTTATCAAATTTAACAAGTAGCCAATTATTATGCTTGCTACTTTTAGATTCCTTTTTTTAAAACTAGATACTTTCTTTTTTTTTAAAGATTTTATTTATTTATTCATGAGAGACACAGAGAGAGGCAGAGACACAAGCAGAGGGAGAAGCAGGCTCCGTGTAAGGAGCCCAATGTGTGGGACTCAATCCTGGATCCCAGGATCACACCCTGAGCCGAAGGCAGATGCTCAACCACTGAGGCACTCAGGCGTCTCTAAAACTAGATACTTGAGAAATAATTTTAAAAATTGAAATCTTGTTAACTTCAGGATATTGCCTTTGCCAATATCATATTTTTTTGTGAAATATTTTGTAATTTTTGTTTTGTGTATTTTTTTAATATGGAACTGCATATTTTGTTCATATACTCTGTGGAAAATACCTATTTATACTTTATTTGACAAGGCCAGTCCATATGGTCCTGCCAATCAATTAAATCAGATATACTATTTATCTGTAAATGTTTGTTTTCAGTTTTCACTTCAAGTATACATGTTAGTTTGTATCTTCATGATAGCCATTTCATTTCACTTCAGGTAGAAAATATGGCCTTGGTTTTGACCTGAGTTTGTTACTTGGTTGTAATAAGGCACAGCAGATTTCAGTCTCATTTTAAAAACTTATGCTTTCTTTGAGGTGTTCTCACTTGATTTTCTCCTTGGGTCAATGCTTTTCTTGATTATAATTGGAATAGAATATACAAAGCCAGTAAATGCAAATTTTTATCACTTTTGCTTTTCATTTTGCAGTGAAATTAAGGAAATATAACTTTGGTGTAGAATATCTAGTTTCTAACCTATGGTTAGAAGCATATTTAACAAAATATTTATAAAAGAGGGAAAGATATGAAGACCTACTATCATTTTTTGTGCCAAAAGAGATTCCAGTATTTCCAATTGTTCCTTTTTGGAGATTTTTAGATTCTAATGCAATAGGTGAGACTTATGTCTTTCTTTTGTAGAACAGATAAAGGTCTGTTGGGAAGGGAGATACTGTATGATGCCTTTTTTTACAGATGGGTTTTAAAGTAAATCAGTGTTAAGAAATTGTAAAAATGGAGATTGAGGGCTTAGGATTTAATTGCCTTAAAATTATCCATGCCTGTTTGCCATTTAGAAAGTCTTTGTATATCCTAAGGGGTTATGTATTTCTGGATTTTTAATGGCTTGTAGGTAATATATAGGTCCCTATGGATCATTGGTTTAAACTAATATAGCTCCTCTTCTCAAATGATAATGGAATTAGGAGAAAGCCTTTATTTTGATTAAAAATGTCTTAGTATTCTTCGCCTTTTCTTTCATAGAATAATCCTTTTGCCTTTGGCTTCTCTAGTTTCATTGTGCCTCTTTAGAGAAAGGATACATGTCTTTCATTAGTTGTGAAAATATTTTAGTCATTGTATCTGTGGATATTACCAAGATTTTACTTATTTATTCGTGAGAGACATAGGCAGAGGGAGAAGCAGGCTCCCTGCAGGGACTCAGTCGCAGGATCCTAGGATCACAACTGGAGCCACAGGCAGACGCTCAACCACTGACCCACTAAGCTACCCCTAACCTGTAGTTTATATAAAAAAGGATAAAAGATAAATGGCAAAGAACAAAATCATCCCTATACCGTATCTAGGTAATTTCCTTCACTCTGTCTTCTAATTCACTAAATTTTGTCTTTAGCTTTGTCTAATCTACTTATTTTTGTTGGGTTCATCTTTTTTCTTTTAAAAAATGTTTTTATTATTTAGTTATTTTTTTAAAGTAGGCTCCATACCCAGCATGGAGTCCATCCTGGGGCTTTAACTCATGATCCTGGGATTAAGACCTGAGTGGAGATCAAGAGTCAGATGCTTAACTGACTGAGTGACCCAGGTGCCCCTTAAGAAAAAAAAAAAAAAAGACATTTATCATTTGTAGAACTTCTGTTGGTTCTCTTTGAAAATTTTGTTTTTTCCATAGTGTCTAATTCTTTTTTGTTTCGATATACATTTTGTTTTTAAGAAAATGCCTTTAAAGTCTAATCATTTTAAGTGTCTAATCATTTAACACAGGGAGCCTGATGTGGGACTTGATATCAGATCCTGGGATCATGCCCTGGGTCCAAGGCAGATGCTCATTCACTGAGCCACCCAGGTTTCCCCACATGCAGCCTTTGAAATAGTCTAAATTTTGTAGTTGTATCATGGCATCAAAAGGCTATGAAATTTGATCAAAATGATTGGACTTTTGGTGAAATACTTTCATTCACTTGTATTTTGATGCTGTGCTATCTACTTTACAACACTCTGAGTAACAAGTGTTATATAAAATTTACTATTGTATTTCATTTTGAGAACATCATCAAATACACTTTCTGTTATGTTAGCTAGAATGCCTTCTTTATTAAGCTCTCTGAATAAGAAGTTCAAGTGTGGCAGTTGTTTGCCATTTGCCATGCATTACTTTATTGATCTTAATTTCTTATTTATTTTATATTTTAATTCTTATTTAAACTCACATTTGTTAACATATAGCATAGTATTGGTTTCAGGAGTAGAATTTAGTGATTCATTGCTTACCTGTAACACCCAGTGCTCATCCCAACAAATGCCCTCCTTAATGCCCATCACCCACTTAGTACATCCTCCCCCATTCTCTTCCCTTCCAGCAACCCTCAGTTTGTTCTCTGTAGTTACTAGTCTCTTATGGTTTACCTCTGTCTCTGTTTTTATCTTATTTTCTTTCCCTTCCCCTATGTTTAACTGTTTTATTTCTTAAAATCCACCTGTTAGTGAAATCATACAGTATTTGTCTTTCTCTGACTTATTTCACTAAGTGTAATATATTCTAGTTCCATCCACACTGTTGCAAATGGCAAGGGTTCATTCTTTTTCATGGCTCTATTCCATTTTATATATATACACCACATCTTAACCATTCATCTGTCTAACATTTGGGCCCTTTCCGTAATTTGGCTATTGTTGACAGTATTGCTATAAACATTGGGGTGCATGTGCCCCTTCAAATCAGCATTTTTGTATCCTTTGGATAGTAGTGCAATTGCTGGGTTGTAGGGTAGTTCTATTTTTAACTTTTTTTTTCAAAAAGATTTTATTTTTATTTGAGAGAGAAAGAGTGAGCATACGAGTGGGGTTAAGGGTAGAGGGAGAAGCAGATTCCCCACTGAAAAGGGAGCCTGATGTGGGGCTTGATCCCAGGACCCCGGGATCATGACCTGAGCCAAAGGCAGATGCTTAACTGACTGAGCCACCCAAGTGCCCTTATTTTTAACTTTTTGAGGAACCTCCAGATAGTTCTCCAGAGTGCTGCACCAGTTTTCTTTTCTTTTCTTTTCTTTTCTTTTCTTTTCTTTTCTTTTCTTTTCTTTTCTTTTCTTTTCTTTTCTTTTTTCTTTTCTTTTCTTTTCTTTTCTTTTCTTTTTTCTTTTTTCTTTTCTTTTCTTTCTCTTTTTTGCACCAGTTTTCATTCCCAAAAATAGTGCAAAAAGGGTTCTCCTTTCTCTGCATCCTTGCCAACAGCTGTTGTTTCCTAAGTTAATTTTAGTCATTCTGACAGGTGTGAGGTGGTATCTCATTGTGGTTTTGATTTATATTTCCCTGGTGATGAGTGATACTGATCAATTTTCCATACTTCTGAGATTCTTAACAGGATATGTATCAAAGTTATCCGAAACAGCAGCTTTTCCATGTTAGTGTACATCAGAATCACCAATAAAAAGATTGCTGAAACCCATTTTGAAAGTTTCTAATTTAGATCTGGAGAGGGGCTTGCTAATTTGCATTTTAAAGTGTTCCAAAAGGATGCTGGTTGTGTTGGTCTAGCGAACCACACTTTGACAACCATTCGTTGATTTAGGGCATTTTTTTTTTTTTTTTTTCAAAATAACATGGGAGTGGGCCTAGGTCACAATAACTGGATAGGCCTAAGTTTTCTCAGCTAAATGCATCTTAATAACCAGTTTATGATAAAGTAATTTATGGATTTATGGAGCTTCTTTTTTCTTAATATATTAATTGCGGGGGGGGGGAGTGGTAGAAGGAGGAACTCTCAAGCAGACTCCCCGCTGAGCATGGAGCCAGATACGGGGCTCAGTCTCACAACCCATGAGATCATGACCTGAGCCAAAATCTGGAGTCCAGTGCTTAACCAACTGAGCCACCCAGGTGCCCCAATTTATGAGCTTTCTAAGAGAAGATACATGTATTTCTAATTGAGTGAGAACTATTGGTTACTGAATCCTGACCTATCTGCTCATTCAACGGCTCAGCAATTTGTGTATATTTTGGTTAATGCATGAAATAATCTCATGATTACAAGGAAAGTTACCTAGCTAGAAAGACAAGTTTGTAGATTCTGAAATTGTTATCTTTCCATGGTAACGCTGTTATTTCCTGTGAAAAAGGGTCCCCAATGCAAAAGTGATTGTACTTTGTTTATAAATGGAAGAGAGTGATAATTCCAATATCTTTATCCCCAATGGTTTTTTTTTCCTGTTATCAGTTGTTTCTCTTGGTTTTGATCACATTGCCTAATTTCTTTGAGCTTGCTATTAATGGTAACTATTGCATATGAAAAGTCAAAGGGATAATTTGAGGCCTAGAAAATTACTTATTTCTGGAGTGGATATGTATTTACTTTTGTCTAGTACTAGGAGCCTTAATAATCTCAGTCTCAGATCACCTTAATTCAGTGGTTCTCCAGGTATGGTCTCTGATTGGCAATATCAGCATCACTGATACTCACTAGAAATGCACATTATTAGGCCCATCCCAGACCTAATAAGAATAAACTGTAAAGATTTGACACAACAATTTAACAAATCATTGAGGTAATTCTGATTTATACTAAATATTTGAGAACTGCCTTAATTGAACTGAGGGTCGAGTTGATTAGAAGCTGTGTTTCAATCTATATGAAGGCTGTTATTCATAGGATATAATTTTTTTTTCATAGGATATAATTCTGATCAATATTTTGAGGGGCTTACAAAGCCCTTCATAGATGGTGGATCTTCATCTCTACTTTTTGTCTTTCTAGCTCTCTGTTGAAAGTTCAGCTTAGCCTCTCAACTACATCTTCTGGAATCAATAGATGCCTCAGGGGAAAATATAAATCTGAGCTCAGATCCCTGAGTTCCTTGTTCCTAATCTTTTTTTTTTTTTTTTAAAAAAGAAACTATTTTTTTTTTTAAGTTTTATTTATTTATGATAGTCACAGAGAGAGAGAGAGAGAGAGAGGCAGAGACATAGGCAGAGGGAGAAGCAGGCTCCATGCAACAGGAGCCTGACGTGGGATTTGATCCCGGGTCTCCAGGATCGCGCCCTGGGCCAAAGGCAGGCGCCAAACCGCTGCGCCACCCAGGGATCCCTCTTGTTCCTAATCTTAATTCCTAATTCTTCATTGCTTTCAGAGCCCTCAGATGTCTCAAACACATATATTTTTAATGTGTCTTTTGTCTAGCTTTTTTCCTAGTTTTCAGATAGTAGAAGGAAATTGATCTTCATTACCTAATCTGCCATTACCAGAAGTGGAGCAGTCTGAAGCCCATGGCTATAAAAGATTAGGAAGTAAAGAAATGTCTCAAGGAGGAGAAAATGATAAGCACTGTATCAAAATAGGTCTTTTTTTGGAATTTTATAATGTTGATATGCTTAAAATAAGAATGGTGTTGGCACAATGAACTCTGTACTCAGGAGATCTTTTTTGTGGGAGTTTTTTTTTTTTTTTTAGGGGAACTGTTAGGTTTCTGTAGAGATCATTTGGGGGGGGGGGAGCCATGTTCCTGTCTTCTTGTGACTATATTTTATAAATGAATGAAAAATAAAATATTTGACTATTGCTTCAAAATAAAGCTTCGAAAATAATGATTTTTAAAGTGTCGTTTTGGGTAAATTATCACTAAGAACTGAAGACTTTTGTCTCAATGAGTCTGAAAGCTTTTATTGAATGTCTGGTGCAATGAATATTCCTACATATTTGTGTTATCCTTAGGAAAAAAAAAGTATTGCAGTTGAATTTTCCTTAAATTCATGCCAGTGTCATCCCTCTCTCCCATCTCCAATGGCTGGTACAGTTGTTACAGCTTTTTAAAAAAATAGGTTTTCAAATAATCGTATTATAGTGTTTATTGAGTCTTCAATGTTTATGGATCTTTTTACAGTTAAATCGTCAGTCTGAAATTGTTTCTACCAGTTCTGGTGATCCCTGGAAGACATGTGCAAGACGAAACAAGGCTGAAAATTTAAAACCTTTGAAAGGCAACCCCATTGGGCTTAACATGTTGAGCAACAATAAGAAATTGAGGTATAGGCACTTCACTACACATTTCTATAGAAAAGAAAAGGTTTGACATAAAAAATTAACTACTTTTGTGGGCAGTTGACCCAACCTATACCTTTTCTTTTCACTTTATTAGCCAAGAGGTAGAATTGCTTCAGGGTGTGGATTTTTTGCTTTGAATCTTGGGATTAAGGTTGATTGCATTCCAAAAAAAAAAAAAAAAGGTTGATTGCAGTGATTTCTTGGTTCTGAATAAAAATATTTCAAGAAAAGTTTCAATAGAATAGGATTTCATAAGATAAGCTTGCTCTCATATAGTTAGTAAAATCTTGGTCATAGTATTAGGAATAGAAGGCACTGGAGGTAGACTGGTTCTGTCTCCTTTAGAGGATACATAATCAGAATTGTCTCATAAGGGATTTTTTTTTTTTTTTTTTTTTAAGATTTCTTATTCCTCTTCTCTTCTAAATACATCCCACCTTTCCTTAGTGGTAGTCATAGGGAGCTACTTTTACTGGTATGATTGGGCTTTACATCTCCCAAAAATAGGGTTGAAAATCCCTGTTTCATTTTAATTTTGTCAATATATAGATAGAAAACTGGGGTACATAAAGGCTAAGTAACTTTGAAGTCATATGCTGTTCTTCATTTTTTAAAAATGTCAACTTTGAAGAAGTAGAATTAGAGACTCCACTTTTTTTATAATTCGTACATTTGATTTTTATTTTGGCATTTAAGAAAATTTTGTAATATTATGGTTTAAAAGCTTTTTATATGGATAGTCCCTAATAGAGAAGAAGAAAATGCCAGAATTAATTTATAAGGTATTTTATAGTGCAAAACATTCATTTAGGATTCCTGATTTCTTTCTTTCTTTTTTTTTTAAAGATTTTAATTTATTTACTCATGAGAAACACAGAGAGGGGGAGAGAGAGAGAGAGAGGCAGAGACACAGGCAGAGGGAGAAGCAGGCTCCATGTAGGGAGGCTGATGTGGGACTCGATCCCTGGTCTCCAGGATCACTCCCTGGGCTGAAGATGGCACTAAACTGCTGAGCTGCCAGGGTTGCCCCGGATTCCTAATTTCTATTCTAGTGTTCTTTTACTCTGTATCTTCTTTCATGAATTGTATTGGAAACATTCCAGAGACAAATTCAGAAAAGTGGAAAATTTCTAATGGACAATTTAATATGGTCAATTGAGTTGATATATAGTTTTTAGTGTGAAGATTTTTATGTGTATATATGTATGTTCAGATTTATTTTGCATATATGTATGTGATTCTCCTCTGTTCAGATTACTTTTTGTCTCTTGCATCTGCAGTGAAAACGCACAAAATGCATCAATATGTTCTGGAACTGTAGTTCATGGTAGACGTTTTCATCATGCTAATGCACAGATATCACTAGTAAAAACAGCAGCCCAAAGGTAAGGATTCAAATTGCCTTTGTTTAGTAATATATACCATCCTCTTTAATAGTTTTGCACTGTTTTTTTCTTTTCTTTAACCTTTTTTTTTTTTTTTTAACTTTATGGAACTTTACTGTGTTTCTCTTGTCTGTAATGAGATATTCCTGTCTCTGAAGTAATTCATGTCCTAGAATTTTATTATTTTATATCTGCTTTTGAATAAATCACATTCGGTAAATAGAAACTTAAATAAAAGCCTTCCTATTGCATTATATTCTAGTTAAATTAATCTGATTTTACAACGTTGACAAGAAATCTTCAGCTGGTAGTTTAGCTCTGATGAGTAAAAACTACAGTACTTTCTACTGTGCTACTTACTTTTTAAGATTTATTGGATTTCATAGTAATAAAATAAATCACATTATTAGTTTTAACTGAGAAAATTTTGTGTTTCAGTAGATTTGGATGTTCTCATTGATCTTCAAAGTAATACTTGAACCTTGAAATAATGAAAGTAATAGTGGGGAAAGCTTAGTGTTTGAAATATGATGTTACAAAATTTTAGTTGAATTTCACTTCTGAGTCAATTTTAATTGATTAAGAAATTCTTAGGCTCCAACAATAAAATAATTTTGCGGTATGAATAGTTGTGTAAAGTGTTTTTATAAGTAGTAAAGTTTAAAGATTTGGTATATATGCTAGATGCTGTTCTTCATTTTTTAAAATTGTCAATCTAGATTGTTGCTCATTCAGAAAATGTCGTGACTCTTAGAAACCCTTGCTATATTTACTATGTACATAGATTTGCTGTAGCATAGATTTTTAACTTAAAAACCTTAAATCTTTCTCATACTTTAGAATAAGATCTTTCTTTTGCATAAATATATTATTTTATCATAGATAAACATAAGATCATAATATTTGAGAAATGCAACTAAAAAGAGAACTTACGGCACATATCAAAAAATACCAAAAGATTGGCTTCTCTTATTGTAAAGTATATAAATCAAGCTCTCTGGCCAAACAAATGGAACAAACATGAAACTAAGTAATAAAAGGAGAGTAATTAATGGGAAGGCAAAAAGAGAAGACACAGTATTTTCACACACTGATCATGTTGCTAGAATCCACTGCTGACAAAGATTTGTCTTTTTGATATTCTGAAAATGTCCTTGTTGAAATACTCATTTATATTTTATAATCACATGATATATTCTACAACCAAAATTATTACTTCTTTTGAACTTATTTATTAGTTTGGAATTATTTGCAGTGCTACCTATTCTTTCCATCCCTGCTCTCATCTTTGGTAATGTTAAAAAACTGATTTCAGTCTGGAAATTGGTTTGTGCTTTGTTTTATTCTAGGTCTCGACACCTATTATACCTTGCATATATATTATTGCTGTCTGCATAAAAGATTAGATTCTGTGAAGAGGAAATGGCATTTAGTAGTAAAATATTATTTCTTTAAAAAAAAAAAAACCCAAAAAACCAAGCTGAATTAGTTTTTATTTAGAGAGACATCCTGAGTGAAAGTCCTTGACAAGAACAACTAGGGGCAGTAAGGAAAACTGAAAAATCATGTCAGGACAGATGCTATTTATCCTTGTCCCTTATTTATAGAATAAACATTTCTTATTCCTACTGTGTTAATGTCATTAAGAAGATTTTGACATTCAAAGACAATTCATTGAGAGTTTTTCGCATTTTCTTCATTCAAAATTATTGAGTGATTTTATGCTACGTGCCACACATAGATGAGGTATAGAGTAGTCAAAGGTGACTTTGACAAAATCCCTCCTTTCAAGCTCAATTTTGACTAGGGTAGAGGATAGAAAGACAAGTAAAAAAAATAATTACATGGTAAGCACAGTGTAGTAGACACAGTTTGCATAGTGCTATTTACAGAGAAGGGAGCTGTGAAGAATTCACAAAGCATGTATTAAAGAAGCTTTGGAGTGTACTAGCTAGAAGAGAACCCTCCATGTGGTAGGACTCACATCTTCAAAGGCATGAAGAAAGCCTTCACCTAAGGTGGTTACTACCAAACCTTTGTTGTTGTTGTTGTTGTTTTTCATTTGTTTAAAACTTTAGTTTTAATTACTATAGTGTTGGCGCAGTTGTCAGACTTCAGGTGAGGTGAGCACCCTGGTTTTCACTGGCTTTTACAGCTCAACTCTTAATTTGAAATGAAAGGAAATGCCACAAATTGGTAATTCATACAGTCCTCTTGGAGAGGGAGATATAATTTGTCTTTAAAAAGTAACTCCTGCATTTTGAATAATTTGTAGTTCTTTAGTAAGCTATGAAAACAAATACATGACACTTTTTTAATCTGAAGGGAATAAATGGAGATTAATATATCTGATTAGACTAGCTACTATTTGGGAGAACATTACATTTCAATCTATTTTCTTATTGCTACTACAAATGTTAGTATAAATCATATTTAGAAGATAGGTTGCTTATGTACTAGTAGTAAAGGTGGGGGGTAGTCTTAGTATAGAAAAATGAAATGCAGAAATTTAAAAATCTATATATCACTATACTATCTCCATCCCTAATTTCAGTGAGACTTGCTAAAAGAGCATATTTACTGGTTTATGTTTTATTTACGTTTTCACTTTTTTTTGTTTTTGTTTTTTATTAAGGATAGGTGAAAAGACTTGTAAGGACCGTAGGGGAAAATGAATGTCTACAAAAGCATATATAATCCATAAATGGGAAAATGGGCTCCTGGAATAAGCAAGATTTAATTATTAATGAAAAGCACACCTTGAAAGAATTTTTGAAGTCTTAAATCAGGTCATGGATACCAGAATCAATCAATCTCTCTTTTTTCCTTCCTTTTTTAAAACATTTAAGAACGCTAGTACAGCACTAGTACAAGAATGAAATAGTCCAACAAGAATGTAAGTTGACATTTTAAAAAGTCCTACATTACTAATAATGGCTTCCCTCTCCATTTTTCAAAAGCTTTTTTTTATTATTATTTTTTTAATATGTATGCTCCTCTAGGTCAGGACTTGATAATAAACACATACTAAGGAATCTTGTGGAAGCACAGCGACTTACAAATTAGATACCATATCATAATAAATGCATTTTCTTCAAGGATAAGAAAAATAAGCATGGGCATATATATATTTTGTTTTGTGTTTTTTGTTTTCTTCCTTAACTCCCTTGGTTTATTGGAAAGAACCAAACCTGTTTCTTCTACTGCTACTCTGTCTTCTACCTCTTTCCTTTACTCTATACAGGTGAGTTTAAAAAAACAAAAACAAGAGACTACTAAACTCTTCTCACTTCTTGGGCACAACAGTGTAAAGCTAGATGGCTGTATTAGGTATTAATATCTAACTTTTGGTTTTCTTTTTTTTTTTTTTTTTTCTGGAAATAGAGGTCCAGTAGAAATAAATAGATAAGTTGGACTATACTTAAACTATATATTCGTTTTATTTATTTTAATAGGGGTATGGTAGTATTCCCTCACTGTTTTGTCATTTATCCAACATAAATTTATTTTATACAGGTTATCCTGTTTTGTTTTTTTGTTTTTTGTTTTTTTTTATGGTAAGGTAAAATTTCTACTGTGGTTTCATGTAAGCTTATAATTCTCTTTTTTTTTTACTATTGAAAACTTAAGAGTTTCTTTTCAGTGTTGTTTATGCAAAACCACATAACTTTTTTTTTATTTTAATTTGCCAGAATTGATATTTTACTTGTTTGTTCCATGCTATAGAAATATGAGAATAATATTTATATTCTCATATAATATTACTCAGGGAATTTGTAAAGAGTGTTTTACTTACAATTAGTTCTGAATATTTTGATCATTTTATAATGATGAATAATTCTAAGATATGAATCTTATTCTAGATTAAAAGTTTTTATAATTTTACTCGAGTAATTGATAATGATAGTTTTTTAAATTTTCCATAAACTGTGGAGAAGGATGGACCTGCTATACATTGGATTTTTTATTAAAGGCTAGGATTTTAAATCTCAGGCCTTGCCTTGTATCCAAAACTATATACTGCTGTATTTAATTTATGGCTTTAATGCAAGTTTCAACCTTAAAAAATTTTTTTTTCTTACTCAGAAGCTAATTATCACACCTGGTAACAGAATTGGAACCACTAAAAATTTTATAACTTTCAGGAAATTGTTCTTTGAAGACTATTTACATAAATACTTTAAAATAACATATCTTCAAATGGTTGATGGTCAAATAAAGCTCTTTTCAAGAATCTTTCATCTCTTTGTACATCCTTTTTTCTTAAATACGTTTAGATATAAATTTTCTGTATTAACAAAAATTGAAAAAACAGTTTACATATCTGACAAGATTCTAAACTTAGTATATAACATATATATAATGTGTTTAAAATAAATTAATCACATTAGAGTTTTGCCTTATTGACTGCAGTACTAAAACTACAATGATATATCAAAAATGAGGTCTTGCCTCTTACATTGTTTTTCTTTTTCATGTTTTAAGCAGTCTGGACCAAAAGGAAAGGTAAGCTTAATATTGATGACATTAGAGCATGGATATAACAGTACGATGTCAGATTATTTTTGTGCTTTGAAAAATATCCATTGAATTAGAGTTCATCATTAAAGCTTATTGATTATTTTAATAAATGGAAACATTAATGGCAGAACATGCTATTTGACTTATGTGGGTAATGTTTTACCACAGTTCTTAGTATGGTTATGTATTTATGCTGACGTGACTGCTTTCCTTTTAAAAGTGGAATATTTTAATGCCTTAGTAGTAAAGTTGTTTTCAGTTAATAGCATTAAAATTTTTCTTATTAAATTTTATTGATAATACTTTTTACACTTTATGAGTTAGAGTTGAGGGGGAAAATGGAATTAGAATACCTTAAGCATGGTGTTAAAACTCTAAACATCAATATTTTCCTATTTTGACCTAAAACAGAATTTATGATCACTATTTGTTCCCTTTGTAATAACATTGGTAGGCATATGTCCTTTAGCAGGAGTGTCGAATGACGTAAATAACACGGAAACAAATTTTTTAAGAATGCACATTTCTGAATAGTGCACTGATTGCAATTGTTTTAAAGCAAATGTTTATAGGAATAGTTTCTCTCCTCAGTGTGTTATGTAGAATTTTTTGTGCATGTACATCTGTTTTCTTTTATGAGAATCTCATAGCCTCTTATGAACCTCCCCACAAAAAAAAAAAAGTTAATAGCCCTTGTATTAAACCAATACTTCATGTAATTGGTAAAGGTTAAAGAAAGAACATTCTATAATTTTGTTTACTTATATAATCTTAAATTTATAATTTTTTAAAGTTGTAGAGAAATTAAAGAGGACAACTTGCAGTATTTTTAAAAATGCAGTATTCCCCTTCCTTAATGAACACTAAGGTCTGAAATATAAGGATGATCCTGCCAGCAGAAAATTTAGGCATATTTTATAATTCTGAAATACTTCACAATTCTTACATGTTTTAGGTGAATGGGTTGTGCAGATATTTTACTGTCTGTCTCCTGGGAAAGAAAAACTATTTTTCCATTGTATCTATTTTTATCTTTGAGTAAAGCATTATTTCTTCCGATGTCGATGAGTCATTTTATCTTTAAAATTGTTAACTCATGACTACATATTTTTTGGAAAACCATTAATAAGATTTTGAAAATAAAATTGCTGAAGAATGTATATTAAATAACTCTTTATACAATCATACACAAAACAGCCTCTTGGTTTATATAAATACTTTTCCTGTGTTATGCCAGATAAAATGTAAGTACTCTAATATTCTCAGATTAATATAAAGGTCTTAGATTATTCTGTTTTTCACAATAGTCTTGGAGGGTTTATACTGACTTATTGCACTGTTTTGGTTTATGCATATTTCTGTAGTGGAAATTTATTCATTGATACATTCAGCAAATATTTCAATGACTTTATGTGCCAGGCACTATTCTAGGAGCAGACAGAAATCCCTAGCCTCTTGGAGCTTACATTCTTGTTGGAATAATACTAGAATAGGAATCAGAAGATATGGAATTGAGTAATCAGCAATACCATTAGACACATGCCTTACTGTAAAATGGGGATAATATTTGCCCATTTTAAAGGAGATTTGTGAGGAACAAGTGAGGTAATTATTTAAAACTGACTTACATATTGTAAAATTTGAAATTTCTGTAATAGTAATAGATCTTCAAATTCTTTCAGACTTTTGTGCTAAATGACTGGCAGAGACCAGATATGAAGCAGCAACTGTTTATAAAATACCTTATAATGAATATACCCGAGTGCTTTATTCAGCAGCAGTTATCTTTAAGTTGAACCTAGCCCATGAAACCCTTGGATTCTTATATAGAATTATGTTTATCTTTGTTGGAGATAAAGTGAGAGGAACTTTTGCATCAGTACATTTTACTCTGTGAGATGAAATAATAGAAATCTATACAACAGACAGTAAAGAAGGATGAAAGGAAACCATCAAGTCTGTCAGCTGTGACAGTAATTGTGATCGGGTTGAATATATTTAATAAAAGACCAATTGTTTGGATTAAACCCAGTTATACTATGTTTATAAGAATCACACATAAAGTAAGATTCTGTAAGGTAAAAAGGCTGTTTAGAATCACAAAAGAAGCAAACAGAAAACATGAGTATAATTTTAATAAAAACAGAATTAAGGATTAGTACTAAATAGGATGAAGGAGCAAGTTTTGTAATGGGCATAGACTATAAAAGTATAACAACTTCATTTAAAATTTCCTTAAAATATTTAAAATGTATTAAGTTCCCAGTTAGAGGCCAGCTGTAGAAGATTTTAAATATATCTCTTGGAAAATTAGACTGATTTATGAGTTTAACATCAGTTTGGATTAATGAATTTTAACATTTGAATATGAATACATTGATTTTATAGAAATACATGTCTTTTGGATCAGGTAGAGCAATGGAAAGAATAAATTGAGCTATCATTAAAATCCAGCAGAAACCAAGACAACAAAAACCCCGCACCCAGATCCTGGCTTTTAATACCACTCTCTAATAAAAGTAATGTGGAGAAATGACTGATTCTAGGTTTGGGTTAGGGAAAACGCAAAATGAATGTGAAGTGTTTTAGTGTTAGAAACCAAGCAACTACTCAAAAAACAAAAGGGTCCTTGCCTCAACAGCACATGTACTAAAATTGTAACATTACAGAAAAGATTTTTATGGCCCTTATATAAGGATAATAAGTAGATTACAAAGCATTCTATATTTCTGTGAATTTTGTGTTTATATATATATATTTTGTACCAGAATAAAGAAAAAAATGATACCACATCAAGGGGACACAGGAGCCAACTGAAAGTGTGCCCAAAGACTAAAACTTCAACAATTGGATTATAACCTAAAGGATGTGATTGAGTAAATCGTTTATTTACTCGGCTATCCTAGGGTTTTACAAGCTACATAAAGTGAATTGAAGGAAATGGACAACTGTTTATTATAGAATTCTAAATAATTTGTGTAGATACTCCAGATTTCAGGAAATGGAGTTTACCCTCACCTCTTTTGTGTGCAGGACTGACTTGTTTATTTGCAGATAGAGTGTAGAAAGAGAAAAATAGTAACTCTAGAATGGAGAAACTTGAACACTACCTTAACCAAATAATGAAGGTTAACATCACCAGTGATAAATTTTATGATATTATTATATACTTCCTGATATGATGTGATGAGAAGAGCACTTCAAATTTGCAATATCCTTCCCCCAAATATATAGCCTTTGTCTAATTGTGAGAAAAACATTAAGAGTGACCCAGGTTGAAGGGCATTCTACAAAATAATTGATAATTCTCTTCCAGAATGCCAAGGTCATGAGAGATCATATAAGACTGGGTAACAGAGGAGGCTAGAAAGACAATACAACTAAAAGCAGTGAATCCTGGATTGGATTCTGGTTCAAAAAAAGGATATTAGTGGAATAGTTGGTGAAATTCAAATAAAGTTTAGCATATTTAGTTAATAGCATACTGGTGTTGGTTTCTTTTTTGACATATGTATAATGATGAAGGTGCTAACATTAGGAGAAACTGGGCGAGGGATATAATTCTGAATTGATTTTTTAACTTTTCTGCAAATCTAAAATTATTCCATAATTAAACTATTTTAAAAAACTTTCAGAGCTGAGGCCTAAGCTTTAACAAGCAGAGCATTTTGAGGTTATTTAAAGTATTCTGCACAGAAGAAAAAAAACTTTCCAATTGTTTTATGCAGCTTACAAAGTGTGGGTCCATGAAGTTTTTTTTTTTTTTTTAAACTTCTACACAAAACATAAACCCTCACGAGCAAAAACACAAAACAAAACAATAAAACCCCCAAAAACAAACCCTACCTTCTAGATAACATGACAGGGAGTTTCTATGCTTCTGCTTGATTTGAAGTGAGAAAGAAATATCCACTGAGGAAACCTAGGCTTCATACGTGTTTGGAGTTTGAAATTTTCCTATCTGTAGGGTGATGGAACCCACAAACCAAGAAATTAACATAAAATTTGATTTTTGATCATCTAACAAAATTTTTTAAAAGCTTAAGTTTATTTTTTTAATACAGAGTTTTTTACTTTTAATTTTTGTGGAATATAACTATTAATTGGGTATGAAATTTTAGAGTATTAAAAATTACCACACTCCCTATAAGAATCCCTGTTTGACCACAATATTTTACTTTTTAAAATACCTACTTCAGGGGCACCTGGCTGGCTCATGTAGTAGAGCATGTGACTCTTGATCTTGGGGTGGTGAGTTCGAGGCCACGACGGGTGTGGAGTCTTGAACTCTCACATCCCTGAGATCCTGTTCCTGGTTTTGTCTCTGTTCTAAGTCTTCATCATCAGGTCTTTTTCCTCTGGACATGAAATCCAGATCTCCGATTTTGAAACCAAATTTCTCTGGAATGCCAATTTCTTTAGCAAGTTGCTCTCTGCTATCAAGGGTTGTCCGTAAATGCCTCGATGAAGGTGTAAATTGTGAGGAAGTCTTCTCTACTTTGAATATCCTCTTCAGGGTGATCCTGGGCTTGGCTTGATTCTAAGTCCTCATCGGGTTCTGATTTTTTCTGGCACTGGTGTCTAGCTCTTCGATTCTGAAACCAAATCTGAATTCCAGACTCTTCAGTGTTGACTTTTAAAGCCAGTCTTCGTTTGGTAGGTAGCATAACCTGGGTAAGGATTTTGGTCAAATGCCTTGAAGAGGATTTTTAGTTGATCTGTGAATTTGGTACAGCATGTCTGTGACTGATGGCTGTGGTCTTGTTTGGAGAGTCTTCGGCCATGTTGGAAGAGAGTTCTGAAGTCTTAAGGATTCAAAAACTAAATTTTACAGAATATAAGATAGTTTGTGGCTGGGAAGTTTTCAAAAATTTTCTTGTCAAAGTAATACTACTTTCATCCTGAAATTCTTGTATTAAATTTTAAGGTATGCTTTTATTTCAATAATTTATTCATACATATTTTGGAAAGAAAAATTAGTTTTCCCTATTTATATAGATAGAGAAACACATAGAAAATACTAATATGGCCATAGGTCTGGAAATGTTGCCAAATATGAAGAATAATTTATTAACACTACATTATAAAACATGATAGTCATGGATTATATGATATGTGGTGTTTGTTCTTCATTAGCAAAATGTAGTTTAATGCACTGTGTCAAAATTGCAAAGAATACAGCGTGTTTAATGCAGCAGTTTCACCCGTCCCTTCACATGTATGATTGTTGTCTTAAATGACTTATGTCAGTTATTACTGAACAAACCTGAATATGTAGCATACCCCAGAATGAATAAGCAGGTTCAAAATAACAAAATCCAAAATATCTGTATTTTCAGATTTTGTGCCCATTCTCTGTCAAATAATTATTTTCTGTGTTGATAATCCTTAGTATTTAAGAATGTATACTATTTGTGTTATACACTATTTTAAAAATAATTTTTAGAGTTTACCATGATCGTATCATCATACTTTGCTTCATATTCATTGCCTCTGTTGCATTTTTAAAGTTTGTATCTTTATTTTTCCAAAGTGAAGAGTTATAAAAATTAGAGATTTAAAAAAACGGTTATTTGAGTTAAAGATAAGACTACATTATATCCTCTTTGGTATGAAAATGTATGGAATATAAAAACATGAGTTTTATTTTTTAAGTTTAGTGTAATTAGCTAAAAACCTACCTTCTTTATTAGTGCTAGTAGTACTATTATCTCTAAGGCAAATTCTCATCTTTACAACTCCTATCCTCATGAATTTTAAAAATTTTTTCATGGTTGAAATTGCCCAGTTGTACAAATACGCTGCTTGATAATCATGAAAATTCTATTACTTAACAGTATTGATGCAATTTGCTGGATTTCAGATTCTGACATTGCTATTTAATAGTTATGTGAGTATAGGCAAGTTAACTGACCTTATTGTGCCTCAGTCTCATCTGTAAAGTGCTAATAATAGTATATACTTCATAAGGTAATTGTGAGGATTGTTTAATAGTTATAAAGCTCTTAGAATAGTACCTGGCACATGATGCTCACTATTGCTAACTGCTATTGTAAAGACACTACTATCACTACTCTTAACTATTTTCTTGTTTCATTCCCATATTTTTTTTTGAGAGCTTTGATTTTTATAACTTAAGAATATGAAATTTCTTTTAGAAAAATTTATTTATGGTTTTTGTTTAATTGTATACTCATAGGTGTTGAATGCTAATGTGTATGAGTTTACAAATAATATAGCTTCTTCTATTTTTAATTCCTTGGCTAAGTAAGATGGGAATATTTTTAGAAGTTTTTAAAGTATTATTATATCTTCATAATATAGTCATAGTACAAGACTAAAATACTTCATAATTTCTGGTTTTGTACATAACATTTTTTGTGTTGACTTTGAAATGTCCTCAAGACCAGTATCTCAATAGCCATTTATTCCTTTAGTCATTGACTTGTTTTTGAATAACTAAAAACATTTACAGCAAAATTGGTCAAATTGGTTATTATTAAGCTGATTTTTTAAATTTAGAAAATGTGTGACAGTGAAGTAATACATGTTCCTTTTTTATGTGGTTTTTTGAATTGATTATGAAGATAATTCCAAAAGAAAACTAAAGTTTTGTGCACCATATAACTTTGGTGACTACTCTGAAGCGACAATGATTTGGATTCATTTATTATTAACTATGTATTTGAAAATCTGCTTGCTATGGGCTTTGATTAACAGTCTAAATAAAATATGGTCATTGTTCTTAGAGACCTTACAATGTAATAAGCTTTAGTATATCTTATAATACAGTTTTATTTTATAGTATCACTTTTTTTTATGTGGCAAAGAAGCTATTGTTTTCTTTTAATAAACATATTGTAAGTATTTCCTCAGCCTTTTCGTTTTGAAAATATTTTTTTCTGTTAGAATAAAGCTATATAAATTTCCTTTTTTAGGAAAGAATACCCACCTCATGTCCAAAAATTTGAAAATAATTCTGTAAGGTTGAGTCGGCCTCAAGGTGTTGGTAAGTGTGTACAGTTTTATTTGTTGATACCTGTGAAGGGTTTCAAATAGTTGTATGAAAGGTAGAAATAGAGATGGTTTTAGAATATTCCCAAGTATAATAGATATATGTAGAAAAGCATTTTGAAATCTTACTTAAAATTTTTTGTGACCTGAAATTATCAGGGTGGTTGCACAATCAGGAGATAACAGTGTGAAACCTTTTTTTTAAATTAGCATTTTCATTAAATTCAGGATCCACGTATGAACTGTAGATGGGTTATAGCTTCAAAATTGTGTTTTGTTGAACTGTATTATAATTATAATCTTTCATGATGTAATTTTCTTATTTTAAATGGTTATGAGCCTAAAATTTAGAATATATTAGGCAACCACTGAATTTAAGAGACCATTCCTAGGGCAGTTGGGTTAATAGTAGATGTTGGAAATAGTCGTGGGTAGAAATTTTTATTTTCATTGAAATAATCTTTTAATGTACTGATATTAGTGCAAAAATAAAGGCAAATAACATTTATGGAAAATGTTTCACTATCAAATTGATTTTTATTATCTAGTGATTCTTAATCTGTGTGTCTATCTTGTTTGTCCCAGGCCTTTTCTTGCTTAAACCAGGACTTCTGGTTTTATCCAAAATTAATTTAAACAGCTGTGTTTTCCTGGTAGCTAAGAGTTTGTTTTTTAAAGCACCCATATTCTTTGCTACTCTGAGTGGAAATCTTTTATTTGTATATTAAATGTATCCCTATTTTATGAAGAGAGTATTCCAGATTTATCTTCATCCTTTCTTAATAACTTGGCAGTTAGGTATGTGAATTATATTTGGCAGTACATGGACACTACATTAAATTTATTAATAATGACTACCCACTTCAACATTCATTCTGTTATACCTTAAATCTTTTTTGAACTCTTGTACTGGATACTGAGTCAAATGCTTTGTATTCATAATTTACTTCTATCCTAGCTCATTATCCAGGATCCTTTAAGCTAAATTTAACTTTACCTGCATTGTGTACAGAGGAAACTGAAACACAGAAGAGTTAGACAGTTTGCTCAGGGACATGGAGCTGATAATGCAAAAGCCTATACCACCATTGTGCTTTACTGTTTTCTTGCTAGATCAGAAAGAAAGTTATTTCTACTCCTCAGAGGAGAACTGCATAATAGGTATTATCATTCCTATTGCACAAGTGCATTTTGGTAAGTTAAGTGATATTATCTTCTAGTTTTAGATACGAGTCAGCCCCAGGTTTGTTACAAATAATTTTTAAAGTTTATTTGACAACATTCATTAAGTAGATAAAAATAATGTTTACATTTTTTTAAAATTTTGAATCATTTTTGACTTAGACAAAAGTTGTAAAATCAGTACAGCGTACCCATTTACCCTTTACCAGCTTCCCCTGTTGTAACATCTTACAGTCACAGAAGTACATTTATCAAAACTGAGAAATTGGCATCAGTATAACATTCTTAAGCTATTTCACCAGTTTTTCATTAATACTCATTTTCTCCTCTAAATTCTAGTTTGGCATTTCATACTACATTATTTGTCATGTCTTTAAGTTTGTCTGACAGTTTTGAAGAGTAATGGTCGGTTACTTCATAGAATGCCTCTCAATTTGAGTTTATGTGATGTCTTACGATTAGGTTGAAGCTATGCATTTTGGAAAGACACAAAAGTGATGTGTCTTTTTAAAACACATAACATCAAGAGTGATGTTGATGTCTTTCTATGTTAACTACTATCTCATGGAGTTAGATAGTTTCTGCTGGGTTTCTCCACTGGAAAAAATATTTTTTTCTTTGTATTTAATAAAGATCTTGAGAAGATACTCTGAGACTATGCAAATACCCCGTTTTTTCTTAAGCTTTCACCCACTCACTTTAGCATCCATTGGTGGATCTTGCTGGTAAGTAACTATTATTACATGGTGTTTATCTAATGATAAATTTCTATTTTCTTCTTCTTTTACATTTATTAATGGGAATTATTGTGTAGGGAAAAGCAGTACCTTCTCTCTTATTTATTTGATTATTTCTAGCTGTGGGCTCAGGTAAAATACACTTGGTATATTTAACTCATGAACTTTGTCACTTGTATTGGGTTAGGTACATGTGAACTTAAGTACAGGGTGAATAACAATGTTATAATATTGCATATATTGTTGCATGAAGATTGCATTTTATTTTAGGATTTCCTTTGGATATATTTTTTAAAACATTCAGAGTTAAAGACAACAACAACAAGAGAAAGCATTGAGAGTTCACACTCCAGGATTTGTAGTTGCTGGCATAGCACCTGGAATAATGTTCTAAAAAGAAATAACTCACTGTCTTTTTATAGTTCTTAACATCTAAGATGATTTTTCCCCTTTATTTTGCATTTAAAAGACTATAAATTTTGATAAGTTACAGTCATATATCAGCACTTAGTAGCATTGACAAGCAGTTTTCTGGGATTAAAATTAAAGCTTGTAAACTATTAAGTATAAATTTTGGTCAGGGGATCCCTGGGTGGCGCAGCGGTTTGGCGCCTGCCTTTGGCCCAGGGCGCGATCCTGGAGACCCGGGATCGAGTCCCGCATCGGGCTCCCGGTGCATGGAGCCTGCTTCTCCCTCTGCCTCTCTCTCTCTCTCTCTCTCTCTCTCTGTGTGACTATCATAAATAAATTTAAAAAAAAATTTAAATTTTGGTCAGATCACATAGTTTGTTGCTTCATTTGTTTGGTGTTGTTTTTGTATTTTTCTAAATATACAGAATAACAACAACTATAGAGCTATAAGTTAAGATCTCTTATTTCTTTTCTGTTTGTGTTCTTGTCAAAGAGAATTAATAGACATTGAACATTTAGTTATATTCTTAATTACATTATGATTACAACTTAAATATCTGATTTACACTATTTAACCCATGTGTAGGAGAAAATATACTGTCATTCTTAACCAGTCTGTGTGTGTCTTCCATTAGCATCTTAATATATAACTTCCCAAGTTTTTTCTGTGCTTATACATTTTATTAAAAAACATTTATGCTATATATAATATTCTATAACTTGCTTTTTGACTTTGTTGTGATATCAATCTGGTTTCTATACTCTCATTAAAAGATAATGGAATATCAGGGAAAAACCAGTCTGGGAAACACAATCGAAAGAAGCCCAAGAATCAAATGGATGTTTAGTTTTGGTGGACTTCTTTACAAACTAATATATCCAAATCTCTGTAATTACTTTTTAATGAGTAGTGACCAACCACTATATTTATGTATCGTGATTAGGTTGTTTTCAGTGGTTTGATACTATATATATTACAATTAAGAATCTAGCATATGCATCTTATATATTGAATCTATTATTTTTTTAGATTAAATCCCTAGAAATAAATTATAGGGACAAATGTTATACACGTTTTGAAGACTTTTGATATGTTACTGCCAAATGGCCTTCTTTAAAAGGGTGTGTCAGCTCCCAACAAACAGTATTTGAGTATTCCTGTGTTGTTGTTCTTTTTTTTTTTTTTTCCACACTCCTCAGCAACATTAGCTATTATCATTCAGTTAGGCATTGGGAGTCTGATAGGGAAATAGTATTTGTTTTTCCACGTTTCCTTCATTATTGGTGAAGCATTACGAAGGCCGTTTGAATTTCTTTTATTAATGTCTATTTATTGTGGCCTTTGCCTGCTTATCACTTATTTAGCATAATCAAAAGTGATTTTTTTTAAGGAGATTGTAATGAGAATGTAATACATGACTTTAGTTTTACTTTATACTGAAAAATTAGTCAAGGTGGCAGCTACATGATGGAGAAAACCAGCTGTTATTCTGGCTTGTCTTTCTCTTTTGAAAGACTGTAAAAATAATTTAAAAGCAAATACCTGACCAGAATAAAGACAATTTGTATTCTGTCACTATCCTTAGAGTAAATATTTCCAAGATATTAGTAATATCATGGATAAATTCTCAAAAAAGTGAATCAGATCTGCTAGTAAATTAGTATCACTGTGCAGCAAAGTTAAGGCATTTTCAGTGATGACATAGTAATAGCATTTATTCCACTCTTGTAATTTCATCTTTTTAAAGTATGTCATATAGTTTTTATCTTTTGTAATGTGATTCATTAATCCAGTAAACGTTTTTCGAGCCCTCAGCTCGTGCTGTTTCTAGACACTGGGAGAACACATGCCTAAAACATAATTTCTGCTCTTTCAGAGCTGACATTTATTACAATGAGATGAAGAATCAGTACAAATCCTAACAGTGAAATAAAATGAGGTGCTAATAGAAGTACAGATAATATGCTGTGGAAGTTCTAGATATTGCTTATTCATGCTTAGTGTGAGGCAGATGCAGCTTCTTAACAAAGAATGGTTTGAATTTACTTAGATAAATAGGGAAAGCTTTATTAGTGTAGAGAACAGCAATATATATGAGAGAGTGAAAGGAAAAAAAACACTCTGGAAAAATGTATCTCTTTGAGGTGCAGCTCGTTTGGAAGCCTGAAACATCAACACAGACTTGCTTGTGAAAAGATGTGGTTCTGAATTTTTTCCTTAGATACTAGAATCATTGAAAGATTTTAAGCATTAGGATGATAGTCATATTATTTTTTGTTAGGTCACTTTGGCAGTAGGGGGGAGGCATTTAAACCAAGCTTATTTGGGGTGAGGAAAATCAATCTAGGCAAGACTTACACATCTGAAATGTAGTGGCAGTGTTGTTGGAATAAAAGAAATGAATTTAAGAGCTGTTAGTAGAATTCCTTGAATGTGAGGAAAGAGGTACAAGGAGAACTTAACTATTATTTATATTTCAGCTTTGATGTCCAGGAAAGTAAATGTGCTTGAACTGTCCAAAGGCTGAGAAGATAGAATTCACTTGATGCAATTCTGTGTGATTACAATAACAAGAATAATTATATAGGTTTCTTAACACAATATTGTATATCAAGTCAGAAATATTACATAACTTTATTTCTGTGTGCAGATAATCTACTTATTTAAAAAATTAAAAGATATGAGGATATTGAGGATAGGAATATGGAAATATTTAACAAACTTGAGATTATGCAGGTGGAACATTTTGATTTATAGATTCATTAACTTGTGTTTTGGAAACATATTTTGTCTTCTTGCATACTTAAATCTTTGCTGATAAAATCAGATTGTAATAAATGTTAAATTCTGTTTTTGATGTTCATTTAGTCACTTAAAATTCTAATTAAATCCTTAATGAAAATTATTAAATATATATTGAAAAATAATGAGGAAAGTCCTTTTGTATTTCTTGAACATAAAAAACCATTAGGCTGCATATTAGTTTAGTTGCCTTCATTTAAACAGTTGTAACCAATGTTTGAATTAAAATTTTTTCTCCTTACTAATCATTTTTTGTTTTAGTGGGGAGGGAGGGGCAGAGGTTCTCGAAGCCCATTGCAGGGCTCAATCCCATGACCCTGAGATCACGACCTGAGCCAAAACCAAGATTTCAACACTTAACCAACTGAGCCATTCAGGCACCTCTCTCATTACTAATCTAAGAAGAGTAACTAAGAAAAAGGAGTGCATTTGTGTGTGTGTGTGAGAGAGAGAGAGATTGATTCAGTTGATTGATGGATTCAGTGTGAAAAGTACTGAAATTCTGCTGCCTTAGTAACATAGAACAAGCTGAAGAGAATATTAGTACAGTTAACAAAAGTGGTCCACAGTTTGTGTGGAGATCCTGGTGAGTAATGAAAAGCAGACTAGAGCTATCAGGACATGACTACAGGTTACAACTTAAAGTTCTAGCCATTCTTTTAGTAATACTATTTTTTACTGAAGTATGGTTGACATAAAATACCACATTCAATGACTCTGTAAATTATGCTGTGCTCATCACAAGTGTAGCTACCATCTGTCACCATACAACACAATTACAGTATCATTGACTATATTTTCTATGCTGTGTCTTTTATCCTTGGGACTTACTCATTCCATAACTGGAAGCCTGTGTCCCCTACTCCTCTTTCCTCATTTTGGCTACCCTTCCTCCCTCTAGGCCACCATCAGTGTATTTTCTGTATTTATAGGTCTCTTTCTGCTTTTTGTTTGTTTTATTTTTAGATTCCACACATAAGTGAAATTATAAGGTCTTTCTGTTTCTTTTGCTTAGCATAATAAGTTCATGTTGTCACAAATGGCAAAATTTCATTTTTTATGGCTCAGTAATATTCCTGTGTGTGTGTGTGTGTGTGTGTGTGTGTGAACATAGGGATGGAAATATCATTTCAAGTTAGTTGTGTTTTTTTTTTTTTTTTTTTTTTTTTACTTCTTTGGGTAAATATCCAGTAGTGGAATTACTGGATCCTGTGATATTTCTACTTATTAATTTTTTTGAGGAACTTCTATAGTTCCTCAAAACTATAGTTTTCCATAGAGGCTATACCAGTTTACATTCCCACATTCCCACTCACAGGGAGCAAGGATTCCCTTTTCTCCTCATCCTCATCAACACTTGTTATTTCTTATCTTTTTTAGCCACTGTGACTGGCATGTAGGATGATACCTCATTGTGGTTTTGATTTGCATTTCCCTGGTGATTAGTAATGTTGATCTATCTTCTCATGTGTCTGTCTTTGAAAAATGTCTATTTAGATTGTCTGCCCATTTTTTAATTGGATTGTTTTTGAGTTGTATAAATTCTTTATATATTTTGGATATTAATCCCCTATCAGATAATATCATTTGCAAATACCTTCTCCTATTTGGTCTGTTTTCTTTTAGTTTTGTTGATGGTTTTCTTTGCCGTGCAAAAGTTTTTATAGTCCCAATTATTTATTTTTGTTTTTATTTCCCTTGCCTGAGAAGACATACAGAAAAATACTGCTAAGGCTGATGTTCAGCTGAGTTTACTGTCTGTGTTTTATTTTAGGAGTTGTATGGTTTCAGGTCTTACATGTAGGTCTTGAATCCATTTTGAGTTTATTTTTGTGTATGGTGTTAGAAAGTGGTTCAGGGCAAATCAAACTCCAATTAAAAAATATACCCTCCCCCCCAAAGAAAGTGATTCAGTTTTGTTCTTTGCCATGTGACTGTTGTCCAATTTTTCTAGCACCATTTATTGAAGAGACTGTTTTTTCCCTCTTTTATATTCTTGCCTCCTTTTTGTAGATTAATTGACCATATTAAGTGTGGGTTTATTTCTGGGCTCTCCATTTTGTTCCATTGCTTTATATACCAGTTTTTGTGCCATTATTATACTGTTTTAATTACTATAGGTTTGTAGGATAGTTTGAAATCTGAGATTGTATATCTCCAACTTTCTTCTTTGTCAAGATTACTTTGGTTATTCAGAGTCTTTTGTGGTTCCATGCAAATCTTAGGGTTATTTGGCCTAGTTCTGTGAAAAATATTGTTGGTGTTTCAATTGGAAGTGCAATGAATCTGTAGATTGCTTTAGGTAGTATGATACATCTTTCCATTTATTTTTGTCATCTTCAGTTTCTCTCATCAGTGTGTTAGTTTTCACAGTACAAGTGTCTCACCTACTTCACTAAATTTATTTGTAGTTATATTACTCTTCTTGGTGTAATTGTAAATGGGATTATTAAAACATTTCTGCTTAGGTTATTTGTGTACAGAAAACCAATTCATTTTTGTATATTAATGTTTTATTCTACAACATTACTGAATTCATTTATTCTGATAGTTTTTTGGTGGACTCTTTAGGATTTTCTAAATGTAGTATCATGTCATCTGCAAATAATGACAGTTTTACTACCTTACTAATTTGGTTGCCTTACAGTTTTTTTCTTTTCAGATTGTTGTAGCTAGGGACTTCCAGTCCTATGTTAAATAAAAGTGGTGAGAGTGGACATCGTTGTTTTCAGAAAAAAGCTTTTAGCTTCTCACTATTGAGTATGATGTTGGCTGTGCGTTTGTCGTATGTGGCATTTATTATGTTGAGGTATGTTCCTTCTAAACTCACTTTTAGGAGTCTTCATTATGAATAAATACTGAATTTTGTCAAATGCTTTTTTACATCTACTGAGATGAACACGTGATTTTTATCCTTTACTTTGTTAATGTAGCACATTGATTTGTGGATATTGAACTGTCCTTTCATCCTTGGAATAAGCCCCACTTGATTGTAGTGAGTGATTCTTTAATGTATTGTTCAATTCAATTTGCTAATATTGAGGAATTTTCTATCTGTATTCATCAGGCATGTTGATATATAATTTTCTTTTTTTAATATTTTTGTTTGATTTTGGCAGGGTAATGCTGATTTTGTAGAATGAATTTGGAAACATTTCTTCCTCTTTTGTGTTTGTAGAAGAATTTGAAAAGGATAGATATTAATGTTTGGTAGAATTCACCTGTGAAGCTCTCTGGTCCTAGACTTTTGTTTGTTGGATGTTTTGATGAAAAATTTTATTTCATTAGTAGTAGTTGGTTTGTTCATATTTTCTGTTTCTTCCTGATTCAGTCTTGGAAAACTGTAGGTTTCTAGAAATTATCTATTTCTGCTAGTTTTCCAACTTATTGGCATATAATTTTTCATAGTTTCTTATAATTCTTTGTATTTCTGTGGTGTCAGTTGTAACTTCTCTTTTCTGATTTTATTTTTTACTTTTTTTTACTTCTGATTTTAAATGCTCTTTTTTGTAGTGAATCTGGCTAAAGGTTCAATTTTTTTTAACTTCGAAGAATTACTGTTGGTTTCATTTCTTTTTTATTGTTTCTTTAATCTCTTTCATTTGTTTCTACTCTACTTTTCATTATTTTCCTTTTTCTTTTTTTTTATAATTTTATTTATTTATTTATGATAGTCACACACACACACAGAGAGAGAGAGAGAGAGAGAGAGGGGCAGAGACATAGGCAGAGGGAGAAGCAGGCTCCATGCACCGGGAGCCCGACATGGGATTCGATCCCGGGTCTGCAGGATCGTGCCCTGGGCCAAAGGCAAGCGCTAAACCGCTGCGCCACCCAAGGATCCCTATTTTCCTTTTTCTATTAATTTTAGGCTTTGTTCTTCTTTTTCTAGTTCCTTGATGTGTAAAGGTACATTTGCTTATTTGAGATTTTTCTTATTTTTTTGAGGTAGGCATGTATCTCTTTAAACTTCCTTCTTAGAATTGCTTTGATCTATCCCAGAGTTGTTGTTGTTGTTTTTAAGATTTGTTTATTTGCGGGAGAGAGGGTGAGAAAACATTCACACACGTGTGAGCATGGGGGAGGGGCAGAGGAAGAGAGAATCCCAAGCCTACTCTGCTGAATGCAGAGCCCAACATGGGGCTTGATTCCACAACCCTGAGATCACAACCTGAGCCAAAACCAAGAGTGGGATGCTCGACCGACTTCACTACCCAGGTGCCCCTGTCCCAAAGTTTTTGAACCATTGTGTTTTCGGTTTTCATTTGTCTCCAAGTATTTTTTAAATTTCCTCTTTAATTTCTTCATTGACCCATTGATTGTTTAATAACATGTTGTTAGCTTTCATGTGTTTTGGGGATGGTGGTGGGGTTTTTTCTCTTCAGTTTTTCTCTTGTGATTGATTTCTAACTTCATACTGCTGTGGTCGGAAAAGATGCTTTTTAGATTTTTTGAGACTCATTTTGTGGCCTAACAATTGATCTCATTTGGAGAATGTTCCATGTTCACTTGAAAAAAATGTGTGTTCTTCTGTTTGGGGATGAAATGTTTGGTATTTATGTGTTAATTCCATCTAAATATGGTATTTAAGGCCACTGTTTCCTTATTGACTTTACATTTGGATGATCTATCTATTGATATGAGTGGGTTGTTAAAAGCCCCCTACTATTATTGTTTTACTGTCAATTTCTCCCTTTATGTCTGTTAATATTTGCTTTATGTATTTAGATACTCCTGCGTTGGGCGCACAGATACTTACAATTGGTATATCCTCTTCTTGAATTGATCTTTTATCATTATTTAACTCCCTTTGTTGTCTTTTGGTACAGTCTGTATTTTAAAGTGTATTATGCCTGATATAAGTATTGCTATATCCCAGCCTTTTTTTCAATTCCATTTGCATGGAATATCTTTTTCTCTCCTTCCACTTAACAGGCTGTATGTGGCTTCAGGTCTGAAGTGAGTCTCTTATAGGTAGCATATAGATGGGTCTAGTTTTTTTATCCACTTAGCCACCGTATGTCCTATTTTTTGGAATATTTAGTCCATTTATAGTAATTATTGATAGGTATGTACTTACTGTCATTACGTTCATTGTTTTTTGGTTTTGGTATAATTGTTCTCTGTTCTTTTCTCTTACTCTCTTCCCTGTGATTTGATGACTTTCTTTTGTGCTATGCTTGGATTCCTTTATAGTTTTTGTATATTTATTGTAGGTATTTGGTTGGTGGTTATAAGGTTTATGTATAATTTTTTTTAAATTTTTTATTTATTCATGGTAGACATAGAGAGAGAGAGGCAGAGACACAGGCAGAGGGGGAGAATCAGCCTGCTTCCATGCAGGGATCCCGACACGGGACTTGATCCCGGGACTCCAGGATCACACCTTGGGCCAAAGGCAGGCGCTAAACCTCTGAGCCACCCAGGGATCCCCTATGTGTAATATTCTATGTATTTAGCAGTCTATATTAAATTGATGGTTGCTTAAGTTCAAACACATCCTAAGCACACTACTGTTTTACTCCTTCCTCCCACATTTTATATAAGTGATGTTATTTTATGTCTTTTTATTTTGTGTATTCTTTAATTTTTGTAGAAATAGTTGATTTTACTACTTTTGCCTTTTAACCTCATACTAGTTTCATACATGATCTACTACCTTTACAGTATGTTTGCTTTAGTGGTAAGATTTCTTTCCATAGTTTTCTCTTTCTGCTTAAAGATGTCCCCTTGGGATGCCTGGGTGGCTCAGTGGTTAAGCATCTGCCTTGGGGTCAGGGCATTATCCTGGAGTACCAGGATCGAGTCCCACATCGGGCTCCCTGCAAGGAGCCTGCTTCTCCCTCTGCCTCTGTCACTGCCTCTTTCTCTGTCTCTCATGAATAAATAAATAAAATCTTAAAAAAAAAAAAGATGTCCCCCTACAGGGTATCTGCATGGCTCAGTCAGTTAAGCATCTGCTGTCTGCCTTTGGCTCAAGTTGTGATCCTGGGGTCCAGGGATCAAGTCCTGTGTCAGGCTCCCTGCTCAGTGGGGAGCCTGCTTTTGCCTTTCCCTTTGCCCCTTCCCCTGCTCATACTTTCTCTTATGTTTTCGTGCGCGCGCGCTCTCTCTCTCTCTCAGTAAATAATAAAATTAAAATCTAAAAAAAAAAAAAGATACCCCTTAACATTTCTTGTAAGGTAGTTCAGCAATGATGAACTTCTTTATCTTGTGTTTGTCTAGGAAGCTCTTTAGTTTTCCTTCAATTCTGAATGTGTATCTTGCCTGGTAGAGTATTCTTGGTTGTGGGTTTTTTCCTTTCAGCACTTTGAATATATGATACTACTCCCTTCTATGCTGCAAAGTCTCTGCTGAAAAATCAACTGATAGCCTTGTGTGGTTTCCCTCTCACATAACTGTTTGCTTTTCTCTTGCTGCTTTTAATAGTCTCACTTTATCTTTAATCTTTGACATTTTATTATATATTTTGTTGTGAACCTCCTTGGGCTTATCTTGTTTGGGGCTTTCTATGCTTCTGGACCTGGATGTCTGTTTCCTTCCCTAGGTTAGGGAAATTTTCAGTCATTATTTCTTTGATTAAATTATCTACCCCTTTTTCTCCTGGGACCCCTATAATGTGGATGTTCGCATTGCATACTTGATGTTGTCCCAGAGGTTCTTTTACCTGTCTTCTTCTTCTTTTTTTTTTTTTGAAATGATTTTCACTGTTAAGCTTGAGTACTTCGCATTAACATATCTTCCAGATTGTTCATCCATTCTTCTGCATTCTCTAATCTGCTGTTGATTCCTTCTAGTGTATTTTTAATTTCTGTTATTGTATTCTTCAACTCTTGATTGGCTCTTTTTAAAATTTATCACTATATCAAAGTTGTTATTTTGTTCATCTACTCTTTTTTCATGTCTGGTGAGCCTCATTATGACCATTACTTTGAATTCTTCATTGGGTAAATTGTGTATCTCCATTTTGTTTAGTTCTTTTTTTAATTTTTTTTTATTTTTGTCTTATTCCTTTCATTTGGAATATATCTCACTGTGTCTTCATTTTTCTGACTGTTTCTATGTATTGGGTAGGTCAGTTATTTCTGATCTGAAAGCAGTAGTCTAATGTAGAAGGCATCCTATGAGGTCAGATAGCACACTCTTCCCTAGTCACTAGACAGATGCTCCAGAGGTATCTGCTGTGTAGGTTGTGTGTGCACCTGCCTGTTTTGACTAAACCATGACTTCTATAAGGTACAGTGGTCAGCGCGCCTGGCTGAAGCCTGGCTGTAGCTGTGGTGGTCTTGCTGATGGGTAGGCAGTTAGCTCTTGGCACACCTGGCTGAGAGGTCCAGCTGCAGCTGCTGTGAGTGTGCTTATAGGAGGGGCAGCATCCCTGAGGGGTTGCTCACTGGGTGTGGTGTTGTGGGAGTTGCTTTTGAGGCTCCCATGGAGTTTGGCTGCTTGAGGGAGGTGGGCTCACAGGTGAATGCTGGGAAGGGGTAAGCAGTGCTAGTAAGTTAGATAGGTTGTGTCAAAACTGGTACCTGTAAGTGTCTGGTCAGATAGGCTGAAGAAGGGCAAAAAATGGTGCTTCCCAGCATTTCTGTTCTTAGAGAAAGAAACCTCTTTGTTTACACATGCCTTAAACTAAGTCAGTGAATCTCTTTCATGTATAACTCAGGTACTTTTCAAAGTGCTGCTTCTGTTCTGGGTCTAGGACTAAGTGATATAATGCACTGGCCCTTTAATAGCAGAATATATATATATATTTTTAATAGCCCTCCAGCTTTCCCAGAGTTAAGGCCTACTGATTTTCAAAGCTCTTGGAGTTAATCCCTGCTGATTTTCAAAGCCAGGTGTTATGGTGGCTTGTCTTCTTGGTGTGATTCTCAGAGTCAGGGTGCCTAACTTGATCCCCCCACTAGGAGGACCTCCAGGCCTCTGATAGCCCTCCCACTTTTCGGTTGCCTGCAGGAGATTTGGTTCCTGACTGCATCTCTGTCCCTCAATGTGCCTTTTCCTTTATTTTTTTTAACTGCGGAAGATCTGTTTTGGTAATCTTCAGGTCATTTTCAGAGTGAATTGCATTATATGTAATTGTAGCCTCAGTGTCCAAGGGAGGAAGTGAGTTCAGGATCCTCTTACTCAGCCATCTTTCCCTGCTCCCAAGCTTTGGTTACTCTTTTTTTTTTTGGTTACTCTTTATTATATGTTGTGATGTTAATTTATTTTGACCAAAATAAAATAATTTGATAATATAAATTAGCGTTGTTTATAGCAAAGATCATGGGGAATTTATAAAATTTAATTGGGTACTTTTATTTTTTTTTCTCCTTCCTTTAGATCGTGTAATGAAGAAAACTGAGGAGTCTGAATCACACCTGGAGTCTGAAGTTAAAAGGAAAGTACCGCAGAAACGTCACAGTAGTACCTATCAGTCTCCACCTCCTCTGTCTCCTGCTTCAAAAAAATGTTTAACTGATTTAGAGGTGGGTGGAGAAATTATTCTTGGTTGCTAATGAGTTGGTATTTTTATCAATATTATCTTTAGTACTTACTAAATTCTAGGTGACCTTTTCTTACAGGACTAGAAAAGACGTAGAAAAGTTCTTTAAGCAAACTTTTCTGCCTTCATTATGTCATTTTTTTCACTGTTGAAAATGTAGAACACATATTTTCTGAAAAGAATTTAGCAGTGCCTGCCTGCAGCATACTCCAAATAATACCTCTCAAACCAGAAATATTTTGAAATAATTTAAAATTTACAAAAAAAATAAATCATAAAAGGACTATCCGTATACTCTTCTATTAGATTCCCCAGTTTTCCACATTTGATATATTGTTCTCCCTCCCTCTGTCTTCCTTCTACCTTCTGTGTGTGTGTGTGTGTGTGTGTGTGCACGTGCACGCATGCATTTCTGCACCATTTGAATATAAGTAACAGACATGATACCCATTTATCACTATACTTTAGTTCATGTTTCCTTAAAAGAGGTGGGGGTGGGGTGGAGAGGAGGCATTTTTATATATAACCAGAGTGCAACTGTCAAAATTTAAAAATTGACATGGATCCAAAATTACTGCCTAATCCACAAACTATTCAAATTTCACCTAATTAATGTCCTTTGTCAGAACAGGATCCAATTCAGGATTGTGTTATATTTGTTACGATCCTTAGTTGTCTTAAATCTGGAATAATTCCTTAGTCCTTCCATGTCTTTCATCACCTTGATACTTGATTCTCCCTACCTTGTGGGGAGTATGATGTTTCTTTATGATTTATGCATTTTTCCAGAATCCTCCAAAGTGATTCTATAATCTTACCATTGCATCATATCGGAATGCACACAACATTGATTTTCACATTAAAACTTTTATCTTAAGATGGACTTTCTAAGGGTACCTGGGTGGCTCAATCTGTTAAGCATCTGCCTTTGGCTCAGATCATGATTTCAGGGTCCTGGGATCAAGCCCTGCATGGCGTTCTCTGCTCAGCTGGGAGTCTGCTCTTCCCTTTCCCTCTGCTTCTCCTCTTGCTTGTACTCTTTCTCAAATAAGTAAATTAAAAAACAAAACAAAACTGTACTTTCCTAGATTTGTCCACTGTAAAGTAAGTTACTAGGTATTTCTTAATTACTAATAAGATGAGGTAATCTAAAGTACTTAATTACTAATAAGATGAGGTACTTACCTTAAGGTACTTACCTTACCTTAAGGTATAATGCCTTACAGTAAGTAGCTCATGAATGAAGTATGATCTACTATAAGGTAGAAGGTTTCTTTATATTTACTATATATTCCCTTATATCTATATATCAGATATATAGATTCTTTTTTAATTGAAATATAGATAACGTTAATAACATGGATTCTTACTCAAAAAAGTTGTATTCTGTGACTTAATATTTTGATGCTCAAATTGTCCCATCCTAGCCCCTGGGAAGTTTTTTAAGCTGGCTTCTCTTTCTTTTTGACGTATCCACATCATTCTTTTGAGTACTTCCCCTTAATTTTTTATGTAAACAGGTGTTCTAGACTTTTGTATTTTCTCCGCCTCGACTCTGGAGTCATGCATTTCTCCAAGGAGCCATTGTTCCTCTAAATGGGGGGACGATATTTGAGCATTAGTTATGCTCATTGCTACTTGGTATCATGTTTATATGTCCTCTTATTGAACAAAACTAGTTAATATATGTGTATTTATATGTTAGTATTTAGTACATGTTAAAAATCTATGAATTTGTCTGGAGCTGCCTTGAACTTGAGTTGAGGCCACCCCCCACCCCCAAAATAATAAAAGTCCATGAATTCACACTGATAATTCCAATTCTAGTGTATTACCCCAATGTTTATCCTAGCCTTTTCCACTTTGTGTGTTTGTAACTTCCTTCTCTGAGAAGCCTGACTCCCATCATGTCTGGTATATTTACTTATTGGCTGAGTTGTTTTTATCTGATTATTTTCCTGGCATGCCAGCCTAAGCTTGGCTTAGGCCATACTGGCATTTCCCCACTACCTTACCCACTGCTCAATGCAGGTAGAGAAGGATCAGAAGACACAAAAGCTCTTCCCCAAGACATACCATGCTTTCCTCCTGTAGGGATGCCAGCTGAAAACCTCAGAATTTGACATCCAAAATAAATCTTTCTTTTACTTTTTACTTCCATGCCAATTGTTCTTATTCTGTTCTTAGTGAACATAAAGAATAGCTTCTAGCTACCCTCTGTAATTTTTAATACACCTGTAGTCTGTGAAATGCTACGCTCTAGAGCATACTGCTTATAAGGAAACATGGTCTTTGATTTTTAATGAGATTATATATCTTACTAAAAAATGACATCTCAGCGAAATCTCATCAGACAGGTTCATTCCTATTAAGTATAATTGGTTATTATTTATAGAGTTTGGCAGATAGTATGTCATAGTGATTTGGATTTGTTTTATTTTGTAAAAGTCTACCTATCAAAAGGAGGAAATGAGACTTTAATTAGTCTTTGTTTTCTAAAAGAAATTATATCTAACAAATTGTTATAGAAATATACAACTTCGTATACACTTCACTAAAAGTAATTGAGCAGTATTGAGATTCTAATTTTGAGATTGCTGGGTTGATATAATTCTGAATCTCTAATTTTTAGCATGAAAAATTTAATACTATATTTGGTTCAGCTAATCAGCGTTTTTAATTGTTGCAAATAGTTCCATGGTATTTGTTTCTAATCTGATAAAAGGCATATGAGAATAGCTCACAATATATTTCATTCTGTATTTTAATATTAGAAATTTTAATAGTATATGCTTTTTTTCTGTTTAATGTCAATTTTATAAAGGGAAATATGTGGAAGTATCACCTTTTCATAGGGTTCTTTTTCATTGAAATATATCTTATTTATCTTTATTACAGACAATGAAAAATTGGACTCAGTAGCCAGCTTGATCATTATCATTGTGAAAATAGTGGGGTTTAGATTTTTCTTAGATTATTAGATATTTTATTGCAGGGTGATATATAGATGGGGACAACTAATTTATTTGTGAGTTTCCCTTTTAAAATTGCAGTGGGACATGGCCAAACATTTGCAGTTCATTAATGAATAATTGCATTATTTCATTTAAATACACAGTTGACCATTCAACCCAGGAGCTAGTAGTACTGATCCCTGAACAGTTGAAAATCTGCATATAACTTTCATATCCCCCAAAACTTTATTAATAGCCTAATGTTAACTAGAAGCCTTACCAACAACACAATTAACACATATTTTGCATGTTATATACTGCATTCTTACTATAAAGTAAGTTAGAGAAAATAACATGTTAAAATTATAAGAGAGAAAATATATTTATAGTACTGTACTGTATTTATGTTAAAAGATCATTATATAAATGGAACTGTACAGTTCAAACCTGTGTTAATTAAGGGTCAACTATACTATTATTTCTTTCCCTTAATGACAATAGGCGAAAATTTTGAGTTAGATAATCTGTACCATATTTGTGTTGTTGTTTGCATAGTTCACCTGTTAACTGTGCATCCTAAATACACAGGGCCATATCAAAAGTGCTGTGAGAAAAATAAATTCTTTATACACCTAGGTTCCACAAATAGTATAACTGAATTTTGCTATGTACTGGTAAAGAAAAAGACACTCTTTTAAAAAATTTTTTTTTAATCTGCCTTTGCTGAGATAGTAGGCTGATGCTCTACTAAGTTCACCTTTGCCTTGGTTGAAGCTTGGTTTCTCATTCTTTGTTGTTATCTGGGATAAATTCTTGAATGGGTAACATGTATAGTAGAGTGGCTTTGTTGTGGATCATGTAAATAGTTCTTGTCAGGTTTCCTATTTTTAAAACAAAGAAATATGACTAGAACAGTGGTTTTTATGTAGGCTTTTTAGACTTTTTCTATGTATTTTTGAGTTATAAATTTACATAGAATAAAATGTATAGAACTTAAGCATTTAGCTCAATGAATTTTGAAGTTTATGTTTACGCAAGTGATCATAACTACTACTTACTGGTTAGTCCTCCCATAACTGCTTGATGACTTCTGTCACCTAAAAGGCTTTTTTAAAACAACTATATTCTCTTATGTATTTTTAAGTTGACAGTCAACATTTTCTGTTTCAGGTTTAACTGATTACATAGGTTGCAATAGTTGACACAGTCAAAAGAGTAACATTTTAAAATAGAGTGCTCACTCTCCTTCCGTATGGATCTGGTAGCATAAAAAACTATAGCACTTGATAATTATGATCTTTTCCTATCATCTCACTGACAGAAGTATTTATCCACTTATTTCCCATGATATAGGGATCAAAGTGTTATAAAAAATTTCAGTTATTTTGGTTATTAACTGTAGACTATTGATTAAAACTGTTATAGTTTGATATGTAATTATTTGACATAAAAGTAAAATTGGAAATGCATGTTCTAAGTAGAGACATTGACTATTTTCTAATTACTTCCTATGTCCATGAATAAACATTATGTTGCATTCTGAGACAGGATTCAACATTTCTTCATGTTTTTCTTTATATGTTCTAAAGAACCTTTTTCACATAAATAAGTATATGAGTATGAAAGGAATCTTTAAACTCTAAAATTATATGCCCGAAATCACAGGAAGCTCTATCATCAAAAAATATTTTTAATCTCATGATTGTAACCTAGATTAGGCTTCCCCTGAAATATTTTGAAGCACTGTCTTAGAAATCAATTGTCTTGTAAAAGTTTTTGTTAACCAGTATTTAGAATTGAATTCTTTCTTCCAGCATTTAAAAGTATTCTTTGGTTTGGTTGGTGGTTTTTATACTCCAGGGCCGTATACCGTTTTAATATTTCAAATGGAAGTTGAGCTTTTCTTTTATCTTTTTCTTTTCTTTTCTTTTTTTTTGTAACATGAGAACAGTTCTGGCAAGAGATAACTTGCCATTAGAGGCATAATCAAGTCCGGTTTTGGAATGATATGTGGAAATTAGGATTTAGATATTTATTCCATTAAGATTATTTATGCTCTGTATGCCATAGAAAATTGTTATGTAGCCTTTGAGTAGTATACTGGTCCAGTGTGAAGACTGCTGGACTAGATGGTCCTAAAAATTGCTTCTAGCATCCTGATGCTAAATCCCAAGTAACATGATGTATTTAGTATTTAGCATTTTGTGGTAGCCTTGGTGATGATGGGGAGTGACAGACTTAATTTTGAGGTCTTTTTATTCCATGATGTTGAAATAAAATGCCAAAGTCTTTTTTGTTTTTTTTTTTTTATTCTTTTGGAACTTAAGGTTTCTAAACAGTGTGGATATTGTCCAAAATGTGGAAAAGAAAAGGAAAATCAGACCAAATGCCAAAGTTGTGGTATTCTTTTTCCTAAGGATTTGCAAAGAAATTGCAGACAAGCTATAACTTTGAGTGAATCTCCTGGACCATTATTAAGAACATCAATTCATCAGAATTCTGGAGGACAGAAGTCACAAAACACAGCATTACCATCCAAGAAGTTTTATGGCAACAGTGTGGGAAAGATTCCAGTTGATATTATTGTGAATTGTGATGATAGTAGACAGAATTATTTACAGACTAATGGGAAAGTCATTTTACCTAGGGCAAAAGTAGCCAAAATCACAAACCTGAAAGAAAGGAAAACAAGCCTGTCAGACCTAAATGATCCAAGTAAGTATTTTACTCCCTTTAGTATTATTTATATCAATCCAATATTTTTTACATATATTTTTATTGTGAGCATGAGCATATTTGAGAAGTGTAGTTTTAATAGGTATCTCTTGTGTCAGTTATGTTAACATGTTTTTGGGTAGATGATTAAAACTGTCCACGTAGTTGGAAAATAACTGACTTTGTTCTCATCCTGTCCATCTTAAATAGTTAAAAAAACAACACAGACCTTGTCCCCAGTCATAGGTAAAATGCCAGTTATGCCCAACTTTCAAACTTTGGCCCAGTTAATTTAATCTCTCTGATTTGTAAATGGATAATTTCAGCCTGACAGTGTTTTGAGGAAGTAAATAAAATAACATTTAAGCTTCCTCGTAAGTAAAATATTTGATACACAGGACTCAGTGAAAATAGTCTCTTGCCGCTTTTACTCTTCCCCTAAATCTTTTTCCTGCCTTTAGACATAGGTGCATATATATGTGTATGTGAAATGTAGTCCTGTTTGTAATACATAGCCAAAGACTGGAAGCAGTCACAAAGTAGTTGAATAACGTATAGCATACATAGGTATAAAAGGAGAGAAAGATCTCACTTAAAATTCTGCAGAGTGATTTCTAACATCTGTAATAGCATGAATAAAGTAAGGTACCAATAAGAGTAAATAATATGCTGCTCTTTTTTTATGAAGGGTGAGAGAATGAATATAGAGATTTTTTTTAAATGTAGAGATACACCCAAAACTAATTATAAAAAGTAATTGGTTAGAAGGGAGAAAAAAAATTGTAGGAATTAGGTATAGATGTTAGATATTTCCATGCATACTCTTTTTTTGTAGATTTGACTTTGGAACCATGTAAATATTTTTCATGATTATAAAACAATATTAAATTGGAAGTTAAAAATAATCAAAACCAAGATGAAACTAATGAACCTTTTTATGTATCTAGTTGGTGGATTCAACAAACAGAAGAATTATTTCAAATGATTTTAAATTAAAATAATATTGTGGCTATACATTATTAATGTGATGTATTTTAAGGTCAAACAGAACTGCACAGAAATCCTAAGTGTATTTAGTAATATTGTTAGTAATAAATTGGTATTGTTATTTTTTTGGTATTGTTATTTTTAAACACATATATTGCTAAGGCAAATAAGCAATTATTATTGTCTTCAGAAACTGAGATTTTCAGTGTTGGTGAAAAGGAGTTCAAAAGTCAGAGAAGTAAAAATCTCATTTTAAACTTGAGTTGGAGATAATAGTGTAAGATTGTTACATATATTCTCCTTAAATAGAAATGAACAATCCTAGTTCCCATATTTATGTTTTTAATACCATTTCTCAATAAAAATAACTAGAACTTCTCAGAGAAATAGCTGATTCCAAGTCCAGAGCAGGAGTGTATGAGATAGATCTAGATCATCCACTCATATCAGGAAGCCTGGAAGCAGTCAATAATGACTGGACATGTCAAAAGGACACAGGAGCTAAAAAGAAAGGTCTTCTACAGACCAGTAATAGGACTGATTAGGTCACAAAAGGTATCATAACTTAATTAGCTCTAAATGATATCCCCCCTTCAACCCCCCCAAAAGAAAAAAAGTTCTCCATTGGTTATCTTTGGAGGTTGCTTAGGTTCCAAGTCGTGACTTTGAAAACATAAATAAAAGGGGATAAAATTTATAAGAATTTTTTAACCTGGGAGATAGGTCGTTAAATTTTAATTCAATTCAATATGAAAACCTTAGCTCATACCAGTACATTAGCTTATTTTTCAAAAAGAACTCAGGGGTGCCTGGGTGGCTTAGTTGGTCAAGTGTCCCACTCTTGGTTTCAACTCAGGTCATGATCTCAGGATTGTGACATTAAGTCCCACATCAGGCTCCACACTCAGCTTGGAGTCTGCTTGAGATTCTCTCTTCCTCTCCCTCTCCTCCTCTGCCCCTGCACTCTCTCTAAAATATCTTTTAAAAAAATCTTATATCTTTAAAAAAAAAACTCAGTTTAAAAAATGATTACTGTGTGATGTGTCCAGCCAACATTCTGTTATGATATTATGGTGGAGTTGGTATTTGATGGTATATTTTAGTGTTAGATCAATACAGTATTAAATATTGTTAATATCATTTGAATCTTTCCTAATACTGAGGCTTTTACATTTTAATGGTTAGATATGAAGAGAACTCTCACTTATGAGGCAGTTACTGGGTACTATTAGCCAAATGTCATATAAGAAACTTACCATTCTGAGGAGGTTTCTCGGATGAGACAACTGGAAGTTTAATAAGGCAAAGGTGATGAGTGAAAAAACAAATTTATGTGATTTTTGAGGTGTCTTAAGTGATTTACTATTCACAGCCTAGGACAGTATCAACTATGAATTAAAAGCATTAATTTTGCACCCTCCCCTGCTCACAAAAAACAAAAACAAAAACAAAACAATTGAAGACTAAGCATTTCCCACTAAAGTACATAGAGAAATATGTTTTAAGAACATTTTATATTAGTAATAAAAATAACATTTATTGAATGCTTATGTGCCCTGCTTTGTGATAATTTTTAAAATCCTGATGTAGGCACAAATACATCTCATTTTATAAATGAGGCAAGCTAAGCTTGAGATTAACTTCTCAATATTATATACATAGGGATTGTTGGAGTTTAGATTAAAACAGATTTTTTCTTATTCTAAGTCTGTTTTCCTTATATACTTAATCATTCTTAAATTTATATTCCTATCAAAATAGTTTACTATCATGAAACATTATGTCCTGCATGGTCAAATAATAAAGTGTACAGTGTCTCAAGTAGTGGTGATAAATTCTATATAGAAAAGTGAAGCAAGATCCAAGGAATAGAGAGCGATAATTGTTAGGTGTTGAGATGAGGAAATGCTATTTTAGGTAGATGGTAAAATATAGGCACCTTTGATAAAGTAGCTTGAACAGAACCCAGAATGAAGTAAGAAGAAAGATGTGCTGATATCTATAGGAATAAGATAGAATATAAGTTCAAAGATCCTGTATTAGTGTGTTTGGGTTGCCATAACAGAATACCATAGACTGAGTAGCTTAAACAACAAAAATTTATTTTCTCACAGTTCTGGAGGCTTAGAAGTCCAAGATCAAGGTGCCATCACTTTGTAGACCACTACCTCCTCCCTGTATCCTTCCTTATATGGCCTTTCTTCTATGCTTGCACAGAGAGACATCTCTGCATTTCTTCTTCTAATGAGGACACCAATCCTTTTAGATTAAGGCCTCACTTTTCTGACCTTATTTAACCTTTATTACCTTATCGGATGTATCATAGTCACGGGGGGGTTAGAGCTTTAATGTATGAATTTTGAGGGGACACAATTTAGTCTATCCTAGACCCTGATGGAGAGAGAATCTTATGTGTTACCTAGAATGTATTCTATATACAGAATGAAAGCAGTTACTATAACAAGATTTTTAAGTATATGGTGTCTTTTCGTACTTCCCATTTGCTTTGCAATTATGGTGACATTGAGTAACCCTCATTTATTTTAAGTTAATAAAACAAGCTATATAGTATGATTCTATCTGTTGCAGCACTGGGGCTTTAAAATAAATATTTATGTAGTAGATATAGATGTTTTAATGTCTCTGAAGCACCATAAAAATAGTTACCAATAGAACAGTACACTTCCCCTTTAAAAATATATAATCTATTCATATATAATACATATTTCTATAACATTTTTATAAATTATGCACTTCATGAACTTTTTTTAAAGCTTATATGTGTCACTCAACTAGACTTTTTATATATTAAATCTTGTTCTTGTGACAGTTCTTTGAAATACGTGCCATTTTCACCCTAATTTCACAGGAGAAACTGAGATAAATAGTAAATTACAAAACCCTAGCTTTCAAATATGTATAATTCTGCTTAGACCTGCTAATCTGGCCTGTTAGGTTTTCTGTTAATAACATACCACTTCCGAAAAAGATCCACTTTAGCATTTGCTTCTGAGACTAGACAGCACAATAAAAACGACAAGTGGAGTGATGCTGGGGATGATGCCTCTCTGGGGCATGTCTATTACTCAAAAAAATATTAACTAAACATTTATGTGTGGGCTTCTAAAAACGAAAATTGCTTCTGTAAGTTTATGTGTCCTTGAACGCATGATTTTTGAATTCTTTTTCTTTACCAGGCAGTTTTTAGCCTCTGGGAATATAGCAGTGAACAAGGCAACGATCCTGCTCTCTCATAGTTTATATGTAGTGGGGAGAGAGCAAATAAACAGCTACAACAAAAACAACAGAAAATTTATATCTGTTGTGAATATGTCAAGTGCCTATGTGCTTACTGTAGATTGAATAAACAATTGAAAAGCTAATATTTGATGACAAAAATGTGAAGTGTTAGGGGAATTGCAATCCTGACAAAAATAAGCTGTGGTGTTTGAGGAACAGAATAAATGAGTGGTGTGCCTGGAGCAGAAAGAAGAAAAAATAGAGTAGTATAAGAAGGTTGAAGTAGGCAATGGCCAGATTATGTACACTTACAAACCATAGTAAGGAGTTAGGATTTGACTCCGGTGCATTGTGCGTGGCTCTGGGGAATTCTGATAAGATCCAGTAATGAGTAGAAGGTATAAGAGCAAATTCCCTTCATAATATCTTTCATGCCCACATTCATTTAGTCCACAGAATTTACTGAGCAATGAACAGTGGTCTGTGTTCTCCCAAAGACCAGTTTTATGATTTTAGTGATTGCCTATGTGAAATAAAATTATTTGCTCACATGGAGTTTCGCACACATTGACAATGCGTGCTATTTTGTGAACAATTTGTATGCAGATTATCTTCATTCTTGAGACTTTCTAGAACTCTGAAATAGATCTGTGATAAACCTTTAAATTTCCTGTAACTTGTGTACATTTCCTGTGTGGGTGATGGTAATGGACTATAGAATAATTTCATATTTGTATAATCTGTTTAAGAAGATGACAGTTCTTATGCTTTCGTCATTTTTAATTATCTCCAAATTTAACTTTTCATCAGATAGAATGGATTGTATCTTCATTCGTTTCTATTAGTCTTCTAATAATTAATTCGCTCTGGAAGAGAGCCAAAGCAAATCTGGTATATTTCCTGCTTTGGTAATATATTTTCATATATAACTGACAGAAATGAAATACCTGAAGTATTTAACATTTTCTTTATAGTAATTTTGTCCAGTGATGATGATGATGATGACAATGACAGGACTAACAGAAGAGAAAGCATATCTCCTCAACCTGCTGATTCAGCATGTTCTTCCCCAGCACCATCCACTGGAAAAGTAGAAGCAGCACTAAATGAAAATATCTGTAGAGTAGAGCATGAACTAAGAAGCATTCCAGCAGATTCAGAGTTAAATACAGTTACATTGCCAAGAAAAGCAAGAATGAAAGACCAGGTACTTTTCACATTTATTGACATTTACTCAGAGTAAATCTCCCCTTTGGGATGTAAATATTTTTTTAAAGGGAAATTTGGCAGTGTCTTTAGGAGAAAAAGATGAATTATTTGTTAAGCGGGGCTTAAAATTCCGATTGGAAGGTTATTTAAGAGAACATTAAAGAATACACAAAAATAAATTTCTATTAAGTTAAAAGCTCAAAGTGTAAAAAATTCAGCAAGAAGAAACATCAGCCTTGCAGTGAAATATAAGTATGAACAAGTATATTTATATGTATAATCTAGTGGACAGGGAGAAGTCATTTTAACTTGGGTGTATTATACTATAATACTATTGTTTTGGTATGTTTTAATATATAAAAATTTCAGAATGTTCATGTGGTAGAAGACAACAGAAATTATGTCAATAAATAGATCTAGAAAGGAATGTTTGTAATTAGCAATCTAAAGATAGAAATAGACAAAAGGAGCAGAAAATTCAGATGAACTTAACCTTTTCAAAATTAATACAAAGTCAATTAATATGAATTGCTGCTGGCTAGACTCCAAGGAAAAGGGTACTTTTCTAATTTGCAGGTGGAAAAGAAAAAGTTGTTATGGCCTTTTGGGAAAGCGATTCTAAAAACATTCATTAAAATTTTTGAATGTGTAGTGAATGACCAAATAATCCATTCCCTAGACTCAATCTCAAAAGAAACTTCTCCCTACAGAGAGGGAGTATCTACATATACTGTATGTATAAACATGATTATTGGCAAACAAAATCATTGTTTATTAGTATGGAAATGGTTGAAGAAATTATGGTATATCTATACTGTAGACTGTTATGCAGCCATTGACTGAGAATTAGAGCTATGAAATGACTTTTAGGATCCTTACATGGTATTGGCAGGAATACCACAATACAGAAATATATCCATATTTTCTTATTTTTATAAAAAGAACTTTTTTAAAAAGACTTGTATGTTAAAAAATTATGTATGTGTATACAAATATAAAAATGTAGAAACCTCTATCCTTAGTTGTTACAATGGAAAACATACGAAAGACAAAGTAACTATAATGATGATGGAAGACTATGGATTACTATTTTAATACAACCTTGTGAATGCCTTTTCAAGCATTTCAGCCCAATAAAAATAGTAAATGAAGGGATGAATATACTTTATTAAATGAAAAGTATAGAACAGTGTGTACCAAAACACTGTAAACTGAAGTTAATCAGTAAATGTGAGTGGGGAAGAAACCGTGAACTCTTGAGTTGGTCCTTTGTGTATTTTTTGTTTCTTAAAATCAAGAAATAGAAGCAAACCACAGAAAAATGAGTAAAGGAAATGAATAGAGTTTTAAAAAGATAATAAAGCACTAAAAATGAAATTAAAAACATTTTGTTAACTGTCCGGTTGTTGAAAAATTTTAAAGTATATAATAGTGTGTCATTTTGGTTAGTGTTTGGAGAAATGAAATTATGGAAATTGGTATAGCTGTGTTGGAGGGCAGTTTGGCAATAGTTACATACATAACTATGATTTAGCTACCAAAATGCTTGGAGGAGAATAGTGTGTCATGGGGGTAAGGTCAAAAAGAACTCATATGTCCAACCTAGGAGGGTTCAGTTAAATAAATAATGGATTTCCGTATGATGGAATTTGTGGATAAACAGTTTTCATACTTCACACTGAATAAGAAGGGTTCCTTAGTGTTCTTTTAGAGGTTTCTTGGAAAAATACGGACTATTCACTTCTAGACGCAAACTCTCCACTTTGGATTCAACTGGAACTCTTAAATTATGTATTTTATTATTGAGCTAAATGACATTTCATTTGAAGAAATAATTCTGAAACTAAAAAAAGCTTTTAAACCTCTTTAATAGTTTCTATTAATAATTTGGGAAAATATTTATGATTAATCTGTTAATAAGCCTGAAAAAGCAGTTTGCAGAACTGAGTGTGTGAGTGTGTGCATGTGTGTTTTGTGTTAATTCATATTTTTTTCCTATGCCATAGATCATAGAAATGTCTCTAGAGGGACAATGGGGAAAATAGTGCCTATCTCTCCACAGTGGGGTTTTTTTTCTTGCTTTCTATCAAGATCATGTTTTATTCTTGTGATAATAAGGCTTTTAACATAACTTTAGTTACCTTTAAATTATATACTCAAAGTAATATTTTATATTGTGATTAAATTGCATGTGGAAGTGAATGAAATATCAACAGATCAAGTACTTTAACATTTTAAAATATGCAAAGAAAAATCCTTTTGTAAATGACCATTCCCCTAAGTTACCTGTTTTCTAAAGAATTGCTGGTTTGGGGGGGTTGGTGCTTGAGTGGCTCAGTCAGTTAAATGTCTGCCTTCTGCTCAGGTCATGATCCCAGGGTCCTGGGATTGAGCCCTGAGTCAGGCTCCCTGCTCAGTAGGGAGTCTGCTGCTTTCCCTCCCTCTGCCCCTACCTCCCCCCCTCCACTTGTGGGGTCCTCTCCCTCTCTCTCTCTCTCTCAAATAAATAAAAGTTAAAAAAAAAAAATTGGTGATTCAATCCAAGCATTATGACCATTATTACTAGCTAAATTATCTAACATCTTACTCTGAAACACTGTGCTAAGCTGCTTGTATACACTAGTTCATTTGGACAGATACTCTTACTATTTTAAAGTTTAGTAAATCAAAACTTAAGGAGATATTGTTTTAAAAATTAGGTAATTGGGACACCTGAGGGGCTCAGTCAGGTAAGCATCTGCTTTTAGCTCATGTCATGATCCCGGGGTCCTGGGATTGAGCTCCGGGTCCTGGGATTAAGCCCGGCTTGGGACTCTGCTCAGCGGGAGTCTGCTTCTCCTCTGCTCTCCCTCTGCCTGCAGCTCTGCTTACTTGTGCTCTTGGGCTTACTCATGTGCTCTCTCTCGCTCTCTCTCTCTCTCTCTCTGTCAAATAAATAAAATCTTTTTTAAAGAATTAAATAACTAAACTGTGGTAGAGCTATGGTTTAAACCTAGGTAGTCTGATTCCCAGATTACCATTTCTCAATGCTGTGCTATTACTGGAATTTCATGGTATAGCTGGACAAAACAGGATTTCTGTTATATGAAATCAGTAAATATTTAATCTCCTGCTGAAGTAAAATCAGTCTTTTATGTTTTGATAATTACACTTTATGTTGAGTCTTTGCATATGTGTACAGCCTTGTTTGCAGCCTTGTGTTTTTAGTTTCTTATTAAGTGAAAAAAATTTCTTCTTTTTCAGTTTGGTAATTCTATTGTCAGCACACCTCTAAAACGTCGTAAAGTGACACCTCAAGAAACTTTAGTTGATCCTGTATCTTTAAGCTGCCAAAGTTCCTTTGACAGTGTCATTTTAAACTGTCGAAGTATACGAGTAGGAACACTCTTCCGGCTATTAATAGAGCCTGTAATTGTAAGTATATTTGTAAGCTTTTTACTGTACCAGTTATGAGATTCAAAATTCCATAGCTAAGGCTAATATATAATTTAAAATTTGTAAATTAAAATATTTAACTTAATAGAATATTAGAGATTATTTAAAGATTTCAAATTGCTTTAAGAGTATGTAGACAAGTATAAATAGCTCCTTACAATAAAAAAACAGTGGATTAAAATTTATGATATTTCAGGTAGTGACATATTCATCATAGATAATATTCTCACTGAGTTAGGAAACCATTATGTTACTGTTTTATTCTCATACCAGCTCAGTGCATGGAAAGAGTATTTTAAAGAATGGCAATGAGAGAAAGAAGAATCCAAAAGCTTTGGGGCTACAGAAAAATGTCTTGCAACATTAAGACTCCTAGAAATAGATTATTGGAATAAATTGCCACTCAGGAGGCATTGTGCTTTTGGACTAGTTTGGTGTCTGCAAAGCCCAAAGGACTTTCTATAATTCTTTTATTGTACTTGTCATACCTGTTAATTCTGCTGCCACCAGTCTAATTCAATGTGTATTTTCTATTTGAAATTTTAATATAATATCCTTAACCAGCCTTCTTAGTCATCATCTTTCTTCTTTCTAATGTATTATATGCATTATTCATAGATTAATCTTCCTATAGCACTGCACTTAGTTTGTAACCTTTTATTTTATAAAGACTTAACTTGGTGTCTGAAGCTATTTTCATTTATTCTTTCAAACCCAGTCTGCTAGTATTGTTCTTGATACATAAAGCATAAAAGTCTTTAAGAAAACACATTATATTATATCAGGAAAGTGAAAAAGTTTTATTAATATTATTTAAATTATGGTAAGTAGTAGCTATTTTTTTTCTAGGAGTAGTAGTTTCAGGATACAATATGATCAATAGGAGAAAAAAAAAGGCCCTATCAGTGTATGAGAAAGTGAATTATGGATCTGATTTCTTACTACAGCAAAGCTATAGGGGAAACCTGCAATTTTTTTAAATCATTAACTCCAGCTTCTCACCATTTAAAAACTAGTAATCCAGAGATTTAAAGCAAATTATACACAGACTACACTATCTAGTACCCAGTAACATTGTAACGTACATCAGGGTTGTGAGAGATTTATGAAATTTGTGTTTTATTACAAGCCTTCTTCGTATAGATTATCCTTTCCTGGTTTCTGTTAACAAAAAGTATCATTATAGGGGCAGCCCCCATGGCGCAGCGGTTTAGTGCCACCTGCAGCCCGGGGTGTGATCCTGGAGACCCTGGATCGAGTCCCACATCGGGCTCCCTGAGTGAAGCCTGCTTCTCCCTCTGCCTGTGTCTCTGCCTCTCTCTCTCTCTGTGTCTCTCATGAATAAATAAATCTTTAAAAAAAAAAAAAAAAAGTATCATTATAAGTCAGAATACCTCAAAACTTCTCAGGGGTACCCTATAGGTTTTATGGCTTTTCCCCACATTAACATTGTTATTCAGAACTTTTCAACATGATAATTAAGGTTTTCCTAATAATTTAGACGTTTAGTTGAAAGTTGCATATTTGGTTGCAAGGTTAGCTAACAACTACATTAGGACACCTGGCTGGCTCAGTGAGTAGAACATGCGACACTTGATCTCAAGGTTGTGAGTTCCATTTTGGATGTAGAGGTTACTTTAGAAAAAAAAGAGTACTGCATTAAAATTTTGGATGTAGAGGTTACTTAGGAAAAAAAAAAGAGTACTGCATTAAAATTAAATTTTTTTTACATGAAAGTTACATGTTTGATTATATATGATATAGGTGGAAGAAACGAACTGCATGAATTTAAGAAATAAAAGGCAAAAAGTTTTTTCAATTTTAAAAAAGCAAAGTATTTGCAATATAAAATGTGTTCATACAGGTTTATTTTTTTAATGCTTAATATTTCAACCAAAAATAATTGTATTTTTATTGTGGAATTTTGTGATCTGTGGTATTAACTTTCCTTGTACCATGGGATTTTTCTAGAGAACATTCTTTGATAAAGGATAATTAATCTATAATTTTTTCAGATAATGTATTAAAAATAAAGATGATTTAGGGCACGTAGGTGGCTCAGCTTCTTAAGCATCAACTCTTGATTGTGGCTCCAGTCATGATCTCAGGGTCATGGGATCAAGCTCTGCATCAGGCTCCTGCTGGGTGTGGAGCCTACTTGGAATTCTCTCTCCTCACTGTGCCCCTCACTCTGGCCTCTCTTTCTCTTTCTCTCTCTCAAAAAAGAGAAAATAATAATAATAAAATGAAGATGATTTGACATTTTTTTCTTGAATATAACTTCATTATGTTTTTATAGTGAGATGATTTATCTGCCATGTCATCATTAATCTCAGAAACAGATTTTAAATGTTTTACTATTGGAGAGGCCCAGGTGGCTCAGCAGTTTAGCGCCGCCTTCAGCCCAGGGCCTGATCCTGGAGACCTGGGATCAAGTCCCATGTCAGGCTCCCTGCATGGAACCTGCTTCTCCCTCTGCCGTTGTCTCTGCCTCTCTCTCTTTGTGTCTCTCATGAATAAATAAATAAAATCTCTTTAAAAAAATAAATGTTTTACCATTTTAAATATTTTATCAAATCTCATTTATTATTGGTTAATTTAATTTTTTAAAATTCATTTATTGCAAGTAGCGGTACTATCTAGAAGTGCCGATTTTAAATCCTTTTTTTTTTTTTTTAAAGATTTTATTTATTCCTTTGAATAAATAAAGGGGAGGCAGAGAGAGAGGGAGAAGCAGGCTCCCTGCTCAGCCCCGATGCAGGGCTTGATCCCAGGACCCTGTGATCATGATCTGAACTGAAGACAGAGGCTTAACTGACTAAGCCACCCAGGCGCCCTGCCAATTTTAAATCATTTTATTTTGTTCTTAAATAAGCTCTCTATGCCCATTGTGGACTGAACTCATGACTTTGAGATCAAGAGTCACATATTCTACTAAGTGAGCCAGCCATTTTTATTTAAAAGTAGTGTCAATTTGGGCAGCCCTGGTGGCTCAGCGGTTTAGCACCGCCTTCAGCCCAGGGCGTGATCCTGAGACCCGGAATCGAGTCCCATGTTGGGCTCCCTGCATGGAGCCTGCTTCTCCCTCTGCTTGTGTCTCTGCCCTCTCCCCCTCTCTCTCTGTGTCTCAAATAAATAAAAATTAAAAAAAAATCTTAAAAAAAAAGTAGTGTCAATTTTATTTAAAAGTAAATACTTTTATTTTACAGGAAATGGCTTACATTATTAGGAGTACTATATATACCCCCAATATAATACAATTCCTCATTTTTCCAGTGAGAAAATTGAGAAGATACAAAATCAAGGTTTTTAGCCAACATAAATTTAGAAGCTCTTGGAGATTATGGTGAAATGTCTACTTGTAATTTACTTACAAATTTTTAAAGGACAGATACTTAAAATCTACTTCTATTTTTACATCTCAAGTGACAGTGTTATTTAAATGCTTCCATATTAGTATTTATGTAATCCTTATTGCTCTTTTTTGAGTCATCTAACATACTTTTTAAAGCATGTAACTTTAGCTTCTATGTATGTAGGAATGTTTCCCAAGCTATCAGTAAGCATTTTTGGTGTCCCCAAAAACACTGTCCTCAAACAGTGTGTCCTCAAACACAGTCTTTAGAAGGGTATAGTTTGTATTACATTTTAGACTTTGCAGTTGTAATAATTACTAAATGTATAGTTCTTTGTTTCCTTTTTCTACATTGTAGAAGTTTTCAAACAGAAAAGTTGAAATAGGTGGCTCAGTCGGTTAAGTGTCTGCTTTTGACTCAGGTTATGATCCTAGGGTCCTGAGATCAAGCCCTGAATTGGGCTCTCTGCTCAGCAGGGAGCATGCTTCTCCCCCTCTCTCTGACTTCCCCCTAATTGTGCACGCGCTCGCTCTCTCTCTGTCAAATAAATAAATAAAATCTTGGGATCCCTGGGTGGCGCAGCGGTTTGGCGCCTGCCTTTGGCCCAGGGCGCGATCCTGGAGACCCGGGATCGAATCCCACGTCGGGCTCCCGGTGCATGGAGCCTGCTTCTCCCTCTGCCTGTGTCTCTGCCTCTCTCTCTCTCTCTATCTCTGTGACTATCATAAATAAATAAAAATTAAAAAAAATAAATAAAATCTTTAAAAAAATTTTTTATTAAAATTAAAAAATTTTAAAGATTTCTTTTATTTATTCATGAGAGACACACAGAGAGAGGTAGAGACACACAGGCAGAGTGAGAAGTAGGCTCTATGCAGGGAGCCTGATGTGGGAGTCGATCCTGGGACTTCAGGATCACTCCTTGGGCCGAATGCAGATGCTTAACTGGTTGCTGAGCCACCCACGCATCCCTAAAATATTTTTTTTTAAAAGAGTTGAAATAATTTTACAGTGAACACTCCAAAAAGTCCCATTTAGATCCTGCCATTAGCATTTTACTAAACTTAAACTTGCTTTTTGTATATCTATTCATCCTTCTATATATCAGTCCAAATCACTTATTTTTTTTTTCATTTGTTTTTATTGAAGTTCGATTTGCCAACATATAGCAACACTTATTTTTAAGTAGGCTCCATACCCAGTATGGATCTTGAACTCTCACAATTCTGAGATCAAGAGTTGCATGCTCTACCGAGTGAGCCAGGCACCCTCCAATTAACTAATTAATTATTAAAATTTTAGTTAGTGAACATATAGTGCAATACTGGTTTCTGGAATAAAATTCAGTGATTCATAATTTATGTACAACACCCGGTACTCATCACAGGTGCCGTCCTTAATGCCCTTCATCCATCTAGCCCATCTCCCGCTTCTCTCCTTAATTTGTTCTCTATTGGAAAGAGTCTTTTGTGGTTAGGGGGCACCTGTTGGCTCAGGGGTTATCCGTCTAACTTCGGATTTCATCTTAGGTCATGATCCTAGGGTTTCAAGATCAAGCCCCCATGTCAGGCTCCAAGCTGGGTGTGGAGCCTGCTTAAGATTCTTAAGATTCTTTCTCCCCTTTTCCTCTACCCCTTTTCGCCCTCTCTTTCTCAAAAAAAAAAAAAAAAAAAGTCTCTTATGGTTGTTTCCCTCTCCTTTTTTTCTTTTCCCCCTTCCCATATGTTTTCCTGTTTTCTTAAATTCCATATGAGTGAGTCATATGGTATTTATCTTACTCTGACTTATTTCACGTAGCATAATACATCTAGCTCCATCCACATCATTGCAAATGGCCTCTATTTTCAAATGCATTTTGGAATTCTTGTTTACTTTTTTCATTCTCTCAACACAACATTATAAAGTGAGTAATAATTCAGGATATAGTGAGCTTAATATTTCTTTCTATGTCAAAATAATTCAGTTAGAAAATCACCTTTTATAACTACCAATAATAACTGATTGAGGCAAGATCTTCAGTGGATGGTAAAGCCATTTGCAGATAGGTTATTAGGGAACAGGATATAAACCAGCTTTCAGGTATCTCTCCACAGATTACTATTTAATTACTAAGGGAAAAATACATCTTTACATTGCTTTTGCCAAGTGATTAAGCTTGTATCTGTAATGGGACAGCCTAACATGTGCCTTCCAGTATGATAATAATAGGAGGTGCAAAATATCACCTGTGTGCTGTATTTGCTGGAAATGTATGACCTAAATTTTAAAATGTAGCAACACAAGTTCAAGATGTATATATTTTGCAGATCTTAGCCTGGATTCTTCAAAGGCTATGTCATAAAGAACAGAAAGGGGCATATTTCTGGTCTAGACTAGGGTAGACAAAAGAGGCAAATATAACCTTGACAGAACATGGATTGGAGAAGTTAAAACACAATAAAGAACAATTTTGAATAATTGGGAAAATTTGAGTAATAAGTATGTTGGATGGAGTTAATCTTGATTTTTTTTAGATGTGGTAATGCTGTTTTGGTTGTGTAGGAGAATGTCCTTGTTCTTGGGAGATGCATCCTGAAAGATTTAGAGATGGAATATCATGATGCCTTCTGCTTGCCATTTTATGTTGATTTAGCAAAAGGGAGGTGTGTATGTACATAGAAAGAGTGATGGGGATTAGGCGAGGCAAAATTTTAATAGTTGGACTCTAGATAAAGAATATTCAGGTATTGATTGTAAAATTTGGTCAATGTCTCTTTGGAGTTATAAGAAATAAACTGATAATATAAGACATGTTCTAAGTGCTTGAATTAAAAGGTGAAGCTTGCCTTTCTGAAGATAATTTGGAATGAGGGGATAGCTCATATTTAAGTACATGGTAGATGGTTTTGTTTTTCTGCCTTCTATAGTCTAAGTCTCAATGTGTCATTTACAGTATTTGTAGCAAAATCTTCATTAAGTCTGTGGTACTAATTTCTTACTTTTTAGTTTTGTTTAGATTTTATCAAGATACAGCTAGAAGGTAAGCTATTTTATGTCTTTTTAGTCACTAAAGCTTTCTTTACAATAAAACACTTTACAGGAATAAAATATTAAATGATATTCATGGAATTCATGAAGATGATTACTTATGTATTCTTAACAGAAGGCATGTATCTTAATAGTATAATTTTATTCTGTAACATAAAACCTATGTTTAATTTTATAAGTATACTTCATTAGAATCTTCATTTGAAAAAATATAGAAGCTTCTTTAATATAGTTATAAAAATTTTTCATATCCCACTACAGTTAATATACATAGATGTAGCAAATATGTGGTTAACTTTAAACTTGTATTTCCTCACCGTTTCCTCCATTCATGATTTTAAGAATTGATTCCTTTTCTAATTCCATTTATTTTCCTCCAGAACCAGAAAATGATCCTGTAGGGATTACTTTAAATACCTCTGATCTAACTAAATGTGAATGGTGTAATGTCCGAAAATTACCAGTCGTGTTTCTTCAGACAATACCAGCAGTTTATCAAAAGCTGAGCATGCAACTGCAAATGAATATGGAGGATAAAGTTTGGAATGATTCTAAAGGAATAAATAAATTAACAAGTAAGTTTTTAGGACACATTATAATACATACAGTGCATTGCATAACAGTGTGAGTGTGCTTTAGCAAACAGATGTCTTAGATGTTATTTTTATCCACAATCTTCATAGTGATCTTGTAAGATCTATAATTATATATGTGTACATATATATGTATATATAATATAATTATATATAATTTTATATATAATCATATATATATATAAAGCCCACAGAAAGTGGAATTTGTAAAGATAAAACTCTCCACCATGCCTCCCTCCCCCAATAAACCCTCCCTCACACCTTCAAAAAAAACCATGCTCCCCACTAAAGATGAAACTCAGGTTTATCTACTTCGAAAGTTTTCAGGGGCATCTGGGTGGCTCAGTAGTTGAGTGTCTGCCTTTGGCTCAGGGCATGATCCCGGGGTCCTGAGATCAAGTTCTGCATCAGGCTCCCCACAGGGGAACTACGTCTCCCTCTGCCTATGTTTCTGCCTCTCTCTCTCTCTCTGTCTCTCATGAATAAATAAATAAAATCTTAAAATTTTTTTTTTTCAAAATGAGTTAAAACTCAAAAGAGATCTGCACTCCTATTTTAACACTATAATTTGAGTAAGATGAAAATTTTTTAATGCACTGGTAGGAGTGCTAAATATAGATCAACCATATAATTCTGGAATATTTGAAACAGCCTGAGTAGGAACTTTGCTGGCTCATAGATAGGTCTTTATCCTCTACAATAATAGAAGTAGTTCTCCAGTTTGTTTCCCTTCACCTCTAACATTTAGCATGATTAATTGTAAAGTAAATACTTTTCATCAGTTAATTGTTGCTTTATCTTAATGATGAATAAAGAATAACTACTATTAAAGTTGCAAGAATTGGCACATTAGTGAGTAGGAGTTTTTGCAGTTAAATTCTCTAGAGATACTGATAGTTCACCTGGCAGTTTTTTATTTGTGTTTGACAAAAATGTTAATTGAAATATATTTAAAACTCTATATATGTGTATCCTATTAAATGAATTAGTTACATCCATATATAGATTTGTTCTTGAGCTTGCAGCTTGCTGCTAGGGTAATGTATTCTGGTTCCTGTGTCTTAATAACTTTTAGGTAACATTGCTAGGTGACACTGTCATTGTCTTTATTCCAGTATTGTGTATCTGTTGTATATCAAACAGTATTTTGAACACTGACACCAGGATTTCTGATGATATCCTTGGAAATAACTAGTTGTTACTCTTTTCCCGTATCTGTTTATCTGTTTTTGTTTTTCCTCTTAAAGTTATTATTTTTTTTTTCAGATTTGGAAGAACAATACATAATTTTAATTTTTCAAAATGGCCTAGATCCTCAGGCAAATATGGTATTTGAAAGTATCATTACTGACATTGGTATAAAGAACAATGTGTCCAATTTTTTTGCAAAAATTCCATTTGAAGAAGCCAATAGCAGACTTGTTGCCTGTACAAGAACCTATGAAGAGAGCATCAAAGGAAGTTGTGTGCAAAAAGAAAACAAAATTAAAAATGTAATTATGTTTTTTAGTTTTTTAAATATTTAGTAGCTTTAAAGGGAAATATGTTTCATTATTCTACTGCTCATTTTGGACTTAGATATTTTTAATTCCATTTCAGAATTATTTGCTTTTATATGTTATTTGTAAACTATCTTGTGTCAAAACATTAATGGTGGGTAGGTGACTTGTGACAAAAATAGTAGTTGGTACAGGTCTCAGAAACAGTTCCTTTCCACATTCTTACTCTTATCTCTTTATCTTTTCTTTTTTCTTTCATCTTGTTTTCTTTTCCCTCCACTCTGAACATGCATGCTCATATACTGCTACATTGAAATTGTTACTCTTAAATTTGCTAGTGGTTCCCACTGATGCCATTGGCCTCAACAGATAAAGGAATTTTGGTCCTTGATGTACATTTATATGTAACATGTGCATACATGTTTAAAAATTTAGGAAACAAAGAATATCTGCCTTTTGATTGTCACTGTCAATATATGTACCCAATCCTAGAATAACTATATAGTGAATAACTTCGAAGCCACCTGAACCAAAGGCTGTGTATTCTTTTAACATATGGTATAATGTTATATGACACAGATTTGTGGCCTAACCCTGCAACTGAATTTTCCCGACTTAATTTATTAGAAATACTTTAAATCTTTCAACCTGCCTACAGATTGGAAATAGGGCTATCCAAGGCACAATCTTAGTGAAGTTGAGCGAGGTCTCCCCAGAGAAGAGCTATTTACACGGTTAGTGGTTTGATGAAAAGAACAGAAGGAAGGGGAATCATTCCCCTTCTTTTACAGAACTTGCTACAAGGGTATTAAGAAGGAAGAAAAGAGCATCAGGAGCCATAAGGCAGCTGTGATAGAAAAAAATATGAGTGTAATGCTCTTTCTTTAAGGACTTCTTCATTCTGGGGAACTGAAGCTCATTGGACTGTGTTTCCTGAGCCTCTACTCCCATATCCCATGGATTGCCTAGTAATTGAACTTAGGTAGGCCTCCACTCCCAGAATCAAAAACCACTACATCTGTTCTTTGGATTTACAAACATAATCTAATTTAATAAGGATGATAGAAGTGATAGACAAGATACCAAAAAACCATTGTTAAAAAAATTGGAAGAGTATCACTGCTCTAGAAACTATACATACAAAGAATGTGGGTCCTGGTTTTTCCTGTTTCTTATTTTTGTTAAAAATCATGTATACTTTTTAAATTCATATTTTAAAATTTCTTAAATTCTAAAGTATTTCATGCCTTGTGCTTTGCTTTTTTTTATTGAAAAATTTCCCAGTTGATTTTGTAAACTAACTGATAATTTAATTTCCTTTACCAGGTGTCCCTTGAATCTAAAATACAACTTAAAAACAAACAAGAATTCCAGTTTTTTGATGATGATGAAGAAACTGGAGAGAATCATACCATCTTCATGGGCCCTGTAGAAAAGTGAGAGTATTAATTTACATTTGCAATGCTTTTAACTTCCTTTTCTACTTTATTACGTATCAATTACACCCACACGTACACGTATATTTTTTCATTTGCTTGGGTTTCTTTTTTAAGTTGGTTATATGTTTTATTTTGTTACAGATTGATAGTATATCCACCACCTCCAGCTAAGGGAGGCATCTCTGTTACTAATGAGGACCTGCACTGTCTAAGTGAAGGAGAATTTTTAAATGACGTTATTATAGACTTTTATTTGAAGTAAGTTCATCTTCTACTTTCGTTTAGCATATCTTTAACATCCTATTGTGTTATGTCTTTGTTTTCTAGAATCAGAACGATTGGGTTTTGAATTCTATCACTGCTACTTATGTGACAGGGAAATTATTTAATGTCTCTACCTGTGTTTTCTCATTTAAAAAGTGAGAATAAGAATAATAAGATCTCAAGGGTATGAGAATTAAATACGTGTCAAGCACTAGGAAAATGCTTGTTACATGCAGCATGTTCAGCTTATTGTGTTATACTGCTTTAAGCCTTTAAAAAACTGGTACTACTCTAAATTAGGTAATAAACCTTTGAGCAAGCACAGAAGTGTGATTTTACTTGATATTCATCAAGTGCCAGCTTTGTGCAACATACTGTGTTAGAAGTTTATGGTCTTGTAGGGAACACAAATATGGGATTAAAGCATTGACAGAAACATTAACATGGTATAGATGCAGCACCAAAGAATGCTTCATTCTCTTTGGGGGTTGGGAAATGTAACCAAGAAGCTTTCCTGGAAGAGCTTACATCATGACCCAGTATACACATGCATATACATGTATGTGCAGTGGGTTTATACATGTATAAATCTGTATGTGTTTACTGGTTTGTGATATAAAATGAGTGTGTGTATGCAACAAAACAGAACTTAACTATTAGTATATCCAGCACTTGCCAATATTTTCTAGTTTATTCAAATGTATTTCATAAAACAATGTTTTTTTAAAGAACTGATTGTTGAAAGCTGCTGAATTGATTTTATAGCCTACTAATGGTTGTAGTTAACAGTTTGGGAAAAGAATACATTGATCAGAGACACAGTATCATAATTGAACTTCCTTAAGATCATTTTGAAAAGCATATTCATTGTGTATGTCTAGATCAGAGATGATTTGAGGAGATTTAATTAAGGTGATATAAGCCTGATTAAGGGGCACTTGTATGTCTCAGTTGGTTAAGCTTCCAACCTCTGAATTCAAGCCCCCCATTGGGCTCAACACTAAGTGTAGCCTAGTTAAAAAAAAAAAAAAAACCAACTCATTAAGCCATTATAATTGGCGTGAAGAGGAAGTGTTTTTTAAGAGGTAGAGTTGTTTAGCAACTGAATGAATGGATATTAAGAAGAGGAATGGATGACAGATAACTCCATGCTTTCTAACTAGTGAGACCTGTTAAATGATTTTGTCACTGACTGTGAAGCAATGAACAAAAAAACAGAACAGTTTTGGGTGGAGGAAGGGATAAGTTCATTTTTAGATGTTTGTGACACAACCAAAGGGACAGTACCAATGAACAGTTGAGTATATGGCTCTTGAGGTTTTTGAGTTCTGGCCTGGAGACATAGAGAGTTAGGGGGCTTTATTTTGCAAGTGGTACTTTAATTATGAGGAAGGGGTAAAATTGCTTAGGTAGAAATATAGAGTGAGAAAAAGCTATAAGGACAGAATCTGGAGAGCTAGAGAAGAAAGATTCTTATGAATAAATTCTGAAGGATCTGAGAAGTAAGAAGAAAAATCCAGAGTTGAGTTGTCATGAAATTGAAGGGAAGTGAAAGCTTTAAAGGAAGATACATTTAGTAGTCAGTAGAGATTAAGGCAGATAAGAGCTAAGAATAACTTTAAGGTCACAGTGACCCTGAGCTAATACATGTCAAATATACAGAGCTGGACTTGCACCCTGGTCCCTGGGGGATAATGAGGTACTCTGTTTTCTCTCTATCCAGCAGAAGTAGTATCGGTGGAGACGTGGTGGGGAGACTCCCATCCCTACTCATCAGTAACACAGAGCTCTTCTGTTTCTCATAATAGTGGCCTAGTAGAGAACCTGAACTTCCACCTCCATCTGGCTGTAATGAGGTGGAGCCCACTACATCTACTGGAAGATGGCCAGGGGAGGCCTACAAGAATTAAATAAGTTGTAGGGTCCCGTAACATAATACTCGAAATGCCCATATTTCCATTGAAAATCACTTACGTGACCAATAAGCAGAAAGAGCTCAAATGGAATGAGAAAACATAATGTAAATAGATAGTCAACACCAAGATGGCACAGATATTAGAATTATAGAATTAGAATTATGACAGATTTTGAAGCATCCATTATAAAAATCCTTCAGGGAACCATTGTGAACAAAAGTGAAACTTAAGAAAATCTAGATATAAAGGAGAAAGAAATGGAAATTTTAGAACTAAAACTGTAATAACAAATAAAAGCCTTAACAGGCTCAACATCAAAATGGAGAGGACAGAGGAAAGAATCAGTGACCTAGAAGATAGAACTTATCATTAACTACATCCACCTTATTTATTTATTTACTTTGAAGATTTGTGTATTTGACGGGGAAGGAACAGTGAGAGAGAGAAAAAGATACTCTCAAGCAGGCTCCCTGCTGAGCATGGAGCCCAAAGTGAAGCTCAATCTCAGGACTCTTGAGATTATACCCTGAGTGGAAATTGAGAGTTGGATGCTCAACTGACCAAGTCATCCAGGCACCCCTAACTTCTTCCTTTCCTTCCCCTTCCCCTTCCCTTTTCCCTTTTCCCTTTTTCTTTTCTTCTTTTCTTTTCTTTTCTTTTCTTTTCTTTTCTTTTCTTTTCTTTTCTTTTCTTTTCTTTTTCTTTTTCTTTTTCTTTTTCTTTTTCTTTTCTTTCTTTTTTTCTTTTCTTTCTTTTCTTTTCTTTCCAGCATTCATTTTAAATGCACTATCTTCCTTCCTTCCTTCCTTCCTTCCTTCCTTCCTTCCTTCCTTCCTTCCTTCCTTCCTTCCTCCCTTCCCTTCCCTTCCCTTCCCTTCCCTTCCCTTCCCTTCCCTTCCCTTCCCTTCCCTTCCCTTCCCTTCCTTTCCTTTCCTTTCCTTTCCTTTCCTTTCCTTTCCTTTCCTTTCCTTTCCTTTCCTTTCCTTTCCTTTCCTTTCCTTTCCTTTTCTTTTCTTTTCTCTTTTCTTTTCTTTCCTTTTCTTTTCTTTTCTTTCTTTTCTTTTTTTTCTTTCTTTCCAACATTCATTTTAAATGCACTATTTATGTTAATGAAAAGACCAAGATTGGCAAAGTTGTGGATTAATTAAACACCATAGCCCAACTATGTCCTATCTGCAAAAAAAGGTGACTTCAAAGATAATAATATATGTAAATTGAAAATAAAAGGATGGAAAATATATACCAAGCAAATATTCAAGCGAGATTTAACTATATTATTATTAGAAAAATAAACTTTAGAACAAAAACAATTACCAGGTGTAGAAAGGGATGCTCTACAATGCTAAATAAATCCACCAAGAAGACTTAGCAATCCTAAATAGGTATGTACCATACAACAGAGCTACAAAATATATAAATCAAAAATGAACCTATCTAATAAGAGAAACAGACAAATCCAGAAAGATGGAGACTTCAGTCGCCTTCTCTCAACAATTGATAGAATAACTAAATTTGAACAAGGTCAACAACGTCATCAGCTAAAAGATATGCTTCATGTCAGGGCATAATATTATATTCCTATTTATGTTAACTATACCCATTTTCAAAGGTACTATTTTTCTTTTGAAGATTTGATAGTAATGGATTATATTTCAATAAATTATAAAATGTATCCTAGATTTGCTAGCAAGAGAAAGTGTCATAGATTTTAAATGCTTAACTTTGCAGATGTTAGATTCCTCTGAGACCTAACAAACACATTCAAGAATGAGTTGGGGAGAAAAATGAGTTCAAAGTTCTTCATAGTTAAGACAAAAGATGTTATCTCATACAAATGGCCAACAAATGTATGAAAAAAATCTTCCATATTATTCATCAGAGAAATACAAGTCAAACCCACAGGAAATTATCTGAACCCCATTAGGATGGCTACTATCAAAAAAAAAAAAAAAAAAAAAGAGAGAGAGAGAGAAAAGTGTTGCCAAGAATCCAATGCAAATTGGATTCCTTTTGTACTGCTGGTGGGAATGTAAAATGGTACAGCCACTAAAGAAAACAGTATGGTGGCCCCTCAAAAATTAAAAATAGGACTACCCTATGATCCAGTGATCCTGTTTCTGGGTATATATCCACAAGAATTGAAAATATGGTCTCAAAGAGGTACTTGAACACCCATGTTCATACTAGCCAAGAGGTGGAAGCAGCTCACATGTCCATTGATGGATGAATGGATAAACAAAATGTATATAGATACCGTGGAATATTATTCAGTTTTAAAAAGGAAGGAAAGTTATCACAAGCTACAGCATGGATGAATCTAAAAGACGTTATGCAAAAATGAAATAAGCCAGTCACAAAAACAAGTACTGTATAATTCCACTTATATTAGGTATCTGAAAAAGTCAAAGTCATACAAAAAAAAAAATAAATGATGGTTATCAGAAGCTGAAGGGTGAGGGGAAAAGAATTTTTTAATGAGTATAGAGTTTCTGTTTTGCAATATGAGGTTCTAGAGATGTATTTCACAACCATGTGAATATACTTAACATTCTTGAACTGTGCACTTAAAAATGGTTACGATTGGGTGGTGCCTAGCTGGCTCAGCTGGTAGAGCATGCAACTCTTGATCTAGGGATTGTTGAGTTCAAGCCTCACGTTGGGTATACAGATTACTTAAAAGTAAAAATTTGTTAAAAAAATGTTTAAGATTGAGAGTGCCTGGCTGGCTCAGTCAGTGGAGCAAGATCCTTGGTCTTGGGATTGTGGGTTCAAGCCCACGTTAGGTATAAAGATTATTTAAAAATAAAATCTTATAAAAAATTGTTAAGATTGTAAATTTGAGATTATGCATTTCATCATAATTTTTGAAAAAGATATCTCTTAATTCTAATGTATACCACCTTAAGAAACTGAGCGAAAAGTCTTGACTGTGCAGAACAATACTATTGTTGTTGGATGAAGTGTTGTTCTGTGAATGTCACTTTGGCCAAGTTGTTTGACAGTACTGTTTGGGTCATCTTTGTCCATACTGATTTTATGCCTATTTGTTCTATCAATTATTGAAAAGATTATGGATCTCCAAGTATAATAATGGGTTTGTCTATTTTTCCTTTCAAATACATTTTTGCCATATGTATTTTGAATATTTGTAAGGTGCATACAAGTTTACGTTTCTTGGAGAATCAACCCTTCATGGTTTGTAATGTCCCGCTATATTCTTGATAATGTCTTTATTCTTAAGCCTGCTTTGTTCTAAATGAATATAGTTACTCCAGCTTTCTGTTGGTTTTTTGTTTGCATGGTATGTATTTCTTCATCCCTTTACTTTTAACTCTTTATATTTAAAATAAGTTTTGCTTTCTAAAGCATATAGTTGGATCTAAGACATAAATTGAAACCCTATTTTGTTTTCATTGTGGTTTATTTATACTTAAATCTTTACTATTTATAGTGTGATAAGAGATTTTATAGTATTTTTATATACTCAAAATTCTTTACATTTTCAGGAGGCTCCTTGCCATTTTATAGTAGCACTTTAAAATTACATTAAACTTAAATTATCTAAAAGTTTTGCCTTTTCTGATGCAAAAAAATATTCTAAATGAAAAAGGAAACCTAACAAAATCCATGTTTTTAAAAAAATATGTTTATGGGATGCTGGGAGGCTCAGTTGGTTGAGTGTCCAACTTGATTTCAGCTCAGGTCAAAATCTCAGGGTCCTGGGATTGTGCCCCACATCAGACTCCCCACTCAGCAGAGAATCTGCTTGGGGGTTTTCTCCCTCACTCCCCTCTCCATGGTTGCCCCTCCCCCCACTTTGCACTTTAGCGCTTTCTCTCTCTAAAATAAAATAAATATATCTTTAAAAATAAAAATTTGGGATGCCTGGGTGGCACAGTGGTTGGGTGTTTGCTCTTGGCTCAGGGCATGATCCTGGAGTCCTGGGATCAAGTCCCACATCGGGCTCCCCACAGAAAGCCTGCTTCTACCTCTGCCTATGTCTCTGCCTTTCTCTCTGAGCCTCTCTTGAATAAACAAAAATCTAGTAAATAAATAAAATAAAAAGTTGTTTATATTTGTCTCGTGACATGCTTAAAAGTGAATTAAAAGGAAACTTTTTTGTTAAACTTCACTATGTTAAAATAAGTATTCAAATACTACCAGAGCTGCTCATTCTTTTCCATTTCTAATTCTGTAAGTAGGAAACAAACTTTTTTTCCAATGAGTTTTTATTTCCTTAACATACAGTGTTGTGTTAGTTTCAGGTGTACAGTATATTGGTTCAACAATTCTATATATTAGTCCTCATCAAGATAAGTGTATTCTTAATCCCTATTATCTAGTTCATTTATCCCACCCACCCACTTCTCTGGCGATCACCAGTTTGTTCTCTGTATTTACAAGTCTTATGAGGAGGTTCTTTCTTTCTTTTTTTTTTTTTTTTCATTTGTTGTCTTGTTTTTTAAATGCTACACATGAATGAAATCATATATTTGTCTTTCTTTGCCTTATTTTACTTAGCATATACCCTCTGGGTCCATTCATGTTGCTGCAAATGGCAAGATCCCATTCTTTTTGATGGCTCAGTAATAATCCATGATGTGTGTGTGTGTACACACACCACAGTTTTATCCATTCATATTTGGGTAATTTGGTTGGTTTCCATGTCTTGGCTATTGTAGATAATGCTGTGATAAAAACCTTTGGGTGCATATGTCTTTTCAAATTGTTGTTTTCGTTTTCTTTGGATAAATACTCAGTAGTGGAATTACTGGATTATATGGTAATTCTATTTTTGATATTTTGAGGTACCTCCTACTGTTTTTCCATAGTGGTTGTACCAACTTGGATTCCTACCAACAGTGCATGAGGATTCCTTTTCCTCCACTTTTTCACCAATACTTGTTATTTCTTGTGTTTTTTTATTTTACTATACTGACAGGAATTTAGTGATATCTCTTTGTGATTTTGATTTGAATTTCCCAATGATTAATGATGTTGAGCATCTTTTCATATGTCTGTTAGCCACTGTATATCTTTGGGAAAATGTCTGTTCATGCCTTCTGCCCATTGTTAATTGGATTATTTGATTTTTTTTTCTTTTTCATGTTGAGTTGTATTAGTTCTCTATATATTTTGGATATTAACCCCTTGTTGGATATGTCATTTGCAGATACGATATCTTCTCCCATTTCGTAGATTACTTTTTTATTTTGTTGATGGTTTCCTTCACTGTGTAAAACTTTTTTTTGGTGTAGTCCCAAGAGTTTAATTTTGCTTTTGTTTCCCTTGCCTGAAGAGTTATATAGAAAAATGTTTCTATGATGTCAGAGAAATTACTGCCTGTGTTTTCTTCTAGGATTTTTATGGTTTCAGTCTCACATTTGGATCTTTATAATCTATTTTGAGTTTATTTTTGTGTATGGTATAAGAAAATGGTTCGGTTTTATACTTCCGCATGTAGCCATGCAGTTTTCCTAACGCTTAGTTGAAGAGACTCTTTTCCCCATTGTATATTCTTGCTTCCTTTGTTGTAGATTGACATATAAGTGTGGGTTTATTTCTGGGCTCTCTATTCTGTTACAGTGATCTATGTGTTTATTTTTGTGCTGGTGCCATATTGTTTTGATTACTACTACTTTGTAGTATTTCTTGAATTTGAAATTGTGTTACCTCTGGCTTTGTTCTTTCTCAAGATTGCTTTAGCTATTCTGGGTCTTTTGTGGTTCCATACAAATTTTAGTATTATCTGTTCTAGTTCTGTAAAAAAAAGTTGGTATTTTGATAGGGATTATATTAAATCTGTGGATTGCTTTGGGTAGTATGGACATTTTAGAGTATTGGTTCTCCCAATCCATGAGCATGGAATATCTTTACATTTGTTCACATCATCTTCAGTTTCATTCATTAGTGTTTTGTAGTTTTCAAAGTATGCGTCTTTTACTTCTTTGGTTAAAGATGTTCCTAGGTATTAATTTTTCCTTCTTCTACTTCCTTATTGGTGTATAATCAACAGATTTCTGTAGATTAAATTTGTGTCCTGTGACTTTGATGAATTTATTTATCAGTTTAGTAGTTTTTTTGATTTTTTTTTTTAAGAGATGGAAGAAGAGGGGTCAGGGGGAGAAAAGAATCTTAAGCAGGCTCCATGCCCAGTGCAGAGCCTGACATGGGGCTCAAACTCATGACCGAGCCAAAATCAAGAATTGGATGCTTAAGTGATTGAGCCACCGCCACCCAGGTGCCCCTTTCCAGTGGAGTCTTTAGGGTTTTCTACATATAGTATCATATCATCTTTAAATAGTGAAATTTTTATTTCTTCCTTAGCAATGTGGTTGCTTTTCAATTTTTCTTGTCTGATTGCTGTGTTAGGACATCTAGTACTATATTAAATAAGAATTTTGAAAGTATACATCCTTATTCTGTTCCTGATCTTAGAGGAAAAGTTCTGTTTTCACCATTGAGTATGTTGCTAACTATGGTTTGTTCATATGCCTTTATTATGTTGAAGTATATTCCCTCTACACTTACTTTGTTGAGAGTTTTAATCATGAATGATGTACTTTGTTCAATGCTTTTTCTGCATCTATTGACATGATCATCTGTTTTTTATCCTTTCCCTTATTAATGGTGATGCATCATGTTGATTGATTTGTGAGTATTAAACCACCATTACATCCCAGGAATAAATCTCTTTATCATGATGAATTATTTTTTTTAATGTGTCTGGATTTGGTTTGCGTATATTTTGTTGAGGACTTTTGTATCTATGTTCATCAGAGGTATTGCACTGTAGTTCTCTTTTTTTGTAGTATTTTTATCTGGTTAAATGGTATCTGGGTGATGCTTGCCTCGTAGAATGAATTTGGAAGCTTTACTTTCTCTCCTGTTTTTTGGAATAGTTTGAATAGAACAGTTATTAACTTTTCTTTAAAATTTTAAAAGAATTCACCAGCAAAGCCATCCAGTCCTGGATATTTGTGGAGTTTTTTTGATTACTGATTTAGTTTCCTAGTAATCAGTCTGTTCTAATTATATATTCTTCAGTTTTGGAAGGTTATACATTTCTAGGAGTTTATCCATTTCTTCTAGGTTTCCCATTTTGTTGGCATATAGTTTTTCATAATAGTCTCTTACAATTCTCTGTATTTTTATGGTGGTGGTTATTTTTCCTTCATTTTTTATTTTATTTTATTTATTTGAGTCTTCAAGCTCAGATCTTGCAAATTACATAGTTATACTCTCAAATATTACCTTTCATTCCTTGAAAATAATCTAGTAGTTACCATTGTCTAGATTATGAAGCAAATTTTGCTAATAAAGTCTTTCAATTGTAAGAAATAGAGGTTGATGGTGCCTGAATAGTTATTTGATCACTGTTTGACTCTTATTAGTATAAACTCTTAAATACATTATATTTGGATTTTTTTTGTAAAATAGATATTTGGTGCTTGAAAAACTGAAGAAAGAAGAAGCTGACCGAATTCATATATTCAGTTCTTTTTTCTATAAACGCCTTAATCAGAGAGAAAGAAGAAATCTTCATGAGACAACTAATTTATCGTAAGTCAAGCTCTGAGGATATTTAACAGATGTAGGAAGTCACTCAAGTTTAATTTAATAAAAAAGTACTTCCATTGAGTCAACATCTTTTAATTCTATTATCAGTTAGCAAAATTTATATAATTCATAATACTTTAAAGCCTCAAGAATACCTAGAATTCATAAAGGTATTTGGTCTGTTATCTAAATTAATATTCCCCAAAGATGCCTGATAATTAAAAAAATACTTAGATATTTATTAGGTACAAATTGCTCTGTTCCATTCATATTTAAGAGAGGAACCTGTGAATCTATACCTTTAATAAATTATTTGGATAATTCTCCAATGAGTTAAAGGAAACACTGTTCTACATATTAGGCCTTAATCAGTTTGTTCATAATTCCTCTCTATATAGTGATTGTATCCAACTCTAATTTGCACTGATACTTGGTCAAAAGATGTATACAAAATGCCATAAGTGGGCAGCCCCGGTGGCTCAGCGGTTTAGCGCTGCCTTCAGCCCAGGGTGTGATCCTGGAGACCTGGGATTAAGTCCCACGTCGGGCTCCCTTCATGGAGCCTGCTTCTCCCTCTGCCTGTGTCTCTGCCTCTCTGTCTCTCTGTCTCTCTCATGAATAAATAATAAAATCTTTAAAAAAAAATACCATAAGTGCTGTCAATTGTCTTGAATTGATGGCTCTTGTGCATAATATAAATAATATTTTACACTCTTTCAGTGATTTCTAATTTTACATCTTAAGAGTTCATGAGAGTGATTGGGTTGGCCATTGTTCATAATCTATTTTATTTTGTCTTTTATAATGCTCACTTTACCTGCTCTCTTCTCAGTCATCATAGGTGATGATCTGATACATTTCTCAATATAGTTGCTGATATGCAGTAATAAAAATAGTAGCATTGGGTTCACTTAGTAAATAGTAGCGGGAATTAAATAATTCTGTCTTGCAGACTCAGTGATAGCTGGTTTCACACCTTCCTAGCTTCATCTGAGATGTTCTGTTTTTTTTTTTTACGCTACTTGTTAAATCACCTTATACAACACTTTTGTTTGTTTACATCTTAGTCTTCATAATTTATAAATGACTGCATATAAGCTGAAGCATTAGAATTTCAGAAGGTGATAGTTTATCTCTTGTCTTGTAGAATACAGCAAAAGCGACATGGGAGAGTAAAAACATGGACTCGGCATGTAGATATTTTTGAGAAGGATTTTATTTTTGTACCCCTTAATGAAGCGTGAGTAAGAATTTTCATTATGTAAATGTGAAGGCCATTTTTAGAAAATGTGTATATGAGTTGAAGAATTCATTCTTTTTTAAACTTTCTGAAATTTGTTTTATGTGTTTATGTTTATGCTGTGTATTCTGTGAAAATTAATGCAATTTTTTAGTGAATCATGTAATATGTTGAATTTTCTAAAGACTAGCAAGAGATCTAATTTTGTTTAACAGTGTACAATAATGTCATTTTTAAAATGTGGTACTGTTGTCTACCAAAAAAAAATGTGGTACTGTTGTCTACCAAACATCCTAAAGAGCAAGCATACTTCTTTATACAGAATAATGAGTAGGTCACATAGTAAATTTTGAATCTTTAGAAAACACTTTGACTTGGGATACCTGGGTGGCTCAGCAGTTAAGCATCTGCCTTTGGCTCAGGGTGTGATCCTGGAATTCCAGGATGGAGTCCCACATCGGGCTTCCTGCATGGAGCCTGCTTCTCCCTCTGCCTATGTCTCTCTGCCTCTCTTTCTCTCTCTCTCTCTCTCTCTCTCTCTGTCTCTCATGAATAAATAAAGTCTTTTAAAAAGAAAAAGAAAACACTTTGGCTTTTAATCAAAAGATAGCCAGATTTGTGTCATGTTCAATTTGAAAACCATGCTGCCTACTTGAAACTATTTTCTAAGTAAATGGAGGTGGTTAAATATTTTGCATTCTCCCATAGTGACTAGAGAGGCATAGGATAGAATTATTCTGCAATTTAGACTTGAGAGATTTCATATTTCTGTTTTCCTGTGCCTTCCAGGCAAAAATTCCCAGGAATACACTTGTAGTTCGACACCTTGGGCTTATTACTTGCCTCAAGAGAGAATACACACCATGGTTGCCAACAAAAAGAGAGAGAGAGAGAAAGCACATGTAACAGAATTTGGGTTTTGGTTTGGTAGTTTGGGGGAAGATGTAAGGAAACAGTTGTTTGCTTCGGTAAAGAAGTAGCATTACCCATTTAAAAGAAAGGGAAATATTTGATATTTTTTTGGTTGCATTGTGGCCTTGCTTGTCTCTGCTTAGACAAACTGAGAAGTGGCCTTGCTTTATCTCAGTCTATCATGTTTCCAGAGTTTGTCTGAGGTTGGTTTTCTATGAGATTGTTTGTATCTGATAAACCTAGCTATGCCAGGCGAGCTTCTGAATGTGCTCTTTTTTTCCCCCCACTGTGAAAAACATTCACTCAATACTAGAATCCAATTCTGTTTATTTAAAAATCATAACGTTAATCATAAGACCTGTGCTCTCTAATGAGCCCAGCCAAAGATAGTTAGGCTAGGTCAAAATACTAGTAATGGCTTATAAAGCCCAGCTTCTTAGGATCTATATATTTAAGTCAAAGATTTTATCATAATTAAAAACCAAGTTTAAAACTAATTCTTAATTTCTTCATTATCCTCAAAAATAAGGTTTCTTAACAGTAATTTGTCATAAAGAATAACATGTGATCTGTCTGCTTAGCTGAAAAGGAAGATATACATAGCTATTTGTTAAAAATGAATAATATTTAATATTTAAGATACTATTTGTCAAAAATGAATTATAAAAATTTAAGATACACACTTTAGCAATAGAGGCACATTCCTCCTATCTGGGATGGATTGAAGCTATGACGAATGCTTCCAGTTACCTTGATGAAAGAGAATGAACAAAGATGAAAAGTCAGTAAAGGATTCTACAAAAGAACTATGCCATTAGTAGATGGAAGAATAGCCTACAGATCCTGAGGGCTCATTTTGTTTTGTTTTGTTTTTGAAGTTGTAAAGCACAGATATTTCTAGTCACTAATTATTTTGTTTTATTTTATTTATTTATTTTTTAAAGATTTTATTTACTTATACTTGAGAGACACAGAGAGAGAGGCAGAACATAGGCAGAGAAGGAGCAGGGTTCATGCAGGAAGCCCGATGTGGGACTCGATCCCAGGGAGACTGGGATCATGCCCTAAGCCAAAGGCAGATGCTTAACCACTGAGTCACCCAAGTGCCCTCTATTCACTAATTATTTTAGATAGGCTTATGTGTTTTTGCTTTTTGTTTTATTTTTATTTTTTTCCTGATAGTGGTAGTTTCTTTAAAGTTTGTAAGCTACTTGTTAAAAATTGATAAGGAAAAAATATTAATATTTAGATCCAATCAATCTTAAGTGAAATTACTTGTTTTGTCGTCTTCTCCTAGGGTTGGATTAAGGTCACTGTGTACCTGCTGTTAAAAGAATCATAAAAGCAAAGCCCTGTCTCTTACAGGTTGAAAATAACCTCAGATGTATCTGATTCATTTTTCTTCTTTCAGCTAAATAAAGAATTTTTCTTAGTTTTTAAGTGTACAACAGAAAAGTAATGGCTTATACATATTGTCAGAGCTAAGAAATATTAAAAACTGTGATAGATTTAGGTTATAGACTTTAGGTTGAGAACTACTATATTATATCACTTTAAACCAATTTTTAAAACACCATTTAACTCTTCTAACATTGAGCTGTGACTTATAGTCAGCTATGTTTTATAGTGAAGTGAGGAAGATGATGTATTGCTCTTTCTACTACCCTGGCCTGACCTAAGTCCCTAGGATAATGAGGATTAATAACTAAGAACAGGAGAGAAGCATTCTTCCATCTGGCCTTTAAAATGCTGAGGATGAAGCCAGGCTCTGTCACCCTTGTGTTTATGCTATCTGATGAAGAGACAGTGTTTCTTCATATTACCTTGGAGGAATTCAGCATTTTGTAAAAATGAGAGTATAGAATAACACATTCATGTCAAGATATGCATTTTTTCACTCCTCAAACATCTATTGGACACCTTACTATATGACACTGTACTCAACTAATAAGTTCTCTGACATCTCTTGCCTGTTCTTTGTATCCTAGCATGTAACACTGTCTAGCATATGGTAAGCCCTTAATAAAATTCCTCATTAGATTAATGGATATTAATCAATGTTAGCTGTACAGCTTTTTACTCATGGCTTAAAACATATTATTAGAAACCGTGATACCTGAATTCAGCTATATCAAGAGCACCCACCTGATAACTGGAACTCTACTAATCCTGAAGTTTTGTAATAATGTTTAAAATAAATATGTTGTTTCAGTTTAGTGTATATATACCAATATAGCATAAGACAAAGAATTATTGGGCAGCCCTGGTGGCTCAGCGGTTTAGTGCCTGCCTTCAGCCCAGGCTGTGATCCTGGGTACCCCGGGTCGAGTCCCACGTCGGGCTCCCGGTGCATGGAGCCTGCTTCTCCCTCTGCCTGTGTCTCTGCCTCTCTCTCTCTCTGTGTCTCTCATGAATAAATAAATAAAATAAAATAAAAAAGACAAAGAATTATTTAATATTTTCAACATTAAGCAATGCCTAACCTTATTCTTAAGAAAAACAGACATGGTAAAATTTTTTTAAAAGCTATATATGTGCAATATTTAGAAAATGTTCAAAAGTATACAGTCTATTTAGACTTCTGAAAACATTTTAATCTTGAGGCTAGTTTTCTGTCCTTTGACATAAATAGGTCAAGAGGAAGGTAAATGGAAATGGTGAATCACAGTGATCTAATTTATCTTTTCCTAAATTGCTTAAAAATAGAAATGAATTTTTCATTCAAAAAGCAGTTAAGGGAGGACGGCCTGGGTGGCTCAGCGGTTGAGCATCTGCCTTTGGCTCAGGGCGTGATTCTGGAGTCCCTGGATCGAGTCCCGCATCGGGCTCCCTGCATGGAGCCTGCTTCTCCCTCTGCCTGTGTCTATATTGTTTTTATTTTTATTTTTAATTTTAATTTTTTTCTATATTGTTTTTAAATAGACATTGTATTCTATTAATGATCTTATAAACTAGTGGATTCATTTGAGAATTGAAATTTGTTGACAAAAGCTTTCGAAAATATTTCAGTTGACATTTTTTGCCTAATAAACTCTTCTAATAATATATTCAATAGTTTCATTTGTTTTTTTTCATTTGTTTTTTTTACAGTGCACACTGGTTTTTGGCTGTGGTTTGCTTCCCTGGTTTGGAAAAACCAAAATATGAACCGAATCCTCATTATCATGAAAATAAGGAACTGCAAAAATGTTCCAGTGTAGAGGACAGTTGTATTTCTTCTCCTTCAGCCAGTGAAATGGACAGTTGTTCGCAAAACTCTTCTGCCAAGCCTGTAATTAAGAAGATGCTAAACAGAAAACATTGTGTAGCTGGAATTGATTCAAGTGCTGAACAGGAAGAAAGTGACCCTCATTATCGGAGAAACACGGGCAGTGTGAAATGTAGTCTAAAAAAAGTAAATCAGACGGCAAGTGAAAATGAAGAATCGAATAAAGGAGAATCTACATGCCAGAAAGTTGTTGATAGGACTAAAAGTGAAAATGGCCTACAGAATGAATATTTAAATTCTATGCATCATACAGGTATGTTTCTAAATGTTTCAAAAGAATCAAGGAATTCAGAATAAATTGGATTGTTTATACATAGGATTAAGGTTTTAGGGCATACTTTTTTTTTTTATTTTATTCTACTTTTTTTATACTTTTTTTTAAAAGTCAGGTTTAGTAAGATACGATTTATTTATTAGCAACATTCACCCATTTTCTAAGTATAGCTCAGTGAGCTTTGATAAATATGTGTAGTCTTGTAATTGCTACAGTACAGTAATCACGATTTAGAACTTTGCTATTGCTCCAAAAACTTTCCCTTGTGCCTTTTGTTTTTAAAATTGTAGTACAAGGCCTACATTTTTCATTTATAGCAACTTGGATTTATTCTTATTTCATAGGCAGTTTACTAATATCTGGCACAAACAGTAGTTGGACAGTCTTAGATCTTTAAGACAAATTAATTCATTCTTCTCAATTTACAGGTAAGCAAATAGAGATCAAATAGCAAGGGTCAGAATTTAAAACCTTTTCCTCCAAAATAGTTGTTCACATTTAAATGAAAAGTTAGTTTTTTATTCCTTACTCCCTTTCATGTTTTAATAGGAAGAAGGGCACTGGTCCAATCTTTGTTTTTTTTATTTCCATTCAGGTGTAATGAATTGAATTTTTCCCCTTGAATCAGTTCCATATTCCTAGTACTTTGTTAGATCTAAAGTTTCTCTTTCCGTACTTAAACTTCATATCAAATCAATTGTGTAATTTTCTGTCCATCTCAAAAGAAAAATAATCTACTTCAAAAAATCCGTAACATGCTATGACATATACCTTGCTTATTAAACTATGAATAAATCTAATAAATTTTCTTTGGAAGAAAAAAGTTAAAATAAGGCATAGAAGAAATTAATGTGAATTCAGGGATCCCTGGGTGGTGCAGCCTTTGGCCCAGGGCGTGATCCTGGAGACCCGGGATTGAATCCCACATCGGGCTCCCGGTGCATGGAGCCTGCTTCTCCCTCTGCCTATGTCTCTGCCTCTCTCTCTCTCTGTGTGACTATCATAAATAAATAAATAAATAATTTAAAACGAAAGAAATTAATGTGAATTCAGAAAGAACCTATCAAAAATTAAGAATGCTGGGGCACCTGGGTGACTCAGTTGGTTAAGCATTCAACTCTTGGTTTTGGCTGGGTCGTGGTCTTGTGGTTGTGGGATCAAGCCCCACGTCAGGCTCTATGTTCAGTGCAGAATCTGCTTCAGATTCCTTCTCCTCCCTCTGTGTTCCCCTCCTTTCTCTCCCCCCCCCCCAAATAAAATCTTAAAATTAAGAATGCAGAATATAGTCTTGGTACTTTTACCACCTTATTTTAGTAACTTAAGCTGTTGTTGAGTTTTATAAAAATATTTTTTATTTGTTTGACATACCAGCTGCATAAATCTGATGCTAGCTCTAAACTGTTGATCTTTGTGCCCTTTGGAAGGTATAAGATAACCGGCAGAAGGGGGAAATTTAGCAGTTACAGCAAAAAGTACATCAAAAGCCAAACACATAAATACTTGCTTTTCTGACTCACTTTTCGACTCCCTTTTCAGTCTTTCATTAGGCAAGAAATGGAATGAAGATAGACAAAGTGGGTAATCACCAACTGCTGCCTCTATTATTTTTCAGTTTTAGTATTTTAATACTTGAGTAGAAAAAAAATGAGAGGCAGTATACAGTCATACTAAAGATTAACTGCCATTTTGACACTCTGAAGAGTAAGCCTTCAAGGCAGTGTGCATTGTTTCTCATTTCCTTGAAAACCGTTTTGTCAGCACATGAAAAGATGATGGACATCATTAGACATAAGGGAAATGCAAACCAAAACCGCAATGAGATACTCCTCCATATCACACTAGTATGGCTACAGTCAAAAAGTCAGATACTAACATTTATTGGTGGGAATGTGAATAAACCACCTTTGTTAGTGGGAATGTAAAGTGGTGCAGCTTCTTTCTTTGGAAGACCATTTGATAATTCCTCAAAAAATTAAATGTAGATTAATAATAATACCCAGCAATTTCACTCCTACGTATATATCCAAGAAAAAAGCACAGTGGGGATGAATGTTCATTGTAACATTGTAGTAGCAAAAATGTAGAAGCAACCCAGATGTTCAATGGACAGATGGATAATCAGTGATATATCTAGCTCATAGAAATAAATGAAATACTGATACATGCTACAACATTGATGAGTCTTGAAAATATTGTGAAAGTAGTCACAAAAGACCATATATTACATGATTCCATTTGTATGAAATCTCCCGAACAGGAAAATCTATAGAGTAGATTAGTAGCTACTTAGGGCTGGTGTGGTGTGGCAGATAGGAATATGAGGAAGGGGGAAATGATAACTGAAAGGTACAGGTTTTTGTTTTTTTTTTAATTTATTTATGATAGTCACACACAGAGAGAGAGAGAGGCAGAGACACAGGCAGAGGGAGAAGCAGGCTCCATGCACCGGGAGCCTGACGTGGGATTCGATCCCGGGTCTCCAGGATCGCGCCCTGGGCCAAAGGCAGGCGCCAAACCGCTGCGCCACCCAGGGATCCAGGTACAGGGTTTTTTAATGAGGTTTTAAAACTTATTCTGATGAGGGGCACCTGAGTGGCACAGTCGGGTAAGCATCTGACTCTTGGTTTTGGCCCAGGATATGGTCTCAGGGTAGTGAAATTGAGCCCTCTGTTGTGCTCCATGCTCCACACTGAGTCTATTAAAGACTGTCTCTCCCTCTCCCTTTGCCCCTCCCCCTGCTTGCATGTCCCCCCCCCCCCCACCAAGTTAATACTTGTAAAATAATAAAATTTACTCTGATGGTAGCTGCACATATGTGCAAATACATAAAAACAACTGAATTGTACATTTTAAATGAGTAAATTGTATGACGTGGGTTATATTTCCATGGAACTATTTTCTTTAAAGTTCCTCTTTGATCACTGACCTCATACACTATAATGTGAATTCAAATTAAAAATGAATTAAAGTTCATGACTTAAAGCAATAGGACAAAGCCTACGGCTTCATACACACAAACCCCAGAAACTCCTAGTGGCCCTCTCCTTCAAATTAATGTTCTAGTTGAGTAATACCCAGTTAAATTTAAGCAAATATCCTCACAAATCCTAGAAGAGATCAAAGTAAAGAATCCTCTGTTTACGAAGTTTGCCTTTTTAGTATCTGTTTATCCTTTTTTTTAAACTATAGTTTGTGTATTTGTTTTTGTTTTGTTTTTAGTATGCATGCAACCATATCAACAATATCTTCCATAAGGGGAGTTGATTTCCTTTTATTGGGTGTGATACACTGATACTTTCTATTCTTTTTGATGTTTGCCTTAATCCAATGATGATAGTGTCCCACAGTTTGAAAAACAGTGCTCTAGAGCAAGTCTGCATTTCTGTGCTTTCATCAGATGCTTCCAAGGGATCACTCACCCAAAAGTACATTAAATAAGAGTCCTCTCTAGAGGTGCTTTTACTGTTAGAGAGGTTGGTTAAGTAGTCTGTCCTATATAAAATAATAGCATATTAAAAATTAGGATAAGAAGAGCCTATAAAATTTCCGTGATTATGATTACTATCTCAATAATTGATTTCTGTTTTGCCTAGGAATATAATTAACAGAATTTAAACAAAGCATTTTGTTTTATTTTTTATTTATATTTATTTATATGTTTATATGTTTTTTAGTAATCTCTACACCCAACATGGGGTCTGAATTTACAACCCCAAGCTTAAGAATTGCACGCTCCACTGACTCAGCCAGGCACCCTTAAACAGGGCATTTTAGATAGGTGTTTTAATATTGTTTTAACTATCAAATATATAGAATTACAAGTTTTGACTCCTCATGTCAGAAGTGGGAATTGTGTCTTTTCATAGGGATTATGCTAAGGGCAATTGTAGGAAAATAATGTTTGGTATCAGTACTTTCATTTGCTAGTTTTTCAGTTGGGCACCATATGAAATGTTGTCTTGCTATGGCACATGAAAAATGTATGTTTTAAACTCTGGAATCACACTTGGAATCTTCAGAGGATCTAACTATATGAGAAATTCTCAGGAACTGTGACTGATTAAAAAAAACAGTTGCGTTATCACCTCTCAGTGTACATCAGGACATTTGTTTACTGCATGAAAAAATTGACTATTCTATTTAAATTATTTTTCTCCCTTTTTTGAAATGCACATATATTTTATTTGTGTAAGGTTTATATTTATATTATACAACTTCTATAGATATGAATAATTGGCTGCTAGATTAACTTGATTATAATTGATTTGGAATTGCCTGAGGATTTGGACAAGTTTTATTCAAATATAGGTATTTTAGTTCCAAACAAACATAAAAATAGATTTTTGAAAAAAAATTGAAGAGATTATTATTTTTCATGTAACAAACATATTTACCAAAGTGTTTATTATTTAAATAGTATGTTTCCAATCAACATTTAGAGAGAGAGAGAGAGAGATTTCTTTTTAGGAGCATGTTTTATTTTGCTGTCTTACCACTCCATCTTGCCTCTATTAGTATTTTAATTCTCCTTTAATAACTTATACAAAAATAAACTTCATCTTGTCTAAAATCCCTTAATGTCATACTTCTTTTTTTTTTTTTTAAAGATTTTTTTTTTATTTTTTAATTCTTATTTATTTATGATAGTCACAGAGAGAGAGAGAGAGAGAGAGGCAGAGACATAGGCAGAGGGAGAAGCAGGCTCCATGCACCGGGAGCCCGACGTGGGATTCGATCCCGGGTCTCCAGGATCGCGCCCTGGGCCAAAGGCAGGCGCCAAACCGCTGCGCCACCCAGGGATCCCATGTCATACTTCTTAAAGTAGAAAAGATATACTTTTTAATAAGCAGATTACTAAATTTGGTATTAAAGTACCTCACTTTTCATTATTTTCATATAAATCTTACATTCCTTTGAAACATCACGTGTAATTAGTGTCTTTCAGCAAAATATTTTATATTTATGGATTTAGATTCTTGAAACTGACCTTTAAAAGTATCCATTTCAAAAATAAAAATAAATAAAATCCATTTCAAACTTTTTTTCTGAGTCATTTCATACTACTAGCATCTAAATTTGGTTTGGCTGGTTTTATTTATTGAAAAGTCAATGAACATAACGAAACATGAAGGAAATATATACAGGGGTGCCTTGGTAGCTCAGTAAAGTGTCTGACTCTTGATTTTGGCTTGAGTCATGGTCTCAGAGTCATAAGATCAGGTCCAGCATTGGAGCCTGCTTAAGATTCTCTCTGTCCCTCCACTCCTCGTTTGTATGCTCTTGCCCTCCATCTTCCAAAATAAAAATAAATTTTAAAAAAGAGGGAAAAATATACAGAGTTGGGGAACTCATCCAGAGCTATTATCCTAGTGTCATGAGTATTTTAATTTTTGTATTTTACTCTCTATTAGTTGTCCAAAAACAAATCTGTTTAAACCTTAATCATGGGGATCCCTGGGTGGCTCAGCGGTTTAGTGCCTGCCTTTGGCCCAGGGCGCAATCCTGGAGTCCTGGGATCAGGTCCCACGTTGGGCTCCTGGCATGGAGTCTGCTTCTCCCTCTGCCTGTGTCTCTGCCTCTCTCTCCTTATGTCTATCATGAATAAATAAATAAAATCTTTAAAAAAAAAAACCTTAATCATAATTTTTAGTCTCTATTAGATAATTTTTCATAATTTTATAGTTTTAAAACTGTGATATTTTATGTTCTACAATTAGCTAACCATTCCTGTTATTGGACATTAGGTTATTTTTAGACTGTTGTAGTCTCTGTTACTAAATCTATCTAGCATACCTAGCACAAAAATGTTTTAATACATATACTTATAATGTATATATAGACATTATATTTAATGTTTTATATATACATATATTTATGATATAATTGATACCTAGGTTAAATTTTAATGAATTTTAGGGTCTGAGTTGTAGAAGCAACTTTGTAATTGATGTGTCAATCCAGGTTTTTATTAAAAATAAGTTACATTTGTGGAATTACATGTTAAAGCAGCATTTTATCTGTAATTACTATATTATTAATTGCTACCATTAATTTTAACATACTATAAGTTATGTCCATGTCCTTTTAAAAATTTTATACTGTTTCTTATTGCTATAGATGGCTTAAGCAAAATTAGGCTAAACTATAGTGATGAATCAACTGAAGGTAGCAAAATGCTTGAAGATGAACTCATCGACTTCTCAGAAGATCAGGATAACCAGGTAAAGCCTAATGCTAAGCAGAAAGCTCCAATATAAAAAAAAAAAGAAAAGAAAAGAAAGCTCCAATATTCTATCTAATTAAGTTTTTCTTTGGAGTTCTGTAAGAAATTCCTTAACCAGTAACTCATGCCTTCTGAATTTGAGTCTCATCTCAAAGCACAAACTAAGTTTTTAATTCAAAAGTTGCCAGGATAAATGTATAGTGTGATTTTATTTTTCTTTTAGGGTTTTTGTTGTAGTTTTTGCAATTGCAGACTAAATTATTACCTACTTCAGAAAAGTTTTAATATAAAATTGATTTTCCTACCTGAACCCAGCCACCACTCCCACTAGCCCTACCATCCCTTTCTCCTCCTCTTTTAAAGCATTTCTGGGTCATACTTAATCTTTGGTCTAACTTAGTCAGGAGGCAAATGTAGATACTTGGTTATGTTGTGCTTGAGCACAGGAAAGTTATTTTTTCCACGCTTTCAGTGATTCTTTTCCTTTCTATTTTAATGTATATTAACCATGGTAGAAGCATATAATATTTAGTTAGAACTAACATAGATAAATTCTCATTTCCTTAGAGTTTCATTTGCTCTGATAAATTTTATTTACACCAAGAATAAAATAGATTTTTGAAAATATTTTATGACTTCAGTTAAAGGGGGTTTCATATTGAAAGAGAAGTTTTAAGAATCATACAGCATTCCATTTCTTTAATCTCTGACCTTTCTTTAGTTGTTAGGAAAAACTTTATCTAGTATTGAAGATAGCTTTGTATTGCACCATTTTTCCTTTTTGCACAATCCTCCTGTGGAAAAAAGCCATTTTTTGTAATATCCCTTGCTCAACAATGTATGTCTAAGAAATACCGTTTTTCTCTGCAACTTATACCTGCATATATATGGATTACATTCAAGGTTTATAATGAGTGCTATTCTTATGCTCCTTTGATTATAATGGTTATGTGAACAAGCTAATCTGTGTATTATTATTAATTCTATTGTTGATTATCTTAAGGTTGCCAGAGCGTTCTAAAGAATAGGAAAAGCCTTGTTTTACATTCAAGATAATCTAAAATAAGACAGAGTGTCATTAAATTGTCTTCTCTTGGGACGCCTCAAGAGAACCGCTTGGTGGCTCAGCGGTTGAACGTCTCCCTTTGGCTCAGGGCATGATCCTGGATTCTCCATATCGAGTCCCGCATCAGGCTTCTTGCATGGAGCCTGCTTCTCCTCCTCCTGCCTGTGTCTCTGCCTCTCTTACTGTGTCTCTCATGAATAAATAGATAAAAAAATCTTTAATAAAAAAAAGTTGTCTTAAGTGAAGTGCATATATAATTCTGTCAAGGAGGTTTTCTGAAAACCCTTTAAGTATTTCTAATTTGAAAAATTATTTATGTCAAAGAATAATATGTCATTTATGTTCCTAACGAAAACAGCTGTCTTAACCAAAAAACTAAATTTTTATAGAAATACCTAAATCAGAGCAGTAATATTGAAGAAGAATGAATCATAATATATTTAGTCTTTAAATTTTTCTTTTACATTGAAAATAGATGTAACAATATTTCATAGACTTCTGATCAGTGATTTCATTAAAATGTCAGTGCTGTGGCATTAGATAATTACCATCAAGTGACCACATTTTCTCATGTCTGATGACTATTAAATAGAAAAGATTTACATGTTTGTTACAAAGATCTTTTTTATCATCGGTAGTGCTATTATGTGAGGTTATTAATTATTTAGATTGTATATTTTCACTACTAACAGGCTGTCTTTTATAGGATGATAGCAGTGATGATGGATTCCTTGCCGACGACAACTGCAATTCAGAAATAGGACAGTGGCATTTAAAGCCTACTATCTGTAAACAGTAAGCATTAATTTTATATCTTGCAAACTGCATAAATAAATTTTAAAATTTTATTTACATATCCTCATAGAATAAAACATAACTGGATAGTTTTTATTTAAACAAGCCCTTAAAAGTTACAAAGACTGTCAGGGTGAATGAGAATTGCCTAGTGTCCAGGGCTCCAGTTGGGGAGAATGGGTAGTCATTTCTCTGTTTGAGTGTGAAGTGGAATCTTGCAGAAAATACTGGATTCTAAACTATTTTTTTCCCTTCTCTTCCCTTCCCTTCCCTCCCCTCCCCTCCCCTCCCTCTTCCCCTCTCCCCTTCCCCCTCCCCCTCCCCTTCCTCCTTTCCTCCCTTCCTCCCTTCCTTTCCTTTTCCTTTTCCTTTTCCTTTTCCTTTTCCTTTTCCTTTTCCTTTTCCTTTTCCTTTTCCTTTTCCTTTTCCTTTTCCTTTTCCTTTCCTTTCTTCTTTTCCTCCCCTCCCCGCCCCTCCCCTCCTCTCGTCTTGTCTTTTCCTTTCTTTTTTAAAATAATCTCTCCACTCAATGTGGGGCTTGAACTCACAGCCCCGACCAAGATCAATAGTTGTATCCTCCACTGACTGAGCCAGCCATGTGACCCTAAACTAATTCTTCTATATGATGATTACCTGTTTTGTTATCTATAATAGGTTTTAGTTAAAAATGGGGATTATTGGGCAACCAAGGTGGCTCAGTGGTTTAGTGCCGCCTTCAGCCCAGGGCCTGATCCTGGAGACCTGGGATCGAGTCCCACGTCAGGCTCCCTGCATGGAGCCTGCTTCTCCCTCTGCCTGTGTCTCTGCCTCTCTTTCTCTCTCTGTGTGTCTCTCACAAATAAACATACATTTTTTTTTAAATGGGGATTATTTCAGGGTGTCTGTCTGGCTCATTGGAAGAGTGTGTGACTCTTGATATTGGGGCTGTGGATTTGAGCCCCACATTGAGTGTAGAGAATACTTAAAAAAAAAAAAAAACTTAAAAATGGAATTTGGAGGGGGGCGTCCCTGGGTGGCTCAGTGGGTTAAATGTCTGCCTTCGGCTCAGGTCTTGATCCTGGGGTCCCAGGATATAGCCCCGTGTTGGGCTGTCTGCTCAGCGGGGAGTCTACTTCTCCCTCTCCACCCTGTTCATGCTCTCTCTCTCTCAAATAAATAAATAAATATTTTTTAGTTATATATTTAAAAGATTTATTTATTCATGAGAGACACACACAGAGAGAGAGAGGCAGAGACATAGGCAGAGGGAGAAGCAGGCCCTATGAAGGGAGCCTGATGTGGGACTCGATCCCCAGATCTTGGGACCGTGCTCTGAGCTGAAGGCAGACGCTCAACCACCGAGCCACCCAGGTGTCCCTAAATAAAATCTTTTTAAAAAAAGTGGAATTGGGGGGCCTGGGTAGCTCAGCTGGTTAAGTCCCTGCCTTCGGCTCAGGTCATGATCCTGGAGTCCCAGGATATAGCCCCGCATTGGGCTCCCTGCTCAGCGGGGAGTCTACTTCTCCTTCTTCCTCTTGCCCTCCCCCCACCACCACCTTGCTCATGCCCTCTCTCTCACTCTCTCTCTCAAATAACTAAAATCTTTTTTTTTTTAATATAATTATTTCTACTTTGTATGGTCCCACTTTTGGTAATTTGGCATTTGGAGATACTCAAATTTTCAGAGTTATTTTTACTAAATTTTGTTTTCTTTTAAGGAACCAAGAGTAGAACTTTAATGACATGTTCATAATAAGATATGGTTCAATTAATATTCTATAACTTGGTATTTAATATAACCATGGATATTTAGGTATTGTTAGGGTATATGTATCTATAAGATTTTTTTCCCCTAAGTTTTACTGAGGCAAGGGAATTTTAAATATTTTAAATTCTGTTGTTGGTGTTCATCTTTTTATGCCTTTTTAACATAAAGTATTGGGGCACCTTGGTGGCTCAGTCGTCTGCCTCCAGCTCAGGTCATGATCCCAGGGTCCTGGGGTTGAGCCCCCCATTAGGCTCCCCACTCAGCAGGGAGTTGGCTTCTCCCTTTCCTTCTGACCATCCCCCTCCCTGCTCATGCTCGCTCTCTCTCTCTCAAATGAATAAGTAAAAAATCTTTTTAAAAAACCATTATAAAGTATTAACATTTGTTCATTTCACCCCACAGACCTTGTATCCTACTGATGGATTCACTTAGAGGCCCTTCTCGATCAAATGTTGTAAAAATTCTAAGAGAGTAAGTTCAAAACCATAATTTGTATTTTGCATTCTGGTGGGAATGAGGGACTATGTACATTTATACATGTATATTCTTACTATTTGTGCATTATTGCAGGTATTTAGAAGTGGAATGGGAAGTTAAAAAAGGAAGCAAAAGAAGTTTTTCCAAAGATGTTATGAAAGGCTCTAATCCAAAAGTACCCCAGCAAAACAACTTCAGTGATTGTGGTGTATATGTATTACAGTATGTAGAGAGCTTTTTTGAGGTGGGTTTCAGTATGTTGGATCTGATATAATAAATAAAATAGTGTATAGTGAACCCTTAAACAACATGGGTTTGTACTATGTGAGTCTACTTCTATGCAGATTTTTTTTTTTAAATAAATACAGCACAGTACTCTGTATTTTTCTCTTCCTTGGGATTTTAATATTATTTTCTTTTCTCTAACTTACTTTATGTAAGAATACAATAATATAGTACATATAACATAAAAATATATGTTAATTGACTGCTTATGTTATTGATAAGGCTTCTAGTCATCAGTAGGCCATTAGTAGGTAAGGTTTTCAGGAGTCAAAATTCTATGTGGATTTTAGACTACACAGGGTCAGAACCCCAAATCCCCATGTTGTTCGTGGGTCAACTGTATTTGACCTTATATTAATGCAAAAAACACAATAAGGAAATATTTTAAAGAGTCTGAAAACTATCATTTCAAAAATTTTTCCAGGGAGCAAAATATCCAAAATTGGAGAATTTTTAAAGCATAAAAAACTACTTTATCAAATCCAAGGCTTGTTGACTTCATTCCTCATCACTCTAATCAACTCCTTTGCCACTAAATCTTCCCATCTTAAGAAATCTCTCCCATAATTTAGACTTTTATCCTCTTTTCTCCCCTTTATGGATATACTTATGGAGAAGTATTCACTGTCTTCATTTCTACAAGTCCCACTTGTTTCTCAAATCTCTGTAGTCTGGCTTTACTTTCACCCTTATTGAAATTGTTCCTGACCTCCCAGCATCATTTGACACTGTTGACCATTCCTTCTTCATAATGCTCTCTTCCTTTGACTTCAGAAGTATAATATTATACCTCTCTTGGATAATCTTTATAATTATCTTGACTCCTGGGGCACCTGGATGGCTCAGTTGATTAAACATCTGCCTTCAGCTCAGGTCATAATCCTGGGATCCTGGTATCAATGGAGCCCTGCATCAGGCTCCCTGCTCAGTAGGGAGTCAACTCCCTCTCTCTCTGCCCCTCCCCGCTGCTCATGCTTGTGCTCGCATGCACTCTCTCTTTCAAATAAATAAAATCTTTAAATAAAAAAAGATAACTCCCGTCTTTAAAAAAAAAATTATCTTGATTCTTTCCTCTTCCTCATCCATCACCATAATAGCATTCAGTCCTGTGAATTCTGTCACTTACTTAATGTCATATATGTGCAATTCTTTATTCCTGCTGCTGCTTTCTAAGTCCAGTACACTGGCATCACCATTCTGAACTGCTGTACTAGTCTCTAAACCTGTTGCCTTTTGATTTTCACAGTTTTCTAGAAACTTTGATCTAATTATTTTACGCCTGTTGCTCTTGGGTTAAAGATGAAAATCCTTCACATGGCCCGTGTGACCCTATTTCTGCCCAAGCTTCTAAGCCTCATTTCCTATTGTTCTTACTCTAGGCTTCTGTGTATCAGCCACCTGAATCATTCAGTTTCTTGTATTGTGGCATGTTCTTTCTTGCCTCTAGGCCTTGATACCTATGTTCCTACCTAGGATATTCTTCCCAATTGCTGCTTTAATTCCTTATTGGACTAACTCCTACTCATTCTTCAGGTCTCAGTTTAAATATCACTTCTTGGGATTGCATTAAGCCCCCACACATGTTTTCTCATAGGACTTTCTGTTTTCACTGCCATAATACTTGTTGTTTCCATTGTTTTAATTGTTACCTGTCTATCTAGACTATGTTCTGCAAACCATTTGTAAAAAGGCCAACTAGTAAATATTTTAGGCTCTGTGGCCATACAATTTCTGTCTACTCTGTGTTCAGCTACTGCAACATGAGAGCATCTACAGAAAACATGTAAATGAATTATTGTGGCTGTGTTTCAGTAAGTCTTTATTTACAAAAATAGGTTGCTGGCTGAATGAGGCCCACTAGCTGTAGTTTGCTGACCCCTGATCTAAACTATAAGATCTGTGGGCAAAAACTGTCTCAGTCTTTCCAGTGGCTAGCATAATATCTGGCATGAGATAGAAAATAAGTACTTAATAAATGAGTTATTGATTTTCCATTTGTAAGTCTAGAATGCTTTTGTGATTGAAACTAAAATTTATTATAATTTTCTAATGTGCACTTAATATTCTTATTTCCAGAATCCAATTCTCAATTTTGAACTACCTATGAATTTGGCAAACTGGTTTCCTCCCCCAAGAATGAGAACAAAGAGAGAAGAAATCCGAAACATAATTCTGAAGCTTCAGGAAGATCAGAGCAAAGAGAAAAAAAAGCATAAGGACGCTCATTCAACAGAAACATCTTTAGGTGAAGGAACAGAACAATGTGTCAATAGCGTCTCAGATTGAACCATTTCTGATGCTTGTCAGTATTGCCTTCAGAAACTGAGTGACTTTCAACTTTGGGTATAGACAGTAAAGAACTGAAGTGCTCACTACTCAGAGTGATCTGGAAATGTTAATGCTTGTATAAATGTCATATAATTAATTTCCAATGGAGTATGTATTAAGTAAAAGTTTGTAAATATGTTAATGAGGCCAATTTTTCCAGCATTTATAATTATTTTTTTCACTTGTTAGGAGCTTTTGTTATGTATTTTCTGTTAATAGTACTTAAAACTGCAACTTCTAAACACAAAATAAATAAAAAGAAAATATTTATAGGAGGAAATGATTAATTTGATATTCTTTAGTGAACTTGTATTGAATTCCTTAGTGGGTGTGACATTTCATGGGAATATTCAAGTACCTATGATAATCTTTTGACCTGCTTTTGTTCTAAAATAACTTGAAATACGAAAATATGATAAGTATAAGGCATTTTGAACAAGAAAGACATCATATGCTTGTATAGTGGGAAAAAATAGCAGCTTTTTAATTCGTATATTCCCTTGTATCCAGAGAACTCCAAAAGTGTAATAATATTTATAATTTTACACAAATATTTAAGAAGAAGCAGTATTAAGAGAAATTCAAAGAAAAATAACCTTGAATTATACTACTAAATAGTAATTATACTTTATCATACCTTATTGTCAAGTACATTTCTGAAGACATCAAAGACTCAGGTTAAAACTATTTTGGTAAGTGCAGCTTAAATTTCAAATATCCCATGTTACCTTTCTATATTATAGCTTAAAGTATGCTATAATCTGTGTGATATAGTTAATTAATAAACATTTTTAATCTGTGTGAACACAGGAATTTAAATAGGAATTTACTATTTTTTGTAATGGCTTTTGCTATTTTTTCATTGCTCATTTTGTTCTCGTTATTTTGATAAACAAAGTATCAGACTTCTGTGCTTGAGTTTTTTAGTGTAAATTATTTTTACATGTAAAAGTACTGTCTTTAAATCAGTTGCATAATACAGAAAAAAAGTCTACCTTGAATTCCCCTTTAAAAATACTAAAATGTGGTGGTTTTGATGACACATTTACAACTCCTGTAGGGATTGTGCATATATCTACTGAAACTATTATTTTCAAATGAAATGTTACACATTTCTTTCAAATTAACTTTGAGACTTAAAAAATATATTTTAAAAGGCATTTTTTGTTAAGTAATTTTAAAATGCACGTATAACATAAGTAGTTGGGAATAAAATGAAGGCCATTTTTATCAGCAATTTTTTTTTTTTTTAATCTAGCTAAATCTGGCAATTGTGACCAACATTTCAGGCTATTTTCTTGAATTTAGTAAGATCCATGGGTGTGTTTGGAGTGGATGGGGGTGTTGTTAACAATAACCAAAAAAGAAATCTATTGAGACACATCAGGGGAAATATTAAAATGTAAGCGTAAGGAAGGTCACTGTTAGTGGTATCAATTACAGATTTGTTACTTTGAATATTTTAACATTTTCCGTTTCAGATTACATTATTTCTTTTTCGGGAATACCCTAGAGCTATTAGCTTAGGTATGATATGAAAAAGTAAAATTAAGAGTTTGGGGTGCCTGGGTGGCTCAGCTGGTTGAGCATCTGACTTTTGTTCTCAGCTCAGGTCTCCATCTCAGGGTCAGAATTTTAGCTCTGCATTGGGCTCCACACTGGGCAAGGAGCCAGCCTACTTTAAAAAAAAAGAGTTTAATTACTAACTGAACATGGACCAAAAAATGAAAATCATTTTAAAAATCTGATAGCAGTAAGCAAAATTGGCATATTTAATTTTTTAGTGTACTGTGTTTCGTCAGAATTTGAAAGTACTGAAAAAAACTAAAGTGTTTTAATTTCTCATGGTTACTTTTGCACTCTTATTTTTGATGTGATAAAATGATAACTTCTTTGTTGGGCCAACCCAAGTCAATCACATTTTGACATGAAAAATATAGATTGATGTCTATCAACTTTGTAGAGGTAGAGTATCCAGCTATTTAATTATATTTCTCCCACTCCATGCAAAATTCTATTTTTGAAATTGATGCTCATGACATTGTTATATGTACAATCTTTAGAGACTGCCAGGTTGAGCTCCAAATCCAGATTTAGGAATCTTTTATGTACATGCACATTCTCTTGATAATTGTGTACTTTGGTCTTTCTATATATAGTTTACAGTGGATATCAACCTTTTAAAATGTGTTATTACTACTTAGAAGTTGTGAAACAAATTTTATAGTTTAGAGGTTTGTTACTAGACACTGAAACTGCATGATGAGTATCTGGTGTCTTAACTAATTAAAGAGATCTGTTGTATTTGTTTTCTTGTTGGATAGAATAACAGTTAATCATTTTTAGAAGAGTTTTAGATTACTTGCCATAAAATTTGTATGTGTTTTAGCCCTTGGTAGTTTAGGAGCAAAGGTGGCATTTAACTAGTCCTTTCCTTTTGATGTTGCCAAGACAGCTAAAAACTTAATGGTATTATTTCAAGTTCCAATAAACCTAAATCAGTTAAGCATAGTAATCTGTGCTTAAAGTATTAGTTAATTAGTAGGAGGTTTTATTTGAAAGGATAAAATAATTATCTAAATTATTTCTTAATTCACCAAAATAAATTCAGTATTTTTTTTTCTTTAAAAAGCTATCTATGATCTCTAAAGACTATAAGATATAATATAAATAACAAGTTTCAGTTTCCTAGAAATCAAAAATTGAACTTAAAGTCTCAATTCACTGAACAAGAATAATAAAGAATATATTTTAATATACACAATTTAAGGTTGGTGGAGTAATGCTACTGGAATATAGGGGCACCTGGCTGGCTCAGTCAGTAGGGTGTGTGAGTCTTGATTGCAGTGTCATGAATTCTAGCCCTATGTTGGGGGTAGAGATTACAAAAACTACTGGAATATAATGATAGAAGAATAAGTTAGAAGTAACAGAACCCGGGATCCCTGGGTGGCGCAGCGGTTTAGCGCCTGCCTTTGGCCCAGGGCACGATCCTGGAGACCTGGGATCAAATCCCACGTCGGGCTCCCGGTGCATGGAGCCTGCTTCTCCCTCTGCCTATGTCTCTGCCTCTCTCTCTCTCTCTCTGTGTGGCTATCATAAATAAATAAAAAAAAAAAAAAAAAAAAAAAAAAGAAGTAACAGAACCCTTAAGAGATGAGGTAACATAGTGCTTGTGTGTCTAGAAGAGATACACTGTAGATCACTTTAAGAACTAAAGGAGAGGAAGGAGATTATTCTGGGGGCTTTACTACAGACTGTCTAGCCAAGTGAATATAAATGGATAGTTTGCCAGTAAGACAACTGAATTCACAGAGGTAGACCAGACTGTATAGGGACATGTAATCTAAGGAATGTTTAGAAATGCTCCAGCAGGACTTTTAGTACACTTGTTGGTTTTTCTACTCCAGGATGAAGAAAAAAGGGTTATGAAAACTGCTCTACAAAACTTGACTTTAACCACAGAGGAAGTATTAGTTAATCAAATGGAACAAATGTGTACCTTGGGGAGAAATAGTCCTACCATTTTAATTCTGATAAACCAGATCAAGGAATAATGGTAGAGTACCCTAAACTACTATTAAGGAAATAGAGTGTAATGTACTCAGAGGAGGATTGCATAGTCCCATGGCCTGAAACAGAAAATTTAGAAGTTTAGAGGTCTTACTGTATTCATTACAAGTAACAGTTCAACTATCCATATTGCAAATATTACAGTGAGGAACATATTACCCAAAACAAGGATTTTTACTTAGAAATGTGAGAACTTTACGTAATGTACCTTAAACCCCAGTAGTGCCATATATTTTCAGATAATTCCTTGAATAATTCTAGTATGCAAACCACTGATTTAAAAGGATTTTTTTACAATATATATTCCTGACAGCTTTCAAATTGCTGGCCCTAACGGTAATAAGGGTTGTCTGCATTTTCTGCTCTCAAATGCTTTCAGATACCACTTTAACCCCTCTCTGCCAATTCTCATTAAGAACTTGATTCAGTGAGGTTGTTAAATTCCTGTTACTAAATCTTGAAGAATTATAAAGGAAATTACTAAGTTACTCAAAGTCTAGAGACTGGCAGATACCTCATTTTTTCAAAAGAATGTAAGTAGATTCTGCAAATTTTAAGATAAAACACATCAACTCTTAATAAGATTCTAAAATGAATTTACTAAGTGGCTGGCTTGTGAACTGTTAATGGTCACCAGGAGTTATGGGACTGCTATAATAAAGGTTCTATTTTTTTATTTTTAAGATTTTATTTATTCATGAGAGACACAGAGAAGCAGGCTTCATGCAGGGAGCTTGATCCAGGATTCCAGGATCACACCCTGGGCCAAAGGCAGACACTCAAGCACTGAACCACCCAGACCTCCCCAAGGTTCTATATTTTTAATAGGATTCTGGATTAGTTAACTAGTTCAGCCAGACTAGCAATTCTCAGAATTGTGCTTGATAACTCTGGTTTCGAGGCATAGTTCTAAGTTACATCATCAAATAAGTTTGGAAAGCAGTTGAACACATTTCCTGGAGCTTTTAATATGCTAATCTGCAAAATGATTACACAAAAGAGGAAGATCCAGAACACAGCATGCTAGATAATAGAATTTGGCCATGTCTTCTCTCTCCTGGACTGGTTCTCCAAACTTATTTATAAATACTACCCACCAAAGACAGAGTTTAATTATTTGAGGTTTCTGTGAACTGAACTTTAAGACAAGGGGCTTTTGAAACTTAGGTTAGTTTTTTATATTTTACTGATAATTGGATATATGATCTGGAAACTTGAAAATAGGTGACTAGTGTCTTGGGAAAATGAAGTTTCATGAGAAGCATTTTTCTATCATTGTAATGAAAAAAATACAAATTTAGTTCTTGTATACACATTTTATTAGGAAAACAGATTTTGATGATCTTTTGTAAGATCATCAAGCCCCCTAAACTCACAGGTAAAAACTGTAAAAATATGAAAGTGAAGGGGGGGTACCTGGCTGTCTCAGTTGGAAGAGCATGTGACTCTTAAACTCAAGGTTGTGAGTTTGAGTTCCCCATTGGGTGTAGAGAATACTTAAACTTAAAAAAATAGAAAAGTAAATTGAAAGATTATCTGAAGATCTTAACTTCTGTTTATATCTGAACCATTTAACTGGTAGCTTACACCTCCTGTGACTTCTACTCCATCATTTACTTTAGAATTAAACTGCAGCAGCAAACTTTATACCTAGAAGCATTTTATTTCCTTTAGAAATGTGTGCCATAAAGGAATTCTTTTTAAATATACTTTCAATATTTTTAATAACTCAAATAGCTGGAAACAAGTTGTTTAAGCCTGTTATAAAACTTACTACATTTATTCTAATTGGCAGTAAACATACTGATAATTTGATCCAAAACAAATTAGAAAAACTGATCTTTAAATGTTGAATAAATGTCTTTTGAGTACCTACTTTATACTATGTTGAGGCTTTAAAAGAGGAAGCCAAACAGATACCATCTTCTACCATCTTTTCCCCTCATGGAGCTTCCTTCCAGTATAATGGAAAGACATTTGTTAATCAGCCTCACAAATTAATAATTTCAAATAAGTGTCATGCAGGAAAAGCATAAAGCATATTAAGACAATATAGCCTCATTTGGGGAGATTAGACAAGTCTTCCCTGAAAATGGGAATTTAAATTATTGGTAGACAAACTGAAAGTCTGAGAGGGCAAGTGAAGACTAGTACTTGTAGGCTGAGGAAAGACCCTGAGTTATAGAGATGTATGACTTCTAAATAACAATGACCTCATTTATTAAGCGCCTGCTATATATGCCAGAGTTCTCAGCTCCTTAAATGTAGGTACTCATTCTTCACAATGACCAGATGAGGTATGTACTATTACTACTCCCAATTTACAGAGGAATCAACTGAGGTCCAAAGAAATAGTTTCCCCAGCAAGGCTGGGCTTTGGACATACCATCTTACCCTAAGACCTAAGTTAGCCTGGCTAAATAAAAGAAGATGAAAATAAGATGTTTGTGTTTTCTTAGAAATGAAATGTGGCTAAATCTTTACTGGAAATTGTTGCATGGGGATCATAGAGCTTATTTTTTGATATGTTTAAGCATTTTCATAATTTAAAAAATAAAATTAAAGAAGGCCTGTATTACTGGAGGTAAGAGTAAGGTGGAAGATAGGCTGGGACCTGATCATGCAGAGCCTTGAAGACATGTTCACTAAAAAAGTCACTGAAGCAATTTAAGCAAAGGAATAACATGATCAACTATAAATGTTGACAAGATCCCAATGGTGGCAATGAAAGTGTTAAAGGGGGCCAAGAATAAGTGCAAGCATGTACTATAGTAATTATGAATTACTATAGCTAGGATGTAGGATATAATTAAGTCTGAGATCATAAGAATGCTAAAATAATCAGACATTATTTGGAAATTTCATATGAAATGCTCCTTTAGAAACATGCAACAAGAGGTGCCTTGCTCTCTCAGTGGGGCATGCAAGTCTTGATCTCAGGGTTATGAGTTTGAGGCCCATGTTGAGTGGAGCTACTTAAAAAGAAAAAAACATACAACAAGAACAGGAAAGAATTTCCTTTGTTCCAGTCAAAACTATGGTTTTCTTTATGAACAAATAATTATCAAAAATACTTAAATATAGAGGTGCCTGGCTGGTTCGGTTGAGTGTGTGACTCTTGATCTCAGTGTCTTGAGTTCAAGCCTCATGTTAGGCATAGAGCCTACTTGAAAAAAATGGAAAAGAAACCTAATTTAGTAATGTTTAAGGTGCAAAGTTGAAAGAAATACTTAAATGTAAATGTAATATACAACTGAAAAACGGGCATAAAATGATGAGCTGGAGCCATTATTGACAAAATAGATTTTATTTTAAAGATTTTTTTTATTTATTCACGACAGACAGGGTGGGGGGGCAGAGAGAACAGGTATAAGGAGAAGCAGGCTCCATGCAGGGAGCCTCTCAATCCCGGGTCTCCAGGATCAGGCCCTGGGCTGAAGGCGGCGCTAAACCGCTGTGCCACCGGGGCTGCCCGATAAAATAGATTTTAAAAACAAAATTATTTACAAAGCATATGAAACTACCAAAGAAAAAATCATTAAAAAAACTTAAAACCAAAGTGTTACATTTTAAAAAATATAAACATAATAAAAAGTAAAATTAGCATAAAATATCAGTATTCTATTGTCTTAACAGGAAAACTATCAATGTAAAATTAAAACAGTTTTACTAGGTCAATTATTGCCTAACATTTCCGAACATATTTCTTAGAGAAACTGCCCAAAGCACCTGTAACGTAGCTGTGTTTTGTATCACTAGCTCTCTTCAATCCATTTCCTTCTGTCTCAGCTAATTTGGGTTTAAGGTGGACAACTAATCACAAGGAAAGTTAGTTTATAGTGGTATGAGCTAGAAAAACAAAGCCAATCAGATCTGATCATTGGGAATTTATATTCAAAGTAAGAAAAGCATTTGCCAAATGGAATTAGCAAAGAGAATGGTGTGTTAAAATGATTTACATTATTTCTAAAATGTGATTTTTAAAAAAAACATTAAAGATTGTATTTATTCATGAGAGACAGAGAGAGGGGCAGACACAGGCAGAGGGAGAAGCAGGCTCCATGCAGGCAGCATGATGCGGGACTCAATCCTGGGAGACCAAAGGCAGATGCTCAACCACTGCGCCACCCAGGCGTCCCCAAAATATGGAACGCTTCACAAATTTGCATGTCTTCCTTGCACAGGGGCCATGCTAATCTTCTTTGTATCGTTCCAATTTTAGTATATGTGTGCTGAAGCAAGCACTAAAAAACATTTTTACCTCTGAATTAAAGCTACATTTTATCAAGCAAGGGGCAAATTTGCATCAGAATCACCTAAAAGTCTTGATAAAAGACATTTACTGGGCCCCATCCTCAGTTTCTGATTCAGGATTGTTTTCAGTGGGGCCTGTAAATTTGCATTTCCAAGTTCCTGGCAAGACCACACTTTTGATGTATTTCTTCTTGATAGTATTTTCAGTCAGGTGTGTGAAAAACTCTTGATGCAGGTAAGACTGAGAAAGCTCCAAGCATCAAAGCATCTTGGAGTCAATGAAATACTTTGTGAAATTACTTGATCATATCTATTCAGTAATACTTTATTTATAATTAAATGTGAATAACAGAGGCATGTGATCACACCACATAGCTTTCCTCTTCTTTACTATAGTCTGGATTTATCTTTCTTTTATGACCTATTTCAACAACTTTGTATGCTTTCATATTATTCCCCATATTCATTTAATCTCTACATATAGTAATATATGTATAAAGATGTATCGTTTCCTTATAAAAACTGGGATAATAATATAAACACTTTTCAGTATCTTTCTTTTGTGTCAGCAATATCTTACGAAAATTTTTTAAAGATTTTATTTATTCATGAGAGACAGAGACAGAGAGGCAGAGACATAATAGGCAGAGGGAGAAGCAGTCTCCATGCAATGAGCCTGATACAGGACTTGATCCAGGCATTCTAGGATCATGCCCTGAGCTGAAGGCAGATACCCAACCGCTCAGCCACCAGGCATCCCAATCTTATTAAAATCTATCCAAGCTACCTAGTATAATCAAAGTCAGAGTCAATTATATGATGGACCATTATTTATCTATCCCCGTATTCTTTTGGTCCTGATATGCTTTGTTAGTGCTATAGTAATGATTCCAAGATCTCAGCAGCTTACCCTCCCAAAAAAGTTCCTTCTTTGGTCATACTCCATGTCTAAATGAGGAAGGCAGGGGAGTTCTGCTCATTAGTTACTCAGTTACTAGGCTGATGAAGCTCTAGACTGATAAAGGTTTCAATGGCTACCACAGAGAGGGACGAGAACCCGGTGAGCAGCAGAGACTTAAAACTTCTACCCAAAAGTGGCACATCACTTCACTCGCACTGCACTGGCCTAAACCAGTTAGGTGACAATCCGAATTTCAAAAGGAACAAAGAAGTTCACTCTTACCATATTTCCAGAATAAGACAAATATTCTTTTAGCAGTTTTAGTGACTATCACACTACTAATAGGCATTCACTTTTGTTTCCAATTTTTTGCAACTGTGAGCATGTAACATGTTTTTCTGTTTTTATTTCTTTATATACTGGTAGTTTTATTTCTCTGGAATTTATTCCCAGGGACTGCTGGATCAAGATAATATGTATTTTTAATTTTTATAGATACCAGCTTATTTCCTAAAGGCATGTAAGAATTTACATTTCCTCCAGCAGTTTATTAAAATACAATTTTTTTTTCTGCATCCCCAACAGCAATAGGTATCATAGCTCTCTTTAATTTTGTAAGTCTTGTGCATATAAAGCTGTTTTCTTTTTTACGAATTTATTTATTTATTCATGAGAGACACAGAGAGAGAGAGAGGAGACATAGGCAGAGGGAGAAGCAGGCTCCATGCAGGGAGCCCATTGTGGGACTCATCTGGGATCACATCCTGAGCCGAAGGCAGATGCTCAACCACTGAGCCACCCAGGCATCCCAAGCTGTTTTCATTATTACTTTGATTTGTACTTCCCTAATCTGTACTTTAAATTTGAGGGTTTTTTTTTTTTTTTTCTTTTTTTTTTGGGATGGCCTTGCCTATCATTTGTCCACTTTTCCATTAGAGTAGTAGTAATCTTTTTCTTTCTCTGTTAATACTTAAGCCTTTTGCATATTACATTGTCATTATATGTGTATCTTTTCATAATTATTGTCTATATACTTGGTATTTTTCATTAACAAAATTTTTATTTTTATGCATCTTGTGAGTTTTCAATCTTGGATAACAATTTCCATCTTGACAAATGATAATACATAATTATATGTTTCTCACAAGAATTTTTAAAAAAACTAATAAAACTATGGGATTTATCTATGCATAATACAAGAGAAACATGTTATATTCTTGAGAATTTTATTTGTGCCAGCACCATTTACTAAAATCATTTATTAAAAATCCTTTTCATAGTAGAACAAATAGCTTGTCATGTTAAATTATAGTATTACTAAATATTTATTTCTTTAATTGGCCGACTCATTACTTCACTATACCTAATAATGCTAAGACTTAGTCAAAGCTATAACTAAAGGAAGTTTATAGACTTAAACACCTTTATTAAGTCCAAAAAAGAAAAAGAAAGGAAATAAAAGCTCACATTTAAGACAGGAACAGGAACTATCTGGCTTAGTCAGAATAGCATGAGACTTTTGATCCCAGGGTTGTGAATTTTTTTTTTAAAGATTTCATTCATTCATTCATTCATTCATTCATTCATTCAAGACACACACAGAGAGAGAGAGGCAGAGACACAGGCAGAGGGAGAAAGAAGCAGGCTTCATGTAGGAAGCCAGACATGGGACTCGATCCCGGGTCTCCAGGATCACCACCTGGACTGAAGGCGGTGCTAAACCGCTGAGCCACCCGGGCTGCCCCAGGGTTGTGAATTTGAGCCCCATGTTGGGTGTGGAGATTACTTAAAAAATAAAATCTTAAAAAAAATTAGGAACAGAATACTTTTTTCCCCAAAAAATTAGAAGAGGAAATTAAGAAAGATAAAAATTAATGAACTAGAACTCCCTCCATACTGCCATTTCCTGTCACAAAAAACATCACAAATGGTTTTTTAAAAGATAAACTCTTGAGTCTGATCAAGGAATAAATAATGAGATATCTGATACAATAAAATGAGAATAAGAGAAATGAAATGGAGAATAAATAATGAAGATTATTATCTCCTTTATATAAATGAGAGTTTTTCATAAGTTTTTATACATAAATCTCTTTAAATGTATGAATTCGTGCTCGCTTCGGCAGCACATATACTAAAATTGGAACGATACAGAGAAGATTAGTATGGCCACTGCGCAAGGATGACACGCAAATTCATAAAGCGTTCCATATTTAAAAATAAATAAATGTATGAATTCATTCTTCACAATGACCATATGAGGTACATACGTTATTACTCCCAATTTACAGAGGAACAAATTAAAGGAGAAAGGAGAGATATCACAGATACAGAAGGGCTTTAAAAAGAAGCACATGGGGGAGTGCCAAAGTGGCTCGGTTGAACATCTGATTCTTTTTCTTTCCTCTTTCTTTCTCTTCTTTCTTTCTTTCTTTCTTTTCTTTCTTTCTTTCTTTCTTTCTTTCTTTCTTTCTTTCTTTCTTTCTTTCTCTTTCTTTCTTTCTTTTCTTTCTTTCTTTTCTTTCTTTCTTCTTTCTTTCTTTTCTTTCTTTTCTTTCTTTCTTTCTTTCTTTCTTTCTTTCTTTCTTTCTTTCTTTCTTTCTTTCTTCTTTTTCTTTCATCTTTCATATTTTTTTAAATTGGAGTTCAATTTGCCAACATATAGCATAACACCCAGTGCTCATCCCATCAAGTGCCCCCCTCAGTGCTCATCACCCAGTACCCAGTTACTCCCACCCCCTGCCCACCTCCCTTTCCACCACCCCTTGTTCGTTTCCCAGAGTTAGGAGTCTCTCATGTTCTGTCTCCCTTTCTGGTTTTCCCACTCATTTTTTCTCCTTTCCCCTTTATTCCCTTTCACTATTTTTTATATTCCCCAATTGAATGAGACCATATAATGTTTGTCCTTCTCTGACTGACTTATTTCACTCAGCATAATACCCTCCAGTTCCATCCACGTCGAGGCAAATGGTGGGTATTTGTCGTTTCTAATGGCTGAGGAATATTCCATTGTATACATAAACCGCATCTTCTTTATCCATTCATCTTTTGAACATCCAATTCTTGATCTCAGCTCAGGTCTTATTTGTAGAGCTGTAGGTTCAAGCTCCATGCTGGGCTCCATGCTGGGTGTGGAGCCTACTTAAAAAGACAGAGGGAGAGAAAAAGACATTAGGGGCACCTGGCTGGCTTAGTCAGTAGAGCATGCAACTCTTGATCTCGAGGTAGTGAGTTCAAGCTCCACATTTGGGTGTAGAGATTACTTAAAAATAAATTCTTAAAAAAAAAAAGTATACAAGGCCTGTCTCTTTTTGCTCACCACTATGTCCCCAGCACCAAGCAGTATGTTGTACATAATAGGAGGCTAAGTAAGTAATTAATGGAATAAGTTATGTAGAAAGCAAACTTACAAGGGTTCTACATACTCTTAATGTTCCTTTTTTCCTTTTTGATTTCTTACTCTGGCCTACTTTTTTTTTAAAGATTTATTTATTTATTTATTCATGAGAGACAGAGAGAGAGAGATTGAGAGAGAGAGAGAGAGAGAGAGGCAGAGACACATTCAGAGGGAGAAGCAGGCTGCAGTCAGGGAGCCCGACATGGGACTTGATCCTGGGTCTCCAGGATCAGGCCCTGGGCTGAAGGCAGCGCTAAACCGCTGAGCCACCCGGGCTGCCCTATTCTGGCCTACTTTAAACAAATAGAGACATATAACATGACCAGAAATATGAAAGCCTGGAGGAAATAAGTGTATTCTTAGTTAAAAATATCAGAACTGATTCAAGAAGTAAGACAATGCAGAGCACCTGGATGGTTAAGTCAGTTAAGTGTCCAACTCTTGATTTTGGCTCAGGTCATGATCTCAGGGTCATGAGGCTGAGCCCTACATTGAACTCTGAGATACGCAGGGGACTGTGGACCCTGCTTAAGATTCTCTCCCTCCCTCTTCCTCTGCCCCTACACTCCTCACCCCTCACTCATGTTCTCTCTCTAAAAAAAAAAAAAAAAAAAAAGTAGACAACTTGATTATACTATGTACGCTGAAAAGAAAAGACAAGGGGTTACTGAGCTACCACTGAATATGAACAAAGACCTTATCAATTCTTGTATTTGAATTTTTAAACATTTAAATCAGATTATTTTAAAAATTCAAGGCCATAGAAATGTTTGAAAAACTCTCAATTCATTTATGAGACCAATACACCTTTAATAAAAAGCTCTAGTAAAGATGGTGTCAAAAAGGAAAACTAAGAAATTATGTAATTTATGATTCACAATTGACAAAATCTAAATAAAACATTGGCAATTAGAATCCAGTAATAAGCAAACAAGTGATAACTAAGTTTAAGGATGTTCAATATCAGGAAGTATATCACTTGTTATGTCAAAGATTAAAGAAGGGCATTTATATGATCATATAAAAATTTAATTGTCCATAACAATCTTTGAGATTAGAGAAATGTGTTATAACATAGAGTATAGTATCATAGTAACAAAATATATTAAATGGTGAAATACAACCAGTACATCAAGAACTAGACAGGTTCTCATGCTACTCAACATTGCTTTTGCATTATTAGCAGATGTAGTGAGACAAGAAAATGCAATAACTGCTATAAAACTTTGGAAAATAAGAGAAATGATAAATGTTTTTTATTGAGTAGGTGATTATGCAAGTAGAAAACTTAGGAAACTAAAAAATCTGTTACATTGCTTTGATAAATACACAATGAAAATCTAGAAAAGAAATTGGGGGAAAATCACTCATGGTGATGACCAAGACTTAGTATAAATATATTTGCATATTTATTAATAATGTGGAGATAACCAGGCCAAGTTAATTTAAGCATATTAAAAAAATATCTAAGGTCATTTCTGGATACAGTTGAAACTTGTAATTTTGCTTTTGAATATTTAAAAACAAATGTAGATAAGTGTATTAGTTATTGCCAATTTGATCATATTTTATCATATAGTATAAGTATAAAATACTTAGGAATTAATTTTACAAAAAACATATACCTTGAATGAGAAAACTATACAATTTCATTGATAGCCATAAGTAAGACCTGCAGGAATGGATGTTATTAGATGCTATGGCATTATACTGTAAAAACCTCAATTCCTTTCTAATATTATATAATTCAATTTTATATAATACCAGTCATGCTGGGACGTCTTGGTGGCTCAGTGGTTGAGCATCTGCCTTCGGCTCAGGTCATGATCTCAGGGTCCTGGGACGTAGCCCCACATGGGGTTCTCTGCTCTGCCAGGAGCCTGCTTCTCCCTCTCCCACTGCCTGCTGTTCCTCCTGCTTGTGCTCTCTCTGTGTGTCAAATAAATAAATAAAATCTTTATTAAAGAAAAAAGATGCTCCTTAAAAAGTATACTACATTAATATTATCCACAGTTTGAATAACGCTAAGGTTTTAATCTTATATGCTCCAAAGATTTAAATACACAAGTAAAATTTTATCTACTAATAATTTGAATATATTTTTATATACACTTAATAAATTATGAAAGCTATTTTTGGGGGGCACTTGGCTTGCTCAATGAGAAGAACATGGCACTGTTGATCTCAGGGTCATGAGTTTGAGCTCCATGCTGGGTGTAGAGATTACTTAAATAAACTTTAAAATTTATTTATTTATTTATTTATTTATTTATTTATTTATTTATTTATGATAGTCACACAGAGAGAGAGAGAGAGAGAGGCAGAGACACAGGCAGAGGGAGAAGCAGGCTCCATGCACCAGGAGCCCGACGTGGGATTCGATCCCGGGTCTCCAGGATCGCACCCTGGGCCAAAGGCAGGTGCTAAACTGCTGCGCCACCCAGGGATCCCTAAAAGAACTGTTTTTAATTCCTAATTTTTTTGGTTTAAAATGTTATTAGAATACTAAAAAAAATAAATAAAACATAAAAAAGATAATACTAAGTTTGGGGGGATATATGTTGAGGCAGATTGTTTTCTAATTGTTTTTTGTAATATTATTGGCATGATCAAATTGGCAATAACTAATACACTTATCTACATTTGTTTTTAAATATTCAAAAGCAAAATTACAAGTTTCAACTGTATCCAGAAATGACCTTAGATATTTTTTTTAATATGCTTAAATTAACTTTCCTGGTTATCTCCACCTTATTAATAAATATGCAAATATATTTAATCTCAGGAATACCTATTATTTCTTTGGAAAGACACATGTTTTCTCACGGCAATTTTTTATTTATTTTCTTATGTTTTTTAAAGATTTTATTTATTTATTGATGAGAGACATGGAGAGACGGGTAGAGACATAGGCAGAGGAAGAAGCAGGCTTCCTGTGGGGAGCGCTTTTCGGGACTTGATCCCAGGACCCTGGAATCACCATTTTTCAGCCTGAGTCAAAGGCAGATGCTCAACCACTGAGCCACCCAGGGGTCCCTCACAGCAGTTTTTTTTTTTTTTTTAAAGATTTATTTATTCATTCAGAGAGAGCGAAGAGAGAGGCAGAGACACAGGTGGAGGGAGAAGCAGGCTCCGTGCAGGAAGCCCGATGTGGGTCTCGATCCTCGGTCTCCAGGATCACACCTCAGGCTGCAGGCGGCGCCAAACCGCTGCGCCACCGGGGCTGCCCTCTCACAGCAGTTTTTTAAAGTAAGCCTTACCCGCAACATGGGGTTTGAACACATGACCCCAAGATCAAGAATCACATGGCTCTTGATCCAGCCAAGTGTTTCATGTCACATCAATTTTTAACAAGACTTTTTTTTTTTTTAAGATTTTATTTATTTATTCATGAGAGACAGACAGAGAGAGAGACAGACAGACAGACAGACAGACATAGGCAGAGGGAGAAGCAGGCTCCCTGCAGGGAGCCTGATGTGGCAGGGAGCCTGATGTGGGTCTCGATCCTGGGACTCCAGGATTACACCCTGTGTGGAAGGCAGATGCTCAACCACTGAGCCACCCAGGTGTCCCAATAAAAGACTTTTCTATTCTAGAATCAAGTCATTTATGACTTTTCTAAGAGAAAATAACTAAAAATTCAGAAATCTAAAAAAATGCCAAAAATTTTAAAGTTTTTATATAGAAGTTTCTATTTGAAGTATATCATACAGAAAAATTATACAGATCATGAATGAATGTATAGCTCAATGAATATATAGCTAAGGGAACTCACCTGTGTAATTATCACCGAAGTAAGAAATAGAACATCATAAGCATCTCAGAAGCCTGCCATGTACCTCTTAATCTTCCAACCCTTTTTTTTTTAATATTGTATTTATTTATTTATTCATGAGAGACACAGAGAGAGAGGCAGAGACAGAGGCAGAGGGAGAAGTAGGCTCCCCAGGGAACCTGATAGGGGACTCGATCCCAGCAAACTGGGATCAGGACCTGAGCCAAAGGCAGATGCTCAACCGCTGAGCCACCCCAGGCACCTCTCCAACTCTTTTTAATGCATCATTTTGAATAATTAATAAACTCAATAGATTATTTAGATTATTAGATTTTTGTTCAGCAAACATTTATTACCTACACATTCATGGTAAGACTATCTATCCTGCCCCATTGACGCTGGGGTTGGTCATCTGACTTTCTCTGGTCAATAGAATATGGGCAGAAGTAGCAGTGTGCCAATTCTGGGCTTAGACTTTAAGAGACACAGTATGTTTCTGACCTCGGACCCAAGAAGAGTATACCCCAGGTAGCCACTGGACCTTCATCTTGAACCCCAGAATGAGACACTAGAACAGAGTTGAATTTACTAGCAGCCTAAATTAGAGTTGTCCTAGGAGAACTATACACTTGCTCAGGAGAAAAATGAATGAATTAGTTATATACCATTGAGATTTGGTTAGCTACACAGCATAGGCTGACTAATATAATAATCATTTGGTCAATCTCAATAAAGCCTATGTGAATGAACTCAGGTTATTACTCTGTGAATACATTTAATGCTTCGTTGTCTTCAAACTTCTGTTTATTGTTAACAGTAGGATAATATTTAACTCTGACATATTAGCCACTTCCTGGTCAGTGATTACTTGATACTTCCTTGATCTATTTCAAGAAACTACTATTTTTAAAGCAAGAAAACAGCCACTACCAGTGTTTTCATTTATTTAAAATTTTGTTCAGAAGTCTGTTGTGTATCACTGATTTGTTTAAATAGTACTCCCCACACCATATCTTTTTAAAAAAATATTATATACATAGTAATTTTTATATTCTATAATATCAACTTTGAATATCTCATTCATAACCTTCAGAGAAGATACAATTTATTTTCATTTTTATATTTTTTATAAGATAGCAACATCACAATTGCTTAACATATAAAATTGAAGGATAACTGGTGAAAATAAAAATGGTAAGTATTATGAAATGCACTTTTAAAAAAATGAGATGAAATATATGCAGATTCTTTATGAATATTGAATCATCTGTGGAATAGTGATTTAAATATAAATTACATGTTCCCATGGAAAATTATTTTTATTTTTTTTCCCATGGAAAATTAAAGCCTATTTTCTCCAATGACAAAGTTCTAAAATGTCCTAAAAAACTCATTTCTGAAAATAGACCTGCCAGAGCTCAAGTTCATTCAGCCCAACTCCATTCCACAAATATTTACTGAGTCCATGCCTTTTGTGCCCCAGCTGATTCTGGGTGTCCAAAGACAGGTAAGATTTCAGTGGGCTCCCAGACATGTAAATAAAAAAGTCATTATACTATGAAGTGTACTAACATAAAGATCTACACAAAATATTTCACTGGGCATTAAATCCAATCTGAGGGTTGAATCATTAATGATACTATCTGAATGAGAATCAACCAATTGATCACAGACAATGATTAACTTCTAACCAATTAGGGATTTATAAAAATATAATTTTGCAGCTCTTACACACCACTAATTTTCTGGTGTATTTTCTGAACTATTTATGTAGGCTGTGGAGAATGGAACTTTCTGAATTATGACACTGAATTCTTTATGCAGATCATCTATTTATGATATATATCTTTATGGTTTTCTGTCTTAAAATTTAATTCAGCCTTGTTTTTCTACTTTTGCAAAGCTTCTTTAAATTGTACATTTGGGATCCCTGGGTGGCACAGCGGTTTGGCGCCTGCCTTTGGCCCAGGGCGCGATCCTGGAGACCCAGGATCGAATCCTACATCGGGCTCCCGGTGCATGGAGCCTGCTTCTCCCTCTGCCTATGTCTCTGCCTCTCTCTCTCTCTGTGACTATCATTAAAAAAAAATAATAATAAAAAAAAAATAAATTGTACATTTGAGGGACTCCTGGGTGGCTCAGTGGTTGAGTACCAACCTGCTTTCGGCTTAGGTTGTGATCCCGGGGTGCTGGGCTGGAGTCCCATATCGGGCTCCCCATGTGGAGCTTGCTTCTCCCTCTGTCTATGTCTGTTTCTCTCTTTGTGTCTCTCATGAATAAATAAATAAATAAAATAAAAAAAATTGTACATTTGATTTTTAAAATTAAATATCCATAAATTCAAGTGTAATCATTTATTTATAATATGCAAGAAAAATAGATATTCAATTACTTTTCTCATTATATTCCTAAACTATGGTAGGAAGACTTCTGTAGACTAGGAAAACTTCCTAGAAGTTATATATTTTATATAAATTTCTATGACTTTTTTAATATTCAGATTTCATCAAAACAATATAAAAAGAAATTCAATAATTGACTTCTTGTATTAACTAGTTTAAAACAAAGCTAACTTCAAATAAGTTTTAGCATTAATTTAAGGATTTTTCTTTCTTGCTCAAATATATTTACAAGATATATATATATTTATAAACTTTTCTAGCATGTAGCAAGATTAGTGTTTGTAAAAACCTCTTTTTAGCTTGCTTTATTTAGTCTTTTCCCTGAGCAGGAGGTATTATTATCATTGTTATTTTATTGATGAGTAAATTGAGTCTCCATGAGATTAAATGACTTATACAGGTCATGGGTCTGGAGAGCCAGGCCTGGAACCTGTTTCCTTCTCACATATTCACTTCATTTATATAAGTTTTAACATAATTCTGCACTTCCAGAATGCCTTCACTCATTTGCTTTCTCTTAATTTCTATAATTGGGTTAGATTACATCTGACCCATATAGGTCCGAAAAAAATAAATGACTCTTCTCTGTCCCTTTTCAAATTACTGCACTTGAGTTGAAGATGACTGGGTATGGCATATTAGATGGAAGGGTTTTTTTTTTTTTTTTTTTTTTTTTTTTTAAGATTTATTTACTTGAGAGACAGAGAGCAGGAACTTGCACAAACAGATGGAGGGGCCGAGGCAGAGGGAGAGAGAGAACCCCAGCAGACTCTCCACTGAGTGTGGAGCCTAAAGTAGGGCTGAAATCATGAAGAAATGAAGAGTTGGGCACTCAACCAACTGAGTCGCTCAGGCACCTCAGATTTTTAAGATTTTATAAGATTTATTTATTTATTCATGAGACACAGAGAGAGAGAGGCAGAGACACAGGCAGAAGGAAAAGCAGGCTCGATGCAGGGAGCCCGATGTGGGACTTGATCCCAGATCCCAGGATCACGCCCTGAGCCGAAGGCAGTTGCTCAACCACTGAGCAACCCAGGCGTCCCAAGATTTTATTTTAAAGTAATTTCTGCACCCGATGTGGGGCCCCAACATGGGGTTCTAACATAAAAGCCTGATATCAAAGTTGTGTGCTCTACTGACTGAGCCAGCCAGGTGCCCTTGGAAGACTGTTTTTAAGACATTTGACAGTTAAGTGTTTGAGGTGATGATCTTTGGCCACGCTTGTGCTTTTGTTTCAGTTTTAATTATAACGCCGCTAAAACAATTCAGGAAAAACAACTGGGAGTTTAAATAAGGGAAACCATAGTTGCAAAAATTTCCAGGAGATAGAATGATAAAAAAAAAAATGTATGGTGATCTAGTTAAGAAAAAATTTTAAAGTATCTTTTGAGCCACCTGGGTGGCTCAGTCAGTTAAGTGTCTGACTCTTGATCTCAGGGTCATGAGTTCAAACCCTGTGTTGGGCTCCACAAAAAGAAATCGAAGTGTCTACTGATAAATGACATTTCAGCTTTAATTTTAGTCTTTCATACTGAAAACATATGTAAGATGTATTGGGCTACTTTCTAGAGTAAGTTCAGTAATATGTTTAAAACATCATTCAAACTTTTTAACAAAATTATTTATTATTTTACAGTAATCATCAAACATTAGTTTTTTATGATAAAGTAAGGAAGATAAAAATGTTGATGATGTATGAGGATGGGCTAAGATATATCCTAAGGAAAAATTCCCAAAACTATCTCTTTAGGGATCTGCTTCTTTCCTGTAACTTAGTTCCCTATACATTCCAGATGATTACTATTCATACAAAACTCTTAACTGAGGCAATGATAAAAATTTCTTCTAGAAGTGATAGTATTGCAAATATCTCACTCATTAAATAAGCACTTGAGCACCTATTTATTACTTTTTTATAAGATAGGGATAATGATAGAACTTTTCTAGATTAATTGGGGTTCTTGGTTGAAAGCAACAACAAAAAACTCTGGCTAACTTATCTAGAAGAAGAATGTAGTGGACAAGTACTATGTAGCTCACATAATCACTGGGAATGATGGAGAACTGGTGTGTAAAATGTGCAAGGCCATCTATTCATGATGTCACTGTTAGCACTGTCATGACCAGATCTGGGTTGCCACATTTATCTATACAACTGTGAATTATCTCTATCTCTGCATATTTGCATCACCCTATCCAGATTCCAAGTTGCAGGTGAGAACATCCATTTGTGTTAACTGAGGTCCCATGCCATGATTATGCCCTAGTGGGGAGAGAGACTTTGACCAAACCCAGTTTGCGAAGTGTGAGGTAGGCCCTGTTCCCATCAAGACTCAAAATTAATAATTCTCCACAAATAGGATGGGAATTCAGAAGCTAGGCAAGCTAAAAGCAAATCCTCATTGTATTACCTCATAGGCCTCTGAGAATGTATTGGGATGATTTATGTAAAGTGCGTGCTATAGTATTAGCACACAACATTAATACATTTCAGCAGTTGTTATAATTCAGTGAGGCAGACACTGTGCTCATCTCTAGGAATGAGAAAAAAATAACGGTAAAATTTCTAATTAAAAAGCTCAGTATCGGGATGCCTGGGTGGCTCAGTGGTAGAGTGTTTGCCTTTGGCTCAGGGTGTGATCCCAGGATCTGGGATCAAGTCCTGCATTGGGCTTCCTGCATGGAGCCTGCTTCTCTCTCTCTCTCTCTCTCTCTCTCTCTCAGTGTCTCTCATGAATAAATAAAATCTTGAAAAAAATAAAAACAAATTAAAAAGCTCAGTATTTTGGAGAGCTGTTACAGAGGGAAACAAATATAAAAATGTAATGTTGATACCACTTAATAAGTGCTACAATATAGGTATGAAGTGGGTGCTCCGGAAAACAAAGAAATGAAAAATTCTGCAAGAGTTAGGACAGAGGAAATAACAGACTGAGTTTTGAGGATAGAGGAGCATTAAAAAGGATTGGGTAAGTTCAGGATTGTGAAGGATTCTGTAATCATATAAATGAGTTTTTCACTGATCTGAAAGTCATCAGGATTTGGTAGAGGAGATGACACAATCAGATTTAGGGGAGGGGTAACTCTAGGAGTGGAGAGAGAATGGACTAGAATGAGCAGAGGCAACATCAAGAGTTCAGATGATGTGTTCAGTTGGTGGATATATAAAATATTAATGGTGAAATAAGTGTTGGAAGAGATACGTGCAATGAGTGCTATGAGAGAGATGAAAAAGACCACCAAATTGCACCTAAGTGTTAGATAAGAGGATTAAAGAAAACTTCTTCCTTTTTAAAAGTTTTTAAAATTTATTTAAGTAATCTAAGGCCACAAGGTGGGGCTTGAACTCAGGACCCTGAGATAAGAACTGCATGCTCTTCTGACTGAATCAGCCAGGGGCCCCAGGAAAACTTAGAGGGGACAAACAGTTTTTGTTCTGAAGGATTCATTGGATTTAGCTTGGCAACACTCCAATGTCATAAAGAGCATAATTGTTTTTTTCTGGAGACACCAGTACTTCAAAATGGCTTGTGTAAAGTACAAGAAATGGAGACAGGCTGTTGGTGGAAATGAGACTGGATAGGAAAGAAGGGCTAAGACAGTGATCCAAAATGCAAATGATTCCAAAGGCAAGCAGGTAACTGAATAAGCCTGGTTTAGGACAGCTTTTGGGGGTTTAAGACAGTGATGAACTGAGGAACAATGAAAAGGTATTAAAATTCAATTAAGAAAAAAAACAAGAGAAATCCCCACTGTGCTTCTTAAACAAAAACAATGGAAGGCTCACATAACACATCTTAACTAATTTGGATTTTATACTAAAGGTGGAGTGTCACTATAGGAGTTTAAAAACAGGATTACATAGACTTTTGTAAAATATAAACCTGGTGGCATTGTAGAGAAGATTATAAGGGGACAGGATTGCAGCCTGGTGAAAAGTTTAGCTGGCTAAAGTAGTATGCAAGATCTGAAATAATGGTGGCTTGAAATAAGATAATGGTAGTGGTTCTAAAGAAGAACTGGATACATTCAAGAGATACGGAACTTGAAGCAAAGGGACTCAGTAATGGAAGTGGGAGTAAAGGAGAACAAGAGAAAAAAAAATCACAAGTTATTACTCACGTAGCTTTTAAATCTTAAGTCCAAAAGGAACTCAAAGCTGTAAACAGATATTACTCTCTTCTTATTCTTGTTTTTCTTTTTTCCAATTTGTTTGAAATGTAGTTTTATACATTTAAGACCTACCTCCTGGCAATCAGAAATTAAATTTCTGAGATTGCTGTAAATTATTTCCTTTCTTGGTTCCTCTTCCTCTTTCTTACTTCCCTACTTCATTATTAGTAGTTTCTATCTCACCGTAATATCTCACCGTAACTTATCTTTTCCACCAAAAGAACTGTGGAAGAACTGAGTATCTGAAATTTGTCTCTTATCAGAATCTTGTAGATTTCCTGAAGTTTCCTACTTGCCACTCAGAAATGTTGAGGAAAAAAAAAATGTAATTATCTTGTGTAGGTCCTCTTAACTTTTTTCAACGGAGACATTTAGTATTACAATTAATCATTACCATTTCATTTCGTTGTAAAGGCGACGTATGTTTTCATCATATAATTCAATTTTGCATAGCCACTTCATATTTAATTTTCAAAGAGGATTTACAGGTATGTCACTTATAAAAACAGTAAAAGAGAAGATCGGGTTCTAGTCAGTAAATGGGGATTCGGGGGCCGGAGGAATACAAAATTTCCATCTCAGACCCTCTGCCACCCAAAGCAGAGAGCAAGACTGCTCCTGTCGCGGCGCAGCCCAGCTCAGCGCAGCCCAGCTCAGCCCAGCGTAGGCCAGCGCCTCCCAGCCCAGCTCAGCCCACCCCAGCGCAGCCCAGCGTAGCCCAGCCCAGTGCAGCCCAGAGCAGCCCAGCTCAGCGCAGCGCAGCCCAGCATAGCCCAGCCCAGCGCCTCCCAGCCCAGCTCAGCCCACCCCAGCGCAGCCCAGCGTAGCCCAGCCCAGCGCAGCCCAGAGCAGCCCAGCTCAGCATAGCCCAGCCCAGCGCCTCCCAGCTCAGCGCAGCCCAGCTCAGCCCACACCAGCGCAGCCCAGCTCAGCCCACCCCAGCCCAGCGTAGCCCAGCCCAGCGCAGCCCAGCGCAGCTCAGTGCCCAGCACAGCCCAGCACAGCCCAGCGCCCAGCACACCCCAGCGCATCCCAGTACAGCCCAGCGCCTCGCAGCCCAGCTCAGCCCAGCACAGCCCAGCGCAGCCCAGCGCCCAGCACACCCCAGCGCATCCCAGTACAGCCCAGCGCAGCCCAGCGCCTCGCAGCCCACCCCAGCCCAGCGTAGCTCAGCCCAGCGTAGCTCAGCCCAGCCCAGCCCAGCGCAGCCCAAGCCGACCCGGACCGGAGCCTAGTTAGCAGCGGTTCTTCCCTCCGCAACAACGCCCTCGAGTAAAGCGCGTGGTCCTGGCCGCGTCTGAACACCTTTCTCCCTCCGTGAACTGGTTCTTGCTGTTGCCGGACTCCACGGTCTCCGCACCCGGGCTGGAGACAACCGCGGCGAGGAAGGCCGTGCCGCAGGGGGAGGAACGAGGCTGCCGGCCGGGCCCGCCGCGGCCCCTTCCCGCGCTCCAGCGCGCCCACCTCCGCCCGGGAGGCTGCGCGCCGCGGGGCGGGGGCGGGGGCGGGGGCGAGCGGCGCGGCGCGGCGCGGCGGGGCGGGGCGGGGCGGGGCGGGGCGGGGCGGGGGGCTGCGGGCGCCCAGCGCCCCCTCGGGGAGCGCGCGCCTGCGCCCCCCGTGCCCGGCCGCCCCGGCCCGCCCCGCCCCGGCCCGCCCCGCCCCGGCCCGCGGCGCCCCCGCCCCCTTGGGCGCTCCGTAGCCGTGACGTGCGCGCGCCGGGGCCGGGGACTCGGCGGGGCGCCGGCCGGCGGGCGGAGACGGCCCCGGGATCTGTCCGAGCAGGAAGCTCGCAGGACCGCGGTCGCCGCCGCCGCCGCGTCTCCGAGCCTGTCCACGCAGTCGCCCTTCGCGCTCGACTTGGTTACCTTTCACCCCGCCCTCCACCTCGCCGGCCACAGGTAGCCTCGCCTCCGCGCACCTGCGCTCGCGGCCACCCCGGTGAGTGGCGCGGGGCCGCTCCTCGGGGCGTCGGCGTCGGCGTCGGCGTCCGGGCCTCGCGTCCCCGGGCCGCGCTGCTTCGGGCCTCCGCCGCCGGGGCTGACGGCCGGGTCTCCGCCCGGGATGCGCGCGGTGAGGCAGGTGCCGGCTGGGCCCGGCCGGCGGCTCACGGCGGTGCGGGGCTGGTTCTGGTTTTCACGGGTCTGTCGTCAGCAGGCTACCTGTGGGTCCCTTCCCTGCCCCCGGGTAGCAGAGCACTCCGGTGCCCCACCCGGACGTGGACGCCCCGTGGTAGTTCTTTCTCTTGAGTAAACAAGCTTGAAATCCAGCGCAGGAACAGTGCCGCCTGCTCGGAGATACCTTCGTATCAGGTGCCGGCCACTGTCGAATTGATAGTCTAGTCATGTAGAAGACCGGGTGGGACCGTCTGAACGGGATAATTTTAGTCCTTAGGTGGTCCAGTACTTTGAGTATGTTAATGGACATTTGTGCTACCGAACAAGAGCTTTTTATATTTGTTAATTTCCAAAAACTCCTTAAAACCATTCAGATGCTCCAACCCCGGGATGTTTTTTTTTAAGATTTTACTTATTTATTCATGAGAGAGAGAGACAGAGAGAGAGAGAGAGAGGCAGAGGGAGAAGCAGGCTCCACGCCGGGAGCCCGATGCGGGACTCGATCCCGGGACTCGATCCGGGCCGAAGGCAGGCGCTAAACCGCTGAGCCACCCAGGGATCCCCAACCCCGGGATTTTAAGTAGGAAGTAATTTGGTAGGGTTATTACTGGCACATCCGTGTCGGAAATACTATTTCTGTAGTGTTTAAGGAGACAGGTTACGTTTTATGGGGCATAAAGTTGTAGTGGAGGAATGTATGCATCCTAATCTACAGATACTAGTGAGCAGCTAGGAGCACTGCCGCAACTTCACAGATTGCTGTACGTGCTAAATAAAAGTTTCATTTGCTGTTATGCTCTGGTGGTGTAGATGCAAAGTATCTGAGTATCGTCAGGGTGTGAAAGTTTTAAAAATTCTTAAGGTTTAGTTGAAACTCTTCACACCATGAAATGTGAATCTTGAACTTGGGCTGGAATGGTCATGGTGCAAAGGTTGGCAGGAAAACAGCATATCTGTACAAATTAACTAAACTTCATAGATACCTTGGGTTGTGGTTTTATATTTGGAAATTGCTTCGTGAAAAAATTACCTTGGTATTTTTTATCATTAATTTTAGAAACATTACACATTGGGCTATAGCCAGAGCTTGAAACAATGCAGCCATTCAAAGTAACTCATTGACTTTTAAATATACAGCTCATGTTGAGTATTTTAAATTGCGCAGGAATTATACACACAGTGGTAAACAAGTCATTTTAGTCTTAGGCAGATTTGCCTATTGCGTTTGTGTGTTCTATGTGACATTGTTCTCCCAGTTTGAGTTACCTTTTCGTTTTCAAAAGGTAATTTTAAAAAGAAGTAAAAGAACTTTAGAAAGAGATTACAGGATTAAAAACTCTAAATACATATTATGTAAAACTGTAATACACGTATTCTTCATTAGTCCAGAAGCATGAACAAGAAAAGTGTAATGCATTATTGTAATATTTAATGTAAATTAATATGATGTATTAAGAACAGATCATAAGTCATAACCCATGGCGCTTATCTGAAGTGGATTTTTTCCCTCTGTTTATGTTTATGTGATCAAGTTTTAAAATAACAGTGGCCAGGAAATCTGAGAGAGGCTGAAGGCTCTTTTCTCATCCTGTTGTGACTTTGCCTGGAGACTGTGGTGTATCATGTAGCCCATTGTTTAGATAACTGGGCTGTCTCTGGGTTCTAAAGTACAGCTCTTTTAAGAAAGTTTTAAATTTTTTTGCTTTGTGAGGTTTGGATAAATCTAAGCACCCAAAACATTTTTTAGAAAATTAACCAGTTTTCACTGTTGATAATTGAAGCTTCATTTTGATATTTAAAAATGTCAGTTTTAAAAAGATTTCTGACCTCTGTGAAATTTTCATGTTTGTATATGAAAACATTTTCAGTAAAAGACTAAAAATGGTATTACTGCTTTGCTAACTCTCATACAGTTTGTGATCCCTTTAATGATGTACTTCATAATAATTCTGAACTGGCCCTCATTTTTTAAAATTAATGAATTAATTAAAAAAAGATTTTTATTTATTTATTTGAGAGAAAATGAGAGAGCAAGCACACAAGGGGCAGAGAGAGACGGAGAAGCAGATTCCCAGATGCGGGGGCTCTATCCCAGAAACTTGGGATCATGACCTGAGCCAAAGGCAGACACTTACCCAACTGAGCCATCCGGGTGCCCCTGAACTGGCCCTTTGGTAGTATAAGATCATCACCCACCCACTGGATGGAATTGGTATAATTCCTATACCATATAGGAATCTGGTATAATCAGAACACTGAGAGATTTAATCTACAAAATAATTTTCAAGGTTGGTGGTCTTGTCCTTTTACACATGAGGAAATTTAAGCTTAGAGAATTAAATATTTGCTCAAGGTCTTACAGCTCCAGAGGAACAAAGTCTGGATTCACACCTAAGTCTTCTGACCACGAAACCCTTGTCTTTTCCACCAGACCAGGTTGCCTTGATCTTAGTTCATTTGGTAGACTGTTTAAATAAACCTGCAGAACTGGTATTGTGTTAAAGAAGGCACACAGGAGTGAGGATGATATGGGTCATGAATGTGGTTCTGAAACTAATGTTGAATTTTGTTTTTGTTTTTTTTTCATTAAGTTGACAACTCTGAACAGTAATACGGTGTTGCTTTATCATTTCTGATGTAAATACCAGAATATTATACAAATCGTGTACTTTATTTTGGTGGGTTTATTGGAATTAGAATTAGACTGTAATATAACACTGGTTTTCTTTGTAGATAAAATGAATAGTACAATGTTCCTGTTTCAGATAGAACTTTCTATTTTTCTCAAATGAGATCGTTGTCCATAAATGCAGTACTGTCTTTTAAATATTACATAATTAAGTTCGTAACCCTTGCGCAGGGGGGCTTGTTTTCAAAGTATGATTAAATTGTCACCTGTACTATTAGAACAGTTTTTTTTATGGCCTTCATTTATTTCAGGAATGTCCTTTGAGCTATAAAGACATAAAGGATGAAAGTGAGCACACAAAGTCCATCTTTTGTAACAAAGTGTAGGAGTCATTTCAGCAGTAGAATGTGGTTGGGTAAATGAGAAGAAAAATGGTAAGAAGAGGCAGCCCCCGTGGCTCAGCGGTTTAGCACCGCCTACAGCTCAGGGCATGATCCTGGAGACCCGGATCCAGTCCCAAGTCGGGCTCCCTGCATGGAGCCTGCTTCTCCCTCTGCCTGTGTCTCTGCTTCTCTCTCTCCTCTCTGTGTATTCTCATGAATAAATAAATAAAATCTTAAAAAAAAAATGGTAAGAAGGCTGAGTTGGGTGACTGTGTTTACAGATGTTTCATTATTTGGTTTAAACTATTAGGAATTTTGCATCTCTCAGGGTACTTATATTCAACTGTGAGTACAAAACTATCATTCAAGAGCTTAATAAAAATTATTAATGGATGATCTGTAACACATCGCGCGCGCGTGTGTGTGTGTATGTAAGTGTAGATAATCGAGAACTAAAGCCAAATAAGCTTGAATTCTATTTTTGAGGCATTATATAATATTCAGAGGAACCAGGAAGTTTAGCATTTAAAAGTTATGCTTTTATTTGACAAATTTAGTGGACTATTAGTAATCTTAAGATAGAAGTATTAGAATATTTTTCTGTTTATGGTCTTGAAAAATAAACTTTTTCCATATTTAGTATATGAATGGTAATTTGAGAAATGAGCACAAGTCCACAGAAGTTCTCCCTGTAAGTGCTGAAGCATAGACTGTAAAACCAGAAGAACCAATCTGGCATCTTTAGAAATCTTGCTAGTGTTAAAGAGAAGGGAAATCCTTTTCTATGAGGAAAGCATGCCTCCAGTGAAACCAGAATACTGAAGAACATTCCTTGGGTGATATTCACACAGATGAATATTTATATCCAGGCTGAGTAATGTGGACAAAGGAAGGTGGTGCTTTTGACAAAACCACAGGCATCTTTTATGTAAGTTATGTCATTTGTTATTTTGTTTGAAAGTAGTCTGCTGCTTAACCTTTACAAGTTAAGGTATTGCATATAGCAGAATTTTAAAATTTCTATAATATGTGGATGAACATACTTTTCAACAAATATTTACTGAGGGCCTAGTATGTTTGAAATATGACTGTGGGTGGAACTGGTTCTTTCTTGTACTGGCAGATCTTTGGATTTAGGAAATATAAAGAGTGGCAGAGACATAAAAAGAAAGATGAATGGAAATATCCATTTAAAATCTGGTGATATTTATATCACATTTAACAACTTACATTTGTATGGCACTTTATTGTTCTAAAATCATTTTATGTACATTTGGTCCTTTAAACAAGTTGTTGAAGTAGATGTGGTAAAACTTTCTCTGTGGATGAGAAAATGGGAACAAAAAAATTAAGCACCTTGTTCAAGGTTACCTATGTGGCTGCTTGGAAACATAGCTGACAATGGAACTTCTGTGTATTCAGTAGTAGATTACAGTTATCTGGGTGTTAGTTAGGGTTAGCCTCTTTTTTTTTTTTTTTTTTAAGATTTTATTTATTTATTCATGAGAGACACAGGCAGAGGGAGAAGCTGGCCCCATGCTGGGAGCCCCACCCTGGGTCTCCAGGATCACATCCTGGGCTGAAGGCAGCAATAAACTGGATAAACTGCTGAGCCGCTGAGCCGCCTGGGCTGCCTAGGGTTAACCTCTTAAGGGCACTTACTTCATTTTGTGGCTTCTATTTGTATGGTTCTCGAAATTCTGAAAAGTCAGCATCAGTAAAGTGATAATTGTTAGTTACTAGGTTTGTTTTTGTTTTTGTTTTGAATGGAAGATAGGAAATGACCATGATGCATTATTATGGAACTACTTTAACATTTTTAGTAGATTAATGGAGCTGAGGTTAGTAATTGGAGAGTTTATAAAGATTTTTTTTTATTTTTAGAGTTCAAGAGCAAGTGAACATTGGTTGTTGGGGTGGGCAGATGGAGAGGAGGAAAGAGTCATAAGCAGACTGTACTGAGCACAGAGCGACATGTAGGGCTCGATGTCATAACCTTGAGAACCTGACCTGAACTGAAACCAAGACTATGCCACCCAGGGGTCCTTGGTTGGAGAGTTCTTTTTTTTTTTTTTTTTTAATTTTTATTTATTTATGACAGTCACACACACAGAGAGAGGCAGAGACACAGGCAGAGGGAGAAGCAGGCTCCATGCACTGGGAGCCTGACGTGGGGTTCAATCCCGGGTCTCCAGGATCGCGCCCTGGGCCAAAGGCAGGCGCTAAACCGCTGCGCCACCCAGGGATCCCAAGTTGGAGAGTTTTTAAGGGAAGCCCATGATTTGTTTTAAAAAAGAAAGTGGTAGAGTTGGCTTCAGAGGTGGCCCTAGCATTGGTCCCTTTGGTGAGGAAAAGTGAGAGCTCCAGTTTTCCTCTCGGCTTGAGAGGATTTCAGTGGGGAAAGTTGCCACATCAGAGAAAAAGCAGCTGGTAGATTTGAGTTTCTGAGAGGTAGACGATGAGTTCAAGTTCCTTGAAGAAGACTGGGCTGGTTTAGAAGATGAAGATACACAGAGGATGACTCCTCCAACCAATTAGGAGCTGAACTACAGAAACATGGTTATAAGATGGAGGTCTCATAGCATCCTAAAGTGTTGAAGTAACCCAGGGTTGAACTGCTTACTAAATTCTAGGACAGAGAACCTAGGATAGAACACTTAAAAAAGTGTTAACTTCATTATCTGCTTGGATTTATTTTTGTTTTTGTAACACACAAAAATGTTTTGATCTTTAAAAAAAATATTCTAGGGGAATTTTGAAAATAACTTTTCTCACTTTGCACATTGTTATTTATCTGAAAATTATACTTATTTTTGTAAAGATTCACTAATGAGTTAAGGTGTGTCTGCATTGGTATCTTTATACTTTATTAATTTGTCAAATATTTGAGTGTCTGCCATGAGCCAGCACTGTTCTCAGTGCTGATGATACGGTGATAAATTAAGACCAAGTCCCTGTGCTGAGTGATATTTTATTGTTGTTTTGAATTAGGTTAATTATAGACTCTTCATACTAGTATGTAATCAGCAAGGCTGATGCTCAAGTTGGGAAATATTTGTCAAAGTGGTGCAATTTGAGGGCTACCAAAAGACTCATTTACTCTAAAATTTTCTACTCCTGGCTTTCAGTCCACTGAGGTATAGCACTGTTACTAGTCTGCTCCTGATGAGTAAAAGTATGTTCCATCTTTTGTCATAGTCTCAGGAAACAAGGCTGAGAGAAAATAAATGGGACCTAGGATTGAGATGTTGGATTAGCAGCTATTGTTTATTGAGTTTTTGCTATGTGTTAGTGTGTCAACCAAGTACTTTATGTACATCATCTCAGTTAATCTCTACGTCACTTTGGTGCACTTGAGATTATGACCCACAATTTACAGATTGGGAAACTGAGGCATAGAGATGTTAAATTTGCTCAAGCTCACAGCCAGTACTTGGTGGAGATGGGATTTAGATGTACTTAGCATGTAGTAAGAGTAGAAGGAATGCTGATATACACTCAGGCTTGTGATGTTCTAATAGCATGTGATAGCATACTGTGAAGGTGGAAGACCTTGGTAAGTAATGGGTGGAGAGTCAGGGGAACTTGTAGGGAGGGAGTGGACAGGCAGGGTTAGTGCTTGTTTAACTGCTTGGCCCTTAGGCTTAATCCTTTTTGTGACAGTCTGAAGCTCCAGAGTTGCATTTATGTACAGGAGCTTGCTTGTCCAGCTTCCACGTAAGAGAGACTGGTAGACCTCAGGTGATCATAGGTCTAAGACCTAGCCAGACCTAAGGTTTTACCAGTCACTTCCATGATCCGATTACTTAGTTTCTCTGGGCTTCAGTTTTCTCATCTATAAAATGGAGGCAACAGTGTTACCTAACTGGTGTGGTTCCTGTGAGGACAGAATTAGATAATAATACATGTGAAACAAGTATCACAGTGGTGTGTAGTTAGGGTACATTATTATTGTTACTTTGTGAGGGATTTCCTTATTTGTTTTTTGGTTTCTTTGGCCATGTTTAATGTGGAATGTTCATTCATAAAGAAAAGTATTGGAGATTTGGGTGGAATCTTAAAGTTGGCCAGTTTTAAGAAGTTCTGAAATTTAGGTATGTATCACAGTTATCTGCGAACTGGTAAAAACATTTCTCAGGAAGGTGGGGGTGGGGCCTGAGTATTAGCATTTTAACGAATTTTTGGTTGATTTACTTCCCCTCCCAAAATTTGAGAACCATTGGTTTAAAACTTTTCTTTATCCTGTGCCTAAGGAAGGCTTCAACAATAACAAAAAAAAGTGTTTGGATTAACCAGGCAGTATATGGTAAAGGAAGTGAAATATTGGTTACCAGAATCTGTTCATTGATTTTTTTTTTTATTTTTTATATTAAGCTTATTTGGGGCTTCTAGGCATTTATCTTGAGAGGACAAGGCAGTGTTAAATTTCACACCTAACTTTAATTGTAATGAGCTTTTCAGCTTTTAACTAGCTTCATTTGGAAGTAAGCTGGTAATATTTAATTCTTAATTATACAAATAGCAAAAATAAATAATAGTTGAATAGATCTTCAGACCTTGTTAAACTTTTAAAATTGGATTTCTTTAGGTAATGTACTGTTTTGAATTAGCCAGACTTGGTGGTGTTAGCTGCATCAGGCAAGCTCCCAGCAGGAAAGAGATTTCATCCTTTATGGTGCAAAAGAACAGACTATAGAGGTTAGAGAACAAACAAGGGTGGTGGTGGCGGTAGGGGGGGGGGGGAAGCACCCAGGGAAAAGCAGTGGTGAGAAGCCCTTAATTCTTCAGAGATTACCAGAGTTGAGAGTTGAGAGCTGGCACTGTGGAGGAGGGCACCCAAGGGAACTGTGACTTTGAGGCAGTCAGGCAGGGAGGGAAGAGAAAAGCTCCCTCACCTCCCCTCCCTCCGTCTTGGGTCTTGTTCATTGACATACATTGCTGCAACCCACCTGGGGAACCTAGGTGATGATCTGAGCAGGAACAGAGCACAAGAGGGGTGGGGGCTTAGGTGGAGCAAGTGGAAAATAAATAGGGCATTGATTAGAACCCTTGGGAATTTGTAGCATTTCCTTGGTGCGATTTAAATAACCTTGAGAGGGCAGCCCCAGTGGCGCAGCGGTTTAGTGCCGCCTGCAGCCCAGGGTGTGATCCTGAAGACCCTGGATCGATTCCCATGTCAAGCTCCCTGCATGGAGCCTGCTTCTCCCTCTGCCTGTGTCTCTTCCCCTCTCTCTCTCTGTCGCTCATGAATAAATAAAATAAAATCTTTTTTTTTTTTAAACCTTGAGAGTTGTGATACATCTCAAAAATGCTAGAGAGTACTTGTCTTATACATGCTTAGAAAAATAGTTCATTCACTTTCTCATTTAATTGGACAGTTATTTTGGGAACTTTTTTTTTTTTTTTCTTTTTAGGTGATCTCTGTGCCCAACATGGAGCTTGAACTCACCACCTGGAGATCAAGAATTGTGTGCTCTACCTACTGAGCCAGCCATGCTCCCTTTAGGAACTTTTGATGATCCATATAACCCAATGAGAAACATAACCTAAGTCTATTAACATAAAACCCTTTTATTAAATTTGTTGTACCTTAATGAGGTTTCTGAAATAAGTTTTGGTTTGAAAGAGTAAATGTTTTTTTATCAGAAAAGATCTTTTAATGACTAAGTTAAAAAAAATTGGCAAGAAAAGGTCTTTGCCTTGTGAAATTTGTATCTCTTGCTCACCTGGACTCTTGATAGCAAAAAGACCAGAAAACATGGCTTAATATAGTAATAGTTTAGAGAGGTAAGATTTTTGTGAAATAATTGTTCTTCCTCTGCAAGTTCTTTCATTTTTTTTTAAGATTTTATTTATTTATTTATTTATTCATGAGAGACAGAGAGAGAGGGGAGAGAGAGAGAGGCAGAGACACAGGCAGAGGGAGAAGCAGGCTCCACGCAGGGAGCCTGACACGGGACTCGAATCTGGGTCTCCAGGATCCGCTGAAGGTGGTGCTGAACCACTGGGCCACTGGGGCTGTCCTCCACAAGTCCTTTCAAAGACACATTAGGGGATCCCTGGGTGGCTCAGCGGTTTAGCGCCTGCCTTCGGCCCAGGGTGTGGTCCTGGAGTCCCCGGATTGATTCCCGTGTCAGGTTCCCTGCGTGGAGCCTGCTTCTCCCTCTGCCCGTGTTTCTGCCTATCTTCTCTGTGTCTCTCATGAATAAATAAATTCTTTTTTTTTTTAAGATAGATTATTTATTTATTTATTTATTTATTTATTTATTTATTTATTTATGACAGAGAGGGAGAAAGAGAGGCAGAGACACAGGCAGAGGGAGAAGCAGGCTCCATGCAGGAGCCTGATGTGGGACTCGATCCCGGGTCTCCAGGATCAGGCCCTGGGCTGAAGGTAGTGCCAAACCGCTGAGCCACCTGGGCTGCCCGAATAAATAAATTCTTTAAAAAAAAAAAAAAAAAGGACACATCAAATTTCTGTATAAATCTATTGCAGTTTGCTGTTACTCAGCTGTCTTCTGTTAATGCCAGTTTTACCTAGTTAATCTGAATTCTGGATACAGATTTAAATCCATGTTTTATTTTGGACAGATTCCTGAGATTTCTAAAGAAAAGGATTTCTCTTCTTAAGAGATGGTATGAAGGTTCCTAGTATATGAACAGTATTCCCTCCAGAAACAATTAGATTATACTTTGTATTTTCTTTCTACTGTTGAAGGTTCTAGGGAGAAAGAAGTACAGGATTTTGGTCAGATTAAGCAAAATCTTGTGATCCATCTGCAAAATACTTGAGACTGCTTGTCTCAAGTACAGCAAGACTGGGTCTTATTCACAGCTTCCAGAAAGGGAAGAACCAACCATATAGCCTAGGGCTGGGCAAATTAATCAAATAACAAACACCTGGCTATGAGACTTTAAAATATAAATAAAGGATTCTTCTGGACGTAAATGATGTAATTTGGCCTCTTTTTTTTTTTTTTTTTTTTTTTAAACAAATATGTTCCTAAGCTTGACTTTAAAAGAGTATGGGGAGCATCTGGGTGGCTCAGTCAGTTGACTCTTGATCTTAGCTCAGGCCTTGATCTCATGTCTTGAGTTCAGGCTCTGAGCCAGGCATGAAGCCTACTTAAAAAAAAAAAAAAAACAACAACAAAAAATATGGTACAAAAAAGAAACAGATTTGGTAAACCACAGAGCACCTGTGCTTGAATAATACATTTAGATATGTTTCCTGTAAATGGGCTTTTTTTCTTCTTTGAAAAAGAGAGATTTCAAACTTTTTTGGGATCTTCTATAAACATACTCTTTGTTTTGATTTGGTGCTGATAGAATTAGTATCCTAAAGGGGAGAATTGAGGCTGTTGGTTTTTCCATGTTGTGCTCTTTGAATTTCCCTGATTTGAGGATTGAGTTATTCCAGAGAGAACTTTTCTCCAGTCCCTTGTTATTTTTTTTCTAAAATTAGATGAAACAACTGTGTTTTGGTTTGTGGGCATGATTTGCTGTCTGTTATCCTTTTGGTATTTTGGGGAAGAACAAAGCGTATTCATGTGTGTGTTTCAAGAGGAACATATTAGCTTCTCTGATCTTCCTGTCCATCATTGAAGATGAGAGCAGATGATTTTATGTATCTTTAATCCTTTTGTTTGAGGTTTCAAACAAAACTACAGCTTGTGTTGGCCATTGAGATGATGGGGAAAAATAGATGAATGTTTAGCATAGAACTAGTTTTCATATATTCAATGGCAAATTGAGGAGGTTTATATTAGTTTGTTCTTGCCCTCAGATTCCTGTTCTACAGAGTGCTCCCCTGCCAGCTGATGAGAGAGGGGAGACCTTCTGGACCTACAGAGTCTAAGTTTTTAAGCCCTTTAACTACATGTTTTAATGACATACTTCATGAATTTGCTTTAAACAAATGTATTCCTGTAAAGTTTCTTGTAAATTAAATAAAGAATTAAATTGTAATTTCATAGAACAGTGTTCAGTCTTTTGTTGAACAGTGATTGTTTTCTAGATTATGCTAACAAATATGGATATTTCACATAATACTGTTGTATAAACATAGGTCTGGCTAAATACACATTTCATATAAATATGTCTTAATTAAGCTTGATCTCATATTTTGCTTGATATTACTAAGAAAAAGGGATTAGATAATAGGGGTTTTTCTTTAATAATGCTGTTTGTTGGACTTGCACTCAAATGTCCTATAGTAGGCTCATCTACACTAAGAATAATGTTCTTTTATGCAGTAGAATGAGGTTCAATATGTAGCACAATTGTGTATATAAATATATTTTTGTAAATTCTTTTTGTGTCATAAAATTTATTAGGTAAATGATAGTATTCTATTTTAATGCTAAAATCAGTGTTTTATGTGACTCTGAAATAAGTTATTTGAAAATAACAGTTAAATTTAGAGATATAGTTTTATTAAAAAATTGTTATGGTTGAAAAGCAGACACTGTTGTTTGGAAAACATACTTTCATGTACCTCTGGGTAAAATATTTATTTCCTGTACCTAATACCATGCTAATGAGGCCATGAACCCGGATTCATTTTAATCTGTGTTCTGCCGTAAGCACTCAACAGAGACTATTCTGTAACCTCGTAATTAATAGATCCAGTGGCCTCATTTAGATCGTTATTCTTTTCCAGGCTCTTCAGCTATTCACCAACTAATCCTCCTTGAATTCTTTTCTCTTAGCTTTTATGGTCATGCACTCTGTCAGGTCTCTGAATTTTCTTATTTTATTTTTACTGCTCAATTCTCTCTCCCCATTCCTTTACTGTTCATGTCTCATAAACTCCTTTTCTTGGCACTTTGCTCTACTCTGTTCTTATTTTTGATAATTATCGTTCCAATTCTTTTAGTGAAAATTTCCTTCATTCAGTATTCTTTTTTTTTTTTCATTCAGTATTATCTTGACCAGTTTCTACACTGATACTCTACAGACATCTTAAAATACCACAATTCCCATCAAATCCACCTCCTTTGAGAAACTTGGGTCTTCTTCTGTTTCCCATATAATAGTCCCATTTCCCTGGTTATTCAGGTTCAGATCTTTTATTCACTTTTTCCCTCCTGTCATTTTCTTTCATTTGCCAAGCCCCGGTCTGCCTCTAAAAGGTCATCTCTTCACAGGATGCCTGGGTGGCTCAGTGGTTGGTCGCCTCCCTTTGGCCCAGGGTATGATCCTGGAGTCCCGGGATCGAGCCCCGCATTGGGCTTCCTGCATGGAGCCTGCTTTCCCCTCTGTCTGTGTCTCTACCTCTCTCTGTGTCTCTCATGAATAAATAAATAAAATCTTAAAAAAAAAAAAAAAAAAGGTCATCCTTCACTTTCCGCTCCCTCTGACTGGGTGCAGGCTTCATTACTCTTTCTTCCATATACGTCTCCTTGTGTTTGGCTTTTCCTCATGCACAGTCTGTCTTATGCATTGCCATTGGGGTTGTGTTTCAGAGTAGAAGTCTGATTGTCATTAGTCTGAATAAGAATCTCTGTTAGCTCTCTATTAATACATTTCAGAGTCTAAACTTGTACTGTGGGATTGAAACCCTTCGTGGCCTATGCTCTGGGCTCACTTTTCCATGGCAGCACTTGTCACAATTTTGCTACTGTGCCATGCTGTAGCCCCATTGACCTATTATTAATACCATAAATACATCTTTGTTCTCCCATCTTCCACTTGTATTCAAACAGGCCTTTGTCTGGAATTCACTTTCCTTTAGTCAGTCTTACCTGTTCGAATTAAATCTTTCAAAATATTTTTCCCATATTTACTGTTTGGAATTATGCCTGTGTTATATTCATCACAAGTTATGTAATATATGTGTATCGTTTTTCGTTGTCCCCTTACTGTCACTAGATTGATTTTAATGACTAGAGAATGTGAGCTGTCTAGCAAAAGATTTGGCAAGATTTTTTTTTTTTAGATTTGGTAAGATTTTATGTAGATTAATGGATCTTAGATTTTGAGTTTCTTTTGTACTCATAATTATTGAGGACTCTGTAAAGATTTTGTTTATCTCTCTGGTTTTATCTATCAATATTTACTGTGTTAGAAATTAAAATTTAGAAATAAAAACTTATTTAATCCATTTAAAAATAAATAAAAATGTATGCTAACAGAAAATGACATTTTATGAAAAATAACTATTTTGGGGGTGCCTGGCTGGCTCGGTTGGTAGAACATCTGACTTTTGATCTTGGGATTGTGAGTTTAAGCCCCAAGTTGAATGTAGAGATTATTTAAAAATTAATGAAATGAAAAATAACTATTTTCCAAAACAAAGATCTGTGGTAAAAAGTGACACTGTTGTGTATTTTTTATAAATCTCTATAATGTCTAACTTAATAGAAGATAATTGGATTCAATTTTTCTGCATTACGTTGTTTTTGGTTGAACTGTATATAAAGAAATCTGACCGGGATCCCTGGGTGGCACAGCGGTTTGGCGCCTGCCTTTGGCCCAGGGCGCGATCCTGGAGACCCGGGATCGAATCCCACATCAGGCTCCCGGTGCATGGAGCCTGCTTCTCCCTCTGCCTGTGTCTCTGCCTCTCTCTCTCTCTCTCTCTCTGTGACTATCATAAATAAATTTAAAAAAAAAAAAAAAAAAAAAGAAATCTGACCTTACATAGATATATCCTTGGGAAAGGAAGTAGTAATGTAACCTTTTTAGATAATTGTGTATATCCTTCTTTGGTCCTTCATCAAGACTCGGCAGGTGGTAATTTCTTAAAGTTCCAAGGTGGAATGTTAAACCATACTAGGGAACTTTTGTACTCATATTAAAATCTGTTGGTGTCTTTTGTGCTCTGAATGAATGTTTTATCCATTCATGATTTTATAACATAATGTATTGGTCATTTGAAACACACTGTTTTGCTGAATTATGTAGATCTTCCAAATTTCTGTAATATGAAAAAAATCATGTTTTGATTTCATCAGAAAAGTCTTAACTATTTAAACAGCGTAAGCTATCATGCTCAAGGTGGCAGATACGAGATTTCCCAGATTCTGCTTTTCGCTTGAATTTTATTATTGTTAATAGATATTGGCAGTTGCTTTCCTTGAAGTGCGACAGGCTTTACTCAAAAAACAAACAAAACCTCAAACTTGTCAAAAACCCAAGCTTGAAAACCAAGGTTAGTCAGTCTTTCCAGTAACCATGATATTTAATGAAAAAAAAAATTCCTGAAGTTTACAACTCAAACATTCACACAAGTATTTCAGTATGTGAAGACTTAGTTTCTACTGTACTGTAGGGTAGAATAAAGTAATCAGATGTTAATACCCATGTGTAGAATAGTCATGAATGCACCTGCTGCATATTAGACTGCATATTAGGTACATATATTAAATGGGTGAGTCAAATACCATCATCAGCTTTGCTCTGTAGTATGATTTTTTCCCAAGATAATGAACACCTTTTGGTAAGGTTCTAATGGTGTCTAATAGACACTGTTCTTTTAATTAGTGAGATATTACATTTCTGGAAAGCTTAGCATATATTAAAAGAGTGCAAAAATGTTTTGAATGCCTCAGGGGCTCAATTGGGTAAGCCTCCAACTCTTGATTTCATCTCAGGTCAATCTCGGGATCCTGGGATCATGCCAGTCCAGCTTCCCCCTCAGCAGAGAGTCGGCTTCCTCTTTCTCTCTCTCCCTGTGCCTCTTGTGCACACACTTGTGCACACACACACACTCTCGTGCACACACACACTCTCTAAAATAAATAAATAAATCTTAAAAAATGTTTTGCAAATATGTATATAGATATTGGATAAGATTCTAGGCTCACCTATCTTCTCTGAATTTGCTGTTTTGTCTTTTATATTCATTAATGGCATCAGAATAATTTAAAATAAAAGATAAAAAGCTCTTGTATCCCTTCCCATAGGAACCATATCTATTTGGACTGTCCTTGTTATTTGTTTTGGGTGTAGTAGTTTTATTGAGTCATCCTCAATTTATTCTCGAGTGTTGTAGGACTGTCTTCAAATGAGACACTGAATCTTTTAAATTCTAAATAGAAAATACAAAAAAAAATTAGTGAAATAACCAAAAATTTATACTGATGTAAAATTGAAACTATAATAGTTATGAATAGTGTATAGTTCTTTTTAAAAATAATAATTCATAGATTCTACTGAGATTAATGGCATTTCATTTTTTAATGAATTTAATTTTTAAAAAACTATTAGAGCACGCACACAAGCAGTGTGAGCGGGAGGGGGGTGTTAGAGGGAGAGGGAAAAGAATACTCCCCACTGAGCAGAGAGTCCAGTGTGGGGCATGATCCCAGGACCTTGATATCATGACCTGAGCTGAAGGCATACACTCAACCAACTGAGCCACCCAGGTGCCCATTTACTTTAGTTTTTTTTTTTTTTAAAGACTTTATTTATTCATGAGAGACACAGAGAGAGAAAGAGAGACAGAGGCAGAGGGAGAGGCAGGCTCCACACAAGGAGCCCGATGTGGGATTCTATCCCAGAACTCCAGGCTCACGCTCTGGGCCGAAGGCAGGTACCAAACCGCTGAGCCACCCAGGGATCCCTACTTTAGTTTTCTAATTTACTACAGAAATAATATTTTGCCTCTTCGCTCATTTTACTGTTAGGATTTTTAAGGTTGTATCTGTTGCAAAATGCATAAATAACTTTTTATATGGTAGTTTTAGAATATTGAGATGCCAATAATCTGGTGTATTTTGGATGAATTTAATACAATAATTTTTCTTTATTTTATAAGAGGGAGTACAAACTTTTACCCAGAAGGTTACCCAGAGGGGAAGTGAGTGCAGGAATGGGTGAAATAGGTGAAGGGGATTAAGATTACATTTATCTTGATGAGCACTGTGTTATATATAGAATTACTGAATTACTGTATTGTTTACCTGAAACTAATGTAACAGAGTTAACTATACTGGAATTAAAATAAAAAATACCCCAAAGCCCAAAACAAACAAAAATAAATTAGACATGGAGATATAATATGTACAGCGCAAGGAATGTAGTTAATATATATGTAATGTGTCTGGTGACAGATGGTGGCTAGATTTACTATGGTAATGACTTTGTAATGTATATAAATGTTGAATGACTATGTGGTACATCTGAAACTAATATAATATTGTATATCTACAATACTTTAATAATTTTAAAAAGTGATATCATAGAGAGATTGCCATAAGGATACATAATGAGAGTCTATAAAGAGATATTTATTTAAAAACATGGCCAGAAATAATTTTCTCATACTGTTTTAGTATAAAATTAAGTATTTGTTGTCTTCTATTTAGTATTTGAACTTCTAAATCACCCGACATGCCTTTAGTTTTATACACATTTTCCAACCAATGACTATTACTTGTCTAATTGAAAGTTAGATCTCTGTTTTTGAAAGTTAGGTATCTTTTAATTGATTTGTCTTTCTTGAGTTTTTTTGATGTCATATTGAAATTTTAGCTGAACCTTGATGGATAATAATATAATTGAAAAATCTTAGATTTGTTAACAAGGATGGTGTTGAAGATGGCTTTGCCCAAAAATATATAAAAATGTGAACTGTAAGGCACATACATAAGTTAGCAATGTTTCTTTTTTTTTTTTTTAAGATTTTATTTATTTATTCGTGAGAGACAGAGAGAGAGAGAGAGAGAGAGAGAGAGAGAGAGGCAGAGACACAGGCAGAGGGAGAAGCAGGCTCCATGCAGGGAGCCCGACATGGGACTCGATCCCGGGTCTCCAGGATCATACCCCCGGCTGAAGGTGGCGCTAAACCGCTGAGCCACCTGGGCTGCCCCCCCCCCCCTTTTCTTTTAAGATTTTATTTGTTTATTTATTCATAAGAGGCACAAAAGAGAGAAGCAGAGACATAGGCAGAGGCAGAAGCAGGCTTCTCGCAGGGAGCCCGGTGTGGGACTGGAGCCCAATGTGGGACTCGATCCCGGGACCAGGATCATGCCCTGAGCAGAAGGCACATGCTCCACTGCTGAGCCACCCAGTTGTCCCACAATCTTATAGTAGTTTTCTTTGTGAAAGAATTCTGCAAAGGCCCCTTTTACTGGCCTCTGATAAAGTGTGTACGTATCTCCAAGAAGTTGATTAATGAACAAAAAGTAGAGAAATGAATGTTTTATTTAAAAAAATTTTTTTTTCTTAAAAGATTTTACTTATTTGAGAGAGAGGGAGAAAGAGATGGTGAGAGAGCAAGAGAGAGCACAAGCGAGAGGGAGGAGTTGGCTCCCTACTAAGCAGGAAGCCCAATGTGGGGCTTGATTCCACTGGGATCATAACCTGAACTGAAGGTAGACACTTAACTGATTGAGCCTCCCAGGTGTCCCTGAATGTATGTTTTAACTGAGGATATATTTGTTTGTACTTATTCCTCCTCAGAGCTGCTGTATTTATATTTGGATATCAGATGCTGAATGTATTTCTGTGTAAATAAAATTTAAGAGAAGAAATTCACTAATCAAAGTTATAACCTGAACATTAAAAATTCCCCCAATTGTGTAAGACAATATGAAGTATTTCTCTTATTCCTCTCTGTAGTGTAAATGAGAATTTGGGATGACTTTCCAAATAGTATTATATCAACATAAAAGTGATTTGATTTACATTTATTACTGTTGGAAGTGAAGGAGTAAATTTTTGGGTTGTTTTAAAAATCCTGGTGTCTGAGGACATCTGGGTGGCTCAGTCAGTTGAGCACCTGACTTTTGATTTTGGCTCAGGTCATGGTCTCAGGGTAATGGAATTGAGCCCTGCATCTGGCTCCTCGCTAGGTGGAGAGTCTACCTGCGATTCTTGCCTTCTCCACCCCCCGTGCATTTTCTTTCTCTCAAATAAACAAACATTTTAAAAAAAATCCTGGTATCTGGGCCAGCCTAGACCCATTAAATCTGAGATCTTGTAGGGTGAGATCTGGATGTTGGTACATCTTCAGAGGTCTTCAGATGACTCCAGTGTGCAGCTCAGTGTCTCTTTTTTTATATTAAATCTGTGTAAATAAAATTTTTACCAAATACTGAGGAAACTCTTGGTGATCAAAATGTTTTAAAAATTCAATTTTTATACAGTTAATTATTGAATGTTCAATATCTCATGGAGGAGTTCACATTCTATGGTGGAGACTTAAGAATTGAAAATTACTAAAATGACATACTTGTTACTCATTACAAAATTTGAAAGTAGAAGTTAATTTTGTTGAATCTAGTTTTATACAATACCTTTGCAGTCTAATCAATCCTGTTTTAAGCCTTTACACAATTAACTTACTGTTTGTTCATTATGGAAATCCACGTAACCAAAATGATGTGAATAAGAATCCTTGATATTTCTACCATGTATAGATAATCACTATTGTTTGCATTTTGGTGGATGATATTTTAATGTGCCTATATGTACACATATATATTTTTAACACAAACAAAAATAAAATAACTCTCTCCCCTTTATTGGAAGTCCTTAAAAATTCAATAAATTTTCATTTCTGTAAGGTGATTCTGGAAATCTCATTTCTATACCAGTAATTTATGATTTTTGGGTTCTGTGACTATTGCTTCTGTATAAAGAAAAGTAATTATTCTTAGATGCTGCCATAACATTTTGCTGTAGCCCCATTTAATAACTGCTTGGTGATTTATGTAGATAAATGTCCATTTATAGTCCAGACCAAGTATGTTTTCGTGAGGTCATCTGTATCACATATTGTAAATATTTTTTGTTTTTTAATTTTTATATAATAAAATGGTTATGAATTTCACATTTACTTTTCTAAGTATATTATTTAAAAACATTTCAATATTTTTGCACCAAGTAGGATTGAGTTTACATTAATTATAGCCCTATACAAATTTAAAGAATTTATAGCTTTTCCTCCTGTAATCCAATAGTTTGAATAAACTTATCTTTTATTTTTGATATGCTCATTTTATATATCCATGTGTCTTTCTACAAGTAAACTGCTGATATCCTCTTATATTCTATTGGATCTTTTTTGCCATTATTAGAGAATCATTATAGTATTTAGTGTTTTATGTGATTGTTTGGATCTTTAATGAAACATACTAAAGCAACGTTGTTTTTACTTTTCATGTAACAACTGTCTTCTACCTTTTATTTTTTATTTTATCTTAGAGAGGGAGAGAAAGAGAGATGGGGAGAGGGAGAGAATCTCAAGCAGGCTCCATGCCCAGCCAAATGTGGGGATGCAGGGCTCCATCCCACAACCCTGAGAGTGTAACCTGAGCTGAAATCAAGAGCTGAACACTTAACCAACTGAGCAACACAGGCACCTTGTCTTTTATCTTTTAAAAAATGGTTTCTTAAGTAATAGAATGTTATGGTGTATTTCTTAGAGATTTTTCTTTAGTGAGGAAAATCAAGGAAATGGAGTTTTCCCTTTAGCTTTTGATTCCCTCTCCTTTCCCTGACTTTTGTGAACTGGTGCTTAAAAACTTGGGCAGTTTAGGTGGGGGATTATTTTATTGTAATGTATGCAAGATTATACTTTGATATTATCATTTCTATGTTGTAAAGAAGGTGCTGTTTTTACATTACTTAGTTATGTCCCAATAGACCAGTGTATTCTCTCCAGTAAATAATATCCTCCTAGGATTGGAATTTGCAGTTGCTGGGTTTCCACTGGTAAGTTTATAGTCCAAATAGTAACTGGGCTGAGCAAATTCTTCTGTGGCTATTAGGAGGTGTAGAAGAATGTATGCAGGTCACCTCTGGGTTGGGAATACATACAAAAGGTACTACTGCCTTGGCTTCTGGCATGGGCTGTTGGGTTGGCCCTTGTCCCTGGATACTTTGAATGAGACACTTTGGCAGCTATCCAGATTGGAAATATACCTTCTTAAGTTCCAGATCTACCTTGGCTCATATGAGGGCAGTGTATGGGGATAGCAGCACCTCAGATCGATGCCTGGTTTTGCCAAAGATCAGTCTCCTGCCTTGAGAGTTGTGCTGCTTATCTGTTGACAGTCTGGGAGCAGATTGCCAAATACAGGTTAGGAGGTGTATATGACCTGTAAAAGGATCTCCTTCTTTTCCAGTTGGGCTGTTCAAAGCTTGAGCTTTGGTTGTTATTTTTTTCAAGGGTTATGTTATTTTTAAAAAATATGTTTATATAAAAATATATGTTTATAAGATTACTTATAATCTCTACAACCACCATGGGGCTCGAACTCACTAGTCCGAGAACAAGAGTCACATGTTCTACCAACTGAGCCAGCCAGGCACCCCTAAGGGTTATATTATTTATTATTATTTTTGTTATTATTTTTTTTAAGTAATCTCTACCCTCAACGTGGGGCTCGAATCCTAGACCCTGAGATCAAGAGTTGCATGCAGTATGGACTGAGCCAGTCAGGGGTCCCTGGTTGTTATTTTTTTAACATTATTTTGTTATTGGTTAACAATTTTGATGTCTAGTCAAAGTTTAGTAATATCTATGTTCAAGGGAGTATGGCCTAAGTCAGAAATTTATAGTGCTACCCTTATAAGGGTAAAAAAGTGGCTTTTTAAAGGAGTTGACTAATGCATTTCTTTTTAAAGATCTTATTTATTTGAGAAGAGAGAGAGCTTACAAGCAGGGGGAGCAGCAATGCAGTGGGAGAAGCAGGTTCCCTGCTGAGCAGGGAACCCTGACTCCAGGACCCTGAGATCATGACCTGAGCTGAAGGCAGCCACTTAACCGACTGAGCCACCCAGGACTCTGACTAAAGCATTTCTAGTAGCAGTAATTAGTAGTATATACATGGTAGTTTGAATTCTGATATGTAGAGCACATTGGTGCTTTGTTTTGTTTTCCTGGAATGCATGGCCTATCACCATTTTTCATTCTACTCATCTTTTAATACTCTATTGAAATAGATCTCCTTTGGCCTGGGCCTTGTTCTTCACTGCCCCATGTCCATTAGTCCCCATGCCTATTGAATGCTCTATTTTAGCACTTTAAGTGTTACTTTACCATATAGTTTACTTGTCTTTCTCCTTCAGTTACTTGTAAACACTCTCGTTTTATTCTTGTGTGTTCAAGGCATAATATTTGCTCTGTTTTAATAGATACCCAGTTAATGTCAATTTGGGGAATAACTTCGTCGTGAATTTGAACCGTGAATATATTGTCTACTTCTTTGGAAAATTGTTTTCTCCAAATATAAATTCTAGGTCACCTCATTTACATAAAATTATTTAGAGGTGGTGAGATTGGGATAGTTATGGGCTAATGAGCCCAGGCAGCTAGAATATTGCTAAAAACAATAAACCTCTAATAATGGTGAGAAAGGCTTTTTTAAGTTAGAGGAAACTGTAGCTGCAACTGTTTCTCTTAAGGATCTTTTCTTTCATAATTTGGGAAGATACAGTTGAATGCATTGGCAGGCATGAGATTTCTACATGGGAAAAAAAAATTTAATCTGTATGTCTTCGTATATCAGTGTTAGATCAGTCCTCTTGGAAATTTAGAAAGCTAAGTTAGTACTTTGTGCACATTCTCCTTTTTCAATCTCTATGTTGAGGTTTTGTGTACTGTTTTTTCTGGCCTCGGGGTTGAACAAGTCTGACTGTGTAAGAAAGGCTATTATAGTTGTTGTATACACCTACACACATAGACCACCAGTTTGAGTTTTCATAGAATTTATTATATTTTTGGATGAAAGTGATTTTAAAGATTTATTTATTTATTTATTTATTTATTTATTTATTAGAAGGGGGGAAGTGCACATGCACTCATGAGTGGAGGGAGGGGCGCAGGGAGAGACTGTCAAGCAGATGCCCTACCTAGTACAGGCTCCATCTCAGGACCTTGAGATCATGATCTGAACTGAAATCAGGAGTTAGACGCTTAAGTAACTTTCAGGTGTCCCTGAAAGTTTTTATTTTATTTTATTTTATTTTATTTTATTTTATTTTATTTATTTTATTTTAATTATATTTATTTATTTATTTATTTAAGAATTTATTTATTCATGAGAGACACGGAGCGAGCGAGAGAGAGGCAGAGACACAGGCAGAGGGAGAAGCAGGCTCCATGCAGGGAGCCTGACATGAGACTCGATCCCGGGTCTCCAGGATCAAGCCCTGGGCTGAAGGCGGCGCCAAACCGCTGAGCCACCCGGGCTGCCCAAGATTATTTTTTTTCTGATATAAAACCAGTAGCTATCCTTTGAAAAGTTTGAAAAATAGAACTATGTAAGGAAAAAAGAAAAATCATTTATGATGCCACAAATAGTATTAATATGTATATATATTTTTAAGATTTTATTTATTCATGAGAGACACACAGAGAAAGGCAGAAACACAGGTAGAGGGAGAAGCAGGCTCCATGTAGGAAGCCTGATGTGGGACTCGATCCCAGGTCTCCAGGATCAGGCCCTGGGTTGAAGGCAGGCACCAAACCACTGAGCCACCCAGGGATCCCCAGTATTAATATTTTTATATATCTTTTGTTTTTAAAAACTTTTTTTTTAAAAGATTTTTTTTTATTTATTCATGAGAAAGACAGAGAGAGAGGTAAAGACATAGACAGAGGGAGAAGCAGGCTCCCTGAGGGGAGCCCGGTGTGGGACTCGATCCTGGGACTCGGGGATCACACCCTGAGCTAAAGGCTCAACCATTGAGCCACCCAGGTGTCCCATGTTTTTAAAATCTTTATTAATTGTTATTGCCAAATCAGATAAATATTATGCTTTACTTTCTTCAAGGTCTTTTCTCCTTTTTCCTAATTAATTTTATCTGGAATTTGTTTTGAAGCATGGATGGAAAGTTAAAGTTATAGTAGTCATTTTTCTTTTTTTTTACTACTGGAAAGAAAAGTCTGGTCTTTTGGATTGTTATTAGGGAAGTTTTTTAACTTAGTTCTTCATATGCTTTGTCAACCCCCATAAATTTTTTTGAAAACTGTTTTTTACATTGTCTTCATTTAAATTAATGACTCATAAGAAGTGCATTCTTTTGCTAACAACAAATCAAAACAATGCAATACAGATATAGTTGACTTAACCCTAGACCACCATCTGGTTGTGGGTTATCATTTTGGTTGTGTATACTTCTAAACATTGTTATCATTTGGATGTGTATACTTCTGTATCTTTTAGTATTGCATTTTTTGGCTTGTAGAATTAATGTAGTGGGTTTTGTTTTAAGTTGAGCATGGAGCCCAATATGGGGCTTGAACTCATGACCCTAAGATCAAGACCTGGGCTGAGATTTAGAGTTGATTAACCAACTGAACCACCCAGTCTCCCCCAAATAATGTAGTTTTGTATGTGTTTTTTTGACATTAAAGATCTTGTACTCTACAGATGTTGTACAGCTTAATTTTTTCAGATAACACCAGTCCCTAGGTGTCCATATTGCAAGGTGAAGATTCACTTTACTGTTTTTTATTTTATTATTTTTTTCTTTAAATAAGCTTTGTGTCCAGTTATGGGACTTTAACTCATGACCCTGAGTTTAGGAAATGCATGCTCTACCAACTGAATCAGCCAGGTCCTCCTCATTTTAGTGTTTTTAATTGCTGCATGACTTTCTATAATTCAGATATAACATAATTTATTAAACCATCTTCTGTATTGAAAGGCATTTAGGTTGTTTGCATTTTTTCCTTTATTCACAAAAGTACAAGAAATATCCTTGGTAGAAACTGAGTGCTGGTTCAGAAGATTTACTGTAGAACAACTTGACATTAAAGATTTTTAATTTTTGTCACTGTGGTAGATGAAAAAGTATCTTGTTTTAATTATGTAAAATACTATTTTTCTTAGGGTGAGATGGTAGAATTTAATGATAAAGATGGATGAAATGTGGTTTTCTGGTATAGTTCTTTGCAGAGATATGGCTGGCTGTTTGAAACAGACATTGTATTTAAAAGAGTAAAAAAAGTTGAATTTGTGATTTTATATGAAGATGCATGGAGTTCTCTTTCCCTAACTCATTTTAGTTAGTTTAGTTTACATTTGAATTGAGTTGTAATTCAGGAGAAAAGACCATTCCTTGCTTTTCAGTTTCTAGAATCAGATGTTTTAAGATACAAGACCTTGGGAAGCCTTCCCAAGCTTGAGAAAACACAGTTTGTATAATAAAATATCAACCATGACACCCTTTTATATCCTGATTTATAAATAGACGTATAAGAATAAATTTTAAAGTAGGTTTGGAAAATCGGCAAGTAATAAATTAATTAGAATTCATATATTAAGAGTGTAGCTTTTTAATTAATTAATTAATTAGAGAGAGAGTGAGCTTAAGCAGGGGGAGCAGCAGAGGGAGAGGGAGAAGCAGATTCCCTGCTGAGCAGAGAGCCCAGTGTGGGGCTTGATCCCAGGACGCTGAGATCATGATTACCTGAGCTGAAGGCAGACACCCAACTGACAGAGCTACCCAGGCGCCCCAATAGTGTAGCTTTTTAAATTTAAGTATTTTATACATGTATCAGTGGAATTTAGTTAGTAGTGGCATGATCTGTTGGATAAGCAAACTGAAACAAATAGGAATATGGTATGAAAAGGAAATGATCATAAAATAACCCGACTAAATAGTTCCTCTGACATAAATTTCACTTTTGTAAAAAAAAAAAAAAAAAAAAGATTTTATTTATTTACTTTAGAGAGCGTGAACATGCTTGCATGAGTCGGGGAGGGGCAGGAGGAGAGAGAATCTGAAGCAGACTCTGCGCTCTGCACAGAGCCCTCATGGGGGCTCAATCCCACAATGACGAGATCACAACAGAGCTGAAGCCAAGAGTTGGACTGGGCCACCCAGGCACCCCTGAATTTCACTTTTGTTAGTGATTTCCTATGTCTGTTTTGATTATAATTTTCCTATTATGGTCAAGGTTTAAGGCACCATGTAATTATTGTACAGTGTAGTATATTTTCTGAATTTTTTTATTTCTCTAGAGTTATGCAGATATCGAACAGTTTTTGTTTAATTATTTTTATGATATTCAATTTTTTTATTTTTAGAGAGAGTACTTGTGAACAGGGGATGGGCACTAGATAGGAGGGGAGGGATAGAAGGAGAGAGAGAATCTTTTTTTTTTTTTAATTTATTTATTCATGAGAGACACAGAGAGAGGGAGGCAGAGACACAGACAGAGGGAGCCCGATGTGGGACTCGATCCCGAGTCTCCAGGATCACGCCCTGGACTGAAGGCAGTGCCAAACTGCTGAGCCACCGGGCTGCCCAGAGAGAGAGAATCTTAAGCAGGCTCCATGCTCCAGCAGGGAACCCAGCGTGGGGCTCAGTCTCATGGCCCTGAGATCATGACCTTTGCCAAAATTAAGAGTAGGCCACCCAACCGAGTGAGCCACCCAGGTACCCCTTGTGGTATTTAATTTTATGTGTCTTAAATTTGGTGAAAATAACTAATAGAAATAGCTTTAAAAAATTAAATATCTTTGAGGCACCCACCTGTTTATAGTATCTAATCCACAGTGAACCCATGCATCTTTAGATGTTCTTTTAAATTACCCAAGCAGGGTAATTTGGGTAGCTCAGTCAGTTGAGCATCTGCCTTTGGCTCAGGGTCCTGGGATGGAGTCCCGCATTGCTCCCTGTTCAATGGGAACTTGCTTCTCCCACTCCTCTCCACCTGTGCTGTCTTACCATTTCTCTCAAATAAATAAGTAAAATCTTTAAAAAAATGACCCAGCCAAACCAAAATTCTGAAATAGGTTCTAGTACTCTCTGAGAAGCTCCACAATTCTCTGTGATGAGAATTCTCCCTCATTCAAGTAAACTCAGTTTGCTCAACTATTAAAAAAAATTAAATTTCTGCCTTCATTTTTCTTATTTTCTGGAGGAGGGGGAATGCTTTAAAAGTGAGGCCATTTAACTTTGTTTTGTTTTTGTTTAAGTAGGCTCCATGCCCAGTCTGGAGCCCAACATGGGGCTTGCACTCATAACCCTGAGGTCAGGACCTGAGCTGAGATCAAGACCTGGACCCTTAACCAACTGAGCCACCCCGGTGTCCCTAACTTTGTTTGTTATTTAAATTCTTATTTAAAAACGCCTTTTTAAAAAAGATTTTATTTTTAAGTAATCTCTATACCCAATGTGGGGCTCAAACTTACATCCTTGAGATAAAGAGTTACACACTGAACAGACTGAGCCAGCCAGGTTCCCTTAAATACCTTTAAAAACATACATATTTATAACAGTACTATATTTACATGTTTTAATTCACAAAGTTGTCTTTCATTTGTGATACTTTATTGTAAGGTGTCAGTTTTACTTTAGGAACAGCATGTTGTGTTCAATAACATTTTTGGGTAATGGCAAAAATCATAGTTAAAATAGGATACTTTGGGCAGCCCAGGTGGCTTAGTGGTTTAGCGCAGCCTTCAGCGCAGGGCGTGATCCTGGAGACCCCAGATTGAGCCCCATGTCAGGCTCCCTGCATGGAGCCTGCGTCTCCCTCTGCCTGTGTCTCTGCCTCTCTCTCTCTCTCTCCCTCTCTCTCTCTCTGTCTCTCATGAATAAATAAAATCTTAAAAAAAATAAAATAGACTTTAAATACGTGATGTTATTCTGCTGAAAGCATATTGTGAATCTCTTGGTCTTTGCAGAGACAAGGGAACGTATGTGCTGGATTTGAAATTCTGTAGAGCTGAATCAGTGATGGTACATATCTCCTTCCCCTAAACTTTAACCTTAGCAGCTAAGATTATATTGTTTGTACACGTTCTAAGCTCACATGCAGCGTCATATGACCATTTGACTTGAAGAGGGAATTCATTATTCATCTGTTTAGTGAACAAATATTTAATAATTCCCTTTATATGATATACCATATTAAGTGCTCACAGTATATGGGTGAACAGGACAGAATCTCCGTAAACTCTAGGAGAGGTTAAAATTTAACAACAAAGTACCAAAGTAGAGAGATACTCCTGTTTTACACAGTTAAAAGCAGGTGCAGAGGAAGGAGCACCTAAATCTTGGTGGAAGATTTCCAGGAGAGATTTGCTTAATTTTTGAACCAGTGAGTAGAAATGCATTTTGTGAAGAACAGAGGAGAGGCTTTTTTGGCAGCAGGAATGCAGATAGTGTGGGTGGAAGGGTGACTCTTTGCAGAATACATGGATACCCTTGGAGAAACTGACCCATTCAGTCTAGTGAGAAAGGATACTGTCTTGAGTGCCTTCATCTCCAAACTGGTGTTGACGTGTCGATCTGTGCTGTGTGATAAACTCCGCTCCCCAGGTTTTCAAGATTGCATGTGTTTCCTCTAGTGTCACTTGGAGAAACTGTTTCTATTCAAGATAAGATAAGACAAAGAGATGGGAGGAGTGGGGTATCACCTAAACCGTACATAGACAGATGAGGAGCTGTGCTGGGGCTCAGAGTGAAACTAATTATTCTGAGTAACCTTACTCCAAATATTAAAGTGAGGTGGTGAGTCTTTTAATGCGCACGCAGGGTATTGTAAATAACATTGGAATAGACTTTATAGTTCCTTGTTTTAAGAGAATTTTCATAAACGTATTTTCTTTGCATGAACCTGAGCTTGTGCTAGACATTTTTTTGGAAGTTAGTGATAGGTTGAAATGCAGTTAATATAATTAATTGTCTTATTTCATATTAGTTTAAAATAGCTTTATGTTGTGAATCTTTTTTTCTGTTCCTTCTTTACGCTATAATTGAGATGATAGTCTCTCGTTGCTTCTTCCACAGAATCTTGGTTTTTAATCTTTTCTGTATAGCTGCTGAAAAAGAAAAGTAGAAAAAAAGACATAATTTAGTTATGTAACATGGCGATTATTACAAATTTTCTCTAATTTTCCCTTTGCCTGCTATTTATTTAGTTTAGCATGTTAAATGAATTACTGGTTTCTTAACCAGTTTGTTGCTCTTATCATCCCATTTCTAGATTCATGTTTCCTTTCTCTTCTTTCTCTTTTCCCTTTTAAGCCTGTTTTTTTATCTGTCCTGTTTCCTTGCCCCGTATCTATTATTTTTGTGCTTACTGTCTCCTAAGCTGAAAACAGATTCTCTGTCTGACCAAGGATTCTGTCTTCATGAACCTCTCTGAAATCTATTTGTTGCACATTTAGCTTTTCACAAGAGAACAAGTGATAGTCTTTGATATCCCTAGATAGCCTAGAGTCTCTCATTCCTTTAAAGTGCCTCTAGTTTTCTCCCAGAGCTTTATTTTTCTCTGTCCTTTGGGAAATAGGCTACTGGCATAAGATCTTCTATTCATTTCAAATGAGGAATATTACATGGAATACATGATTATTGGGTTCACTGAACTAGTAACCCAACTTGTGAAATTAGGACATTGAAGTAGCCTTGGTAAATGGGGCTTTCAGTGCTCCTGCTTTTGATGCTTCCCAGATTTTGGTGACAGTTCATAGTATAGAGCTCTTTAACAATGAAATGTTTCATGGAGGGGGTAGTTTCTACCTCTAAGATGACATTTGATATCTCGTTTGTTATTGCTGTTTAAACATCCTACTTGCCTCAGTAATACTAATGCATACCATAATTAGATAAGGCCTTGGGCTGTATCAAGAGATCCATAAAATTGATTATTTTGACAATAACAGCAAGGCTTCTCACTAAGGTACAGGATCCAACTATCTATGGTCATTTTTTTTTTTTTTTTTTACTATTTAATGTTTCCTAGTACTTTTGAAAGAGTTGGAAATTTATTGTCTAGATTGAAACATAAATTTTACTTACATTTGTGAATCTTCTAAGTGAGGCAGAGCAAAAGGGCAGGCTACGTTTTAGAGAGAAGTCAGTTTCTGACTTTATGTGAAAAGATGGAGGGGAGAAGTTGGAATATAGTCCTTGTTCATCAGTTTGCCTTCAGTAGGACCATGATGGCAGGACCTTTCTGTATGAGTGGATTAATAGATCCTGGATGAGGATGACTTCATTTGAGGGGTTGGGTGTTGGGAGAGAAGTTTGAACGAACTCAGGTTGGGCATAGAGAATGGAGGTGAAAGTTAGAATTAGGAGTGTACTAAAATCAGGCTGGAGAAAACTAACACAACATAGGATGTGCCAGTAGAAAGCAAAGCAGAGTGAAAGGGAAGTTTGTAGTACTTTAAGGAGGCAGAGAAAAAGAAGAGGATGAAGGAGAGAAATAAAATACCAGCCTGCTTGAGATGGAAAAGTATTGTAGTTTGAAACCATTATAGAAAAACCAAAAGCCATTTATTTGATCTGTTAGTTTGTGGAACTGGTGGAAGAGGCACAAGTGTAATAAAGTCATTTTTTTTTTTAAGATTTATTTATTTATTCAGAGAGAGACAGAGAGAGACAGAGAGAGGCAGAGACACAAGCAGAGGGAGAAGCAGGCTCCATGCAGGGAGCCCGATGTGGGACTCGATCCTGGGTCTCCAGGATCACACCCCGGGCTGCAGGCGGCGCTAAACCACTGCACCACCAGGGCTGCCCATGAAGTCACTTTGTAATTCATTATGTATTAGTATTACACCCGTAGCTTTAATGAATTTGTTATACATGTAATTGTAATATTTTTCATTAAGTAAATGCAAATTTTCATTTATCTAGTCATTTATTAGTGACTTTTTTATTGAGTGCCAACTATATGCTAGAGTATCATAGTTCAGGAAAAGGGAGAGAGAAATGTAAATAAGTATATTCTGTTGCTGGGTGGACAGAGAAATGAGCTTAATATAATGTGGAAGTTGCTTTGGTTTATCTGTGATTTTTTTCCTAACAAGTTAATTTCTTGAAGCACAGGGTAGCAACCCTTCTCATATTGAAGGAGAAAGTCACACCAACATGTAAGTCATAGAAAAAGATGAAAATTCTGCTAAAAGTGTCTTCTTTGAAGAAAAATAGTGTAGTAATGATGGACACAGATTCTTAATTTGTCAGTTCTGTGCATCTTTTTCTTTTGTGGCTAATTTTTTTCCCCCTGTTTTAAGTTTTCCCCTTTCTGAGATCATGAAGATAATCTCCTGTATGAACCTCTAGAAACTTTATTATTTGCCTTTCACATGTAGATTTATAACCCATTTACATATAATATTTATGTATACTGTGAAGTGAGTCTTAAATTATATTTTTTTCCAAATGTGTATTCATTTTCCTAGCAGCATTTATTGAAAAGTTAACCTTTCCTCTGCATTGGCACATTTATTCTGTATTGCTGTTTTTGTTATAAATCATATATGTATACACTTTAGATATGTACGAATCTTTTTTTTCTTTTATTGGCTTACTGATGTATTCATGAACCATTACCACACTTATTGTAGCTTTATAGTAAATCTTACATTCCCATCTAGATCTTTTTTTTTTTTAATTTTTATTTATTTATGATAGTCACAGAGAGAGAGGCAGAGACACAGGCAGAGGGAGAAGCAGGCTCCATGCACCGGGAGCCCAACACGGGACTCGATCCCGGGTCTCTAGGATCGCGCCCTGGGCCAAAGGCAGGCGCCAAACCGCTGTGCCACCCAGGGATCCCCCCATCTAGTTCTTTAAGAATGTCTTGGCTATTCTTGGCCCTTATATTTCTGTATAAATTTTAGAATCAGCTTATAGAGTTAAAAAAGAAATCTATTGGAATTTTAGTTGGGATTACATGCAACCCAGAGATCACTTTGGAAAGAATTGATATCTATCATATTGAGTCTTCTCATCTAGGATCAGAGTATATTGCTTAATTTATTTAGGTCTTTCCTAATTACTCTTAATGTTCTCTGTAGTAGTCTTACATATTTTTTATTTTTAACTTTATTTTGCTCTAATTTTAGACTTTATGAAGAACTTGCAAGAATGGTACTCTTAAAATTCTTTCATACTCTTCCCCTAGATTCCTTAAGTGAGCACTTTACCATATTTTCTTTATCCTTCTCTCTCTTTATACACACACATACATACAACCTCTCACATTTATAATTTTTTTTATTAAATTGCAGACTTACACCTCCTCCTTTATCTGTAAACACTTCAGTGTTTATTTCCTAATAACAAAATCATTCTCTTGCATGACCACAAGTAACACTTATTAATACTGTTATTTAAAATCAGCAGACATTATTCAGAGTTTACAAATTGTCCCAAATATGTCATTCATAGCAAAAATAAATCCAGATCATGTGTTACATTCAGTTGTCCTGTTGCTTTGGTCTCCTGTCATCTGTAACAGGTCCTCATCCTCCTTTGTGTTTCATGGGCCCTTGAAATTTTTGAATAATTCAAGCTAGTTTTCTATAATGCCTTCTAACCTCTCAATTTGGATTTGTCTGCTATTTCCTTGTGATGAGATTTAGGTTATACCTTTTTTGCACATGTACCACAGAAGTGTTAATGATGTACTGAGCAGGATTTTGATTATTTGGTTAAGATGGTGTCTGCCACCTTACATAAAAAGTTATAGTTTTTGCTTTGTAATTAAATATTTTTCGGGAGATGCACCTATTTTTTAATTACTTTTTTGTTATTAACACGTTTCCAACTTATTTTTTTTAAAGATTTTATTTATTCATGAGAGACACAGAGAGAGAGAGAGAGAGAGGCAGAGACACAGGCAGAGGGAGAAGCAGGCTCCATGCAGGAAGCCTGACATGGGACTCGATCCTGGGTATCCAGGATCACGCCCTGGGCTGAAGGTGGCGCTAAACCGCTGAGCCACCGGGGCTGTCCAGATGCACCTCTTTTTAAGTTAGATTTGTTTCTAGGTATTATATGTTGTTTGATGCTATTGTATATAATACCTTTTAAAAAAGTCTTATTTTGGGGATCCCTGGGTAGCTCAGCGGTTTGGCGCCTGCCTTTGGCCCAGGGAGCGATCCTGGAGGTCCAGGATCGAGTCCCGCATTGGGTTCCCAGCATGGAGCCTGCTTCTCCCTCCTCCTGTGTCTCTGCATCTCTCTCTCTCTCTGTCTATCATAAATAAATAAATAAATCTTTAAAAAAAATAAAAATAACAAAGTCTTATTTTTCAACTCTTTATTGTTGGTAGATAGAAATGAAATTCATTTCTGTATATTGTTTATATTCCACAAATTTACTAAGCTCATTGCTATAATTTATGTGTAGATTTAAAAAATATTTTTGTATATAATCATATCTGCAAATAAGGGTTTTATTGCTTCCTTTCCAATCCTTGTATCTTTTACTTCCTTTTTTTTTATTTTTTGCTTTACTTATCAGCTAAGATCTCAAATAAAATGCTGAATAGAAGTGGTGGTAGCAGGGCACCAGGGTGGCTCAGTTGGTTAAGTGTCTGACTCTTGATGTCAGTCAGCTCAGGTCTTAATCTCGGGGTTGTAAGTCCAAGTCCAGTGTTGGGCTCCATGGAGCCTACTTAAAAAAAAAAAAAAGTGGTGGTGGCGGCATGCATACTTACCTAATTTCTTTTTTTAAAGGTGAAGCTTCTATGCTTTACTGATAGGTATGATTTTCCCCCATGTACGTTCATATTAGATTAAGGAATTTATCTTTTCCTCCTAGTTTTCTGAGGTTCTTTTTAAAAAAGAAAACACACACACAATTGGTTGTTGAATTTTATCAAACTTTTGTACTGTTAATGTTGTGAGATTCTAATAATTGATTTTTTTGAAGTCAAGCTTATGGAAGCATAATTTATATTCAATAAATTCACTTTTTTGGGAGTACAGTTGGAGGTTTAAAATAGTTTCATTTCCTCAGAAAGTTTCCTTGTTTCCCTTTGTAGTCAGTTCTATTTCCCCTCCTCAGCTCCTGACCACCTCAAATCTTATTTCTGTTTTGATTAGTTTGCCTGCTCTAGAATTCTGTATAAATGCAATCTTACACTATATGTTCTTGGTGTCTTGTGTCTTTCACTTAGCAAAATCATTCATACTATTTTGACTCTCAGTAGTTCAGTCCTATTTATTACTGAGTAGTATTCTGTTGTACAGATACTTGTTCGTTCATCTGTTAATGGATATTGGAATTGTTTCTCATTTGGGTCTATTATAAAAAAACTATAAACATTTGGATATCGCTCTTTATATGGGTATTTCTTTTTTTTTTAAAAAAGATTTTATTTATTTTTTTATGAGAGAAACAGAGAGAGAGAGGCAGAGACACAGGCAGAGTGAGAAGCAGGCTCCATGCAGGGAGACCTACATGGGACTTGATCCCCGGACTCCAGGATCATGCCCTGGGTTGAAGGTGGCGCTAAACCGCTGAGCCACCCAGGCTGCCCTGGGTATTTCTTTTGAGTAAATACCTAGGAGTAAGATTTTAGGTAGTATGATGAGCAATTGTTCTACATCCTTGCTAACATTTGGTATTGCTAGTTTTTAAAATTTTAATTTTTCCTAGTGGATGTGTAGTGGAATCTTTATGTATGTATGTATGTATGTATGTATGTATGTATGTATGTATGTATGTATTTATTTATTTATTTATTTATTTATTTATTTATTTATTTATTTATTTAAAGTAAGCTCTATGCCCTATCTGGGGTTTGAACTCATGACCCTGGGATCAAGAGTTGCATGCTAAAAAAAAAAAAAAAAAAAAAGAGTTGCATGCTCTACCACCTGAGCTGTCAAGGGACCCCTCTTATTGTGGTTTTAATGTGCATTTATCTGATGATTGTCATGTCAGACATCTTTTCCTGTGCTTCTTTGCCATCCATAATAATTTTGAGTATACTTTGATTGGTTGATATTTTTTTGGATTAAAACAAAGTCATGTTCCTGAAATAAACCAAATATAGTGTGATTTATTTTATTTTTGCTGGATTTGGTTTGCTAATATTTTGTTTAGAATTTTTAAATCTGTGGTTATGGATTTTATTATCAAGCTTACTCTGCTCTCAGGATAAATTGTGGAATTCTTTGCATGAAGTCTTATTAATGCCTTGACCATTTCCTGTTGAGAAAGTAGTGGGTCAATGGAATATATAAGAAAAGTTGAACTATGTTTATGTTTTGTGGCACAGACATAGGACTAAAAATTTGTTTCTTATGCTTGTTTTAATATTTCTGTAATATCCAAGATAAAGTTCTATAAGTTATTTCATGGTGCAATCTGCACTTCTCTGTGTATGCAACATTTATAGAAGAGTTTTTAGGTCCTTGGCTTGATACTTATGTGAATTAGATATGATCACTATCATTAGGTGCTTCAGCTTAGTGGCAAGAACATAATACTAGTAATAACACTTTCTTATGCTCTGTTGGAAGACTGTATGTGGAATAAAATGGCAACAAAGGTGAGAAAGAGTGATGGGAAGAGATTGGGCTGAGGCAGGAGAAACCTCAGAGAAAGGTGATGTCAGAACTCAGTCTGGAATGATTTTGTCAGAGGAAGGAAACCCTTTGAACAAAGGTGTGGAGATTTGATCAACCTGTGTACTTGAATTTGGAGTAGTTGAGAATGGCTGGGAAGTATGGACCTGAAAGAAGGAAGTGAGAGAAAGTAGCTACCTAAAGAAATAAGCATGGGCCATACTGTTAAACAAATGAAATATTAAGGCAGTCTGATATTCCTTCATATGCAGTGTAAACTTTGACTGAAAACGATGATGAGAGTCACTCTGTATGTTACAAGAAGGTATAACTGATGAACTGAGGGAAGATGCTGAGAGGTTGTAGACACACTTGCTATTTAGAGAACTAATTTCAGCCACCAATCTAAAAGTACATTATGGGGACCCCTGAGTGGCGCAGCGGTTTGGCGCCTGCCTTTGGCCCAGGGCATGATCCTGGAGACCCGGGATCGAATCCCATGTTGGGCTTCTGGTGCATGGAGCCTGCTTCTCCCTCTGCCTATGTCTCTGCCTCTCTCTCTCTCTCTGTGTGACTATCATAAATAAATAAAAATAAAAAAAAAAATAAAAAAATGTTTAAAAAAAATAAAAGTACATTATGACTTTCAGATTCATGCTAGGCTCTTCAATCTAGTACCAGGTTTCATCAAGTCTAAATTCTGTTCTAATAATCATCAACTCTAAGGTGCACTGTTATTTTATGTACTGCTGAAAAGGAAAAACAGACATTGCCAATCAATGTAACGACACCATCAATTGTTAAATGTGTCTTAGTGTAAACACATTAACACATGAAAAAAGTGCATATTGGAATTGTTGAGATACATGTTTCACTTAATCTTCAGAGTAAGTTTTAGAGAAGTATTACTACTTTATAAATCACTACATATATGTCATGGCTTTTCAGAGTATTGAATAATCTTTATTTTTATTTTATTTTTTTAAAGTTTATTTACTTATTTATTCATAAGAGACAGAGAGAGAGGCGAGACATAGGCAGAGGGAGAAGCAGGCTCCCATTGAGCAGCGCGATGCGGGACTCAATCCTGGAACTCCAGGATCGTGACCTGAGCCAAAGGCAGACTTCAACTGCTGAGCCACCCAGTTGTCCCTCAAATAATCTTTATTAATACTCCTATTGAATAATCAAACCTGTGGTGACTCCTGAATGCTGTAAGTGCTGAATTACACAGTACTGTACAATTTAATTACCCTTTATTATTAAACATTTAGCGTATTTCTAAGTTTTTTCCCTTTTCCATTTGCTTTCTTCTTACTGTTTCTCTTTTCCTTCCTCTTTTTTTTGTAAGTACCACTTAAGACATTATTTTTATAAACTTCGGATTATTTTCTCAAGTATAGATCCCTAGAAATAGCACTAGATCAAAAGTCTAAGCATTCTTGATATATATATATATAGCCATGTTACTTTTAAAAAGTATAGTTTCAGTTTACTTTTTTCACAACAGTGCTTACAGTTCTAAGTCCCACCATAACTTCTTCAGCATTGGTTATTACAATACACATCTTTTTTCTAATTCTGTAAATAAAATGATTGCCACCCTGACCTTTTTTAAGAATCTGTTTTGAGGGGCACTTGGGTTGGCTCAGTGATTGAGCATCTGCCTTTGGCTCAGGTGTGATCCTAGGGCCCTGGGATGGAGTTCCACATCGGGCTCCCTGTAGGGAGCCTGCTTCTCCATCTGCCTATGTCCCTGTCTCTCTTTTTGTGCCTCTTGTGAATAAATAAATAAAATCTTAAAAAAATAATCTGTTTTGGATACTTTTGAGGCAGAAGCCTTTAGAGTGAACATTTAAAAAGGTTTCTCTTGAACCACACTAACTGCCAACCATTTCTAAATGGCTTTTAGTGATGTGTATTGCAGTGCATACTTGAATCCTTCTTTTGGGAACAAAAGACTGAGTATTAAGTAATATTTTTCAAAATCCAGAATTTTCTTGTCACAGAATGTTTCTACCAGTGGGCTCTGAGAGAAACAGATTTTTAACAGAAAATAGAAGGGTTGGCACAATTTATCGAAGGCAAATGGATGGACAAAGGGGATCCTTGTCTTAGTCTTTTTGTTAATGTGGCTGTGGATAAGTCACTTAACTTTTCCCTGCCTTTGTTTTTATATTTGGAAATGAACACAATAACATGGGTCATTGATTGTTCATATTTTAAAAACAGTCAAATTCTGATATTCTGCTGAAGAGTTGATACACCAATCATTGTTTTTATTTGATTCTAAGTTTTTAACTTTGGGTTAAGATAGATTTATTTCGTGGCTTGATCCAATACAATACATTTTAAATATTTTTGCTTTGTTGATACTCATGAGGTACCCTGTATGATGATATGGGTTATCAGTGTTTTATTAACAAAAGGAGATGCTATTATACTTTAGAAGATAGGTTGAAGCATATAATCATGTTCTACAAAGTTAAAAAAGATTTTGTGCCACAGAAATTAAGATCCCAAACATGTATTTTTGTCATTATGCCAGAAAATAACAGTGGTTTCTCTCAAGCATATTCAGTGATAGAGCATCTCTGATTTCTGGAATATTTCTACATCTGTTTTTATCCAACTCTAAGACTCTCTTCATTTAGAATGTAGCATTTGAGTGTGTGTGTGTGTGTGTGTGTATCTTATATGTGTGTGTGCATATATAAATATCTTTTATGTGTGTATATATATTTTTTAGCATTTGAGAATATTGAAATGAAGCAAAAATACTAAAATTGTAGGCCATTTTTGGGATTGCTACAATGTGGTGGGTACAATATGTGAAGAATGATGAGTAGTAGTAATGGTTGTGCTAGTTTTGGGTACTTATATTTTTCCTTTGTTATACTTTTTCATTTATCGTATACATTTGAACATTTCTGTAAACTTCTTTTCATAGTGATTTTAAAATTTAAAAGATCTTAAATGATTTTACTCTGCCCTGGGATTAAACCTCTTTCCATTTGGGAAACACATTGCCAATTCTATAATGAAAGTTAGTGAGACTACAGGTCAGTGAAAACAATTCACTTACCTGAAATGCATTTCGTGGCAAACTTTCAAAGATCAAGTTTAGTCTCTTAAGTAAGGAATAATCATATTAATACAATATTGAGACTTTTTAAAAAAGTGATTAAAACTTCAAATGTGAAATTGTCAGATTGACAAGCTTTTTAAAATATTTTCAATGCAATGATGAAAATAATTAAGATTGCATTCTATAAAAATGTTTTTCCTTGTTAAATCTGAATTTTTTATTTACATACATTTATCTCCTCTTTCTTGATATTTCACTAAGTGATAGTAGAGAAATAAAAAGAATCTGCAAGGGCAAAGAGATTAGAAGAAGTAATGGTAGGTGAGGGATTTCAGCAAATTTGGATAGAGGAATAGTATCTGACTTAGAGGAATCTGTATTCTGAGTTCTTGCAGTAAGGAAAACCAAAAGGAAGGGATTGATCAAATTGAAGAATCCCTGAAAGGCTTAGGGTTTGGAAGTTTCTGTTATCACCAAAGTTTAGGGTGAAGCCTTAGGGCAGAAAACAGTTGGGTTGGTTAAAAGGCTGTGAAGAGGTTAGGCCTCTAGGTTTTTAATTATCTTGCCAAAAACCAGATGCCTTGCACTCTGGAAAACTGAACTTCATCAGAGGAAGATGAACAGATGCTAACAGTGAGAACATCCCCACAAAAAAGTTGAGTACTACCTAGTCGCTTTAGAATGAAGTATGCCAGGTGATAGTCTTGATCTACTTACAAAGAGCTTTTGGCCAGCTTTAGTGCCTGTCAATGTGAATGGAAAACTAGATGTGTTGAGGAAGGCTTTTCTGTGGAAGGGAACAGAAATGGTCGGGAAAACAATGAGAAGGAAACAAAGATAATGGAGGGAAATAAAAAATGTGATTGTATACATAAAATTTCCAGTAGAAGAATTAGAAAGTCAAGTGGGAGACATTTCCAAAAAAAAGTATAAAGAATACTCCAAAAAAGAATAAAGAGGGAAAGAAATGGATAATAGAGGAGAACATGAGAGTGGCAGTCTCATAGAAGTAGAGCATCAAATTATAGAACTCTTAGAATGAGAAAATAGAAAATGGGGGAACATGTTTTCAAATAAATAGAAGTAGATCAGAACATTCCTGAGCTTTGTATATGTGCCTCCAGACTCCATCTGTTCTCACAGTGGGTGTAGCACAGTGAATTCAAGCAGTGTACATTTAGCTTTGTCATCCTGGAAATTTAGAGCATTCATTAAGAAAAGATCCTTTAAGCTTGCAGCTTAGAGGGAGAACCAGAGGGATCTAAAATGATCAGGAATCTGAAAGACAGCAGTTCTGCATGCTAAAAATATTTGCTATACTTTTAAAATACTGAAGAAAAATACCTTTCAAGCTGGAATCCAGTTGTGTGTGTGTATATGTGTATGTTTTCAATCTATTATTTAAGTCTGAACGTAGAATAAAGACTTCTTTGGACGTGAAAGGACTCCATTATACTATATACCCAGGAGAGAACAGTGCAGAGAAGTCCTGAAATGACAGCCAGGCAGCAAGTTTACAGAGCAGCCATGCAAGGAGGGTGAAGGGGAGAGGGAAGGGCAGGGCCCTGTTGTTGGTTTATAAAAACCTTTTACAATAGTGTATTTGGCTTAAAAAAAAAAAGCCTGATCTTTTATCACATCAGTACAAAAATTAATATGAAAGTGCATTCTTATGAAGCACTATCAGTATTGAATGGGGCTTGTGAGAGGGTTGTAATTAATACTACTTTAACGTGAACAACTAAACTGAAGGAAAAAAACAAGCTCAAACCAGGAGAAATTCTTCCTTCATGAAGAGCACCCCTCAGTAGTTCTAATGGATTCTATTCCAGGATGGTAATTCTTGTGAATTGAGACTAAATTGTAGCTGAGTTGAATTTTAATTGTTGAATAATCACTGTGTAATTAAGTCCAGAAAATGAATGAGATTATAAAAATAGTAACTGAGTACTTAAACTACTCTGACTTAAAGTTTTTGGACTCAATTGACCTTAGTAACTAGGGACTTTATAAAGTCAATACTGTTAAAACTCAAGCTTGGATTTTGATGTAGGTGGAAAGCAGCAGCTTTAAAAGAAACCATTCACAGATACGTTGGTGGTTAGGCGTGAAGGCAAAATGCCCAGCGTGTGGTAGTGGAGAGGATTTTCATTGTGAGATCTACTTAAAAAAACATCACAACAGTTTGCTTATTTTAAACTCTGTTTAGGGAAACTGAAGCCCTTTAACCCTATAAATAACATTCCTTTGAGATATTGTCATACTTTATGAGCTGAGAAAATGTATGAAGCTTTGGATCATATAATCACTATTTTACGTTGAAAAGAGTGATTAATTTTCTTTGTGAAAAGTTAACCTTTGATTACTTTTTTATGTACCTTGACAAAACAGTTGTGGTTTCATAAAACACTTTAAAAGTTTTTAAAATTTATTTTGAGACAGAAATAAATTTGGGGGGGGGGCTGGGGGGAGGGGTCAGAGGGAGGGAGAATCTTAAGGAGGATCTCAAGTCCTTCAGTTCATGACCTGAGGTGAAATCAGGAGTTGGACGCTTAACCAACTGAGCCACCTATCACTGTAAAATACCTTTTTTTTTTTTTTTTGGCGGAGGGGGGCCCCCAGGGACCCACCCGCAGCAGCCCCCCCTCCCCTGTAAAATACTTTTTATGAAGGATCATAATAACACATGAATTGTGTTTATCTCAGGTCTTGTTCTGAAAATCAAAAGTCCAGGCAGATTTTTCTAACTCAGAGAAATCCCTATTACAGTGTTTGATTTATTTGGATACTTACCTGTCTACTTTTTATCGATATTGACTTGGAAAAAAAGTCTCTCATCTAAACTTCTCCAGCTGTTAGGTAAAACTTTGTGTTTTTATCCATGTTTTGAGAGTCTATTGCGTTGTTCTCTTTCCTTAATTTTATTTATCCAGCCCATTTGTGTGAAATGCTAGGTCAAATAACCAGCAATAAATAGATCTGATATGAAATTTAAGTATAGTTCAATGGATTATAATAATCAGAAAAACCTAGAAAAATTTAGTAAAAATCAGAAAAATCTGAACAGTAACCTTAAAGATGATTGCTATACTGAGTTTGCTATGTAGTGGATTTATGAGACAAAGTGTTGTAAAAAGAAATTTTGGGGGGGAACGCCTGGGTGGCTCAGTGGTTGAATGTTTGTCTTCAGCTCAGGGAGTGATCCCAGGTCCAGGGATCGAGTACCACATCAGGCTCCTAGTGAGGAGTCTGCTTCTACCTCTTTCTATATCTCTGTCTCTGTGTCTCTCATGAATAAATAAATAAGATCTTTAAAAAAATCCTTTTTAAAGATTTTATTCACCTATTCTAGAGAGAAAGAATGTATGTGTGCACACACAGGAGAGAGGAAGGAGCAGAAGTAGAGGGAGAGAGTATTCCAAGTGGACTCTCCACTGAGATCACCATCTGAGCTGAAATCAAGAGTTGGATGCTAAACCAACTGAGCCACCTAGGAGCCCCAAGTCTTATAAAATTAACAGCCAATAACTATCTTTATACATCATGGATTAAATTTTTCATAGTATTAATTTTTCTTTTCTTTTTCCTTTTTAAGATTTTATTTGTTAGAGAAAGAGAGCAAGTGAGCATGGATGAGTGGGAGGGGCAGAGGGATAGGCACAAACAGATTCCCTGCTGAATGGGGAGCCCAATGCAGGGCAAGATCCCAGGACCCTGGGACTATTACCTGAGCTGAAGTCGGATGCTTAACTAAAGTCAGGCACCCTTAATTTTTCTTTTAACTCGGTTTGAAACACCCAGCTACTAAACCTATTTAATTTGTTTGTTCATTAATGCATTTAGTAATTATTTGCTGTTATCTATCCCATTCTCTCATTATCTTTGATATTGCCCTAATTTTGAGATGTTGTTTTTTTCCTTCATCATACTGAAGTCTTACATATAGTCCCTCTATCAGAACACAGTCATCTCTCCAATATGCCAATTTAATTAGATTGCTCTTCATTGCCTGTAGAATAAAGAATTAGAGTTAAGGACTTTTATACTTTGGCATGGATCTGCCTTTCCAGATTCATCTTCCACCAAGTCTCTTTTCTTCTTCCTTACAGTCTGCTCTCTAGTTTCAGTTGCACATTTTTGAATTTGTTTTTGCCATTTTATTTGTCTAGAATACCATTAGTTTGTTGAAATCTTTGAACCTTCAGAATCAGCTTAAATTGCTCTCTCTCTCTGAAGCCTAAGTAAGTCCCCTTGGGTAGACTTCAGTCAGGCAATCAAAGTAATCCTGCCTTGATGTTCCCATATAAGAGTATTTTACTTTGGTCAGTTAATTACACAGAACACTTCAGCCAGGGAAGAACAGAGATGTTTATTGGTGAGATAGGGACAGGACGAAGGGACAGGACAAGATAGATCAGGAAAAAGCAATGTGAACACAGTAGATATTATCAATGTTCAAAATGCTCAAATTAATATTTAAAAAAAATACTATTCCTAAGGAATTAATAAGGCAAACAAATGTAGACTTCTTCATAAGGCAAGAAAATATTTGCTTTGGTTTTTTTCCTTCCCAATTTACTTACTAAAAACTAATGTTTGTAGTTTGGGATTTGAATCTTCATCTCAGGGAATTAAAATAGTCCTTGTGTCTTGATTTTTGCCTGGTTTTGGGCCTAAGTTTGTGTTCTCAGATGGAGAAAAGATAAGGAAGAAGAAGGTGGTTTAGACTAATTTTGCTTACTTTATAGTACTTAGGGAGATTGCACAGCACTTACTTTTTGAATACTTCTCCCTATGCCAAACCCCCTCCCCCAGATATTTGGATACCTCTGGGATATTATCACTTATTTCCTTCCCCCTCCCCCTGGAAATAATTAGTTGGAATTCTTTTAATGACAATGAGGGATAACTCTGTAATTTTAGGAATTTTTAGGATTTTAAAAAATGTCTACATGTGCTTCTGTTTTTTTGTTTTTGTTTTTGTTTTGTTTTGTTTTGTTTTTTTAGAAAAATATGTCCTTTGTTTTTTGTTTAAGGTGAGAAGTATTATTATTTTTTTGGTGCTGTGCCTAGCACCTAATAGGAATTCAGTAAATCTTTGCAGAATGTATTTGTAATAAAGCTGCTTCATGGTACAAAGTCCCCTGAGATATTTCCTTCCCCAAACAATACCCCCATAACTATGTGACATTATGTGCTGAAGAGATTACATTTTTGTAGGAAGACATATTGTTAAAGTACTCATAGAGTCTCATCATTCTATTATTGCTTGAAAGTTAGTATTTGCAATTACAAGATAAGTATATAGTTCTTTATAAAAGTGGGTAGAACTGAAATTAAGTGAATCACTCATATTTTCTATAGGTGTGGTTTCAGAATGGATTTGTCAGAGAATTAACATTTTTGGGTTCTAATTGTTTGCCTTTTCTGCTGGTGGTTGGTAGTTGAGAAAGAACAATTGTCCCTAAAGAACATAAATATTTTTCAATTTGTTTTTTCAAAGTTAGTGAAATTACTGTTATTCCTAGAGATTAGAAAATATTATTACATAACATATGATTGGCTCCAAAGCTTCTACCTATTAAACCTGGGGCATCTGATTGAGGAGTAATTTTGTGAAAAAGATTTGTTAATTCTATTACACTTGCTTGATGTTTTTTTTAAAGTCAAATGTCTTGAGGAGTTTGCATTATTTACTCTATGAGTAATTAAAAGTTAAAAACAAAATTTATACCCTGGTATAATGTGCAAGAGTAATGATGAAGTTGTCATTTAATGAGAAGAGGTCTGTCTATAAGAGGAGTAAATTTAAAAGGGAAGATAGGAAGTCATTTTAGGTTATATAAGTTTGAGATGGCTGTTGGTCTCCTAAGTAGCGATATTGATGAGTAGGTTGTGAGCTCTAGATATCTGGAATTCAGGGGTGTGGTATTACCTGAAAATAGAAATTTGGGCATTATTAGCAAGTGGGTAATGTTTAAATACTTCAGACTAGATAAGAAAGCAAGGAGATGAGAGTAGAGAGACAAACACAGTCCAAGCATTAAGCCCCAAGAGTTTCTGATTTTGAAAAGGTAAGGAGGATCCCAGCCAAAGAAGACCAAACTTTTTTTTTAGTTAGCGCGATAGATACAGTTTTCAAAACATGTTATGAGGGGATCCCTGGGTGGCTCGGCAGTTTAGCAACTGCCTTCAGCCCAGGGCGTGATCTTGGAGTCCCGGGATCGAGTCCCGCGTCCGGCTCCCTGCATGGAGCCTGCTTCTCCCTCTGCCTCTCTCTCTTTCTCTCTCTCTGTCTCATGAATAAATAAAATCTTTTTTTTTTTTTAAAAAGCATGTTAATGGTATGGAGTTGGAAGTACCTAATTAACATTTTTAAAAAAATATTTTATTCATTTATTCATGAGAGACAGAGAGAGAGAGAGAGGCAGGCAGAGATACAGGCAGAGGGAGAAGCAGGCTCCATGCAGGGAGCCCGAAGTGGGACTCAATCCCAGGACCCTGGGATCATGCCCTGCACCAAAGGCAGACGCTCAACTGCTGAGCCACCCACGCGTCCCTCCATATAGTATTATTATTATTTTTTATTTCAACTCAGAACTTTTATTGTTATTGTTGGCATTCAGCTGTGTAATCCCCCCTAACAATTTTTTTTTACTAGACAAAGACTATTTTTTTTATTTAAATTCAATTAATATATAGTGTATTATTAATTTCAGAGGTAGAGTTCCATGATTCATCAGTTTTATATAATGGCCAGTGCTCATCACATCATGTACCCTCCTTAATGTCCATCACCCAGTTGCCCCATCCCCCACTTCCTTCCCCTCCAGCAATCCTTAGTTTGTTTCCTATGATTAAGAGTGTCTTATGTTTTGTTTCCCTTTGATTTTGTCTCGTTTTATTTTTCCCTCCCTTCCCCTGTGATTGTTTTGTTACTTAAATTCCACATATAAGTGAGATAATATAATTGTCTTTCTCTGATTGACTTATTTCATTTACATAATACCCTCTAGTTCTATCCACATCATTGCAAATGGCAAGATTTCATTCTTTTGATGCCTGAGTGGCATTCCATTGTGTATATGTACCATATCTCCTTTATCCATTCATCTGTTGGGCTTTTTCCATAGTTTGGTTGTTGTGGATATTGCTGCTGTAAAGTTGGGGTGCAAGTGCCCCTTCTGATTACTACATTTGTATCTTTGAGGTAGATACCTAGTAGTGCAGTTGCTGGGTCATAGGGTAGCTGTATTTTTAAATTTTTGAGGAATTTCCATACTTTTTACCAGAGTGGGTTTATCAGCTTGCATTCCCACCAACAGTGGTTTTTTTTATTTGTTTTTTTAAGATTTTATTTATTTATTTATTTTTTTATATGAGGGACAGAGAGAGACAGAGACATAGGCAGAGAGAGAAGCAAGCTCCTATGGGGAGCCTGATGTGGGACTTCATTCCAGGACCCTGGGATCAGAACCTGAGCCAAAGGCAGACACTCAACCACTGAGTCACCCCGGTACCCCTCCACCAAAAGTATTAAGAAGATTCCCTTTCTCTGTATCCTCACAACATCTGTCATTTCCGGACTTGTTAATTTGTTAATGTGAGGTGGTATCTCATTGTGGTTTTGGTTTGCATTTCCCTGGTGCTGAGTGATGTGGAACATTTTTTCATGTGTTTGTTGGCCATTTGTATGTCTTTGGAGAAATGTCTATTCATATCTTCTCATTTCTTTTTTTTTTTTTTTTTTATTGGTGTTCAATTTACTAACATACGGAATAACACCCAGTGCCCGTCACCCATTCACTCCCACCCCCCGCCCTCCTCCCCTTCTACCACCCCTAGTTCGTTTCCCAGAGTTAGCAGTCTTTACGTTCTGTCTCCCTTTCTGATATTTCCCACACATTTCTTCTCCCTTCCCTTATTTTCCCTTTCACTATTATTTATATTCCCCAAATGAATGAGAACATATAATGTTTGTCCTTCTCCGACTGACTTACTTCACTCAGCATAATACCCTCCAGTTCCATCCACGTTGAAGCAAATGGTGGGTATTTGTCATTTCTAATAGCTGAGTAATATTCCATTGTATACATAGACCACATCTTCTTTATCCATTCATCTTTCGTTGGACACCGAGGCTCCTTCCACAGTTTGGCTATCGTGGCCATTGCTGCTAGAAACATCGGGGTGCAGGTGTCCCGGCGTTTCATTGCATTTGTATCTTTGGGGTAAATCCCCAACAGTGCAATAGCTGGGTCGTAGGGCAGGTATATTTTTAACTGTTTGAGGAACCTCCACACAGTTTTCCAGAGTGGCTGCACCAGTTCACATTCCCACCAACAGTGTAAGAGGGTTCCCTTTTCTCCGCATCCTCTCCAACATTTGTTGTTTCCTGCCTTGTTAATTTTCCCCATTCTCACTGGTGTGAGGTGGTATCTCATTGTAGTTTTGATTTGTATTTCCCTGATGGCAAGTGATGCAGAGCATTTTCTCATATGCATGTTGGCCATGTCTATGTCTTCCTCTGTGAGATTTCTGTTCATGTCTTTTGCCCATTTCATGATTGGATTGTTTGTTTCTTTGGTGTTGAGTTTAATAAGTTCTTTATAGATCTTGGAAACTAGCCCTTTATCTGATATGTCATTTGCAAATATCTTCTCCCATTCTGTAGGTTGTCTTTGAGTTTTGTTGACTGTATCCTTTGCTGTGCAAAAGCTTCTTATCTTGATGAAGTCCCAATAGTTCATTTTTGCTTTTGTTTCTTTTGCCTATCTTCTCATTTCTTGATTGGATTTTTTTCTCTGGGTGTTGAGTTTGATAAATTCTTTGTAGATTTTGGAGACTAGCCCTTTATCTGATAAGATTTGCAAATATCTTCTCCTATTCTGTCAGTTGTCCTTTTGTTTTGTCGATTGTTTCCTTTGCTGTGCAGAAGGTTTTTATTTTGATGAACTCCCAATAGTTCATTTTTGCCTTTGTTTCCCTTGCCTTTAGAGACATGTCTAGTAAGAAAGTTGATGCAGCCAAGGTCACAAAGGTTGCTGCTTGTGTTCTTCTCTAGGATTTTGATGGATTCCTGTCTTACATTTAGGTTTTTCATCCATTTTGAGTATATTTTTGCATATGGTATGAGGAAATGGTCCAGTTTCATTTTTCTGCATGTGGCTGTCTAATTTACCCAACACCATTTGTTGAAAAAACTGTCTTTTTTCCACTGGATGTTCTTTCCTGCTTTGTTGAAGATTAGTTGACCTTAGAGTTGAGGGTCCATTTTAGGGTTCTCTATTCTGTTCCATTGACCTGTGTGTCTGTTTTTGTGCCAGCACCATACTGTCTTGATGATTACAACTTTGTAATAGAGCTTGAAGTCCAGAATTGTGATGCCACCAGCTTGGATTTTCTTTTGGCTATTTGGAGTCTTTTCTGGTTCCATATAAATTTTAGGATTATCTGTTCCAGCTCTGTGAGAAAAGTTGATGGCATTTTGATAGGGATTGCATTGAATGTATAGATTGCTCTAGGTAGCATGGACATATTAACAAGATTTGTTCTTCCAATCCATGAGCATGGAATGTTTTTCCATTTCTTTGTGTCTTCCTCAATTTCTCTCACGAGTGTTCTGTAGTTTTCTGAGTACAGATCCTTTGCCTTTTTGATGAGGTTTATTCCTAGGTCTCTGATGGGTTTTGGTACAATTATAAATGAGATTGGCTCCTTAATTTCTCTTTCTTCTGTCTCATTCATTAGTTTATAGAAGTGCAACTGATTTCTGTGCATTGATTTTATATCCTGCCACGTTGCTGAATTCCTGTATGAATTCTAGCAATTTTGAGGTGGAGTCTGTTGGGCTTTCCACGTAGAGTATCATGTCATCTGTGAGGACTGAGAGTTTGACATCTTTGCTGATTCAGATGCCTTTTATTTCTTTTAGTCGTATGATTGCTGAGGCTAGGACTTCTAGTACTATGTTCAACAACAGTGGTGATAGTGGACATCTCTGCCATGTTCCTGACCTTAGGGGAAAAGCTCTCAGTTTTTCCCCATTGAGAATGATATTCACTGTGGGCTTTCCATATATGGCTTTTATGCTATTGAGGTATGTTCTCTCTATCCCTACACTGTGAAGTGTTTTAATCAAGAAAGGATGCTGTCCCTTGTTAAATGCTTTTTCTGCATCTGTTGAGAGGATCCTTTGGTTCTTGTCCTTTCTTTTATTAATGTAGTGTATCACATTGATTGATTTGCAGATGTTGAATCAGCCTTGCAGCTCAGGAATAAATCCCACGTGGTCGTGGTGAATAATCCTTTTAATGTACTGTTGGATCCTATGGGTTAGTATTTTGGTGAGAGTTTTTGCATCCATGTTCATCAGGGATATTGGTCTGTAATTCTCCTTTGTGGTGGGGTCTTTGTCTGCTTTTGAGATCAAGGTAATGCTGGCCTCCAAGGAGTTTGGAAATTTTCCTTCCATTTCTATTTTTTGAAACAGCTTCAGAAGAATAGGTATTACTTTATCTTTAAATACTTGGTAGAATTCCTCTGGGAAGCCATCCAGCCCTGGACTCTTGTTTGTTGGGAGATTTTTGATTGCTACTTCAATTTACTTGCTGGTTATGAGTCTGTTCAGGTTTTCTATTTCTTCCTGTTTCAGTTTTGGTAGTTTATACCTTTCTAGGAATGCATCCATTTCTTTCCAGATTTTTCCTAATTTGTTGGCATATGATAATGTGTTCTTATAATTGTTTGTATTTCTTTGGAGTTGGTTGTGATCTCTCCTCTTTCATTCATGATTTTATAAATTTGGGTCCTTTTCTGCTTGATAAGTCTGGCCAGGGGCTTACCTATCTTAATTATTTCAAAGAACCAGCTTCTAGTTTCATTGGTCTGTTCTACAGTTCCTTGGCTTCTCTTTCATTGATTTCTGCTCTAATCTTTTGTTTGCTTATGGTTCTCTCAACTGTGAATGGTGCCATGTATGGTCTGTGTTTGGTAAATTTTGATAAATTTTAACTTTTTTAGTATATTTAAATATATTTTATGGTAGCAAAGAATAAATTAGACTAACATCTACATATATTTTATCAGACTTGTATCTATATTTTATAAATTCATGACATACCTTTTTCTCTTAATATTTTCCTATTTCTAGGTTATGTGGTTTGTCTATGAGTTTTTTCAAATTGTTATAAATCTCCAAAAAATTTTGCAGTGTATTTATTGAAAAAAATCCACATGTAAGTGCACCCATGCAGTTTAAACCCATGTCATTCAAGTATCAACTGCACTTCTGTAGTTTACTATAATGCTTACTTAAAAAAATATCAATTGTCCTTTAGTTACTAAAACAAGGTAATTTTTTGTTGTTGATGACATATTGTACATTTTTGTTCTTTTCCTGAAAAACATAAGGAATTTCAGATATGCTGACCTAACTCCAATGATACATATATGTAATTGAACTTTAATGTGTTTAAGGTTTCCAGTATAATAGAACTGGGATTTGAGATGTCCTTTTAAAATTTCCTTTGCAGTGTCTTTTTAAGTACTCTTCATAAGCAAACATGCTTTTTAGTAAGTGTGAATGTTGATTGCATGGTTTTTTTCTGCTTGCATGGTTTTCTGAGAACAGATAATAACATGTCTAAAAAGTTTTGTCTTTTGTGGGATGAATAAATAGGACTTCATTATTGAAGGATAATTTGTTAAAAGTATTTAGGAATGATTCTAACAATAAAGTGAAACCTTATTTTAAAAAGAGGTTTATTCTAATATAAACCATGCACTAGGTAGAAAATAATATTTACTTTAATAGAGGAGGGTATTAGGTGTCCATAATTTCTTTAGGCACAAGTACATTGTCAGTATAGAGTTAGAGTAAGACAAGTTCAGATAAGAATCTAGGTAACCTTCATGAGGTCCAAGGTCAGTGGATGTCTTTGATAATAGTGCTCATTGTGGCGTCTTTTGGGTCATACTGCTCCAGTTTGGGCTGGTTGTTTGCCTAAGTACAGGGCTCTAAGTTGGAAATTATTTTCCTTTGACAATTACTTTGTCGACTTCCTGCTTCAGTGTTGCTGAAGTCATTTCGATTCATGATCCGTGGATGTGACCCATGTTTTTTTCTTCTGATTTATCTAGATATATGTAGCATCTTCTCTTTACTTCTGATGTGTGATATTTGATGTAGCGTCTTTTTGTGTGTGTGGTTTTTTCCCCTAGTTACTGTACTGAAGACTTAATGAGCATTTTGGCTAGACTCTAGAAAATCATGCCTTTCAGTTCTGGTGACTTTTCTTTGGACATTTTAGTTTTTCTCCCTTCTATTTTTTGAGGGTGGCAGGATGTCTGTTGTTCCTGGTATTTTGACACTTAATCTTTTTATTAGTCTCATTTTCATATATCTTCTCTCCTCCTTTCTTCTTGGTTTTCTGAAAAATCACCTCAAATTTATTTTTTATACTGTCTACTTAATATTTCATTTCTGCTGTTATATCATTAAAAGAAAATTATTTCAGCACTTGTTAAAATGACAAGAAAGACCATTCAAAATTATTGCAATAGGTGTATATTTGCATTTGTATTTGTTTGGTCTGCCATAACAAAATGCCGTAGATTGGCTATCCTAAACAACAGATATTTATGTTCTCACAGTTTTAGGGGCTTGGAAGCCTGAGATCAGGGTACCAGCATGGTTGAGTTCCAGTGAGGACTCTTTTTTTTGGTTTTTAGATGGCCACTACCTGGCTGTACATTCACACGGCCATTGGTGGGGATGAGCGATCTGAGATCTCTTTTCCTCTTTTTATAAGACCACCAGTTGTAATGGATCAGGATCTCATACTTATGATGTCACTAACCTAATTACCTCCTAAGAGCTCTGTCTCCAAATATAGTCATATTGGGAGCTAGTGTTCACATATTAAAAAAACAAATTTTGTAGAGGGAACAACAAAATTAAGTCCATAGCAGATACATTAAATCTATAACAAAGGGTATTACAGTAGGGGGGAGAGATGGGGCTCAACTTTGAATACAGCAAAGACAGCTGGGGATTATAGCCAATAGCCAGAGTGAGGAGGTCAATGGTTATAAATAACTAAGAGGAAACTGCAAGGATAGGAAACTCTTGAAAGCAGTTCAGGGATTTATACATAAAAGGTAGGGGATGAAAAACTTGACCAGATATCAAGGGAGAGGGAGAAGCAGACTGCCCACTGAGCAGGGAGCCTGACCCAGGGATCAATCCCAGGAGCCTGAGATCATGACCTGAGTGAAGGCAGATGCTTAACTGACTGAGCTACCCAGGTGCCCCAGGAAATCTCTTTCTTAAACAACTTTTACCTAGTCTTTCTGATGTTAGACTCTCTCTTTTCACTCTTGTTTCTAGAAGTATCTTTGCAGTATAGTTATTGTCTTTTTGAGATTCAGTGGTATAATTTGGGTTGTCTTTCATTCTTTCCCTATTCCTGACTTGAGAGTAACGTCTCTCAGGTTTGCTGAGTCAGTTGCCTCTCAACCATTTGCTTTCCAGCTTCCAAAATATTGTTGCTATTGGCTCCTTTTTGTTTTTTTCCCATCGTTGTGGACTAATTTCTTTTTAAAGAATCACTTTGTTTAGATTTAGGGATTTGATGAAGGGGCAAAATTAGATGACCCTTTAAAATTAGATGCATGCCTTTAAATTAAGTTGTGGCAAATGGTTCAGAATGGGAAAGCAGTTTGAATAGTTCAAGGAAATTTGCCATTTTTTAAAAGACTTTGAGGATTTTCTTTGCTGTGATTTTTTTTCAGATATTTGATTATTCCTAAACGATATTTCATGACTATTCTGTAATTTCTATTTAGAAGTATAATAAGATATTTTTTGTTAAATTTACTGGTGGCTTCAAACAACAGATACTTGGGAAAATAAGTGGGAGCAGTATGAATCGTACCTATTGAGTACCATTAGGATGATGATCTCAATTTTATGTCACTTAATCCTCATAGCAATTCTGTAAGGTAAGTGATATCATTTAATGCATAAGGATAAAGATAATGATCAGAGAGATTAAGTAACTTGCTTAAGAGCTAGTCAGACAGTGGTGGAGCTTAGTTTCAAGCTTAGGTTTTTAAGACCTTTCAACTCTTTCTAGCTCACCATTTCTTTTCTTTTCTTTTCTTTTCTTTTCTTTTCTTTTCTTTTCTTTTCTTTTCTTTTCTTTTCTTTCTTCTTTTCTTTTCTTTTTTTTTTCTTTCTTTTCTTTCTTTCAAGATTTTATTTATTTATTTGAGACACAGACACAGGCAGAGGGAGAAGCAGGCTCCATGCAGGGAGCCCAACGTGGGACTTGATCCTGGGTCTCCAGGATCAGGCCCTGGGCTGAAGGGGGTGCTAAACCACTGAGCCACCCAGGCTGCCCTCACCATTTCTTTTTACTCTTCCCAAACTGTGTACACAATTCATTCACTCACTCAGTGAATATTCAGTTGCCTGCTCTATGTTGGGCCTTGGGAACACAGAAGGGACTGGATCATGCCCTGATGGAAAAGGGATAACATGATCAGATTTATCTTTCAGTAGGATTTCTGGTGATCCATGCAGATTGGTAAGGGTAGCAGCAGCAGATGGCCTAAGTTAATTAGAGAAGTCCTGGTAAAAGGCCATGTTGGTTTTAACGAGGATGGCAGAAGCAATATAGAGAAGTGGGTGAAAATGAGATTCCTTTTAGAAGTAGAGCTGATAGGTTTAGGGGAGTGATATGAATTTGCAGGGAGTTGGAAGAATTGAGGATAACTCCATGTCTGATTTGAATTGAGTATTGTTGGTGCCTTTACTGATATAAGGAAGAACAGGCTGGGGTGATGGAACAGGGTAATAATATAATAATAACAATGTTATATCTTTTGAATATACCCATGGGAAGATGTTCAGTAGGCACATAAACATCTGGGAACTCAACTGAGTGATATATTCCAGGCTAGTGCAATAAATTTGGACATCAGTCACCTAAAGATGGTACTTAAAGCCATGGAACTAGATAGAATTATTTAGATAAAATGTTGAGATATAGATGTGGTAAGTTTAAAGCAGTGTTAACAGATTCACTTCTGTGGAGAATATTCATTTAGTTTCTTAACTTGGAATTGCATGTAAACCTAACAGCTCTTACTGCTTGGGGAAAGCAAATCCCAATCCCACTGTATAGTCGTGACATAAAAGACTAACCAACAAGCACATTGCCAATAGTTAGAACCTTTTTTTTTAAAGATTTTATTTATTTATTCATGAGAGACACAGAGAGAGGCAGAGACACAGGCAGAGGGAGAAGCAGGCTCCATGCAGGGAGCCTGATGTGGACTTGATCCCAGGACTCCAGGATCACACCCTGGGTGGAAGTCAGGTGCTAAACTGCTGAGCCACCCAGGCATCCCAAGTTAGCAGCTTTTTGATTGAACTGTATACCACACATCCTTGACTTTCATAAGAAAATAGACCTGAGAGCATCCATATGGGAACTCTTTAAGTATAGATAAGTAATGAAAAATAAGTTCCCATTGAGATACTGAAACAAGAACATCTGGGGTCACTCACAAGCCAATTCACCATTTCACAGTAGTCTCATAGAATCCAAGCTCATGAAAATTAAATATTTTGTCATGAACTCTTTGGGATGAATTATAAATGTTAGATATGACCATGCCAAGCATGAAAGAAGCTTATTAATAAGAACACTTGAAAAATTAGAATTCATAATAGGCAAAAACTGGAAACAATGCCAGTGTCCATTAATAGGACAATAGGTAAACAATTGTATAATTGGCCAGTGGGCTAGTATATACAACAACATGATTGAATATCAAAAACATTTTGTTGAGTGAAAGAAGCCACACATAAACGCTGTAAGATTTCATTTATATGAAGTTCAAGAAAAGGCAAAAATGAATCTATGATGAGATAAACCAGAACATTGGATACCTATGGGAGTTAGAGATTGACCATAAAGGAACTTCCAGAGGTGATGGAAATGTTCTATATATTGATTGTGGTGTTTGTTAAATGGCTATATCTATTTGTTGAAACTCACCAACTTGTATATAGGATTTGTACATTACATTGTGTTTAAGTTTTACTTCAGTTAAAAAATAAACAAAAACAATAAGCTAAATGGTTCTGTGAAGATGCATATAGGGAGTCACATGAGTGAGACATCTCTGTAGTCTCAGATTGTCAGGGGAAGTTTCCTGGGGGTGGGGGAGTAATCTTTCACATCTCTTGTTTTTATCCCTTCAGGTCTAAGATGACTTTTTTTTAAACTCTTAGTTAACTCCACACAATAATATCTATTCCTTGGACAACTGTTCAATTTGTGGTGTGATCCAGAATACTTTATATAGTAAAAGGAAGTGTTGTTATCAGTAACATTGGGGCAATAAGTAAAAACGTAACTGTTTCTCCCTATTTCTGTATTGCTCAAAGTGTAGTACACCACTGCAATCACAGTTGAAGAAAGGCTGTAGCAGAGCAGGTGTTACCTGAAGGTATGGTCTGCTTGGTACTTCTCTGAAGGTTGATAAAAGGGTCAGGGTGTAGCAAGATGAAAGGAAGTGGAGATACTTATTGCAGGGGCAGACATGTGTTTCTGTGAATTGCCATTTACATGTTAGCTTTCTAAAACGATGTTATTTATTTTTTATTTCCAAAGTTATTCATGTTATTTTATTTGTTCCTTTCAAACAGGAGATAGTGGGCACTCCCTTCAAAAATGGAGGATGGGAAACCAGTTTGGGCGCCACACCCTACAGATGGATTTCAAATGGGCAATATTGTAGATATTGGCCCTGACAGCTTAACAATTGAACCCTTGAACCAAAAAGGCAAGGTGAGTTTCTCAGAAAGATTTCAAAATTTATTTTTTTTCTATAAATGTCTCCCTTCTTAATGGAATAGATATTCCTAGCACAGTATAAGGGAAAGCAATTTTCTGGTAAGTGAATCTTAGTTTCCTAGTGAGTTACTTATTGTTTAAGTATGTTGTATCCTAGGGAAAAAATGGTGTCTTTATCATAAAATTAGACAGAAATCTAGTGAGCCTTCTATTATCTCATTCTTAGGAAGTAGTTATATGATAAAGTATGAACACTAACATTTTTATTCCTTATACTGTATTGTTAAAATTAATATATTTGTGATGTAGTCAATATGTTATAAAACAAAAATATGAAAAGTGAATGGGATTAATTTAACAAATTTTGCTTTTTACTTAAGCATCTAGATGATTTTTAAGCTTTTTAAGTTTATTAGCATAGGATTGGAATAAATATATTTCTATTAAATAAAGATAATTAAGTCTTTAAAAAATATACTTAAGTCTAACAAACCAATCTATTATTATTATACTATTATATTATTGTTTTCATTATAATGATAGGTTTTTTTATAATAGTTTTTAAAACATAGAAGCATACTTTAATTTTGTACACATAGCATCTATTTCTTTTTATGCTTAGACTAGACAGTATTACAAAATGGGAGCTTGGGGGAAATGTGATCAGAAGTTTCTTTGAGTCTTCATGGAGACTATAAGGTCTGTTTTTGTGGGAGAACTTAACAGTTTTCAGTTTAATAAATACTCCTGTTAAGCAGATCTTCTGACTAAATTAAATTTGTTGATGTCATTTCTGTTTACTTTAGACTCTGAGAATGTTCGTGAATAATTTATATTCTACTGATACATGGTTAACTAATGCCATATGACTGCCATCCTTCTGGGAACCTTAGAAAAACAAGGTGGATCTCTCATGAGGTCTTTTCACAGAGAAAACTATTCTGTTACTGTAAACAACCCAGGAACCTAAATGCATAATATATAACATGCTGTGCTAGAGGAGGCCAATTAAAGATACTCTCAGGAAAGAAAACACAAACTGTTTCTAGTTTTTCCTCTTATTAACAAGTACCTATTTGTACTTACAATGCTGTACATGTTCGAAGAATGACATAATTAAGAAATAAGCTCAATTATTTTCATATATTTAAAGTTATAGGGGAGGGAAAATTTTCCTCTGTCCTTTCAGGTCTCTGGCTGGATTTAAGAATAAAACTGATACAAGACAGATTCACAGTAGAAGAGCATACCATTTTTATTACATTTTTTTGTGTGTGTGTACATGGGAGCCTTCACAAGAGAATGAAGTTCTGAAGAAGTTACCCGAGCAGAAAGCTTTTATACCTTTTTGACAAAGAAATAATAAATTTGTGAAGAATTGATAAGACGGAGGGGTTTGGGTTAGAGTCAGTACATTGTAGTGAAATAATTAGGAAGATAAGATTAGTATGACAGAGTTTGTATAGATTTCTCTTGGCCTTGATTGCCTTTCTCTGGTGATAAGAATGTCTTCTTTCTTCTTGGTACAGGGAGGGCACTTTTCACATAGGAATTTTATCTCCTGATTTCAGGGATAAAAAGGAGGATGAGAATGGCTTTCTTGTACCTGCTGTTTCTCAAGAGCATTTAATTCAAAATAATCAGTATGCCAAAGTAGCATATTTAGGGATGATAAAAATATAGTGAGCCTTTCATTATCCTTCAAAGTCTTTTTTCATTTTTGTGTAACATATTTTATAAGCACAGAAAATCAGAACATTTTGTGTAACATATTTTATAAGCACAGAAAATCAGAAGGCTGCAGTGAAATTAAAAGTATTATTTTCTAGGTATATTCTGGTGAATATATTTTGTTATATCCACAGGTGACAAAATAATTCAATTCAGGCATAGAGGAAGCTTGATTTATGAGTGTATGCTTTTTCATATTTTAAATATTTAATGTGCTTTCAACTATGCCTTATTAGTATTAATCAGGTACATACATAGAAACAATAAAAACACTTCAGATTTAACTTGTGGAGTTATGAAAACTTCATGGATTTGTAGGTAATTCTGTAAACTAAGAAACTTCTTTCCATAAAAATGTTTTGGAAGTTAAGTTCTCAGGAATTGCTTCTAATTTTAATTTTTCTCCCACTGTCTGATCAGGGTCTTAATAAATTATAACATCATAATAGCCATGTAGTTGAGAAGATCCATAAGAGTAGCAGTTTTGCTAAGGTAATTCATGTTATAGAGATCATCATCTTTTAAATATTAAGGAATTAAGTACATAAAGTGATGGACAAGTCAAGTAGATCTGTTTGCTGATATAGTAGAAGTGTGGAAGAAGGAATTATTAGCTCTAGTGAGGAACATGTCTTTGATGATAGTAATGGTTTAAAATTTTTTTTGATTATGACCAATAGTAAGAAATGGATTTTATATTGCATTTGATATGCGTATTGTATATGTGTATTTATAAAAATAGATTATATATTTTAACAAGTATGTGCATTGTGTGTATATATATTCATAAATGAAACATCCTTACCTCATGTGATGCATTCTATTTTCTCTTATCTTTTATGCTGTTAAAAATGCAGTCTTGAGCCTTAAATTGATTTCATGTTCCATATTTGCAGCAGACTGGACTTCAGGCTACAGCCCTAAATATATGGCATTTTAGGGGTATACATTTTCTTTTCCTCTCTATTTTGCTAGTCTTATCTTTTATCAATAAACAATCTCCTCCTCATACTCCTACCATATGCTTATTCTCATGTGTCTGTTTCTCCTTTTCTACCATTCTTCCTCTCCAGTATTTATCAAGCCCTCACCATGAGCCAGGTGGTTTTGGGTGCTTTGTTCACAGTGTTCCTTGCTCACAGTGTTCCATTTTCCACTCTCCATAGCTTTTTGCTTAGCAAATACTATTTATCTCTTAAGACTGATTGAGGTCACCTCCTTTATGAATTTTTCCACAGATACCCAATCTCTTCCTCCTCCTCCCATGTAGTAGAATTTACTGTTGATTACTTTTTTGGAGGAGTGGTAAAAATTCTTAGCTTCCTGTAATATTTTATCAGAGATACTTGTTTACATTTCTCTCTCCCTCCCTGCCAGTCTGTAATCTTCTCAAATGCAGAGACTTTTATTTGTCCATTTTGTCATTGGAGCTTGATGTCCTGTGTTTGATGTGTGGTAGATGTTTACTGCTGGTGATCAATGTGTGCTTTGTTATGTGATCTTCTCTTGATAGGAGAAAAAACATCCTCCCTCTAATAGAAAACAATTGCTTTAATGAAACAAATTTTCTTTCCCACTGAGTAGGCAGTAAAGGGGAGAGAATGATGAGGGCTGGTGATAATTGTGGGATGAAGGAGGGATAGAAACTGTCTTTTAAGATTCATTACTGGCCTTTTACTCCTGCTCCTAATCTTCCCATATTAGGAATTTGTTGTCTTCTGCTACCCCATTTTCTGACTTTCTGGAGCCTCTTATATTTGACATGACTCTTAACAAGATAAAACCCAAACCTGAGGTCTGGGGAGTCCTTACCCCCTTTGCCATAGCTGTGAAAGAAGGCTGACGTCTGTGACATTATAAACCTCTGCACATTTATAACATTAAGGACATTTGGGCTGGGTTCTAAATAATTAACTTCCAGAGTTTTTAAGCATAACAGTTTTCTAATTTGCATGTGACTTTGAATTAAAGTAGTACCAGCAGCTTGGATTTTACTCTGAAAACTATAGCAGTAGTCTTATTTTATACTCTTGCATATATATACATATGTAGATCTATAGATATTATTTTAAAATAATTGAACATTTTTCCTTAGAGTTTTATTTGGTATGGATGGAAACTTCAACCACAAAAGTAATTGTAATTGTTTGAGAAGTATAAATTTATAGGCAACTGTTAGAATGACATGAATAAAATTTAACACTCTTTTATTCTCTATTATTCTCTCTTGCATGATACTATCTTAATTCTAGAGTTTCTGCCATAGCATTTAAGTAACATAATAAATACAGACTTATTCATTGATATCTATAATATTATGGACCAGATAGTTTTGGATACTGTTTATATTTCTGATACATTCCTTCTTTTTAAAAAATTTTTAAAAGGTTTTGTTTATTTTTATTCACAAGAGACACACACACAGAGAGAGAGAGGCACAGACACAGGCAGAGGGAGAAGCAGAGTCCATGCAGGGAGCCCGATGTGGGACTCGATCCTGGGACTCCAGGATCATGCCCTGGGCCGAAGGCAGGCTCCAAACCGCTGAGCCAGCCAGGGACCCCTGATACATTTCTATACAGGAATTTGGGTCTAATATGTTTTACCGAAAGAGTAGCAGTAAGTACTAATCTGTTCTGTTGGTATATCTGATTCAATGTTATCTTTTTTTTAAACAATAAAATTGCTTTTAATGCAAACATTAAAAATGTTATTTTAAAAAAAGTTGTTAAAGAACATACCATGTAAATTTAATATTAACATACTTCTTGTTTGGTCTCGTTCTAAGGCATTAGAGCATAGGATGTTTTTAATTGATTTCCATTATTGATTTCACGTTCATGTAAATAAAAGTGGGTAATATTTGAGTAAAGTTATTATTCTCTTTTTGGGTTAGTGACTTATTAAACAGAAGGATCTTATATTGTATTTTAATGAAGAGCATACTTTTGCCAGTATTCCAAGGTATGCAGCCAATTAAGCTCCTTTATTTTTCTTACTATTTATAAGCTTCTAGTTTAATGAGCTTTTGTTTTGTTTGTTAGACATTTTTGGCTCTCATAAACCAAGTGTTCCCTGCAGAAGAAGACAGCAAAAAAGATGTGGAAGATAATTGTAAGTATCAGGTTAAAAAATAGTTCTCAGGACAGAAAAGGAAACTTCCTTTCCAAAAAATAAACTAGTGGTTATATTACTAGGTATACTACACTGGTTCAGAAGAAATGTAGCCTTTTGATATGAAGTTCATGTGAATGGAGGAGCTCAAAAGACCTGAATTCATTATTGTTTCACATTTGCAGTTTGGTGAAAGAATTTCTTGAATGTCCTTTTAGTGTTCTCTCAGTTGTGTAAATGTGGGCAATGGTTATAATTTACTATGAGGCCTGAACTAAATATCTCTTGTTAACAGTTTTGAGCGAGTTATTTTGAAGCTCATCTAGAATCAGATCACTTTTGTAGTTGTATATGTAGTTCTGTAATTTGGAAATTGAGTCAGGAGGACCCATTTAATATCACTGTTTAAAGGAAACAAACATGTAACAAAAGTATAAGTACTAATTGCAAAATTGATTTTAGAACATTGTATTTTATCTTAGCGTATTTGGTGGAAAAAACTATCCAGTTGACCAGGCCATGTTTATTTTCAAGGTTTATAACATTTTCAAGGTTAAGCAGTTTCATTTTTTATTTGGCAATATATTTTTTAAGGATTTATTTATTTTAGAGAGAGAACGCACAAGCGGGAGCAGGGACAGAGGGAAAGAGAGAGGGAGAGAAGCAGACTCCCTGCTGAGTGTGTAACCCAATGTGGGACTCCACACGGGGCTCAATTTCAGGACCCTGGGATCATGACCTGAGCTGAAGTCAAGAGTTGGACACAACCAATTGAGCTATCCTTGCTCCCCTATTTGGCAATATTTAAGGATCCTGTCCAGTTGCTTGAGTATCATTAATGATAATCTGACATTAAAAACTCTCCATTTAAAGAAAAAAGGGACTCCTGGCTGGTTTAGTCAGTAGAGCATGCATTTCTTGATCTCGGGGTTGTGGGTCTGAGCCCCACATTGGGTATAGAGATTTCTTAAAATCTTAAGGAAAAAAAAAAAGAGAAAGGAATGTATTCTGTCCTTGTTGATTTTTCTTTTGGAGTTCACCTTTGAGTAATCCTGTAAGGTCCTCATACATGAGTAGGACAATGGGGAATAGTGGAGTAATGAGAGAGCCAGGGACTCAGGGAGAACCTGAGTTCAGATTCTGACTGTGCTGTTAGGAAGCTGTGTACCTGTAGACAATTTATCTCTCCTCTTAGAGCTTCTGCATCTGTAAAATGAGAGTGATAATGTGTATGTTGCATATTTAGAGATGATATATTTAAATTATGTGGTGCAGTGCCTGACCTCTAACAGTCTTTCAAATGGTAGCTGTTATTAGGTGTAGGAGATTGAGAAAAAAAATGTAGAGTTTCTTTCCAGAATTGCTGGAGAATTTGTCTCATGGGATATTTTTCTGAACAGCATTCAGAACCAAAAAAAAAAAAAAAGGAAATAAATAAAAGAGCAAAATTCTATTGTATTCAAAATCAGAGAAATGATTCTTTTCTGCTTAGACTTGTTGAGATATTCAGAACTACAAATTACTCCTTTTCATATATTAAAATAATGGTTTTTTGTTTATATATACACATACAGCTAAACATAAGTGGTTTTGAATTATTTTTAATTAATTTCTTAATATTTTAAAACATGGTTTTATGATATTCTCTCTGCTTCCCTTAGGTTATAATTCCTAATCCTCTGAAAAAGCTAATAATATAAACATATACTGACATGTGAATGACCACCTGCTTTCATTTCTTTACTTCTTCCACACACACTCCCAGTCTTTTTAGGAATATCTGTTAATGAAACTAAATGAATCCCTAAGTGGTGAAATCTCTGCCAGTGGATACAAGGGTCTTCCTCTTAAATTGTACTATTCAGACTATTCCATTTCCTTAAGACATGGAAATGATATTTCAGAATGGTAGTTCAGAGGAAGGTGAGAGAAGAGGGAGTGGGTCAGCATTGTGCTTTGGATAAGAAAAGGTGACATGTAGATCAGGTTCCTGGGGGATGAGGGTGGGAGAAGTGCAGGGATATAGAAGGTTAGTGACCAGTAGCCAAACTAGATACACCTCTGCCTCCTACCTTCTCCAAATCTTTCTCAATTCAAGGGAAAGATGCCATTCAACTCTTAGGAGGCTTCACTGACTAACTTACTTCTTGTTTTATTCTGCTATAAGTGGCATTAGAAAACAGTGAGATGGGTGCCTGGGTGTCTCAGTCAGTTAAATGTCTGACTCTTGATTTCGGATCAGGTCATGTTCTTGGCGTTATGAAATTGAACCCTGTGTGGAGCCTGTTTGTGATTCTCTCTCTCCCCCTCTGCCTCTCCTGTCCCTTCTTTCATTCTCTCTCTCTGAAAAAAAAAAAAAAAAAAAAAAACCAAAAACCAAACAACAACAAAAAAAAACCCAGTAACACGTGTACCTGGAAAATGAACTGGCTACATTATATGACTATAGAGGCATAGACAGTCTTTATTGAGATACTGCAAGAGACTCTTGTTTGACAAAACTGATCTGTGGTAAGCACCGTAAAGAAAGTACAAAGAGGAAAGTAGTTCTAGTCATGGTGGTGGTAGTGAGAATGGAGAATTATTATTTATGAGATAATTTTTGAACTGATCTTACAGCATAGGTAGATTTTTGATACCTAGAGATACAGAGGTATAGTCCAATTCATGAATATATTTGGATTTGGTTAAGTCCGTATAGTCCAATTCATGAATATATTTGGATTTGGTTAAGTCCTTTAGTGTGCCTGCAAGTTAGACCATAGTAAAGGGAGTTGTGGAAAATTATATGAAAAGGTCATATAATGCCTTGAATGCAAGGTTAATAAGGGCCTTGAATATCACACTTGAATATGGATTTCAATAGTTGATAGAGACCCACTGATGTTTTTTTGAGGAAGAGAGAGATTTAACTAGTGTTCTGGTTTAGACTTATGTGCTGAGTAGTCTAAATGGATTAGAGAAGAGTGAGAATGCTAATAATAGAAACAAAGTGGTTGGGGAAAGAGTGTTTTTTTTCTATAGTAGCTTGTGGTAGAAATGGGGAAATGAAACTCAAGAGATTGGAGGACTGAGAAAGTATATATTAGGCTGGGAGAATAGAATAAGAGTATGAGTATCATAATACTATGATAATATTATGTATAATACAATGCACATTAACAATAACGTATATACAGTATACTCTGACACATTAGTAGAGTAGATCTCAGAAGAACAAGATTTCTACCCTGATTGTCTTGTTATTAGCTGCATGTCCTGGGTTAACACATAAAATTTTTCTGGGACTCTTATTTCATATCAGCCTTGAGCGTGGACTGAATGATCTCATGGTCCCTTCTTATTCTAAAATTTTATTGTTTGTGTTTTTTCTGTAAAATTCTGAGCATCTGATTTGATTAGTATAATCACTTTGTTGTATTGAAAGTATATTAAAATCAATGCTCTCTGAAATACTACTTTCCACTTGAATTGTATTCAGTTTTACAACCAGCTTTCATTAATGTGTACTCACCTGGTACTCGTTAGATATACTCACCTGTTTGGAAATTTGTTGTTTAAAAATATCACTGTAACACAAATGTAAACTGGGTATATTTTAAATTGGCTTTTGAGGTTTTACATGTACCAGGGTTTTTTTTTTTAATTTTTATTTATTTATGATAGTCACAGAGAGAGAGAGAGAGAGGCAGAGACATAGGCAGAGGGAGAAGCAGGCTCCATGCACCGGGAGCCTGATGTGGGATTCGATCCCAGGTCTCCAGAATCGCGCCCTGGGCCAAAGGCAGGCGCCAAACCGCTGCACCACCCAGGGATCCCTATACCAGGGTTTTAAAAAATGGAATTAAATCTAACCTAGCAGGTGGATTTTAGCTTGGATCAAAGTGATTCAGATTAAGATAGTATTGTTTTATTTTACTTTTCTTCTTCAAATATTTAGTGATTTGCAAATTTTATGTTTCAGGTTCACTAATGTATTTAAATGAAGCCACTCTTCTTCATAATATCAAAGTTCGATACAGTAAAGATAGAATTTATGTAAGTATTTTACATATGACTTAGGTTTTTGTGGAATAATTGCTTTACATGCTGCTTTTTGACTTTGTGAAGCTTGAAATTTTTAACAGGAAATCTTATTTAATCTTAGCCTGTTGAATAGAGTGTGACCTCCCTGAAGATAAGGATTCTTTTCTAGTTTACTGCTCTAACTCCAGAGCTTAGAACATGCATGGTACCTAGTAAACACTTAATAAATATTTGTGGAATGAAATAATGAATTTAGAGCATCATCTAATATCTTTCCGACTTAAAAATGTCCAATTTGATTGTTTCAAAAAACACTAGTTATTTGGGATTTTGATTTCTTGTCTTTGGTATATGTCTACAGATATTTCAGTTAATTCACTTTCCACATTGTTCTGAAAAAAAAATTAAGGTAACTTATAAAGAATATATATTGAAATAAAAACTTTGATGACAAAGAAATGTCAATTAAAGTAGAAAGCAGTTATCTGAGAAAATTTCCAGAACACTGGAAATAGAGCCTACATAGTTCCAGTATTTCATTAAATTCTAGATAACTTGCTTAAAAAATCAGAATATTAAGAAATGAAAGAAAGTCCTTTTAATGTCAGTTAGGGTTTATACCACATTGGTCAGATGGATACTTGGCTAGTATGTTTTAATTATAATTATTCATTGGGCATGTATGAGGTTTTATTCTAATATATGGCCTAGTTGTAGATTCCTTTGTTGGCTGGAGATAAATTACCCAATGTAGTTCTCCTGTTATAAAGATAGGACTCCATTATTTTTGAAAGAAGAAAACACATGGCTTCTTTGACTCTTCCCAGATCAAATGGCAGTCTTAATCTTTTATATCGCTATCAATTTGCCTAATTATACTCACTTAATTCTGACTAAATTACCTTTAGTCTTTGCCATCTGTCCAAATAGTGACAGCTGGGAAATAGAACTAGTCTTTTTTCAGAAGAGTTTAGTTGCTGTCTTTCAATTGTATACAATATTAGTCTTCACTTTCTTCTTTGATTTTTTTAAAAAGTGACTTAACAGAGAATATATTTAGGTTGATATATGGCAGTTTTTGATTAGAAATATATTTAGAAGCAAAATTCACTCAGCAGACTAATATTGGGCATCCGATGTATGCTAAATGCTGTGTTAGTTACCGAAATAATACAGATTTTTAAAATTTGTTAAAACAGTTGAACTTGTAATAAGTCATTAAAAGTTGATTTGGATCTAACCAGGAAGCATCAACTTTCAAGTAGAAGTGGTCACTATTTTTTCTGTACATGTCTTATATTACTTGGTGATAGAGCAGTCATATTTATTTGAGAAAATTTTAATTGTTTTAATATTTTTTCTAGAAGTTTGGAAAATTTTTACTATTACAGGAAAGATTATACTTTTTAAGAACTGAGATACTTTATTTTTATTTGGGATATATTGGTCTTTTACTAAGTTTCCTGTGTTGCAGTGATTGCTGACTGTGACCATTAATAACTGAAAGTTTTAAATGCATATTAGTGATGCTTCCAAAAAAATTGTCTTTTTTCCACATTTAGTTGATGTACAAGTCTTCTAAATTGCATGATTGATAGAAAAAATTATCCATTTGTGAAATTTCAGTTTTTTTTTCATGTATAATGTCTATATCATCCTGGAGTATTTTAGGGTTATTCCTAGCTTTTTTGACCTTTCTTTTCTTAAGATATGTATGCAGTTGGGCACATGAGCTGTTAGATAGTGGCTCTTTGGCATCATCATCTTCTTTTTGGAAAACTAGTTTTTTCATAGTTATCTGAGGCCATGATTGGCATATTTTTTTCCTAGTCAATTATGTCTTTTAGTTATAAAACCATTAAAAATCAGTAATACGTGACTAATAGTAATTATTACTATAACGTTTGGAAGAATGGAAGCAGTTTGGAATAAGAGTTTAAATTTGATTTTTTTCTATTTCTCATCAACCAGAATTATCCCTGTTCTTCCTTAGATTTTGAGAACAAGAAAGAAAGAAAGAAAGAAAGAAAGAAAGAAAGAAGAATTTGAGTAGAACAATAGCTGACTCACATTTAACATTTTTATTGGTTACTAAAATCTCTCAAGGAAAGATTATCACCTGGAAATGAAAATTTTTTTTTACACCACTGCAGTAAACATATTTGAGAACATTCATTGAATTTTAGATTAGTAGTCTGAGAGTTCAGAGTTTCCGCATCATTTCCCTTCTATGACTAGAAGCAGAAAAGAGAAAAGTATGGTTCTGTCTGCACTAGTTCGGCCAGTAAACCACAACTAATTGCTAAACCACAACTCTTTTTCTACCCACAAGGAATTTTATAAATCCTATTGGTGCATTTTTCTGGTCTTTTAGAGCCACAGTTAAATTCCAGAGTTAAAAGCAAACTTAAGTTGCTCATTAAGCCTGTCAGTATTCTAGGCAATGGTAAGCATATGTTGTTTTTCAAAATCTGGGACCAAGTGGTCACTAGAGCACTACATTAATCCTTGCCTTTCAGTGATAGAGATTGGCCTAAGCATCCTATGAGCTTTATTAAGCTCTTTGGTAGAGGTATAAATAAAGTAAGTCCAAGTGAGGAATATAAATGACCAAGACTCAATGTAGGAATAGAAGTTGGAGAGTAGATTTCTTAAATAGAGTCAACAGAAGAAGGCTGATTGAATTAGAGGCTTAGACTCAGCCTCTGTCTCACTGTCTGTGGTGGCTTGGTGGTAATGCCATGAACCTGGAGAAGGGGAGGAGCATATGGGTGGAGAATGTTCTCTTTGAGGCAAAAAGGGTACAAGAAAGATAATTTTGGGTGTTCTAAATTTGAGATGTGTATAGATGAGAAGATGAAAATATTAAGAGTTAGAGAGGGGCAGCCCCGGTGGCCTAGCGGTTTAGCGCTGCCTTCAGCCTGGGGTGTGATCATGAAGATCTGGGATTGAGTCCCATGTTGGGCTCCCTGCATGGACCCTACTTCTCCCTCTGCCTGTGTCTCTGCCTCTCTCTCTCTGTATCTCTCATGAATAAATAAATAAATTTTTTTTTTAAAAAGAGAGAAATATGGGTCCTGTAGAAGGTACGTTTAGGGCTAGAAATGCAGATTTGGAAGTCCTAATTTATATACAGAATTAAAGGTGTCTATTTGCTGTATTTTCTTTCTCCTGGGAGCCTTGTTTGGTTTTATTTTATTATTTTTTTTAAAGACAATTTTTTTTAAAGATTTTATTTCTTTATTCATAGAGATGCAGAGAGAGAGAGAGAGAGAGAGAGAGGCAGAGACACAGGCAGAGAGAAAAGCAGGCTCCATGCAGAGAGCCTGACTTGGGACTCGATCCAGGGTCTCCAGGATCACGCCCTGGGCTGCAGGCGGCGCTAAACCGCTGCGCCACTGGGGCTGCCCGCCTTGTTTGGTTTTAAATGAAAGTAGTAATTGGAAAGTTTTATGTTTATGCTTTTTCTGTTTAGACATATGTCGCCAACATTCTGATTGCAGTGAACCCCTACTTTGACATACCTAAAATATATACTTCAGAAACAATAAAGTCATATCAAGGAAAATCCCTTGGAACAATGCCACCACATGTCTTTGCAATTGGTAAGTAATTTCATTGTTTTTTTTTTTCCCCTTAACTGTACAAATTTACTGTTTTTCTTTTGGATTAATAAAAGATACCATGAGTTGAATATGTATTTTGGTGGACCTTTATACATATTGAATGTATCACCATTATTTAGGGTTGTGTATCTTACACAGGATGAGGTATAATAATGTATGTCATTATTTTTTTTAAATTTGTCTGTGTTCTTTTAATTATGTCTACCCAGTTGAAAGTAGGATGTAATAAAAGCTGACCTAATGGTTCTTTTTGACTCCTTGACAGGATCAGTTTCATCTTAAAAGTGTCCTCCTTCATAGCTTTGAGGCCCAGGCCTTCCATTGTTACCCAGGTCATCACTTGTGAGTGTGTTACTAGGGCTAGATATGAGCTGTAAGAGCAGACATCTTCCCTGCCTTTACTTGCATCAGGGCTTTATAAATGTTAAGAATTGGAAATGGTATATGCTTCATATCTCTAGGGAATCTGTGGGAAGACAGGGGTCTTTGCCTCTCTCAGCTTTTCTCTCATCTTGAAGGACTTTAGCTTTGAGGAACACAGAGATGTGTGTTTTGACACAGACACCCCCACCATAACCCTCTGGATCCAAACATAGCCAGCAGTTAAATGACGACATATTTTGGTAGTAGTTCTTAGGGCAGTCTGTTTCTCCTTGCGCTTTCTTTTCTTGCCTACGTTTTGACCAAACCAGGCTTCACTTCCCAATTTGGCTGACTTATATACTAGGCAGAGTGAATATATCGGCCAAATCCAGTGCAATAGCAGATTGACTTTCGGTTCTGAGATGCTCTAATGAGCATTAGTATGTTTTCTGTCAGCTAGCAAAATGGCACAAAATCCTTTGAACCTGAATATGACCCAGCTCATCTCTGGAGAGAAATCGCTTATTTAAAATGTAAATAATCTGACTTTTATTTTTAGTTGTTTACTGCTAAGAAAATGTCTAGAATATTATGAAAGTCAGTAGAACATATTACTGATAAATTTTCTCCCTATTGTAGCCCCTGGTCAGAAGGATAGGTACATTCTTGCATGTAGTCTCCATTTGGTCCAATAGAGTAAAAGCCGTTTGTAAAGCCTTCTACCCATTTGTATGGGTAGCACTTGTCTGACATGGGAAATAGTCTTCTAGGATTAAATTGGTTAGACCTAATTTTGAATTAAAATTGTTTTAATATGAGACCACTTCCACAATTAAATTGTGCTCAACTTGTCTTTGTAATACTACTACACTGATTTTGCAATTATGAATTTTTTCCTCCAGCAGAATTTTTGGTTTCCAGATTTCTTAATTGGTAGCTGTTGCTTGCTTTTCTCTGGGGCCTTCATTAGTTATGTGTACTGAGCTTTTTTTTTTTTTTTTGTTTAAGATCTGCTCTGGAATTAGGAAGAATTGAGCCATAGGTCATAATATGAAGATACTCTAGTACAAATATAAGAGTTGTTTATTGGAATTTCATATTACTTAGCTGTCAGAGTAATAAGATAGGACATTTAAAATAAAACTTCTAGAGGTGTTTTGAACACTTGGAGTGATTTTATTTTAAAATGTTACTAATTGTAAATACACATTTATAATTTCTTTGAGAGCAAGTGCTTTTTGATTAAAACAACTATCATTTGTATCATTTAGTAAATTTGTATTTAGTACACCATTTATCATTAATGTGTTATTTTGACCGTAGCTGATAAGGCTTTTCGAGATATGAAGGTACTCAAGATGAGTCAGTCTATCATCGTATCTGGAGAATCAGGAGCTGGCAAAACAGAAAATACAAAATTTGTTCTAAGGTGAGGAGTTTTTAGCTAACCTGGAATATTTTGAACAGGTTGATTCTTTTTTTTTTCTTTTTTTTGGTAAAAAATATATAAAGTAACACTTACCAGTTTAAGCATTTCTCAGTGTACAGTTCAGTAGTATTAAGTATATTAATAGTGTTTTTTCAGCCAATCTCCAGAACTTTTTATCTCACAAAACTGAAATTCTGTGTCTGTTAAACAACTCCATTTTCTCCTGTCCCAGCCCCTGGCAACTATCCTTTTGCTTTCTGCTTCTATAATTTTGACTATTCTAGATACCTCGTATAGTAAATCATACAGTAATTGTCTTTCTGTGACTGCTTATCTCACTTAGCATAATATCCTCAAGTTTTATCCATGTTGTATCATGTGTCACAATTTCCTTTTTAAGGCTGAATAATATTCCATTATGTATATATACCACATTTTGTTTACCCATTCATTCATCATTGGGCACTTTGGTTGCTTCCAGATCTTGGCTGTTGGGAATAGTGCTGCTGTGAACATGTTATTAACAAAGAGATACAAATACCTCTTTGGTTGAACAGGTTGACTTTTGTATACTTTTGCATACTTTATTGTATTTTTAAAATGGTTTTATTTTTAAATTTATTGTTATTATTTTTTTAGAGAGGGAGAGGTGGGGAGGGGCAAAAGGAGAGAGAATCTTAAGCAGGCTCTACACCCAGCATAGATGCAGGGCTTGATCTCACACCCTGAGATCATGACTGGGCTAAAAATCAAGAGTCAGATTAATTGACTAAGCCACCCAGGTGTGCCCCTAAGGATTTTATTTTAAATAAGATCTACATCCAACATGAGACTCGGACTCACATCTCAACTCTGAGATCAAGAGTTGAATGCTCTACTGACTGAGCCAGCCAGGTGCCTCTTGCAAACTTTATGACATAGTTTGAAATGGTAGGTTCTATCCCTTTTAAATACAGACAACCTTATGTGGTAGCTAAGCCATAGATTATTGAAAACTAGCTCTGACATGCTCTTATGGGGATCCTAAAGGAGGCCCATGCTGGTTATGCAAAGGGAAATCTAGAAATGATCCTTCAAAATTCAACCTTTACATCCTCTTCTCAGTATTCCTGCTATTAGTGTGGTTGAAACCATTTTTTTTTTACCTTAAGCTTATGACAGCTTTTTTATTTCTATCTCCCCATAACCCTCTTCTCAGTGTATCCCCTTTGTTGCCATCAAGTTAAACTCTAGACATTGTTTAGAATCATTGCATTACAAATATGGAAGGAACCATAGAACTCATTAGTTTAGTTCCTACAGTTTATATACTTAGGGATGTTAAATCTAGTGTCGAAGCTATTGCTAGGACCAGTGCATTCTGAATTCTCACCAGTGTTATTCCCACTGTATTACAGTCTTTTTTTTTTTTTTATGATAGTCACAGAGAGAGACAGAGAGAGAGGCAGAGACATAGGCAGAGGGAGAAGCAGGCTCCATGCACCGGGAGCCCGATGTGGGATTCGATCCCGGGTCTCCAGGATTGCGCCCTGGGCCAAAGGCAGGCGCCAAACCGCTGCGCCACCCAGGGATCCCCTGTATTACAGTCTTAATCAATTAATTGCTGCTGGGTCCCTTCTTGAAAATTTGCTATATTTTTATGCAGATGTATACTATTCAGTTATTTGTATGAAATAATTTAGAAGTTTGTTATTGTCTATTATGTATATGCAATTTTAGTTAAATGAGTGCTTCCTAATACTCCGGAATTCTAAGTGATTCAGTGTCTTTTTCTTTCGTATGTAAGAGTCATATGGTGAGTCTGTGGTTTATATACATCTTTAAAAATGAATAACTTAGAAACTGTAAACTTATAATACACACTTAAATTGTAAGTCAAAGATTACTTTTTGTTTTGAAATGTTCCAGGAAAATAGTTGTTCCATCATGTTTAATCTTTGGCTAAAACAACACAAAGAGTGGTAACTTCCTTATTGTTCAATGGCAGATTACTTTATTTGCTCTAACCATAAAGATTGAATTAATACCCTATCACAGAAGACTTTGGAATCTTAGATAGAAGATACATATTCCTGTGTGAAATGTGTGGCATATTTAAAACCAAATAGTTGTTTAAAGTCAGAGTATTTCCAAAAACAGTTTTTAAAATAATGCTGATTTAGCTGTTCAAGGTAATCTAAATAGAATTTTAAATGTTTAAAAAACTGTAATGGTCACCTGGGGGGCTCAGTTGGTTAAGTATCCAGCTCTTGATTTCAGCTCAGGTTTGGATCAGCTCAGGGTTGTGAGATCGAGCCCCAAGTCAGGCTCCTCACTGAGCATGGAGCCTGTTTAAGATTCTCTTTGCCACTTGGCATCAGGCTCCATGCTCAGCAGGGAGTCTGCTTGAGGATTCTTTCTCTTCCTTTCCCTCTGTCCCTCCCCTGCTTACATTTTCTCTTTTTCTCTCTCTCAAATAAATAAATCTCAAAAAATATATATAAATTTGTAAATTTTAAATGAATAGTTTCAGTGATGATCCAGGTTTAAATTTTACATGTATTAAATAATATTAAAGTTATAACTATAATGTGTATGATATTATTGTCATGTAAATTTTTTATCCTATATTTTAAACAGATATCTGACTGAATCCTATGGAACAGGTCAAGATATTGATGATAGAATTGTTGAAGGTATTGTTAATTTTTAAAATTCTTATTTTTTATTGTTAGATACATACTGAAATTAACTTATGAGAATCCTCTAAGTGATCTGGAATGCTCTCCCAGAGATCCAGAAGACTCTTCCATCTCCTACAGATCTTTATTCAGATATAACGTCTGAGTTTTTTTAAATGTCTATTGTTTTTCCTCTCACTCCATGTTAAGTGCTAAGAGGGTAGTGATTTTTATATATTACAATCTCCTGGAATAGTGTCTGATACATGAGATATGCCCCATAAATTTCTCTAGGATGAATGAAAGAAATATAGGAAGCATTCTGGACTCTTATTTGCTTTATTGACCTTGTTTTTTGTAAAGGAGAGAGGAAGAGGGTTATTTGGAATTAAAATTTTTTGGGGGGAAATTTTAATGAATTAGTACAATTAGAAGGCAGGAGTCTGTAAATTGATTTCCTTAAGGTCAATGCTTGCATACCCCTTAGAAAGTTTTCTCATACCCCATCTGGATACTGCTGGTCTAGTCAGCCACCATGGTTGAATCTATACCACTCTCCTGCATTGTAGATTCCTCTCTGGTCTCCCCACTTATATTCTTGTTTACCTGTAATTTGTTCTCTGTGTGGAAGTTGGGATGATCTCTTTTGCTTTCAGTCTTTTAATGGCTTCATATTGCTCTCAAGAGAAAGCTGAAAATCTGTAACATCGCTAACAGTGGTACTTGTGGTCTGGCCTTTGCCTCCTCTTTCTAATTGAGTCATTGTTCTTTTGAATCCTTATACATTAGTCATGTCTGTCTCCTTCTAGTTTTTTTGAGATGTTTTAAGCTTATGTGGATACTCTTTTTCCTTCTTTCTTCCTCACTTTCCAGTATGAGGCACTCAGTAAGGATTTTAATAATGATGATGAAATTAACATATGTGAGATGTATTATGCATTGTCTGATTTGCTGGAAATCTGTTCTTAATTTAAATCCCTACAGAATGAGGTAGGTACTATTTTATGCCTACTTTAGAGATTAAAAACTGAGGTAAAAAGACTTTAAGTGGCTTGCTGAAGCGTGTATAGCTCATCAACTGTGGAAGTGGAGTATAATTAACTCAGGCATCTTAGCTATGTGCTATACTAAGAGCATATTTTAACACTCATACTATTTTAAAGAAAAATTTCATTTAAACAAAAAATTTATTAAGGGCCCTTTGTGTGTCTGTATTTTGCTAAATCATAACTAGCAAATACTATGTACATTTTTCACAATTATGTGAAATATACATGTGGATGAACATAAAAACTCTAATAAACATTTTTAAAGTTTACATGAATAAAGTTTTTTGTGTTTCTTGATTAAATAATTTTAGAGATTTACTTACATTTCTCACTATGGTATTGTAACACACCCAGGTATGAAGATCTCTTAAGTAATGCTTTATTCACAGTAAAGTACCTCACTTTAATGATGAAATCACCCTTTAAAATTGAATAAGTAAATTAAAAAGAACAAATTACGGGTTAATTCAATAGAATACTAATTAGTATTCTGATTTGTTTACTTGAGGTGCAAACTCGCTTGCGAACTGGCTATAAACCTGGGTTCTTCTGAGGGAATGTGGTGTGTATATATGTAGTGTGCTGTAGTTGAGAAAAGTTGGAAACTATTATTCCAAATGTTTCCACAGCTCCTTACTGGAGGATGGTAGATGTTAACTAGCAGAAAATAGAATTATCATTTGATGCTGTCTTTAATTGAAGATTGGTTGTTGGTTTTAGAATGAGTATATCAGTAGCATGACTGTAATTTTCTGATAGACTTTTATACTAATTTTGGATATTTTACTTAACATATTAAGTATTTTGGCAAAAAAGTAGTAGATTGATAAGGAGTTGGGGAGACTTGTAATTGAGTCCCCCTTTGGCCAGTACCAGTCATGTGGCTTTCCACAAGTCAGTTGACTTTGTTGGGCCTCAGTTTTCTTGCCCATCTGAAAGGTTAGGTATACATGCAAACATTTCTTTCAGTTTTAATATTTTCTTACATTTTTTGGCAAGTGAAATAACTGGAGAGTGATTTTTAAAAGGGTTTGGATACTTGTTAAGCTTTCTACTGTGTATAGAACAAGAGAGATGAACTTTAAATGATTTCATAAGAAAAATTCTAGTAATAAACATTGGGAAGCAATTTATGAGGTTGCAAATGGAGAATATGTAAGATTGGCACTAACCTTGGATGTTTGTAGTAGAGACTGGTGAGTATAAGAATAGATTTTTCTTTTTAAAAAGATTTTATTTATTCATGAAAGAGACAGAGAGACAGAGACATAGGCAGAGGGAGAAGCAGGCTCCCTGTGGGGAGCCTGATGTGGAACTTGATCCCCGGGCCCCAAGATCATGACCTGAGTCAAAGGCAGATGCTCAACCACTGAGCCACCCAGGTGCCCCAAGAATAGACTCTTAATAGGGGTGCCTGGGTGGCTTAGTTGGTTGTGATTAACTCTTGATCTCAGCTTGGGTCTTAATCTCAGGGTCATGAGTTCAAGCCTTGCATTGGGCTCCATATTGGGTATAGAGCCTACATAAGAACAAAACAAACAGTAGACTCTAATAAACCTTTTTCAGTCATGTAGTATGTTTAAGTGATTATAAGATTAAAAAAATTAAAATTTTACATTTGTTCATTGGGAGTTTTATTTATATTTAAAAATATTTTTATTAAGTTATTTTAATTCCACTATAATTAACATACAGTATTATATTAGTTTCAGGTGTACAATATAGTGATTCAGTAATTTTGTACATCATTACTCAGTGCTCATCATAAGTGTACTCTTAATCCCCTTCACCTATTTTACCTCTCTCTCCTATCTACCTCCCCTCTGATATGGTTTTGTTTTGTTTTGTTTTATTTTATTTTATTTTATTTCTTTTTTTTTTTTTATTTTTATTTATTTATGATAGTCACAGAGAGAGAGAGAGAGAGGCAGAGACACAGGCAGAGAGAGAAGCAGGCTCCATGCACTGGGAGCCCGACGTGGGATTCGATCCAGGGTCTCCAGGATCGTGCCCTGGGCCAAAGGCAGGCACCAAACCGCTGCGCCACCCGGGGATCCCTATTTTATTTTATTTCATTTCATTTCATTTCATTTCATTTCATTTCATTTCATTTCATTTCATTTCATTTCATTTCATTTCAATTTATTTATTTATTTATCTATCTATCTATCTATCTATCTATTTATTTATTTATTTTTAGCTGGGTATAGTATACTTTATTCATGGTACATGACAAGGTAGGGCTCCCCAAGCCCCTTCCCTTCCTGGGTCTGGGATGTAAACTGGAGGTCAGGAGATTCTCAGTGTGTTGGGGGATTAAGTTGGGGCAGGGACTCCCCAGCAGCTGAGGGCCTCTCTTTTCCTCTTGTTCTTTCTGGGGCTGGTGGTCCAGGAGGCTCTTACTCCTTGGAGGCCATGTGGACCATGAGGTCCACCACCCGGTTGCTGTAGAATTCATTGTCATACCAGGAAATGAGCTTGATGAAGTGGTCATTGAGGGCAATGCCAACCCCGGTGTCTAAGGTGGAAGAGTGGCTATCACTGTTGAAGTCACAGGAGACAACCTAGTCCTCAGTGTAGCCCAGGATGCCCTTGGGGGCCCTCCAATGCCTGCTTCACCACCTTCTTGATGTTGTCACATTTGGCAGCTTTCTCCAGGGGGCATGTCAGATTCACAGCTGACACGTTGGGGGTGGGGACGCGGAAGGCCATGCCAGTGAGCTTTCCATTCAGCTCAGGGATGACCTTGCCCACAGCCTTGGCGGCGCCAGTGGAAGCAGGGATGATGTTCTGGGCAGCCCCGTGGCCGTCACACCACAGCTTCCCAGAGGGCCGTCCACGGTGTTCTGGGTGGCAGTGATGGCATGGACGGTGGTCATGAGGTCCTCCATGATGCCGAAGTAGTCATAGATGACGTTGGCCAGGAGCCAAGCAGTTGGTGGTGCAGGAGGCATTGCTGACAATCTTGAGGAAGTTGTCCTACTTCTCGTGGTTCACGCCCATCACAAATGTGGGGGCATCAGCAGAAGGAGCAGAGATGATGACCCTCTTGGCCCTGCCCTTCAAGTGAGCCCCAGCCTTTTCCATGGTGGTGAAGACTCTAGTGGGCTACACAGCATACTCAGCACCAGCATCACCCCATTTGATGTTGGTGGGATCTCACTCCTGGAAGATGGAGATGGACTTCCCATTGATGACAAGTTTCCCATTCTCAGCCTTCACTGTGCCGTGGAATTTGTCGTGGGTAGAATCATACTGGAACATGTACACCATGTAGTTGAGGTCAATGAAGGGGTCCTTGATGGCGACAGTATCCACTTTGCCAGAGTTAAAAGCAGCCCTGGTGATCAGGTGCCCAATACGGCCAAATCTGTTCACTCTGACCTTAATCATCGTGTCTTGGGGACGCAGCTAGCATTGCACCAGAAGATGCGGCTGTCTGTGGAACGGGGAGGAGCAGAGAACCTGATATGGTTTATTTTAAATGAGTACCCTCAATTAAAGTTACTATTTTTTTCAATAAGAACATTTTTTATTTTTTATTTATTTTAAAGATTTTATTATTCACGAGAGACAGGGAGAGAGGCAGAGACGCAGGCAGAGGGAGAAGCAGGCTCCATGCAGAATCCTGATGTGGGACTCGATCCCAGGACTCCAGGATCATGCTCTGGGCCGAAGGCAGGTGCCAAACCACTGAGCCACCCAGGCGTCCCAAGAACATTTTTTATTAAAGCATACTTCAGGATACATGGTTCTAAAAGATATACATAAAACATTCTATCCAAGAAAAATAGAATACACATTTTCCTTAGGTACAAACAGAAGAATTCCCAGAAGAATCTAAATCACATAGAAAGAGACATGACAAATACTACAAATTTAAGAGGACTGAAATTATACCAAGTATATTCTCTAACCACAGTGGTGCAAAACTAACAATAAAAAAATTAACAATAAAACAAAGCTGGAAAATCTACAATGTAAATATTATATATTTAATACATAAATATTAAGCAGTACACTATTGCACAAGCAGTAGACCAAATAAGAAATCAAATGGTAAATCAAAGTATGTCTTAAAACAAAAGAAAAAGAAAGCACAATATTCCAAAATCTGTGGGATGTAGCAAAAGCAGATGTTAGAGTGAAATTTATGCTATAAATTCTTGTATTAAGAGAAAAAGTTCAAATGAAGAACATTACACCACAAGGACCTAGAAAAAGAAGAAACTTAGCTGAAATGCTGAAATTTAGTAGAGGAAGGAAACAACAAAGAAAAATCCGAAATAATATAGAGACGATAAACAATAACATAACATTGAAAGTAATGACCAGTTTTTCCAGAAAAATAAAGTTGGTAGTGCTTTAACTGCATTAGGAAAAAAAGGAGAAGACTTGAAAACCAAAATGAGAAATGGAAAAGAAAATAATATAAGAGATAACCACAGAAATACATATTGTGGTAACAGATTACTGTAAACAGTGATAGACTAACAGATATCTTAGAAAAAAAACAGATAATTCCTAAAAATGTACAAGTTACTACAATTGAAACATGAATCTTGAATCCAAAAAATAGGACATCTTCTTAGACCAATAATAAGAATGGATATTGAGTTAGGAATCAAAAATCTCCTGGCACAGAAAAGCCCAAGACCACATTGGCTTTATTGGTAAATTCTACCAAAGCATTAAAAAAAATTAGTGACAGTCTTTATCAAAATCTGACAAATAATGGAATAGAGCACATTCAGAATCATTCCATGAGGCCAGTACCCTCTTGTCACCAAAGCAGGATAAAAACAATACAAGAAGAAAAAAGTCTAGTTTGAAGGATGCCTGGGTGGCTCAGTCATTTAAGAGTCTGCATTCAGCTCAGGTCATGATCCCAGGGTCCTGGGATCAAGCCCTGAGTCTGGCTTCCTGCTCAGCAGAGAGCCTGCTTCTCCCTCTTCCTTTGCCCCTGCCCCTGCTTGTACTCTCTCTCTCTCTTTCAAATAAATAAATCTTAAAAAAAAAAAGTCTAGTTTGTTCAATATAAGTATTGCTTCTCTTTCTTTTAATGTCCATTTCTGTGTTAAATGTTTCTCCACCTCTTCACTTTCAATCTGTAGGTGTCTTTGAGTTTAAAATGAGTCTCTTGTAGGCTGGGATTCTAAAAACTATTGTTCTGAGGATCTTTTTTAGTCATTCTGTAAACTTATATGTTAGATTTTGTTGAATGTACATGGAAAAATGTTAAATCTGGAGGTTTTATTAATATATAAAATATTTTAGGAAAGTAAGTCAACTAATAACTTCTGACTCGTATTTTGTTCACCAGGGGTTTACTGTTCTCTAATCACTATTCCTTTATGGCTGATGTACTTGTGAAAACATTATAATTTTTAGGGAGTAATTTTTAAAGTTGACTTCTAAATTTTGTAACCTAATGACTTTTTAAAATTTAGTCTTTTCCATATCAGTTACATATGGTAAAGGAAGAATAGTTTGGAATAAGTTTCCAAATTTGGGTAGGGCAATACTCATAATTTACATAATTTGAGTAATTTTCCCATCTTCTGTACTTTAATAGGGCCTGAATATAATGGTAGTCAATAAATATTTGAGAGATTTGACATTATCTGTGAATTCCTTCATGGTAATATTTATGAAAATATTTTTTCTATCTCTATTAATAAGGAAACATACTATACATATTGTTTCATAATTTTCCTTCATACTATTTGTTGATGAAATATTTTTATTTCTTTTTCAATAGCTAACCCTCTTTTAGAAGCCTTTGGAAATGCAAAGACTGTTCGGAACAATAATAGTAGTAGATTTGGAAAATTCGTAGAAATACATTTCAATGAAAAGGTAAGTCAGAGTGAGTTTGGGGATGTTTGGGAAGTGTTTGTGAAAAACACAAGGGTCTTGAGGTGCCTGAGTCGCTTAGTTGATTAAGTGTCAACTCTTGAGTTGGGTTCACATCTTGATCTCAGGGTCATGAGTTCAAATGCTGAGTTGGACTCCTACCTGGGCATGGAGCCTACTTTAAAAAAGAAAGAAAAACACAAGGGTCTTGTTAGAATTGGTGCTGTACTTGAACTTATGGTAAATCCATGTGAGTTTTTCTCTGTTACTTTAGTTAACTGGGAGAATATATGTATTTAGTATAACCTTTGTAAATATTGTAAGGTTACATTTATTTAGTTATCTGCTATTTTCCTTGATAAATATTACAACCTTTTTGATATAGACAAATGTTTATTAGAAAAATAATTCAGCATTGAGTAGGGTATGCTTTCAGACCTTAAATACAAACATGTATTTTCTCTGTTTTGTTTTTCAGAGTTCAGTTGTTGGAGGATTTGTTTCACATTATCTTCTAGAGAAATCTAGAATCTGTGTTCAAGGCAAAGAGGAAAGGAATTATCATATCTTTTATAGGTTGTGTGCTGGTGCTTCTGAAGATATTAGGGAAAAACTTCATTTGAGCTCCCCAGATCATTTTCGGGTAGGTTGGATGAAAAGAAATTCTATACAGTTTTTGCAAATTGAATTGCTTTCAATTCTAAAACTTATTTTGATGGATTCTGATACCTAGTTGTATGTAACTTAGGTTAAATCCATGTAACGTGATAGAACATAGGTTTCTATTGAGATTTACTGCTAAATTTATAACACTATATGAGGAGATATATAATGGGAAAGAAAAAGGGATAGATGGGAAACCACTTATCAATTTAAACTCCTTAAGAAATTTATAATCTGTAATGCTGGCTTTAAAGTTATTTTTGACTTATTTGTTAAAAAAAGTTTTCACCTCTGAATTAATAATGGATCCATGATTATCTTCCTTAATTCAACAGTAAATATTTATTGCTTGCCCATTGGATACCAGGCATTGTGTGTGGGTGAAAAAGATGAACAGTTCCTGCTCATGAGCAACTTAGAATCTGGTGGGAAACACATACACACACACAGATGCACAAACACATATAGTCTGACTGATAGGTTGAATGATTAGAGAGAGATATACATAGAATGCTGGGGATTTTGGAAAAACTTCAAGGAACAACTGATGTTTGATTAGAATTCTGAATGATTTTCAAGTGTTAACTAGAGGAAGAAGTAAACACTTGAATACTAAAGAGTATTCTTAGTAGATGGAAAAAGATGAACAAAGACAAGAAACAGCTTATAGAGTAAGGCAGGAAGTGGTGGTAGTGAGGCTAGAAAGTTTGGTCTTACTTCTGTAGTTAATAAGGAGCTATTGAAGGGATTTAAGTAGAAAGTTGGATATCAGGTCTATATTTACCTCTGGCTTTAAAATGGAAGGTGTCTTTAAGCGGGTAAGGTAGGAAATGGATAGAAAATGCAACTATGGGTAAACTGGTTGGAAACCTGTGGCTATAGTAGAAGTAAATTACTTAGTGCTTGAATTTGGTTACCGATGATGGGATGTGCAAAATACTAGGAGATAAAATTGATAGAACTTGGAGACTGAGTATTGTTAGGGAAGAGTAGTTTGGAATAATTTTCCAAATTTGAGTAGGATAACTAGGTGGGTGTAAATACCATACTAGGGCCAGATGGAAGATTTGTGGCATATAGGATGAGTTTAGTTTTGGAATCTACAGATCATTTTAGGGGAGAGGATTAGATGACAGTTGAGGGCGGCCCAGGTTGCTCAGTGGTTTAGCACCACCTTCAGTCCAGGGCATGATCCTGGAGACCCGGGATCGAGTCCCACGTCAGGCCCCCTGCATGTAGCCTGCTTCTCCCTCTGCCTGTGTCTCTGCCTCTCTCTCTCTCTCTGTGTCTCTCAGGAATAAATAAATAAAATATTTTAAAAAATCACTTAAAAAAGAAGACAGTTGAGTTGGGTATACTAAGCTGAAGATTATTTTTTGTGCTGTAGTGATACGTTTGGGAGATGTCAGTACTCTGGTAATAGTTAAAACTGTGACAATGAGTAGATGAGATTGTCCAGAGAGATTGTGTAATATTGAAAAGCACGTGCCAGGATCCAGACTCTGGAATTTGAAGAATATGAGTGTTGAAGAGTTGCCCAAGAAAGAAAGCACAGGTGGAATTGTGTGAGAAGTACAAGGAAAATCAGGAGTGCCAAGAATCACAAGCCAGTTCAAGAATTTCAAGAAGTGGTGACTGGGGATGGTTAGCATCGTTTATAAATTTGCAGCAAGAAACAGTGTCCCTGTGAGGAATACATGGGAATTACGGGAATGGGTAAGGAATGCAGCTTGAGTAAAGTTCTCCAGGTGATTCTGATAATCATCTTTGGGCAGGAATCCTCCACGTGAGAATCATGACACATATATTTAATTATTGTTCTCTGTGTGTGTTTGTAATTTGGCTTTTTTTTTTTTAAAGATTTTTATTTATTTATCAATGAGGGACAGAGAGAGAGAGAGAGAGAGAGAGAGAGAGGCGCAGAGACACAGGCAGAGGGAGAAACAGGCTCCATGCAGGGAGCCTGATGTGGGACTTAATCCCGGGACTCCAGGATGATGCCCTGGGCCAAACGCAGGCGCTAAACTGCTGAGCCACCCAGGGATCCCTGTAATTTGGCTTTTATTGCTACTTCAGTCAGTTCTTTTAATATGTATTTGGAAAACTTTAAATTTCTGTGTTAAAATGCTTTATAACTGCATCTGTTTATATCCTTCTACAATGTCTCACCTTCTCTAGAACTCATCAAATTAATTGGAATTTTTAGTTGCCCACACTATCTTCATGAAAGTAGAAGAGGTATTTCTCTACAATGATTTTTAGAAAAGAAGTATAAGTTACAATGAATCATATAAAATTTAATGATGATGTGGCTTTGTTGGCACTGAGTTAATGATAAAGTAATACAACTATCCTTGTCTTAATTTAGCATTTCTTTTTGTTTGGAGGCTTGGGAGCATATATTTTGTGTGTTTTACAGTGTATAACCTTTCCTGGCACAATGGCAGGCATCCAAGAAAGGCAGCTACCGAACTTTTTTTTTTTTTTAATTAAGATTTCATTTATTTATTCATGAGAGACACAGAGAGACAGAGAGGCAGAGACACAGGCAGAGGGAGAAGCAGGCTCCATGCAGGGAGCCTGATGTGTGGGACTCGATCCCGAGTCTCCAAGATCAGACCTTGGGCTGAAGGCGGTGCTAAACCACTGAGCCACCCAGGCTGCCCTACTGAAATTCTTTATTAGGTCAGAAAGTTTCCTGCCTCTGTAGTGTGAACTGGGAGGCATGATTTCCTCTCTGGATAGGAAGGACACTAGAAATACAATATGTTCACCCAAATACATCTGCAGTCTTGCTTTCATGCATGCATACCTCTATGTACTTTCCCTTAAATGATTCTGCCTTAAAGTGACTTGAAATTGTGTTGGTAATTTCATCAGGTTTTTCTGTAATTTAGTCAGGGGCTCCAGTTATAACTCATAGGTAAGGTCATAAAGACAAAGAATTTCAGAATAGTGTTGAACACTTCCAAAAATTTTTTTGTAACTACTCTATCCAAAATAGTATCTAAAGAATTGTAGAGATACCTGTGTTTGGAAATATTTCTATTAACTACTCATGTATTTTAGAAAATAAAAGGTTTAAAAGATTGTATTATTCAAATACTCAAATATTTTTGCATATGTTTTATGGAAGCATTTGTTGTAGTTATGCAAAGATCCTTGAATAGAAATAAAGCTTGGATAGAATGAAATGGATACAAGAATAGTTAGTTTTTTCTAGTTACAGAAAAGTTGGAGAAAACAGGTAGTAGGTTTTTTTACTACATTTAGTTATCCAAAAGCCAAATATTTAATAAAACAATTGGGGTTGGGGGGATAAAACCCTTCATAGCAAAGAAAACATTTGTTTTGACTCTATGCAATTAAGCTACTATTCTCTCACTAAAATAAAAGTTCTTTTTTGAAATAGTTGAAATTGCTTACCAATATTTTCTTACCTCTTCTATTTTTTTCCTAAAGATTCTAAGGTAGAAAGAATAGCTCATTGTATATCACTTTTTTTCATTGTAGATCATTTTCTGGTTTTATCTGTATCTTAATATTTCATTATAATGGAGGGACACAGATAAATGTATTGATCATCTAAAATATTAATTTATCCCCAAATCATTAAAAATGTAGTATACATTTTTTCACAGTATCTGTGTGATATATGTTTAATCTTGAAATTCATGACCATGGTATAGTGGAATCATGGTGACCTGATTTAAGAAATACTGAGATGTTTAAAAACATTTTCCATCTTGTTTCTTGTGTACTTTCCTGACTACCCCCACTCCCCAAATGTGGGTAGAAAATCTCTTTGAGATTAATAAATTGTTTTCTTCTCAACTACTTCCCTGGTTCTGTGTTTTAAAAGTGCTTAGTCTTTAGTGGGCTTCTGGGCAGCAAAGTAAATCATTGAGATTAAAGTTGAAATTGTTATTTGAATACCTATAAAGGTTCATAAAGCAAGTATTATAATTCACGTATGGTCAGTGTTAACTATCAGTAAATATGAAAGGCATGTTTTGAAGAACTGATTTTAAAAATCAGAAATTAAGAAACTCAGGGATATTATTCTGTTATTCAGCATTAAAAATATTACTTGAAATATTAAACCACAATGTGTGAGTTCTTATTTGACACTCTACATATTTAGTAAGAAGGTGATTTTCATTATTATTTGTAGTACTTACCTTATTAACTGTATTTTTAAGAAGATATTTGATATTGAGATTTAAAATTCCTGCCTTTTAAAAATAGGAAAGTTTTATGGTATTGGTTTTTATGTTAGTTACTTTAAAATCTACTTTCAGGAATCCGCATTTTCAATATTGGTTTGATTAGTAGAAGTAAAATGTTTATAATATATAGAAGTATCAGTTGTAATTGAGAGATTAAATGATATTCAAGTTATATTTAAAAATTCTTTTTGGTTACCACTGTTTGATAAGTTGTGTTTTCTTTTGTGCTATTTTCCTGTAGATCATATTTGTTATATTTATATATCTTTTTCCTAGTATTTAAACCGAGGCTGCACTAGATACTTTGCTAACAAAGAAACTGACAAACAGATTTTACAGAACCGAAAAACTCCTGAGGTATAGTAGATTATTTTTTTAATTAAAATCTTTAATACAAAAAAAATACTGAAAGATATATTTTTTTTATTTTGGAGCCCAAATAATATTTCATACTTTTTGGCTTATACTTTAAAAAGAAATGCTCATCCAAGTCTCTCTCACAGTGTAGTATTTTATGCCTTTGTTGATATCTATCTGTAGAAGCCACAAGTTTTGATTCTTCTTGCTTAGGCCTCAATGCACTGCTCTCTTCCTGTTCTTTTTCCCCCATGTGAGGCTATTAAAATTGCCTAAGAATTATCCTTTGCTAACATTTCTGAAACTTACTCTTACATGACCCACTTGGGATTAAGTATAAAATGTGTCCTTTATAACTTATTTTCCACTTTAAGACTTAGCTCTGAAGTAGACATTAAATAGTGTAAGCATTCTTGTGAACTGATGCTCATGTGTTGTTGTATTTCTCTTTAAAACATTATATTTCTGTAATATACAGAAATATGGAAAGTTTTACATATAGGTCTTACTAAGTTATTATATTTGTAAGGGTAATTAGGTATTATTGTACTATTATTTTAAAAACATCAAATCCTTATTCTAAAAATCTATAACTCTTATAAATTTTAATATGTAATGTTCAAGTAATAGTATTAAGTTGTATCTACTGAAGGAGGTTAAATTATGAAATACTGAGTCAGGATTAATGATAGGGACTAGTTCATTTTGTCTTTGTTAATTTTGTTTAAAGATTTATATTGAGTATTGTACAGTTTTTATTCTCGCCTTTTAATGTGTGAATCAGATGCTTTTGACTCCTTTCAAATGGTGAGATGAATTATGTCTCTAATATGTTCCTAAAAAAGAACAGAAAGCAAATAAAAGTTCCCATTATTTTGAATTCTCAGCCAATTGAATAGTTAATTTTTAAGTTGACATTTATCATTTTATTTTTATTTATTTTTAAGGATTTTATTTATTTGAGAGAGAGTGAGAGAGTGCATGTGTATAGAGTAGAGGGAGGGGAGAGAGAGAGAAAAAAAATCTTAAGCAGACTCCCTGCAGAGCACAGAGCCTGAGGTGGGACTCTGTCTCACAACCCTGACATCATGACCTGAACTGAATTCAAGAGTCAGATGCTCAACCAACTGAGCTATCCAGGTGCCCTGATATTTATTATTTTAGACATAAATGTCTGAATTATAAATTGTAAACTTTAGTTTATATGACATTCATGGTTGCACTTTAAGAAGTAACTTCAGTATTTATTATGGTATCTTTGTCATGATAACCTTTATTTTTATAATACATTGTCAGAATATAGAAATTGTATTCCTTCCTCTAAGGTAATGGAAACATTACCTAGTAGGATAGTGCAGATGTTCTCAAGGAAAAAGACATATATCTAAATTTGATCTTTGACATGGGAAAAACTAAGTAAAAAGGGAAAAAAACTGGATTTTACTCTCCAAAGAGTAACATGTACTTTTTGTATTCTGCTGAGAATGAAATGTGCTCTTTGCCATTCTAGAATCAGCATACTTTGTGAGCTATTCATATTACTGAGTGTATATATAAAATTATATGTGAATAATGGATTAATATGTTTAAATTACTTTTTATGTCTTCTTTATCAGGAGGATGAGGTGATCATTTTGACTAATTAGAATCCTTTGCCTAATTCCATTTGAGTGTCTAAGCTGTGTGTAATTTTTAGGAGAATGCAGTATTTTTAGTCTGCCATAATAGCAATATATTCTTAACATTTGATTAGAAAGTTTTTAAATGAAGTAACCATTCATTTACAAGACTAAAAATTCTGCATGTTCAGTGTTTTCTGTTAACTTTGGCTGCATGTGATCTTCTCCTTTGCTTCTTTTAAGAATAAAATTTCTTTATCTAGACATTTTCCAGAAATTTCGCCCAGGCATAATTAAACATTTTAAAGAATTTTGTGGAAGATAATCACAACTTTAGCTGGGAAGCAATTGGCAATTGGGAGGGGGAAAAAAATCTCTTTTTTGGGGCTTTAATGGCCAGTTAATTTAATGGACAGTTAATTCTGATGCTGTTACCTAATGTGTAATTTTGCCTATTCATTATCAAGTTCTGGAAAATTCCTAGTCCAATCTTTCTGTGTCCAGTAACCTTTATTTTTCTCCTTCTAAGGTTTCTGCAGGCCTAGCTTCCTTAATCCTTTTTCTGAGCTTTTTAATGGTTCTAACAAATGAATACTTCAGATGTAAATTCTTTTAGGAGAGAAAACAAATTTTCTCTTTATTTTTTCTGAAATGTGAATCATTGCATAAATTCTTAGAGTAAGCACAATGCTTACTAATACACTTTACCTCATATACGTTTATACAGGAAGATTTAAAAAACAATTTTCTGGCCATGAAATTTGGGATTAATTTGTCCATTATTTATTACTACTGAATATTCATATAATTGATGGCAGTTAACCTAAAGGAGTATGATGCTAAATGTTAGATTTGAATTTTTATTATAGTTTTTTACCTTAGCTCTTTTTGACCTGTGGATTCATGTTGATTCCTTTCAACCACTTATATTCCTTTCTTTTTCACTCAATTTATATTTTTATCTAGCATTATAATGCATTAGATTTAAAATTGTGATTTAATTGGAAAACATCTCATTCAATTTTTGACTGATTTTTATTGAGGTGATTGTAGAGTCACAGACAGTTGAAAGAAGTAATACAGAAAGATCCTGTGTATATTTTGCTCAGTCATTTAGTTTTTGAATTGTTAGAATAGTAAAGCCTTCCCATTGAGGTATTTTATTTTTGCATGTTATATAGTGCATTAATAGTCCTTGCAGAGTGGTTTTAATGTAAATAATGATAAAGAGCAATTAATTGAGGTCTTCTTGTTTTGTAGTATCTTAAGGCAGGTTCCTTGAAAGATCCTCTGTTAGATGACCATGGAGATTTTATTAGAATGTGCACAGCCATGAAAAAGATTGGTTTGGATGATGAAGAAAAGCTTGATCTGTTCCGGGTAGTAGCTGGTGTTTTGCATCTTGGAAATATTGATTTTGAGGAAGCCGGCAACACTTCAGGTTCGTTTGTGGTTGTTTTGTTTTATTTTTATTTTTTATTTTTTTTAAAGATTTCATTTATGTATTCATGAGAGACGCAGAGAGAGAAAGAGAGAGAGAGAGAGAGAGAGAGAGGGGCAGAGACACAGGCAGAGGGAGAAGCAGGCTCCATGCAGGGAGCCCGACGTGGGACTCGATCCCGGGTCTTCAGGATCAGGCCTTGGGCTGAAGGCAGCACTAAACCGCTGAGCCACCTGGTTGTTTTGTTTTAAAGAGGAATAAAATTAGAAGTTCTGTCATTTCTTTGTCATATGTAAATTTAATCTGTTTGTGTGCAGGCTTTGAAAACCCTGAAATTTCTAGAATGTATTGTGTTACATGGTGCATCTTGGAAATGAAGGATGCTGCATTATTAGTCACTATGAACTCTCTTTTGAACAAATCAGTAATACTGTTGGGGAATAATTCATTTTATGAGGCATAAGTAACTGTGATTATCCGGGTCACATTTAGTTAAAATTTTCAACTTTTACAGTATGTATACAGAATAATTCTCTACTGTCTATTAAGGTATTTTGACATTTTTCTGGTTTATTGGTATAAACTTGGATCAGTTAATTAGGGCAGTTGAACATGTACAAGCTCATATGCTTTATTCTTTGGAAAAAATAGGTTCTGGTTTATGCACATTGAAAAGAACATTTAATGCCTGCATGATAGTAACTTTTATATAATCTTAAATTTGATCCATGAATTACAGGGGTTGGAAAACTGTAGCCCTTGGCCAAATTTGACCAGCTGCCTGTTTTGTAAATAATGTATTGTTGGAACGAAGCCACACCCATTTATTTATATCTATCTGTGCCAGCTTTTGTGCTACAGCAGCAGAGTTTAGTAGCTGTGACAGAAACCATATGGCCAGCAAAACTTAAAAACCTGACACTTAAGAGAAAAAGAATGTTGACTCCTGCATAAATACATTATTAAAATATTTTATAACACGAATGAGTTAAAAAATCGAAAGCACCATTTAATATAGTAGTCAATAGCAGGGGCTCTAGTGTTAGATCCCAGAAGCTCTCTGACCCTTGTTTTTTTCATTTGTAAAATAATGAAGAAACAGTCCATGAGAAGTGCTTTTAAAGGATAGTGCCTAGCAATAGTATATATATTTATGCATATAAGGAAGGAGCACAAGAGGAAGAAAAAAAGAACATTTAAAAAATATCTGCTGCGTGCAAGATTCCTTACAACAGTGTTTCATCATAAACAATATAATCTAAACTTTATAAAGATAATGAGGTAGGGGATATTATCTGCATTTTATGGAAGTGGAACCTGTGCAGAAGTAATACATTTACTAATGAAGTTATAGATGTGAGAGAGCGGAGTTCTACCCATGACTGACTAACTCAGGTTCTTCTGATCATTGTCCCAAGTTGCCCTCAGTCACTGAGCCTCCCTGAGAGTCCTGATCTGTAGAGGAGCAGACTGAAATAGACAGTCTTACTGACTTTCAGATTTAGTATCCTGTGATTCCATAAAGTCAGTTACATCAGATGCAGCACAGTGTAGGTTTAAGAGTACATGCTCTTGAGCCAGAGTGTTTATCACCAGCGTATTACCTGCTTGTGTGGTATTGGGCCATGAACTTCACCTCTCTGTGTCCCTAGCTTCCTCATCTGTAAACTGGGGATAATAATATTCTTTGCCGCATGTTATATAGAGGAATAAATGGATTAAATATTAAATGATGTCAGTACTTATGTCCAGCACATAATAATCACTGTGTTTTTAATGAATAAGTAAAATAAAAATACAGATTAATTCTAGTTTTGGATGTAAAAAAGCAAAATCAGACATGTTCTTAGTGTGCATTAAAGTTTTAGTTTTTTTGAGGGATTTAAAATTCTTATTTTGAAAATTAGAATACATCTCATTTGTTAATGTAGTATTGTTATACTAAGGGAGTAAGTGGGAGTTCCAAGTAACACAAAAAAGTTTAGATTAAGGCACAGTTTGGAAATATTGTTAGAAGTGATAGTTGGTATTTTCACACCTCGTTTATTACCCTGTGGTAGACTATGCAGATGTGTACAGAGGATCATAAATGTGATATGATCCAGTTAGTTGAAAAGCATTTAAACACTCAAAAGGCAAATAGCACATATTTATATTATCTTTTATTTTTCTTCTCAAAAATCCTCTGTTGAAAGGAAGATGAGCAGAAAGCAGAGAGGATTAGAAAGAGACAACAAATCAAGAAAATTAATAAACTAGGTTATTTTGGGGCCCAGGGTGACTCCATCAGTTAAGTTTCTGCCTTCTGCTCAGGTCATGATCTCCAGGCCCCAGGATTGAGTCCCATGTGGGCTTCCTGCTCAGCGGGGAGTCGGCTTTCTCTCTCTCTCTCCCTCAGCCCCTCCCCACTGCTCATTCTTTTTCTCTCTCAAATAAATAAATAAAATCTTTAAAAAATAAAATAGGATATTTTTATTTTAATTAAGGCTTACATTTTATTATTTATCTTTTCTGTGACCCTTCCTGTAGATCCAAATGGTTTCTTTCTCGTTAGAATTGTTTTTTCCCCTTAGAGAGCTCAATTTTGGCATGTCCTTGCAGTTTGAAAAAGCTGTGGATATTTATGTAATTATTTTATCAGAAAATTTATTCTCTTATAAATGTTTAGAATATTCTTATAAAAACCGAAAAAATTTTACATGATAGCATATGCAAAATATGCCTATTGGGACTTTCCTATGTTTTTAAAATTCCACAAAACAGAGGTAAATGCTATTTTAACAACAAATTTAAAGAATGTTCAGAGAAGTTCTTTTTTTGGAAGGGGAGTGACATGAAAACCTTCGATTATTTTACAGTTTTGCCTTTTTAAAACCTTTAAAATAAATATCTTCTTAGGTTAGCCTGAAAGTGTGTGAGAAACTTCGCAAAACAGTAAAAAAAAATGTTTAAATACATTAATGAATTATTGATTAATCAGTTTAGTGAGAGCTATATAATTTAGATAATCTGTGTGTGTGTAGAAACAAGAAATCAGTAGTTAGCTTATTTTCCTAGAATTAAACGTTCAGTATACTTCTTTTTTTTTTTTCCGTTCAGTATACTTCTAAGTATTCTTGTCCCCTTGTTCTTTTTCTTTGGTAACAGCTTTATTGACGTATAGTTCATAGACTGTTCAATTCACCCCCTTAAAATAATTCTTTGGTTTTTAATATACTCGAAGTTGTGCACTCATCCCTGAAGTTAGTTTTGAGAACATTTTCATCACTTCAGCATTCACCTCTCCTTCTTTCCCAAATCCCTCAGCCTTAGGCAGCTACTAATCTACTTACTTTATAAATTTGCCTGGTATGGGAATTTCGTAGAAATAGAATCATACAATATGTGGTCTTTTGTGACTGGCTTCTTTCTCTAGCATAATGTTTTCATGGTTCATCCTTGTAGCTTCCTCAGTACTTCATTTCTTTTTATTGTTGAGTAATGTTCCATTCTGTAGATATATCACTTTTTAAAAAATATATATCACATTTTTTATCCATTTGCCATTTGATGAACATTTGGGTTGTTACTACCTTCGGTTATTATGAATGATACTGCTGTAAACATTCTTCCATGTTTTTTTTTTTTTTTTTAATGGGCATATGTTTTTTACTTCTCTTGAGTATATGCCTAAGAGTGGAATTGCTGTCATATGGTAACTCTATGTTTAACCTTCTGAAGAACTGTCAGATTGTTTTTCAAGGTAGCTGTATTCATTTCACATTCTTATCAATACTGTATGAGGATTCCTGTTCCTCCACGTCCTCACTGATGCTGTCTGCGGGATTATAGCCATAGTAGTATGTGTGAAGTGTTTTACTTCATTGTGGCTTTTGTGTTTTTCTGAAGGCCCATGAGTTTGAACATTTTTTCATGTCTTTATTGACCGTTTGTATTTCTTTTTTGGAAAAATGTCGGTTCAAATCCCTTGCCCATTAATTGGGTTGCCTTTTTGTTGTCAAATTAAAAAAAAATATTCTAAATACAAGTTCCTTATCAGGTATATAATTTGCAAATATTGTCTTTCAATCTGTGGCTTGTCTTTTAAGTTTTTGGGTAGTGTTCTCTGAAACACAGAAGTTTTTCATTTTGATGAAGTCTAATATTTTCTTGTGTTGCTTGTGCTCTTGGTACCATATCTAGGAAACAACTGCTCTGAGATCATGAGGATTTATATCTGTGTATTCTTCTAAGACTTCCCTAGTTATAGATAATAATTTAGGTCTTTGATTATTTTTTAGTTAATTTTTATTTATGATGTAAAGCAGGGGTCCAGCCTCATTCTTTTGCATGAGCATATCTGGTTGTCTCAGTGCCATTTGCTGAAAAAACTGTTTTTTTCCCAAATGAGTTATCCTGACAACCCCTTGTTCTTATGGAATCTCATGGTTTGTTTCTCCTGAGACCAGTCTATTAATTAGTTTACTTATTTTTCATGGTAAACTTATTTTTTTTACTATGATTTTCACACATTTTTTTGTAGTTTTGAAATTAGATTTGAGTTGAATTATTTATAAACATTGAACCTTAAAAAGTAAAATGTTCACTTTTAAAATATTAGTAGTAATAATACAAATAGTAATAGTTAACCTTTATATAGTGCTTACTATGTACCAGGTACTGTTTCAAGAACTTCACCTATATTACCTCATTAATCTCAGTAACAGCCTTATCAGGTAAGGTTAAGTACCGTTATTATCCTTAAATGGATGAAGAAACTGAGCACAGAAAGAATAAATGACTTGTCTGGTCACACAGCTAATGAGTCTTAATTAGCCCAGAGGCTAAAGCACTGAAGTATAGTGTCTTTCCATATAATACATATATATATATAAATTAAAAATATATATGTTAAATATATATATATATTTTATATATATATAATATTTTTTAAAACATCCTCCATAACTAGAAATCTATGGATATAATGTACAGGGAATAGCAGTTATCTCCTCACCCTCTTCCTCTTTCCCAAGCAACATGAACACCTGCATATGCATGCACAGGTACACACAGATGCACTACACACACAGACATAAAACCTCATACGTTGACAGACAGCCACATTGATCTACTTAAGTGGCAACATTTGCTATTAAAATTATTCCTTAAAGTTTTCAGGAATCATATGAATTTTAATAAGGTACTGTATTTCTCTAGGGATTTACAGGGATTATAATCTATCCATATATTTTGCTTGCTGGGTCATAAAAAATGAAACAGTGGCAAGTTAATATTGATGGGCTGAAGGATTATATCATGGACTGCCTCGAGAGAGGATCTTCCATTGACCTTGGCAGTATGAGTGTCTGACAAGGGTGGTGAAAAAGTGAGGTGAAATTAAAAGTCACAAATTAGCCTTGTCTATTCCACAAATTTATGTAAGTGAAATATACTTCTAAGAAATGGATCATGAGGATTTGATTTATATAATGTCTGATAACTTCAAATCTAAATGCATTTTCATTAGGTGGTTGTAATTTGAAGAATAAATCTACTCAGGCATTGGAATATTGTGCAGAATTACTGGGTTTGGATCAAGATGATCTTCGTGTAAGTTTAACTACAAGAGTCATGCTAACAACAGCAGGGGGCACCAAAGGAACAGTTATAAAGTAAGTTCCTTAACTCCTTGCTCTGTAAAAATCTTGCCTTGTGGTTTGTCAAGGAAAAATCTTTGAGAACACTGAGATTTAAAGTTGATTTTTATGAATGATTCATTCTTTTCATTATAATGTTCTAAAACATGTACTCAAAAGATAAGAATTCTGTGCAGTTCCTTGCAGTAATCTACTATATAAATAAATGCTGACTTCCACAGTTCTTAAAGTGGTTCCTTACAAATATGCTGCATGGTACAGATTTATAGTTTATAAAGTAAGAGAGGTTTACTTTTGTACAACTACAAAAATATGAGTTGATTATGTTAATATTTGTTTTAGGCAACAAATTTTTTTTTTTAAGATTTTATTCATTTATTCATGAGAGACACAGAGAGAAGGCAGAGACATAGGCAGAGGGAGAAGCAGGCTCCTTTCAGGGAGCCTGATGTGGGACCCGATCCCGGAACTCCGGGATCACACTGTGAGCCAAAGGTAGACGCTCAACTGCTGAGCCACCCAGGCGTCCCAAGACAACAAGTTTTTTTTTTTTTTTTTTTAAGATTTTATTTATTTATTCATGAGACGGAGAGAGAGAGAGAGAGAGAGAGAGAGAGGCAGAGACACAGGCAGAGGGAGAAGCAGGCTCCATGCAGGGAACCTGACATGGGACTCGATCCTGGGTCTCCAGGATCAGACCCTGGGCTGAAGGGGGCACTAAACCGCTGGGCTGCCCCCAAGGCAAGTTTTAAAAAATTTTTCAAGGTTGTTTTTTTTGAGATATAATTCACTTTTTTAAAGTGTATAGGTTAGAATATTTTAGTATATTTACAAGGTTGTGCAACCATCACCATTTGGTTTCAGAAGGCAATAGATCATTTTACTTTAAAAGTGATTTTCTTTACAAATGGCTTGTTCTAAAACTTATTAAGTAAAACTCACCTTAGTAAAGCACTCAGAAAGTGGAATTTCCCCTTACCTCCCAGATTCTTCATTTATAGGAAATTGCAAATAACAAAAAAAGTAAGAACTTAGCCAAGATTTCTTAAATCTGTAACCAAGAGCTTCTAGGTTAGGTTGTATTTGGGTCTCTGTATACTTTTGGCTCAATATCCTATGTTTGAGGCATTTGTTTTTTATACTATAAAATTGCTATTCAGCCATCATTCTGAGGCACTGTTAGATCTTCATTTGTGGGGGAAAAAGTCAGATCCTCTATCCCTTCTGTCCCTTGCCTAATAAGGCAGTTCATGAGCTCTAGTGACATATTTTAGGAAAAATTTCAACAAATTAAGCCAAGAAAGATTTAAAAACAAACTTCTAGCCACTCAAAAAATTTGATAACTCTTAAACTTTGGGAAACATTAGCAAGGTACGTTTAGCCTGATTCTTTGCTAAACTAATTCCAAGTTATTATAAAGTAAACCTTAGCAAAGAGAATGTGTAGTACTGCCATACAGTTGCTTTTCCTTGGAGATATTTCTGGTGCTGAGGGGAAGTCCAGTAAAAGCACAGATGTGTGATCTTCAGGTAGCATTTCCTTCATTTCCCCTTTGTTCTAAAGTAGTTGTTTTAAGTGTTATAGGTATGGAGTGCTCACAAAAGATTGACTTTAGGAACGGGTTCTGTTGCAGGAAGTATAAGTTGGAAAACCAGTTTTAAAGGGTATTTAAAGGGTCAGTCTAACCTGACAGACTTTTAAGTTTACTTCAAATTTGACATTTTTTCCTGGTGTTCCCATAATGCCTCATACTTACCTTTATGATAGCATTTAGTACACTGTTTGAAAATTCAGTTTTATGGCAGTTTCTTCATCACACTACAATTTTCTTTAGGAAAAGGGCTGTGTGTCTGTATCTGCAACATCTGGAACTGATGTAATTACTTATAATGAATAGTAGAATTGGACAGTCCAGATTTTAAGATTGTAAACATTTATTCCTAAACAGTGTTAAACAAGATACCCATTTATTTGTGCTATTCACAAATGACCTTTTGTAGCTATTTATTTTGTTCTTCACAGTGAATGTGTTTAGATAGATATACTTTTATCTGGGGTATCTGATGTTATTTTCACAGTTATTACTATAAAGAATTTTCATTGGTATAGTCTTCTTTTATAGGGTACCCTTGAAAGTGGAGCAAGCAAACAATGCTCGTGATGCCTTGGCAAAGACTGTCTATAGCCATCTTTTTGATCATGTGGTAAACAGAGTAAACCAGTGTTTTCCTTTTGAAACATCATCTTATTTTATTGGAGTCCTAGATATTGCTGGTTTCGGTAAGTATAGTTGTTTGTGAAATTGTGTTTGGTATTTTTAATTCAATTTTTCAGATATATTTAAAATAAAAAAGCTACTTTTCCCCTTGTAATACCTTTCACTTGATGTACTTTCAGTTATATGTCCATACTTAAATTTCATTTCATAATATGATTTAAATAGGAAGTTGATGCTTCAAAAAGGGAAAAGCTTATAGATTTTAGTCACACTAATGCTAAAATTAAAACATGTTGATTGAGGAGCACCTGGTTGCTCAGTTGGTTAAATGTCTGACTCCTGATTTTGGCTCAAGTAATGATCTCAGGGTCATGAGATCAAGCCCTGCATTGGGCTCTGCATTAGGCATGGAGCCTGCTCAAGATTCTCTCTCTCCCCCTTTTCCTGTGCTGCTCCGTCACCAAAAGAGAAAAACAAATATGTTGATTGAAACCATTATTGTTAGATGTTTCTGTACTCCTAAACGAATGCAAATGAATAAAGGTAAAGTCTTGAGAGCTACTAATAAAGAGAATTAAGTCATTAAAATCACTGACTATAGTGTAGTGCTGGGTACAAGCTGACGTAGCAAATAAGCAAAACTCTTTGCTATGTGTAGAAATCCATTATTAGTATTGTCAGCAGATAGCTGTTTCCAGTGAATTTCTACCAAATGAAAAAATAGCTATATTAAAGATATAAGTATATAATATAGTACATAAAGTAGATAATATATGTATTCAAGATATTATATGTTAATTTATATTTAAGATAAATATTTGAGAACAACCACAGGGCTGTGCAATTAGAAATGAATCACTAGCATCTGAGTGCCATTTTGTTTTGAATGACTATTTTGTAAAAATCTCAGAGTAAATATGTTTTATATTGGACTTTATCACTGTAGGTGTTCCTTCTGGCTTTGTAAGACTGGTGTTTTCCTTCTGTGCAGTTTGTTTGCTTTTGCCAAAGAAAAGTATGAGTATTTACTTTTGGGGAGGGGTAGAGTTTTGGTTTTGATGTGATACATATTTTAAAACTTATAATTATTACCTTTTGTTCAAAGGTAGAAAAACACTCCTCATTGACTTAGGATTTCAAAATCTTCAGACATTTGTTTCATGGTCTGCACCAGTTTTATTGTGATAGGCACATATACAGAATCATAACATTTTAGAGGTGCAGGTATCTTAGAGATAATGTAATACAGTCTATTCATTTTTAAATGAGTTAAAATTCATAATATTTTTTATAGCTATCATTTTACAGATTACACAGAAACAGATCTAAAGCACTTGTAATTTTTTTAAAGATTTTATTTATTTATTCATGAGAGACGGAGAGAGAGAGAGAGAGAGAGAGAGAGAGAGGGAGAGAGGGGCGGAGACATAGGCAGAGGGAGAAGCAGGCTCCATGCAGGGAATGACGTGAGACTCAATCCCGGGTCTCCAAGATCGCCCTGGGTTGAAGGCGGCTAAACCACTGAGCCACGGGGGCGGGGGGGGGGGGGGGGGGGGCTGCCCTAAAGCAATTGTATTTTTTTTTAAGCACTTGTATTTTAAGCCATTTTTGTTCTATAGTTAATGTAGATAGCTTTAACACCTATGCTTAAGAAAATCATGTTGTAAGTGGCTTACATTTTGTATATTTTACTCTATGACATTTATCTCATTTAATACACATCTTTTTTGTGGAGTAAAATACAGTATTTTCAATACTTAAATACCTAACAAAATTTGTCTTGAAATAAGAGCATCTGGGGAGTTTGCAACAATTATAGGTATTTTTTTACTTAATTTTAAATTAAGCATTGATATAATAAAATTTTATCCTAATTATAAATTTATATGTGAACTTTATCTGATATAATAAAATTTTATCCTAATTATAAATTTATATGTGAACTTTATCTGATGATGACTTTTGATTTTGGTTTTGTTTTCAGAGTACTTTGAACATAACAGTTTTGAACAATTTTGCATCAACTATTGCAATGAAAAACTTCAACAATTTTTTAATGAAAGGATTCTGAAGGAGGTAATTGTCATTACAATTTAAATTTAAGAACTGTATTAAGCTATTTTAATTTCAAGGAACAGAGACATGCTGCAGTTACCCTGATTGATGGAGTATAATGTAAGGTGGCTCAGGGGATCAGAGATGCATAGGACAGGCCCCCAGTGGCCTAGATGTTGCTCAGGCACTTCAGAAGTGTTAATTGTACAGTTGATGCTTAGGGACCCAATACAAACTCTAATAGGCACCTCCTGAGAAGTGAACATCTGTTGCTTCTTATTAGTGACTTTTGCTAGACTTGGAATTTTGCTTGTTTCTTTTTCTGAGTTTGTTGCCTTTACTTCTGCCACTGCCAAACAACTTTCTACTTTTATCCCTGACATTGACATCTCCTATACTTCCTCTGTCTCTCTGCTTTTGCCCACTCTGCTACCTGTTCACCCTTTCTGTGTTGCAGGAAAACCACCAAATCAGGGGATTTAGTGTGGCAATTGACCAGAGTGCCTCTGGCCAGTGCTTTTCTGCCAGGTTACTGTGTATACTGCCTAGTTGCCTGTGAATGGGATACCTATGGCTGGACACTGATCTCTCTGGTTTAGGAAAGTACTTACTGTCACTACTCCTAGTAATTATCTGTGGGCATGGTTGACACTCACAATCCCAAGTTGAGGAAAGTTATTTCATAATTCTTTAGAGTACAGAATAAGTAATGGTAGATTTGGATCACTTGATTTGTGATTACATTCACCATTCTTACCTTGTACTTGAATTCTCCAATATTTTCCTACTAATACCTTTGGCTTTCTTTCTTTGAGCTATTTGAGGTATGTTTTATTGAATGTAGTTAGTAGAGTTACAGGGAACTCAGAAATGGTCTAGTTCGGCCTTTTATTTTACAAATGAAGAAACTGATTATCAGAGCAATTTAGTGACTATTGCAGGTCTGAACTCACCTTCCAGCTGCTGGCCCACAATACTGTGTTCTCCTCATATTGGTACTGCTGTTTTCCAGGTTCTGTTCTCCACTGTATCTGGACTTTAAATGTGAACTATTCTTTCCTATTCCCATTCCATTAATCTTTTCACATTTTATTATATTTTTGTTTTTATGGGTTTCCCAGCACATTCCCTTTTATACTTTTTTATTTGGATACTGTATTTAAGCCAATTCTGGCATAAATGAACAGGTAAATCAAATACTTATCAGTTCATATAATCACTCTGAAAATATTTTATCCAGCCACATTAATTCTTCTGTTACTATTTTAAGTGGTACATATGTGCTTCTCATTTAAGATGCCCTAATTCTTCCCTTCCATGCCAGCCCAGCAAGCTTTATTTTTATCTAGAAACATGACAAGGAGACAGTATCTTGATATATGTTTATTTTTAGAACAATTCTTTTTTAATATTTATTTATTTATTTATGAGAGACACAGAGAGAGAGAGAGAGGCAGAGACACAGGCAGAGGGAGAAGCAGGCTCCACACAGGGAGCCTGATGCAGGACTCGATCCTGGGACTCCAGGATCACGCCCTGGGCCGAAGGCAGGTGCTAAACTGCTGAGCCACCCAGGGATCCCCTAGAACAATTCTTTAAAATAAATGTTTGGATTTCAAATTCAGATTGGGTCTTAAAGGGACACTGACTTCTAAAATGATAGAAACCTTTTCTAGTATATCTTGTGGGAGGAAATATTTAAACATTTGGGAAAAAAGATTAAAATACATGTCAACCTAAGCTCATTGCATTGTTCACTCATCTTTGATAAAGTCTTTTTTTTTCTTTAATTTTAAGAAGGTGCCAGACTTACATCTAGGAATTCAACTTTAATTTGTAAATTTTTCTTTCAAATGACACTTTATTTTTCCCAGTGTTATATTCCTTGTATGTTACAGTGTGTGGCTACTCGAGCCCATTTGCAGTTAATTGCTGTTTCTTTTATTTTAGTGCCTGGCTGTACATGTTAAAAATCTCTTCTGACTTTGGACAGTGGTTTAGGACTATTGAGGATATATAAAAGAGAGAAATTTCATGTCAAAGGGGCTAGTTTGTTTAGCTGTTCTTTAAACTTTTAAAACTTACCACAGCAAGTTCTTTCATTCTTTTGTTTTCTGGGGATTGGTAGACTATGGCCTTTGGGACAAATCCAGCAGGCTGCCTATTTGCAAATGAATTTTTATTGGAATACGGCCATGCGTCTTCATTTAGCATCATCTATATGGCTGCTTTTGTGCTGCAGTGACTTAATTGAGTAGTTTTGACAAAGAGGATATGGCCCACAGCTAAAAATATTTACCATCTGGCCCCTCACAGAAAAAGTTTGCTGACTCATGGTCTATTCTACTAATAAGTTTGACTTTGAAATTGCTAAAGATATTTCAAAGCCATGACCTTTCCTTGAGTTTGAATGGCTATAAACAGATCTCTGTATGTGTGTATAGCTCTGCATATTTAAAGAACAGTGTGCTTATCTGCAGGCAGGAACATTTCCACATATGTAAATTATGTTGGCTATTAATTTCTGACTTTACATTGCTTTAGGGGCAGGGATTTTTCTTCCTTAATGTTTTGTAAGTCTCCTTAGCCCCTGAACTAGTCAATATGAGCCTTTGTACTCTGAACTACTCAATAAATGTTATGATCAGATGGCACAAAACAAGCCATCTCATATCATAAAGATTTCCATTCTTATGATTATTTCATTTTAGGAACAAGAACTGTATCAAAAAGAAGGTCTAGGTGTTAATGAAGTGCATTATGTGGATAATCAGGACTGTATAGGTATGTGTTTTTTTATTCCACTTTTGGGAAATATGGGAAGGTAGAGTAAATTCTTTTACTAGTAATTTTTCTGTGCTCTGTGATTGATATTACTGATTATGGGACTTAAAGCTCTGGTATTTGAGAGAGGTTTTACTTCTCTAATACTGCCAGGAAGTTGTTTTTTGTTTTGTTTTGTTTTTTCTACCAAGGCATCAAATTCAGCTATGTTGTAAGTTTTCCTAAAATGTCTTCTGTTTACTGTGATGGATATTTTCATTCTTAAATAGTCTATGTGAGTAAGTCAAGAGGGAACTAAATTGCTTAAGTAGTAAAGGTATAAATTATCTCACCTGAGGAAGTCCATACATTAGCCAGGCTCCAAGTGAGGTTTTTCAGTGTTTGACTCTGCTCTTCTGTAGTTCCCTGTATTGGCAACACCCTCTGGCCTGTTGTAGGTTGGCTTCACAGGTTTCATGTGTCAAATCCAGAACATGCTGTGCAGCCAGGAGAACAGGGTCTCTGTTATTCTTGTCTATTTTTATCAGTAAGGACACCTAAAATTAACTGTTGGGAAGACTTTGTTTTGAAAACTCCATTTGACAATTGAGTCAGTAACTCATGTGCCAGATTTGGAGAACATAGTATAATAATAATAATAATAATAATAATAATGCTTTACATTGATACAACTTTCCAAAGCATGTTCAATTTTAGCTGGCTCACTGAGCATTTCAATTATATTACAGCCTTTCTCAGATCTCTTTGCCTTTGATTTTGTGATTTGATATCTTTGCTGGAACTCCTCCCCTTCTCTTTTCTTTCAGTCCAATTTCATATCCTTCTATGTCTATCAAAATATTCATTTATAGCTTAATTCAGCTGCCGCATCCTTCACCATCACCAGTTGCCTAAAAAGCATCACTCAGAACAATGCAGTTAGAATTTTCTCTCCATATGTCCTATAGCTTATGGAGTCTGTTCCACTTAATAGTTTTATATACTATTTTTAAGCACTTTGTATTTTATAGTTGTAATGTACAAGCAGGAAATTCAAACAACATGAATGGAAGGAGCATAAAAATGTGCTGTTACTGAAGTTTTGCTGGAAAACATTTGAATCAGTATTGAAAAGCACTTTTAAAAGCTCTGTATACAAAAGCTCTGTATGCAAAAGCTTATGTAATTTTACTTCATTTTGAATGTAGATATCATATGGAGAGGAAGAATTTTTGGTTCTTTGGCCTCTCATCCAAGCTTACAAATAGGATGGTTATTACATTAATCATATGTTTATGGAATTGTTTTTCTAAAACCTATAGTCAATAGTTTTCCCTGCTATCTGAAAGTTAGAGCATTTATATATGAAACCTTTCATAAGCCAAAGTGGTGTAAATTGGAGAAGCAATTACCATTTTGTAAACATGAAAATTCTCTTTGGATTTCTTTCAGCTAGTGAAGGACAGGTACTAATGTAAATCTTTTGTAAAAGCGAAGTGGCATAAAGCAAACTTTTCCATAGTGGGGGAAATCTGTGTATGATGTTATTTTCTGATAAATTGCCACATTTGAAATAAAATCCATCTGCTTTCTGTAGCCTGTGAAGATACTTATATAATCATCTGTTACATCACTTCTGAGCAGTCCTTTAAATGTGTGATCAGGAAATTGTTCACATATCTTTAAAATGTTTTTACCCTATCACATTTTGATGTTTTTGGAATAGATTTAATTGAAGCAAAATTAGTGGGGATACTGGATATTTTAGATGAAGAAAATCGCCTTCCCCAGCCAAGTGATCAACACTTTACATCTGCAGTTCACCAGAAGCACAAAGAACATTTCCGACTCACTGTGAGTTTACTATTCCAAAATTGAGACTTTGTGGTGGGAAGAGAAGCCTGTAGAAAGATGTACTAGATATTATATATTAAATAATTAGAATAACAAGTTATGTGGGGCTGAGAGCAACTATAATTTATCCAACACAGCGTCTTCTATAGATAGGCACTTAATTTATACATGTATATTTTGGATGACAATGATCTATCTAATGAAGGCCCTTTTAGCTGGATGGAAAATACATCTCATCTATCTAAAATGTACAAAAAAGTATACCTGCTGTTTTTATGTTCTTCCTTTTAGCAAAGTGGCCACCAGTTGCTTTGCTATCATGTGATCTTGAATCATGTTCCAGGGGTTAGCATCTAGAATCACAAGCAACCACCAGCCTCCATGTTTGTAAGACTAGGAATAAAGTTCATGGGTTAGGGTCTGACTGGTATAAGCAATCCATATTAGATAATGGGTAGCCAATTTATTTTAATGTTTTTTCCTAGGAAGTTTTGAATGGAAAATATACTCAGGGACATAGAAACTGAAGCAGTAGAAGAATTATTAGCTAAAGGGAAAACAGACACAGAGAGCAATATAAATAAATAAACATTTACTTATTTTTTCCCCCTATTTTAAAGATTTTATTTATTTATTTTAGGAAGAGAGAAAAAGCACATGTGCAGGGGGAAGGAGTAGAAGGAGAGGGAGAGAGAGAGAATCTCAAGCTAACTCTGTGCTAAGCAGGGAGCCCAACACAGGCACAATCTCATGACCCAAGCCAAAACCAAGAGTCATCCACTCAACTGACAGGGCCACCTAGGTGCCCCAAAAGGGGTAAAAGACCTAGTTTCCTGAACTGCTGTTGGGTAATAGAGCTGTGCTTGAATTCTTGCAGTAGTGAACAGTAGGGCTCTTCTGCGTGAGCTAGCCCCTGTGGTTGTTGGAGTGTTTCCTTTGTTCACTTAATTCTGTGTTTATCTTTACACTCAGCTACCATATTTGAGGTAATACAGTAAGAACTGATTAGCACAGAAAAATATGGATGTTAATTTCATCTGGGAAGGTAGGTGCTGCCTTGTCTTACAGAGAACAACAAAGAAAGAAAGGCAGGAAAAGAAGGAAAGAGAAGTTGCTTAGAGTTGCAAATGCACCCTATCCTGTTTATTATTTTGAGATTGTAACCTAGTGTAACAGACAGGGCTTTGATAGATCCAGGAGCTGAAGTGAATGAAGACAAGTATTCTTGTTTCCGTATATCATTAAATCAAGAGTGTTGGGTAGTTTGATGCATTTACTTAAAAAGCTGATGTAATTGTCATAACCTTCTCTAGGGACTGAATCTAATCTACCTGTCCTACTAACTTGGAGTTCTTTTGTATCCTTAGATATTTCTTTTTTTTTTTTTAAAGATTTTATTTATTCATGAGACACAGAGAGAGGCAGAGACACAGGCAGAGGGAGAAGCAGGCTCCCAAGCAGGGAGCCCAACATGGGACTTGATCTCGGGTCTCCAGGACATGCCCTGGGCTGAAGGCAGCACTAAACTGCTGAGCCACCCAGGCTGCCCTCCTTAAATATTTCTTATAATGGGGAGCCTGTTTCTCTTCAGTGGAGATAGAAATAAAACAATATGTATCCTCAACAAAACTTATACTATAATTGAAGATATATACCCAGTCCTATTTATACACTGTTCACTGGTCTTTGTTATGAAAAGCCTGATGCATGGTTATCTTTACAAAAAGTGCTGATTTCTAGTCAACAGAATTGTGACCAGGATCTCAGACAACCTTGAGTGATAAAGTACATATAACTATAGGGACAGCAAGGTAAAGCATCAAGAATGGACTTTGGCTGCTTGTCTCAAAAGAGAACAAGAGCAAGATAGTAAATTCTATTTTTTATAAGCCATTACTTTTATATCTTTGGAAATAAAAATAATAACTATTTATTGAACATTTAGTATGTACCAGTCACTGATCTAAGGGTTTTACTTAAATTATTTTATAATTCTCACAATCTCTGAGGTGGATCCTGTTTGTATCCCCATCCCCATGCTAGAGATGAGGAGTCATACTTAGGTTAAGTAACTGGTCATGTGTAATGTTCTGAGGAAGTGGTGGAGTTGGAAATCAGGCTGGGCATTTTGACTTCAGGCCCTCATTTTGACTCATGCTGGTGTGTCACCTCACAGAGAAGAGGCTCTGTGGTCTCCTAGCTCTTTCACCTAGAAAAAGCCTGGTAAGGCTCTCAAAGTTTTAGTTTTTTTTAATTTTTAAATGAGATTGTCTTTCTTATCCTTAGTTTTTTTGAGGATCTGATATATATATATACTTTTATGTGAAGACATTTTGGGAACTTAAATATGAGGTATTATAATTGATAGTAGAATCCTAAAATGATTCAGTATCCTTCAGATAGATTCAGGCTCATTGTATAAACATGTTAGGATGTATAGCTATAAAAGTGGGAAAGGTCCTATACTGATTTCAGGTATGTTTTAGAACAGTGCTTCTCAATCTTGGCTGTACCTACGGATCACCTGATGTAAATGGTATGGGCTTTAGGAGATTTAAAAGTCCTCCAAGTAATTGCCAATCAAGGTCAAGAACTACTACTTTATACATAGACAATTAACTTTATAAAGTGCCAATTGTTTTGCATACTTATAAGGTTGTTTTTGTCTTAGTCCTTTCTTCTTTTTTAAGAGATTATAACCAAATACTTGCTGGATTTCATTGGTAGTTTAAAGCTTATTAGAGGTTTCGAAGACAGTATAATTGTGTAAAGTGTGTAAAGTGTGAAAATTTCCTTTATAATTTTAAGTATTTCACATCCCAGATATTTTCTAAAGGAAATTATGTAATCTGTTTTTGATAATTTATTTATGTTTAAAAATTTATTTATTCATGATGGACATAGAGAGAGAGAGAGAGGCAGAGACACAGGCAGAGGAAGAAGCAGGCTGTATGCAGGGGAGCCTGATGCGGGACTCGATCCTGGGATTCCAGGACCACACCCTGAGCTGAAGGCAGACACTCAACTGCTGAGCCGCCCAGGCATCCTTGTTTTTGATAATTAATAACTGATATATGTTCTCTTTTCAGATACCCAGAAAATCTAAGTTGGCAGTTCATAGGAACATCAGAGATGATGAAGGCTTCATTATTAGGCATTTTGCAGGGGCAGTGTGCTATGAAACAGTGAGTATGACTTTTACCAAAAGAAACCATTTGTAATTGAAGCTGCACTGTATAAAATATTAACCCCTAGCCACACCTGGTTATTTCAATTTAAATTTAATAAAATTTAAAATTCTTCAGGACACGGCTACACTCCTGTGTTCCATGTCTACATTGATGGCAACTGTGTTGGACAGTGCAGATATAGAACAGTTCTGTCATCCTGGAAAATTCAGTTGAACACAGCTGCATCAAGAGATATTACCACAGGATGGACTGAATCATTTCTGTTTGCTTTATTTTTCAGATTCAATTTGTGGAAAAAAATAATGATGCTTTACATATGTCTCTTGAATCCTTAATATGTGAATCCAGGGATAAATTTATTCGAGAATTATTTGAATCATCCACAAATAACAATAAAGATACTAAACAAAAAGCAGGAAAACTTAGCTTCATCAGTGTGGGAAACAAGTTTAAGGTATTTGTGTTAAATATATTACTTGAAAGTTTGTTGCATTTAAAGTAAAATATATTGTTTTATACTTTACAGAGGATAATGTAGATCACTGTCAGAAATCCCATGCGTGAAATGCAAGAGCAGACCCTGCGTTGTTGATATTTACATACAAAATAACCTAAAATAAGTTTAATAATTGAACATACAGAAATTCTTAAAATTTTATGAGTCTGTTCTTTCTTGTTGCTTAACATATCTGATTCATACCTGCTTCTCCTAATGTTCTTGCTTCTGCTTACTGTTTGGTTGACCTTCAAACCTTCTCTTTCCCATGTGTTTTCTGTTTCCTTCCTCATTCAACAGTTTTGTTTTAGCTGGAGTAGTCCAGCTCGGGATGGCTAGAGAGAACTAGTTGAGTTGAGAGAGGAAAAGGCACAGCCAGGGGCTTCAGGTAAATGATCACCTTTGTGGACTCTTATTTATAGAATGTGGCTGCCATGTTTAAAAGAGCCCGTCTCAAGTTAATGATTCAGTTTTTAATTTATTTTCAATGTGCTTTCTCTCACTATGCTTTATGGGTGTACACATTACACTAAAATGTGATTAAAGCTTTGAATAACTTTATAAAAGATAAGTGCTCTGTGTGACAAACCCTTCAAACTGCTTATTTAACATTGAAGAACATCTCATTTGTTTTATTAATTTTAGATCAGAAATTTATTCTTTGAGATCTGACAAGGAATTGTCACATAATGTGTCTTAGAAATTGGTTCTATTGTTGAGTATTTAGCATAGAAAAAGAGAATTTACAAACTTTTGTATCATAAGTTTAATGAATAAAAAATTATAATAAGTAGAACAAGGACATAAAATTTCTCTTTTATACATTTCCACAAAGTATTGCTGAATTTACAAGAAAACTCTGCATATGCCTTTCATTATGTGTATTTTAAATATTAAAAATGATGTAGTTAGAAACTATTTAAGCATGAGAATACCATAATAATAATAATAACAGTACAAGTCTCTTGAAATCCCTTGTGGATTGAAAAGGGCTCTAAATAATTAACTTGATAAAATCATGTTTATAAAGCTAGGTTTTTTTTAAAGTAAATATAAGAGAAAGCTTATAATACTTTTGAGGTAATTGAATAAAAAGTCTTTAACTTTGTTGAAAGTTACATTCATTAATTATGAGTTCTTAGTTCTTTTGAGCAAGAGTTTTTCCTCTTATTTTGATACTCTGAAATACCTGAGTAGATATATGATAGCAGATTAGTTTAAAATAGTATATTAGCCTAAATGAAATGGCCATTATTATTTTTGTACTGCAGTATTTATAGTAGTATTGCTGGTAAGAACATAATTGAAATTTTAGACAATATAAAAAACAAACATTCTTAAAATTCATTGAATTAAAGTATTAGTAAAGTATTATGTTGACTTGAAATATTGCTTCTGTGCAGTAGGATATATTTTGCATATTAAACTGCTAAAAACTATAATTGAGTGATGTTATTAATAAAATTTCAAAAATGTTTTATGAGAGACTTTGAAATGAAGTAATAATTCTTAACTTAAAATATAGTTGAATAGCTTGTTAAATTCAAGTTATGTGAAGCAATAAAAGAGGCTAGTATTTTTAGTAAGACTTCAGTTATCCATCCTCTCTAAGGGCCAGAAGTTCTCTATTGAAAAGGAACATTTTCAGGTTATTGAAACATAGCCCTTTTACTGTTAGTTTTTTAGAAAAATATTCCTTTTTGATGGAACTCTTACTCTGTTATTATGTACATAAATATTTATATGCTTTATAGTAAAAATACAAATAAAGACTGAGTTTCATATAACTGTTTATCCTTATGCCTTATGGTCTTTACTTCCTTGATAATTAGCATTCTTCCCTCTTCTCCCAAGTTTATTTTTGCTGCTTCTACTCTTCTGAATTACTCTCTCTCCATTTTTTTGGAGAACCCTGTGCTTACTCTACGGATTAAGAGGCATGGACTTGGTGACAGTTTTCTTTTCAAATTAGTGGCTCTCATACTTGATTTTCCTTTATTTGGTGGTCCAGATCGATAAAGGTTGTCAGAACTCAGTCAACCAGATAAATGGGGTATTACTGTATTTTTTTAATACAGTAGGAAGTCACTCCATTTTTATAGTTTAAGCCTATGATACCTGAATTATATTGTAGTATCATGGGTAAGAGAGTGAAGTTTATTGGGCCTGTGTTGGAATCTTGGCTTTATCATTACTAGTTCTGTGATCTTAGGCAAGTAATTTAATCTTGCTGGACCTTACTGCTTTTACCTGAAAAATCAGGCTAATAATACATCCTTAATTAGAATTGTTGTGCAAATTAAACATGATAATGCTTGTGAAAAGTTTTGATCAGTACCTGACTCATCGAAAGCATTCAGTACAATCTACCTATTATATTGTTATTATTAAATATAGCTGTGATTGATCCAGTATGTTAATTTAAGAATAAACATCTTAATTTATCTTTCTGTAAGTAGTAAAATAAGCATCTTAGTTTAAAAATGATGTAAGAACTTTACATAATTTATTTTGCAGACAAGTAAAGCAAAACATTTTTTTAAGCAAAACATGATTTTAATGCATTATTAAACCAGCATAAATTATTATCACTTAATATTATTAGAAAGAGGAAAGTATAGTACTTTATGTTTATCAAGTTGTTTTTGAGAAAATTGTCCAAACTTTTAAAAATAATTAAAATGTGAAATATTTTAAAATAACAAAGAGGGTTTCTACAGCTAGGCAGGACAATTTTATGTATGATAAGTGTTAAATAAAACATTTCTAATATATACCATTAGTGTGTATCCTTCAGTGGAATATGATAAGAAACTACACCCAACTTGCTACATATTCAAGTATTGCTTTGTTAATCTCTTATGGAATGCATCCCCAGTATTTTATTTCCTTTGTTGCCTGTATATTTTTTCCTCCTCCATCCCACCTGCAAGTGTGTGTGTACATTTTTTAGCATTGCTAATTTTCAATCTTTTAATTATATAAGTTCTGTGTAAGTCACGTTATTGTCCTAAGCATTATATTAGCCATGTATTTTGCATGTTACTGTCAAAGAATTTATCAGTTGTTAAATTGTACTGTGTTGTATGTTGATGTTACTGCATGTTATTTTATGCTAATGTTGGAGAGCTAATATTAACTTATAACACTGTGTACTTTTGCTTTTTGAAGTAATAAAGTGATTTACTTTTGTCTACAGACACAATTAAATCTGCTTCTGGATAAACTTCGGAGTACTGTGAGTACCCTTAGAAAAAAAATCCAGAGTTTTTAAATGGCCCTCTTAAATTATCATTAGTAATTACTCAAATAAGCACAGTAAGCCTAGAATAATTAGAAATTAATTTTAAACTGAATTCCCTCATTTTAAAAAATCAATTTTTAAAGCAGTTGTCATTTTAGTTAGGTTTGTTCTGAAGAAAAGTCAAATATATATGTGAAGTCATTATTTTATAAATATACAGAATTCTCTCAATCTTGTTAAGATTATCTTATAGTTTCAAAAAATGAAAATAATTATTTATGTGGAGAAGAAAATGTATTTTTTAGGATTAAAGATAATGCATGTAGTTAATTTTCATTTTATTATTCTAATAGTAACATTCTCCAACATGGCAATGTTGAGGTTGAAAAAATATACATAATATCTTTATGCCCTGTTAGAGAGGCAATATTTCTTAGAGTCCTTTTTTTTTAACTAGACATTTTTAGTGGTTTACTCTGTTTTTTATTTTTAAAGATTTTTAAAAATTTTTTTGAAAGAGGGGAGGGCAAGGGGAAGGGCAGAGGGAGAGGGAGAGAGAGAGCCTTAAGTAGACTCTGAGCTGAGTGCAGAGCTTGATACAGGGCTCTTATGTCCTGACCCTGCGATCGTGACCTGAGCCAAAACCAAGAGTCAGATACCTAACGGACTGTGCAACCCAGATGTCTCAGTTCACTCTGGTTTTTTTTTTTTTTTTAAATTTTATTTATTTATGATAGTCACATAGAGAGAGAGAGAGAGAGAGAGAGAGAGGCAGAGACACAGGCAGAGGGAGAAGCAGGCTCCATGCACCGGGAGCCCGACGTGGGATTCGATCCCGGGTCTCCAGGATCGCGCCCTGGGCCAAAGGCAGGCGCCAAACCGCTGCGCCACCCAGGGATCCCTCACTCTGGTTTTTAATGGAAAATTTACGAGAGAAAAAAGTTTGATATGTGGGTTATGTAAATGAGGCATGATTCCAAGGTGAGACATTTTTTAAACAGATCTACTGAACTAACCAGCTATTCTTCCTTACCAAGTAGTCATTTTGGAAAGCCAAATATTTATTCTGTCCATGATGTTATTACTTACTGTTAGACTTGCTTTTGGAACCATTAAGAAATTCTTGCAAATACCCTCATTGTTTGCAAATATTTATCTCTTAAGAACCTTACATCTTTAAAGATCAAATCTGATGGGGAGGGTGTTTGAATTTTTATCACCCAAATATAGTGCTCTACTGTAAGTTGATGAGAGTACTTCTGTGATTTATAAGAAGGTATTTCTAAAAAGTGTTCTGAAGGTGTTTGCAGTGAGGATCGTTATTGAAATAACTATTCAGTTTTCTAAGGGAACTACTTTGTAAAGAAACAGTAATTTGGATGTCTGGTCTATTTGCTTTAATACCCAACAGTCTCATTGTGTACATATCCATATTCTTTCTGCCTCATTCAACATAACCTGATAACTGATTCCAAATGAGTGCCTTTAAAAGCTTCTAAAAATACCATTTAATAAACAGAATTTTAGAATGTGCAGTGGTACAGCTTCAGGATCTACTATATATTTTTGAGGTAGAATAATGAAAAAGGTTGAATTTTTTTCCCCCACTTTGGGCTAAATTTGAAGAGGCATAATTTTATTTTTATCTCTTGTTACAGGACAATTTTCTTATCACAGAAATATGACATATAAATACACAAGTGTAGAATAAAATCATATATATATCAGTCTCCAAAATGTATTCAAATGTTAAAATATTTTACGATGAAAGGCGTTTCTTTTTACAGTAACATTTTTTGGCACTCAAATCTAAAATGTATCTTTCTTTTCCTTCTTTTACTTCCTTCATTCTTTCTTTCCTTCCCCTCCCTCCCTCCCTTCCTTCCATTCCTCTCTTCCTTCTTTCCTTCCTTTCATTTTAGCCTGTTGTGGGGCTCAGTCCCATGACCCCTAAGACCACAAACGGAGCCAAAACGAGGGGTCGGATGTCCAACTGACTTGTGACTGAGGCACCCCAGTATTTTTCTAATAGTATATAGTGCAAAAATTCATTCCAAACTTGAAATTTTAAAAGTATCTAAGTTTTAAATTCTTTAATGATTATTTTAAAAGAGGTTCAGATATTAATGGTAACATGTTTGAAAGTTATTGGTATTCATAGAAACAGAAAAGCAAGAATGCTATGTGCATTGTCTTTAAAAAGTGCCTTTATTCTCCTAGGGTGCAAGCTTTATTCGTTGTATCAAACCTAATTTAAAGATGACAAGCCACCACTTTGAAGGTGCTCAAATTCTGTCTCAGCTTCAATGTTCAGGTATTTTCATATTTTTACAATTTATATCCATGTGTGTTAGGAGTCTTAGCTTGATACACTTTAATATGTACAGTGTTTTCAAACGATCACAGTTACCTTGATTGTTTTTAAGTGCAATAAGATTTTTACTTTCAAATTCTTTTAATTATAAGAAAAGCATGGCTAACAAATTATTTGAGCAATACTGGGGTATAGTTTATCGTGAAATTAAACAGTTTTACAGCATCGAAGTAAAATTTATAAAAACTCTTTAACTGCAGATATAGATCTCCCTTAAGTAGGTTACCTTCCGATGGCCTTCTCAGTCTGGCAGCAGTTCATTTCTCATGCTCCATGTAGCTGGGGCAAGAGGTAGGTTTTGGTGTCCTTGCTCTCACTCCACCACTTATTAAAAAATGAAAACAGTGCCCTCGGCTGCTGCAGAACTTCTGTGCAGATGTTAAACTACCGCTCTCCACCTCTCACCTGCCTTGTTCTCACTTTGCTTGGTCACAGAAGTCTTAGGCACCAGGCACTGTTTTTCCTCTACTGCATGTCTGTCTGCCATCCCTACCCATGCTACCCCTACTTATGCCCAAGGCATCAGTCTTCTCCTTGTCTTTGAGTCATCTCAGTCTTGAGATGCTTCCTTAAACTCTCTTGTCTTTCTCACTCCTTATATTGTTCCTCTCAAAGTCAGATTTATTATAAAGCTAGGGTCACTTAAGTTTCAGGGTCCCTCACTTAGGTGGGCTCCTTTGAAAACCCTGTACCTACTTTTGTATTCTTTTGTAATTTGTAATTTTGTACTTAAAAAAAAATTACAATTATATAAGCTTGGGCATACTCTCCCTGCTCTCCTCAAATCTCTGAGTCTTTGCCAACAGACAGCCTCTCCTCTTTACTAGAAGATGGAAAGCTTCACCTATTTGCTACCAGACACTTCTGTCTACCTATGTAACCTTCCCTTCTATTAAGAAAGCAGATGGGCCTCTTTTCTTAGTTGCCACTATGGTTCTTTGGAATCATCTCTTCCTACCTTCTCATGAATCTTCAGCATTGATTATGTATATTGTTGAATCATTCTGTTTGAGATTGTCTCTTATTACCATTTAAATGTACAGAGACCTCAACTTAATTCAAACCTCTGACCCACATTCCCTTCTAGCTACTTCCTTATATCACACCTCACTTTTTGCCCTGTAGTTTTTCCCTTTCTGTCCAAGAATAGTCTATTCTTGCTTTCTCTGTTTCCTGCCCTCTGCTCACTCTAACTCAAGAGAATTCAGCTTCTACCTTACAACAAAATAATTCTTGATAGGGTCACTGGTGATTTCCCTGATCCTAAATGAGATGTTCATTTTGCATCCCTTCTCTTAGTGGATATCACGGCAGCATTTGACTTGACCAGTCCCCCTCATGTAGCCTTTCCTTAGCTCCTAAATCAGCACATGTCCCTGCTTTTCAGTTCTCTGGTAACTCCAGACTCTTCTGCAAGGTCCTCTTCTTCTACTACTGGGTATTATTTGTTAGAGTTTTTCAGGCTTTGGGTTAGGCCTAGTTTCTTTCTCACTCTTAACCAGTGCTATCTGACATAGCTTTCCATGTTGATGGAAATATTCTATATCTGTGTTATGCAACATGGTAGATACTGTGGCAGTTGAGCACTTGAAATGTGGCTAGCACAACTTAGATACTGATTTTTAAATTTTATTTAATTTTAATTTTTTAAAACTTACCCACATGTGGTTAGTGCAACTACAGATCACAGATTGCAACTACTACAGATTGGTATTAGGTGCCATATTGGACACATAGTTTCATATTCTCTAAGTCTCCCCAAGTCCCTCTGATGTGATGTGAGTCTTCTTTCTGCCCTAGATTTATAAAAATGTAATTGACCTATAACATTATGTAAGTTAAGAGTGTACAAAATGTTGACTTGATACACTTATATATTGTAAAATGATTATCAGCATAGCATTAGTTAAACTGTCTCATCAGATCACATAGTTACTAATTCTTTTTTGTGATGAGAGTATTTAATATCTGTTCTGTTAGCAGACAGTATAGTCCTAGTACTCCCTAATCTAAGCTTTCATCAGCTTTCACCTGGATTTTTGCTATAGCTTTCCAAGTATTCTTCTGGCATCTCTTCCATCTGTTCTTCACATACATCTGGAATTATTGCTTTATAACTCAAGTCTGATCATGTCTTTTTTACTGCTTAACATATTGTAATGGCTTCTGATTATTATTAGGGGAAAAGAGCAAAATCCTCCTGGCTTATGAGGTCCCATAAGGTCTAGCCCATGTGTTTCTAGCTCCATCTCTTTTTTTTTTTTTTTTAATTTTTATTTATTTATGATAGTCACAGAGAGAGAGAGAGAGAGAGAGAGAGGCAGAGACACAGGCAGAGGGAGAAGCAGGCTCCATGCACCGGGAGCCCGATGTGGGTTTCGATCCTGGGTCTCCAGGACCGCGCCTTGGGCCAAAGGCAAGCGCCAAACCGCTGCGCCACCCAGGGATCCCATCTAGCTCCATCTCTTTCCACTCTCTCTGTTCTCTGTGTTTCAGCCATGCTGGCGTTTGTTTGGTCCCTTAAATGCTCCATGTTCCCTCCTGTCACAGGGCTTGTGCACATGCTGCTTCCTCTGATTGAGAAGCTCTTGCCTTTCCCTTGTCTTCATCTGTTGTGTCTACACTTGATTGTCCTTTCTTTGTGAAAGCCTTCCTTGATATCTCTAGCAGGAAGGGGGTCTGAATAAAGGAGCTGAGCACCTTTATTGTAGTCATAAATTTTATATATAATTATTTAATTTTTTCTTTAATCTATAAAATCCCTTGAGGGTAGAAACAGTGTTCATTTTGGTTATCCCAGCTTCCTAGCAGTGCAGAGCTTATACTAGATTCAGTAAATATTTGTTAAGTGAAATGCTTGGTCTAGCACATATGAAGACTTACTTGTGAATAATTTTAACAAGTTCCAGAAAGTTATTTCATGTCTCCTGTATTCATACATATAGTATGGGTGTATTTTTTTTAACTAATTAATTTATTTGAGAGAGAGAATATGAGCGTGAGGGGTGGAGGGAGGGGGAAAAAGAATCTTAAGCTGATTCTCACTGAGCACAGAGCCCAGCATGGGGCTGGATGTCAGGATTCTGAGATCACAACCTGAACCAAAAACAGGAGTCAGATTGTTAATGGGTGGTGCATCCACCCCAGTATGGATGTATTTTTGTAATATTTTCTTTAGATAGTTTTTAATTTGAATATGACTTTTTTTCTCATTTAAATTTCTCTGTAGGCTTTGTTTAGCCTGATATAATAAATCATTTATTTTCTAAATGAGCATCTAGTATCCTGGCAAGTCAAGCATGTTTAAATTTAGCTATATATACTCTTAAATTGGTAGAGTGTGGTGTTACAGATGCTTTAGCTAGGATTTCTCTTTCAGTTAAGCAGTATATTTCTATATATTAAGATATATTGGCAATTTAATAGATGACACCAATTTGTAGTAGTTTGATTTTTTTAAAAATGATAATAATAATAAAATGGTATAGAATTGGTTCTAGTTGTGTGGCCAGGTAATTAGAAAAAGAAAAAAATACCAATAACTGGTAGGAATATAAATATTTATGATGCTTTATAAAATAAAGGGATTTAAGATTTGAATTCTATATTGCCTTTCCATTTTCATTATTTTTTTCAAACTAAGTAGAATTAATTCATTTAGGACATCTTTTACTAAAATTACTATCTTCTGATCAGCCAATACCAGGGCAAAGTAGGGGAAGGTAAGAGTTCAGGCAGATGTTCTTCCTCTGTAACCTTGGGGTTGTGCTACCCGTCTGTGGTAGCAAAAAGGGTTCTGAGTATAACCAGCTGGACTGTACCAACAAACCCCTTGCCATCTAGACTCCCAGAGGAGGAACCAGGTTATGGAAATTTCTAGAAGAAGAGTACTTGTTTTTGGTGATTTTTATTTATTATTATTATTATTCATGATAGACATAGATATATAGAGAGAGGCAGAGAGAGAAGCAGGCTCCATGCCAGGAGCCCGATGTGGGACTCCATCCCTGGGACTCCAGGACCATGCCCTGGGCCAAAGGCAGGTGCTAAACTGCTGAGCCACTCAGGGATCCCTTTACTTATTTTTTTTAAGTGTTGAAAGCTCTATAGAGTAAATTAGCTTCAAATCCTGAGAAATGCAGCCCCAGGCTTGGCAATTTGTTAAGTTTCATGAAATTCTTAATGAACTTTTGTGAACCAGTTCATATGTTGTCTTCAGCTACAGGGCAAGCCAAGAGACTTAAAGATTGCAGATGTGTACGTTCCCAACGATACTTGTTTATTCGATATAAATGGACAAGAATTGTTACAGTACAAACCAAACCTTTTATTTCTCCAAGCAGAGCCAGGAACTAATTATAATTAGTTTTAGATCTTCCTTTCCATAGGAGTGATTGCCTTTATGTGCTTTATTAATTAGTACTACAAATTACAATAGTTATATAGTTGACTCTACCAAAAATCAAATAGTAGAGAATAATATAAGCAAAAAGGAGTCTTATTTCTCAGGGGTAACCACTTAATTCTGTTTTGGGTATATTTTTTATACTGATTAAATAAAGCTCTGCCCTATTTTTAATGAATACATTATATTCTACCATATGATTGTAACATAATTTAATTAATTGATATTTAAGTTATTTCTCTTTTTTTTTCTATTACAGTAACCCAGTGACCCTGTGTGCATTCTCTATGCATATCTTTGTCCACATGTGTGATGAGTTGTAGGATAGATTCATAGAAGTAGAAAGTACTGAGTCAAGGGCATAAATGTTTCCAAATTGCCATCCAAAGCTCTTGCACTGGTTTACTTTCCCCATCAGTGGTGTATATGTATATTTTCTTACACTGTCATCAACTCTGAGTACTATTGATGTTTGATACCTTTGTCAGTGTCAGGTTAAAATTCAATCTACCTAGAAAAGATCTTTCCTATAAGATTAATTTTAAAATAAAAATCCACTTCTTAAAAAATGTTTTGTAGTTTCATTTTGCTAATTTAAATTTTGACTGCTAGGAATTTATTTTGGGTATACAGAGTGAGGTAGGAATCCAGTGTTAGGTTTGTTTTCTAAATGGCTGGCTGTTTGTCCTAACACTTTTTGTTGAATAATCTTAATTTCCGTAATCTCAATCTTAATCAATTTCCATTGATTTGAAATTCCCAGGAAGTGAAACCCAGGTCTTTTTAGATTTTTTTTTTTTTTTTTTTAATTTGAGAGAGAGTGAGAGAGAGAGAGAGAGAGAAGAAACAAGGGGAGGAGCAGAGGGAGAGGGAGCAGCAGACTCCCCACTGAGCAGGGAGCTCAACGCACGTGCACATGGCTTGTGGGGCTGGATCCTGGGACTCTGGGATCATGACTTGAGCTAAGGCAGATGCTTAACCAGATGAACCACCCAGGCACCGCCCCCAGGTCCTTTTATAGATAAAAGTCCTGGCATTATCTACTGTGGTTGAACCTTACCCTGACTACTTTATGCTTTTCCTGACATGAAAGGTTCCTACTGACTCAAGGTTCAAATTATCAGCTACTAGAGTTATACTGAACATAGATATTCATCCTATAGACTGTTTACCCCAATAGACGAGTTTCTTTGAGAGGTGAGTGAAAGGGCATCTTTATAGTAAAATAGTGAACTCTTTCTTTTTCTTTTGCTTTGTGTAAGCACAGGTGAGAACTTGGGAATGTGTTCAACTACTTTTTGGAGACTCTATCAGGAATTTTGTTCTAAAATTAACCTCAGGACTTGGAAAGTGGCTTAATGCAGGGCATTATCTCTTACTCATATGCTATTGATTGTGACAGAGATTTCTAGCAGAAAAAGGTACAAACTAAATTTGAGCTTTCTAGGGACCAGTAGTTTATCTCTAGAAAATGGTTAGTCCAGCTGATTTTTTGATGAAATTTTCTGCGATAGTTTTAGGTGGGGGGTAAATTGGTACATATTGAATATGAATATGATATTCCCTATGTAATATTTCATTGTTGAAGATTCCTGTAAATTGCCCCTTTCTAAATATTAATTTGTAAAATTGTTTGATCATTCATAAGTTAATTTTGGGCTTCTGTACAGAGATTGGCAATAATTTGTGTTTGTTTATGAATCTAGGTATGGTGTCTGTTTTGGACTTAATGCAGGGTGGTTTCCCATCACGAGCTTCCTTTCATGAACTCTACAACATGTATAAAAAGTATATGCCAGATAAACTTGCAAGATTAGATCCAAGACTGTTTTGTAAGGTACAAATACTACCTAATTTGAAATTTCTTAGCTATGAACTATCTTTCTAATTACTATTTGGCATTTAACTTTTGAACTTTTATTTTCAGGCTCTTTTTAAAGCTTTGGGCTTAAACGAAATTGACTACAAGTTTGGATTAACAAAAGTATTTTTTAGACCTGGCAAGGTAAATACATTTTTATTTTAAACTTTCACATGATGGATATGGATAGTTGGAGTCAGTGCATATTTTTAAGTGTTTAGTGATTTGTATTATTCGTGAGTTATATGATCACTAGTAGTATGTGCATCTGTGTATATTATTTGTGAGAGGATTACAATGTGTAAGATTTTTGTATAAGTTTTACAGCTTTTATTTCACATTCAGAAGTACTGGAATCAGAGCATTATTTAATTGGATTTTTTGCTTAAATAAAGATTAACCAGAAAATACTTATTTTTTAAAATTTATTTTATTTAATTGATTTATTTTTTTAAGTAGACTCCATGCCCTATGTGGGACTTGTAATTAAAGCCCTGAAATCAAGAGTCACATACTCTACTGACTGAGACAGCCAGGTGCCCCTACCAGAAAATATTTAATTGAAGAATTTTCTAAAACATATTTAGTCTTCAGTAATTCAAAATTCCACAGTACTTTTGAGTCTTTGTAACAAGAACAAGTTCTATTGGATTACTATAGATGTATAAAGTATAGGAAATTGGGCTGAAGTTTGTGCTGACTTCCTTCAAGAAGAATGAAATGTATAAATACATTATGAGAGTATAAAGGAATCAGAGTGAATGAATGTATACTTTTTTTTATACTTTTATATGTAAATATAATTTTAGGCTAATCCATAGTTTTTGTATCTATAGATTTTTGTACTAAATTACAAGACTGACATATAGAGCATTTCATAACAAATAGGTACAAAACAGAAACAACTAAATGCTATTCACAATCTGTAATCTTTTCACCATTCTTAACTTTGTTAATATTGACTGAATAATAGCATCCTCATAATTTTAAACACAGCTGTTGTTATATGATAGCCAAGTATACTTGTTTGACTTAGCAATATTATTAATAAATATCTCTAGTGCCTTGAAGGCTAGATTAATGATAATAAATAAATCTGATTTCACATTTTTGTCCATGAGATAAAGATCTATGTAATACTTCCCTATAAATATTTTTATTGCACCCATGCCATTTCCTATATAAAAGAAAAAAATATGTTCATAGTTAGCTTAGCTGTAATCATACATATTTATCATAAGTTCAACATTTCTCTTATTTAGGGGCTATAATAAGAATTTTAGAATTAACAGTTTGAGAAAGCACTTGGTCTTACTTGCCCCAAGAAAAATTAATCAGAATATGTTGAAAGTACAAGCTGTTTTATCATTCCTTTCTCAGTAAAACCTTTTTGCCAACTATCTGTAATTGTCATTTAAGATTTTTTTCTACTCTTATTGTTGAATCTGCTAACTAGCAATGAGTAAGCCGCTCTTACCCTTCCAAAAAAACAATGCTGAAGGAGAGAAAGGCAGCGAAATATAGCCAGATACATTTAAAGTTGCTGTATACCCTCCTGAGACTTGTGTGTATAATTGTTTTGTGATCATTTCTAGGAAGTTAGGTTTTGGACTTCTAATTATTTTGTATCTCACTTTATGTTTAAACACATTTATTTTTTGACACTGTTACTAAATTATTTCATTTCCTAGTTTGCAGAATTTGATCAGATTATGAAGTCTGACCCTGATCATTTAGCAGAATTGGTTAAAAGAGTCAATCACTGGCTTATCTGCAGTCGCTGGAAGAAAGTTCAGTGGTGCTCACTCTCAGTCATCAAATGTAGGTGTTTTCTTTCACATCAAAATGTGTAATTATTTTGAAAACGAATTGGTTTGTGGAATGTTATAAAGTTGTGAGTTCTGGGCCCTAGGGACCACTTTTCTTATTCAAGCTGTGTCCCTGGCTCCATGTAACACCTGCAAGTAGTGTACATGGTAAATATTTTAAAAATATTTCTTGTATATGTTACTTACCTTCCTATTCAGATGTATTACAGGAGAATTAATTCCATCATGTCCTGAACCAACAGAAACAAAACTCATGGTCTTGATTCATCTCCCTCCGAATCAACCCCCAATCTCTCAGACTTAAGCCAGAACTTTCCTCTTTCTGCCTGCTTGGCATTACCAGTACACACACCAGAAATTTCAAGATTGTAGTTGTCTCTACTTTCTTGTCCCTGAAGTCTTGTGGGTGAACAAATCCTCCTGATTCCTGCTCCAAATACAGTCGATTGTTTCCTTTTTATTTTTATTGCCAGGGTCTTACTGGAGCCCCCTTGCCTACTCACATAATAACTTCAGTAGCTCCCCAACTGGATTTTCTCGGCTACCTGAGAGTTCACTTTGCAGAGTTTCTCTCTAAACTAAAAGCCTTTTATTAAGGCTTTCCTTTAAAATAGGGCAGAGTCTTAGAATGTCTTTCAAGGCCCCGTGAAATGGGGTTTCAGCTTCCCTTTCTAGCCTCTTCTGCCACTGCTCTTTTAGACTCTCATCTCTCTGACACGCTGGCCCGAGCCACTACTTTGTCTCTGCTAGATCATAGCAACTGCTTATCTCTGCCGAAAACAAGCACTGGGAGCAGAATGTTTCTGGGTTACCTGAGGGTCTGTGACAAATATTTAATTGTATAGAATTATTGGCAGTAACTTGATTAAATTTGTAGTTGCCCCTCCCACCTCCCCACTTGCTAGTGCTAGGTCCACAAAAAGGATTAAGTAGGGTGTACCTTATTGATAGAAAAATAAAATCCCTTTGACTTAACTAAAAGGAATCATGCAAACAAAGATTATTATTGAGGTCTTTTGTTAGACAATTGTGAATATAGATAAAAAGGAAACTATAAGAAAAAAAGATAACAAAAGCTCTTTTTTCCCATCATTTTACAAGTAAAATGTAAGCACATTTGTCACTATAGTTTAGTACTTTCAGCTTTATACATTGCATTATGATGGAAAACACATTACATTTAAATTATCTCTGCTATACCATTTGTTTATGGATTGTGTTGTGCAGTGGTGAACTCAGTAACCAGACAGGATCTTTGCAGGATATTAATAGGGAAGCTCTGAAAAAAGGTGTTTCAAGGTCAGATTAGTGTACAGTGTTCTGGGTAACTGAAGTTAAATAGATCCTTTACTGCAGGGCTCTCAGAGGCTTCACCCCGTATGTTCATTGTGAAGCTCCATAGCATTTAGCTTTTCCTAAATCCATTTGATAAGTGAATCCTTTTTTCAGACAGACTTTTAACACAGCTAATAGATCAGTATTTCCTACGATAGTTTGGGTAGCAATAGTGAGACATAATAAGGAAATAACACTTTTAAAATGTAAATCTAGCCACACACATGATGTACTTTTTATTTTTTAAGAAGTATAAAGAATTAAAAAAATGTTAAACTTCCTGATTTTGTTATCTGTATAATAGGTTCATCACAATTTCACGTTTCTTGAAAATTGCTTTGTGGAAATCAGTGGTTTTTAAGAATATTATATGCCTGATTGAAACCAAATAATTTTCAATCATTTTATTTTTCTCCTTCACTTAGTGAAAAACAAAATAAAATATCGAGCTGAAGCCTGCATTAAAATGCAAAAAACTATTCGAATGTGGCTTTGCAAAAGGAGACACAAACCTCGGTAAGACGAATAGTGCCTAAAGAATCCTGCTAAACTTATTCACCCTAATGTAAAATGGCTAGAAAGTCATAATGAAGAGCAGTTTGGATACTCTCAGAGTTTTCTCTTTTTTCATATTTTTTTGTGAAAAGACATACTAGTCTGTGATTTTATATTATGTACTTGAAATTAATTAACTAATTACTGCATTATTTTATTACTTGTTCCATGCTACAAGAGGATGTGAAGTAGCTTATGAAAATGTAAACACTATAAAAAGGTTGAAATAAATGGCTAAAAGAAGCTCTTTTATTCCAATTATTTTGGTGATTTACCATTTCTTGGTAAATGTCAAATTCATGTTTTTAAAAACATCTCATTAATGTTTTCACTGTAATTCTCAAGTTTATCTATAAGAATTATGTTGTTCCACTGTAAATTTCATCTTTATATTTGAGTCTTATTAATTTAGACTTTTTAAACTAAAAAGTTATTCAGTCCTGAATAACTGTTAATTCTTAAACCTTTTCAAAGGGATTACATAACTCTTTTAAGTTCTTTTATAATTTGAATTCTCAGATTTTTCAATATAAATGTAGAAGGCTAATATATTACTGATAGGCATCAATATCATTCATACTCATATTTGATTATTTTTTTTTTACCTCTTTTCAACAAGAGCTCTAAAAAAGAGAATCCTGGATAGTATGAAAACAGAAGTGAAATATCCTATTAGCAATATGTTTAGCATTTTATTAAGATGAAAAATCAGTGCATAGCATTAAGTGGTGAATTTAAACTCTGATGAAGTATTATCTTACAGCATTGATGGCCTGGTTAAGGTGGGCACACTGAAAAAACGACTTGATAAATTTAATGAAGTAGTAAGTGCATTGAAGGATGGAAAACTAGAGATGAATAAACAGGTCAAGGACCTTGAAATTTCTATTGATGCTTTAATGGCCAAAATTAAGGTATGTAATTTAATCCAAATGATTGACTTTTTAAAATAACTGAATATACTATGTTATTGGTATTGAATTATATAGAAAAACGTCCTTTTTAAAAAAATACAAAATGTTGCAAATGTTGAGTCTTAGTGATAGCAAGTGATGCACATTATATTGTTCTCTCAGCTCTGTGTTTGAAAATTTTTATAGCCAAAAACTAAAAAGATAATTGTTATGCAGTTTCATCTGTTGTTAGGAAACTCCCTCCTCCCTACCCAAAATAGTAACTAAAAAGTCTGGGATCCCTGGGTGGCGCAGCGGTTTGGCGCCTGCCTTTGGCCCAGGGTGCGATACTGGCGACCCAGGATCGAGTCCCACGTCGGACTCCCAGTGCATGGAGCCTGCTTCTCTCTCTGCCTGTGTCTCTGCCTCTCTCTCTCTCTCTCTCTCTGTGTGACTATCATAAATAAATAAAGGAAAAAAATTTAAAAAAAAATCTGCTAGTAAGCTTTTATATAGTCATTATTGAGGCAGGAGAAATGCAAGTTATTTTGTTTCTTTTTTTTTTTTTTACCTTTAGAAACTAATTTTCAAATTATAAAAGTAAGTAATATTATGGAAAATTTGGAGACCACCAAAACCCCCATAAGCCCTGACAATAACAGATTTAGCTATTAGACTGCTGTGCAGTCACCTTCCAATCTTTTTAAAGATGCTTATGTTTGTGTGGTCCTCCTCACAATTTGATTTTGAGCCTCTACTTTTTTTTTTTTTAAAGATCATTTATTTGAGAAAGAGCACATGGCACGGGGTGGGGGGGGGGCGGCGGCGAGTAGGGGTGGGAGGGAAGAACACACCAGCCATGGGGAGGGCCAGAGGAAGAGGGAGAAACAGGCCCTCTGCTGAGCAGGGAGCCTAATGCTGGGCTCAATCCAAAGGCAGCTGCTTAACTAACTGAGCCACCTAGGCGCCCCCCAGCCACATTTTTTGAAGGGTTACTTTGGAAAATCATCCAATAATTTTAGTATATTTAGTAATTTCTTAAATATTCCCTAGGTAGTATTTTGAACATTATTATTAAAAAAGAGGAAACAAAAGCAAAATTAACAAATCATTCCTTAAAACGATTTTCAACTATAGTATGTTACTTCATCTACAGTACACCGTTAGATATTTGATTACTTGATTAATAGGAAATAGATTCACATATTTGTTTGCAGAGATGAATATTTTTAAGAACATTATTTAATGTACAAATAGTATAACAAAGATAATGGCTTTACTGCTTACCGACTTTTCCAGTCTTTGTGTGTGTGTGTGTGTGTATACAGGTCTTTTTGTGTGGTAAAAGCCTGTGACATTAAATTTACCATCTTAACCATTTTTAAATGTAATTCAGTAGTGTTCAGTATATTTCCATTGGTGAGACAGAAGAGATAATTTTTAAGTACATGTTTATTATTTTGTTTTTAAGTCCACTATGATGACGAGAGAACAAATACGGAGAGAGTATGATGCACTAGTTAAAAGCTCAGAGGAACTTCTCAGTGCATTACAGAAAAAAAAACAGCAGGAAGAGGAAGCAGAAAGGCTGAAGCGTATTCAAGAAGAAATGGAAAAAGAAAGAAAAAGACGTGAAGAAGATGAACGACGTCGAAGAAAGGAAGAGGAGGAAAGGCGGATGTAAGGAATTTATATTGTTTTGAATTAGAAATTAACAGAATAGTGAATTCTTGGTGTTGATGCTGATTAATGAATATTATTTTTAAAAGTTCTAGTCTTTTAAAACAATAATTTTAGAATAAGTTTAAAAATAGAGAAAAGTTCATGTTCTAATAACAGTGATTTTAACTATAATCTGAATTTTCGTAAGGCTTTTATATCTGAGGATTTCTTAACTTATTTTTAAAGCTTTGACTTATTATTTTATAAGCAAGAAAAAAGGCACTTCTCCTTTTCTGCAGTTTTAAAACTGACAGCTTTTTGCAAGGTTGCCACCATGGGGCAGACAGAAGGAATGTGTAAGAGTTGTTAAATTGGAGAAGGAGAGTGGGGCACATGTGATCAAGACCTTGCAGGTAGGCTTTATAACCAAGTTAATCTACAGATTTAAAGGTTATAGAATATAATTGTATTTGTTTTTATTTATTTCAGAAGAATTACTGTCAGTAGAGTTAGACTTTGTTTTCAAGGTAAGCTGATGATGCATATAGCCAGGAGGTTAATTTCAGTCCCCATTCTGTAACCTCTGTTTATTAATAGATCGATTGTTTTCTGATGGATTTCTTATTTTCTATTAAGTTTTTGAAGAGTTTCCTCTTTTTTGTTATAGGAAACTTGAGATGGAAGCAAAGAGAAAACAAGAAGAAGAAGAGAGAAAGAAAAGGGAAGATGACGAAAAACGTATTCAGGTATATAATTATTAGACAGACTGAATTTCTTTCAGAATCTACAGAATTATAAAGACAAAAGAAGTTGCAAACAAAACCTTGATTTGTTAGATAAACGGTCTTTGGTTTACCTTAGAGACAAAGGGCTTTCTCTGAAGTGGTTGTGGGGAGGGACTTTGGATCTAGGTAAGTGAGTTCAGATCTAGGGTCTATCACTGATAGAAATTGTGATATTGCACAAGTGATAATGAGTGGGCCATGTTTTTTTTTCTTGGATTGAGGATAAATAATAGTTGTTAACATTAAATGAGTTGACTTATATTTAAAGCATTTAGCCCCATTCAAAAAATATTCGTTTGTTATTATTATAATTGGGGGAAGGTCAAATGAATATTCACTTAAAACATAATTATAACTTTGCAACTTTGTAGATACTAGTATCAGTAAGTTAGGGATAAGATAGTTCCCCACCTCCATTTTTTCTAAAGTCCATATCTGAGAATAACTGATCACATATTTGTGTTTCTGTTTGTTTTGGCTTTCATAATTCATCCTTAGCACAATCAGCCTTTAAATTCCTGACATCTGCTGTCTACATGTTGGTCAATGTGATATACCTAGGGTTCTCATGCAATTATTTGAGATACTACTCATGGTGATGGAGTGGTGGAACTATGGTTCCTCTGCCTTCTCTTGGATTTAGGAAAGAGGAGGGAAGCATTTATCAAAATATAGAAGAAAATGGAGACTGGAGAGATTTCTGGTTAAACAATATGTATTCCTCAGTAAAGAACTTGTGTGGAGCAATTTTAGGTAGTAATGATCAAGTAAACAAGTAGAGAGAGCTTATTGAGATAGCTTTCTGTCCTTGGCAGGCTGAAGTGGAGGAGCAGCTGGCCCGACAGCGGGAGGAGGAATCCCAGCAGCAGGCGGTTCTGGAGCAGGAGCGCCGGGACCGGGAGCTGGCCCTGAGGATTGCCCAGAGTGAAGCTGAGCTCATCACTGACGAGGCCCAGGGTGACCTGGCCCTCCGGAGGTACAGGGCCACTGGGTGGGGCATGGCACCTCTGCTTTCTTTCCCTCTCTGCTTCTTGTTTCAGTGTAAAGGGACTAGGAGAAAAATCACATTCTTTAGGCCCTGATCTATTTTAATTAAAATCATTTAAAAATTATTTGTTTCAACTTTTATACCCAAGCAAATGAAACCATTGATTTCATCAAATTGTTGAACCAATGAAAAATAAAAATGATATTTCTGTTCATGAAACATCTCAGCTTTTACTCTGAAATTGTCAAGGAGTATTTTTTTTTTTTTTTTTGTCAAGGAGTATTATATAAAAAGTAGACATCTAATTTCTAAATACTTGCCATTAAATACTGGCATAGAAATCAGTGAATATATTATAATCCAATTAATATTCTTGAGGTTGAGATTTAATCTTTTCCTAATGCAGTTTTTTTTTTAATATATCATATGCCCTAACACTTGGAATGGGGAAGAGTTTTACACACACACACACACACACACCCCATGTTTCACAATAGAGTTCCCTTTCCAAGGAAGAAGGCTTATCACATTGAAATGTTTCCAAATTATCTCTTAATACTGAATTTTATTGGAGTGTGAAGAAGTATAGATGTGCTTGTTAAAAGTCCCAGGAAGGTCCTCACATAACATTCATTTTTAAAAGTGTGGAATGTAGAAACATTCATTATTTTGATTATTTATTTGTAAAAACAGCAAAACTAGTTTGTGAAGTTGCTTTGCATGCAGGTATATATGTTTATAGATATTGAGAGGCACATAGATTTATGTAACCATGCTTTCCAGAATGTCAGAGCACTGTTTATAGCAAACTGTAATTAAAATGCAGCCACTAGGTGTCGCTATTTCCTTGTGAAAGGAAAAAACTTGATTGAAATGGCAAGGCAGTGATTAGATTTTATTTAGCCAAAACAAAGGGATGGAAGAGGGTATGTTAAGTTGCCTTCATGCTTTTTCTAGGAAGTGATTACATTGGGGAGCTCTGGGGTCTGAACTGTATATGAAAGTATATTATATTTAAATAAACCAAATAGGCCTATCAAAGTATAGTAATTATTAAGCTCTTGGGTTTGAGTCCAATATTTTAGCTTTTTATTAACATTTCACTGTAATTAAAAAAGTATTTTCTCTGGGCTGTGATTCTTGTAACTGCAGACTCAGCTTAGCTGCTCTTGTGTTCCTTCTACCTGTGTTATGTTGGAATGTCTGGGAGCCTTTGTGTATAACTGATTAGTAACTGGGCCAGTCTCCTCAATGAAACAAGCTCCTACAGCTGCTCTCCCTAATGTGTGTGAGGAAGCACTGCAGTTGACCCGAAGTGGCTTCATTATGACTGAAGTTCATTTCTAAGAGATTCATTATTGGAGTCGGTATTGGTATCCATGACCAGCCAAGCTTTAGGTGTAAGCATTTGAAATATTAAACTATATCTAGAGCCATTCCATATAATATGTATAAGATACAGACTCATATGTGCATTCCTTCCCACCTTCAGAAAGATGCACTTTTTCCAAGAGTGAGTGGTCTCTCAGAGAAAGAGTGGATCATTCAGTACCTTTAACATAAATGAAAAGTTACCTGTGATTTAATTTAAGCAGAATTAACTATGTAATGGTACCACTACTAAGTAATTAGGAGATACTCAAGCAGTTATGATTGAATGGCAAAAGAGTTAGCTTTAGTGTTCCTGTGAGATAGCTCCTAGGTTGTTGTCTCCTTCTCTATTAAATGCCCTTTAAGTCCTTTTTGGCAGCCCTTTCCAGGAAAGCTTTCCTTGACCCTCATGTCCTCATGAGTTTCTATTCTTTAGAACCTCCTGGTTATTTTATACTCTGTACTACAAGCATTAACACTTCATTATGGATGATGTTCTATACATATTTTCCATATTTGATCATTTCATTTTACTCCATGGCCCACAAATAAACGTTTTTGAATGTTTATTTTACCTTTGTTAGCACTGAATTATTTCTGACAAATTTATGAGTAAGAACTCTCTTAAGTAATACTATTCTAATATATAGCATGAAAATGTCATTCTGGGGTTCTGTGATGCATTAAAAAATACATGTAAATGGATTTTGCTGTATTAAACAATTTCCAAGTTACTTTTTCAGCTCGGATTCCCGTCCAGTAACTTCTAAGTAAGAATTGTTTTCTACATATGTAATATGTTTTAAAATGTGATCTTAATTAATTCACATATGATCCTTGATGCAAAGTGATTTCACATTACCTAAAATTATGAAATAATATTGAGATTCTGTTAACAACAAGCACACTTCACAGTGTATGAATTTTCTAATCTAGATATATATTTGCTCTTTAATTTTCATTGAATGTCTTTAATTTATACTTTCTCATAATTTTTAAGGAAAATTTTAAACATTAAAATTTTGAGTGATCTCATAGATTAAATAAATATAATTTTTTTTTTAAGTCAGTGTATAGAGTATTGAAACACAAATTTGGTACAATCCAGTTTTTCATGATTCAGAATTGCTTAACAAGATTAACTAAAATATATTATTTTTCACAGAATCGTTGGAGCAAGACCCAAAATGACACCGTATGTCATTTCTCTTTTCAAAATTTGATTTAGTCATATAACCCCTTTTTTCCCTTAACAGATTGTGGTTACTTTTTAGGAGAAATGGTTTCCTCATTAAAACAAATTTTTGTGGGGTTTTTTGCACATATTTTATGTATATACTACATGTAAAATTTTGGAATATATATATAAAATCTAAATTTTAACACTTTATGACCCCTACTATAACCTTTATAATGTTGATTCTCAACTTTGTCAGACCCTAATACCAGTGACAGTTGTTTTATAAGTCATAACCTGCATAAATAATTCTCTCCAAACATTATGTGTAAAAGAGAAATGAAAGGGCATATTATTTATAATAAAACAGTATTTATTTTAATATGAAAGTGCTTGTTCACAACTACAGGAAAATATCAAATACTCATATTTTCCATTCATACACAGTATCACCATAAATATGACAGCTATAAGTGCAAATTGATGTAAGAATGCTATATTGGTCAATTGAATGCCGTGAAATTGTGAACAGTACTTTGTAAAGTTTTTTTTTCTTAGTCATATTATTTTTTTTTAAGATTTTTTTTATTTCATTTGAGAGAGAGACAGAGGGAGCACAAGCAGGGGGAGAGGCAGAGAGAGAGAGAGGGAGAAGTAGACTCCCCACTGAGCTGGGAACCCGATGTAGGGCTCGATGTAGGGCTTGATATGGGGCTCGATCCCACCTGGAGATTATGACGTGAGCCAAAGGCAGATGCTTAACCATCTCAGCCACTCAGGCACCCCAGTACTTTGGAAAGTTCTAAACAGATTTTCCTGCAGTAGTTGCATTTCTGGAAAAACTCTGTGAATATTAAAACCATGCCCCCCAAAAAGGTTCTTTACATGTAGAAGTCTGTTTACATGTAAAACTGTATGTGTGTGTGTGTGTGTCTCACCTCTATCTGGTGGACATGTTAATATCACATGGGATACCAGGCACTTGTTCCTTGTGCAGGACATTTGGCACCCCTGACCCCTACCTCCTCAGATGCCAGCAGTGTACTCTCACCACAGCCTTGTTACCACAGGGTACCAAAATTTTTAAAAACATCTCTGGGTGCTATTTCCTTCCATTATAAAAGCAGCTCTTTAGTTACCATTTGAGCTTGAGTTAAATAAGCCCTGCAACTAGTGCATATAAAGTAAAATTGTGAATATTTGTATATAGTTTGGGAAAGTTAGAAGGAAAAAAGCAACTGGGTGCAGGAACCATTTCTGTCTAGTCTCTTTGATGCAGCTCCTAGAGCAGTATCATAGGGTCAAGTGAGATGCTGAGTCATTAGAGATTGCCTTCCAGGGTAGTGTTGCAGCAGACAGGGAAATCTCTATATAATCAATAGACCATGTAGTAAAGAGCTTAAAAAGGGTATGAATTCTCTTTAAAAGCTGTGGGAAAAAGAATGGAGGAAGGTTTAGAAGAAAGAGATGGTAGAAACAGATGCTCTTGGATGCTAAGATGGAAACCTTGAGATAGGATGATAATGTAGGTAGATGCACCTGGGTGGCTCAGTCAGTTAACTATCCCACTCTTGATCAGGTCATGATCTCAGGGTCCTGGGATCAGCCCCAAGTTGGACTCCATGCTCAGCGGGGAGTCTACTTGAGACTCTCTCTCTTTCCCCCTCATCCCCTCTCCCCACTCACACACATGCACACACAGTGTCTCTCTCAAATAAATAAATCTTTTTATTTATTTATTTATTTATTTATTTATTTATTTATTTATTTATTTATTTATGATAGTCACACAGAGAGACAGAGAGAGAGAGAGAGGCAGAGACACAGGCAGAGGGAGAAGCAGGCTCCATGCACCGGGAGCCCGACGTGGGATTCGATCCCAGGTCTCCAGGATCGCGCCCTGGGCCAAAGGCAGGCGCCAAACCGCTGCGCCACCCAGGGATCCCTCAAATAAATAAATCTTAAAAAAAATCTTGAGGCAGGGTGATAATAGAATTTTAAAAATATTTATCAAAATTGTATGGAGTTTGAAAGAAAATTCTGACTAGCCTAAATGGAGATTGACAAATGTATTGCTCAGTAGGTATTTTTATATATATTTGTGTTTTTAACTTTGCATTTATTATCATCAGTCATCGGTTTTGAAAGATGACTTTTTCTCTGACTGTGCCTGCTTGGATAGATTTTTCTCAGCCCCTAATCTGAGTCAATGTTCATTACAAGGAAAGAGAATTATAGGAGTCCTTTGTTCCTTTATCATCAAGGTCCCAGTTTCTGACAAGCATCCAGGAAACTGCACCCTAATGCAAACATACCCATTTTCTTTTCTTACAATTTTTCCTGATTTGTAAGATTTTGAGGTTACCAGAGTCCGATAATAGAATGAGCCAGGAGTAAATGATTAATTGCAAAGGAAAAAAGAAAGAACAGGAAAATAAAATAATGAAATTAATGAATTGTTGATGACATGATGAAATATCTATTACATTTCACAGAATTAGATGAATATTGAGAAAAGTTACACTCCCCTGAATAATAAAAGAAAAGTAACTTTTGCCTCTAGGAAATGTTTATCCTTAGAGAGTCAGGACACTTCTGATGTTTAACACATACTTGATGCATTTGAATTCTTTTATATTTTTTGAAGCATGCTTTGATTCAGAATTTTAAAGTTTGAATATATTAGACTCTTATTTAAACTCTGACACTATAATATAGATTAGCTTGGTTTACCTCTGTTACGCCATCAAATTAATATTTACTAAGCAGCCTCAGTGCAAAACTCCCTCTATAGAATCTATATCCTGCCAAGTTTCCAGTATGCATTTAGAACATGCTAATTATATTCTACAAATAAAAAATACCACAGAAGCATGTCTCTCATGAGGTTTTATCTAAAGTTCCTACTGCAAAATGGAGTTCAAACAACCTTAACTGTATTTAAACAAACATTTGCTGTATTTTATGGTTATATACCATGTTGAATAATATATTATTAAAGACTTTTACAAAGTAAAATGATAGTGTGAATCAATAATCCTATTGAAAACATATATTTCTAATTATGCTTTTAGATTCTATAAGTAACTTAAATTGTCTTTTATATGACTGTGCTGTATTATCATTTTTCTTAAAGGGAACAAATGGAGAGAGAAATGTCAGAATTTCTGAGTAGGTTAGTGCAGTGGAATTTTGGGAAATAAGTGTCACCTCAAAATCATATTTTTAAATCACTGTTCATTATTTGGACCAGAATCTGTTATATGAATAGTCTATTCTTTCCATGTAAATTTTCTGTGCAAGAAATGTCACTTCACCCTATACCACCCTAACAGAAAAAGATAAAAAACAATGTTCTAAGTTGGTGCTCTTCAGTGGAGAGACCATTGGTATTTTGTCTTTTTTTTTTTTGAGACCATTGGTATTTTGGATGAGACTGTTCCTTGTTAGTAGTATTGCCATGTTTATCACTGGCCCTCACCAACTCTGTCTCAGTAGTGGAAGCTTTCCTTTCAAACAAAATGAATGTTTTGAAACTCACCATGGAGGTGGTGTTGCCCCTCTACCTTTCCCCCCACCCCCTCCCTGACCCCCTTGCCAGCTGGGAACCTTTGTGCCTAGTTCCTAGCTTAAGGGGAAGTAGAGAAAGAGTGTGGCTTCTGAGGGCCTCCTCCCCATAGCACATGGTTTAAAAACCACTGATGTAAAAATTGAGCCACCAGAGAATATGACTTCCTAGCAGGATCTGGTCCTTTACAAGTGGATATGAATCAGTAACCTTTTCACTGTCAATTGGAAGTTCGAGTTAATTCGAAGTATTAAAATTAATATATTTTTTAAAATCAGAAGTCAGCTTTTCTACTACCTAGTATATCATTTACATGATTCTTTATAACAGACCTAAATAATCAGTAATTACATCTTTATTTTACTATTTTATTAATTCCAGAGATGAGGGAAAAGCATTTAAATGTTACATTTGTGTATTTAGGTTGCTGAATATGTTTTTTAGTAGATGTAGTTTGTTTGATGTAATATGAGTGAAAAGTTAGTAATATTAAACCATATTTTAAGCAATAATAATTTGAATGCAGTGTTATTTTTTTTAAAGTATCAAAATACACCTTATGTATATTGGCACTTCATGTATATTCTGACAGTCTATGAAACTGTATATTATGTAAATTCACTCTCTTTCAAAAGAAAATAACAATAAAAACCCATAATAATTTTCAGCTGCTCTCCTAGAAAAGACTCTTGGAGGAGCTAGGAAGAAAAGAGAATTTTTTATTAGTTTACTGAATGGTAGTTTAGGGATGTAGAAGAGAAAAAAGAATATATGAATAAATGTTAAAACATAATTTATTGCTAAAGGTAATAGAGAGACCTTGCTGACACACAGCTGGCTCTTTCTGAGCAAAGCAATTAAGAGGAAAAAGCCACATGGAAAATTGCCAGTCACACAGCTTATGAAAAGGATAGATTCTGCAGTAAATTTAAAACAGAGTTGAACCATAAAAATGCAGAAAGAACTAACTGGCCACACGTTGCTCTTTAGCCAGGCTTATATGTTACTAACAATCATCATGTCTAACTGTTGTTAAGTATATAGAGTGAAGTGTGCTATTTTTTATTCTCTACAATGAAAGCATAAATAGACCTTTTAAAGAGGCAAAAAGTGCCTTATTTTTCTCACTGCTAAGCTTAATATGGAGGAATAATTTCCTTTATTTCAGGAAGAAGTATACATATTTTCACAACATCATTTCTCATTAAATATCTGTGTCTTGACTGCCAAGATTCCTGTTATCTTTCAGAATGTGAAATAATGAGAAAATATGACCTCATTTTCAGGAATTACACCTTGATCATCCCTCTTTAATAGGAAATATTTTCTAAGTAGTGGATGATAAAGGTAAAATTCCTTGTGTGATACCTGAGAAGCAATATTTTAGTTCTTTAAAATTTAGTTCTTTCCATATTTGTGCCATCTTTCTTTTTATACCTTGAAATGTGATGTGTTTAAATTCTTTCTTTGCTACATTGATCTTACTTGCAGCTTATTCTGACTGCTGTGTGACAGGAATCATCTTTTGCTGACTATAATATTATTATAGAAAAGTTGTTTCCATATTTTCTGAATAATTATTTCAAATTATGTATATAGAAACAAGTTGTAATCCCTGGGTAATACTGCTACGAAAAAGTGGAATTTATCTCAACTTATTTTCTAATTTATTATTTTATATTATATATATTTTTTCTTTCTTCTTTCCTCATTCCAGCATTCCTGCTATACTTGTGCCCTTTGAAATCTGTTATCTGCCTCATGACCTAAAACTTCATTTAATTAATTATTATTATTATTATTATTATTATTTTTAGCTTACACAGCTCTGTGTTGGTAGCTCCAAGCACAAGTGAGGGGCTAGCTAAGAGGGCGCTCATTAATGTTTGTGGAATGAATATAGCAAATGAAGGAAGGTAGAGTCCTAAGACCAAGACTTTTAAAGTCAGAACACTTTGGATTTCAATCTCAGATGCTACCTGTTATTAGCAGTGTGTGACCTTGGGCATGATCTTTATTTCCTGCTCAGAGTATTGTCTACTCATTTTTATTTTATTTTATTTTTCTTTCCCATAAGTGTACTCTTTAATCTCCATCACCTATTTCCCCCATCCCCCCACCCATCTCTTCTCTGGTAACCATCAGTTTGTTCTCTATTGTTAAAAGTCTGTTTTTTGGTTATGTTTCTTTTTTTCCCTTTGCTCTTTTGTTTCTTAAATTTCTCATATAAGTGAAATCATATGGCGTTTGTGTTTCTCTGACTGACTTATGTCACTTAGCATTCTATCTTCTAGCTCCATCCATGTTGTTACAAATGGCAAGATTTCATTCTTTTTTATGGCTGAATAATATTCCATTGTGCGCATGCGCGCGCGCACACACACACCATATCTTCTTTATCCATTCATCTATTGATGGATACTTGGGCTGCTTCCATAATTTACTAGTTGTCATATTACTGAATATGAGAGTGTGGCTTTATCTCTGTACAGAACTTTCCTAAGTATTCTGTTTAACAGTGATGCAAAAAGTCACAGGGCTTTCCAGACTCCAGCAGCTCTTTTAGCCCATCTTTAATGACTCAGGCAGTGGATTGCAGTTTGGTTACTCACTTGTGGACCTTGCAGACATCCAGATGCCCAGGGAGGTTCTAAGCCAGTAGCTTTGGCTGGGGCTTGGCCATCTTGTAGCTTCCAGTAGCCTAAGGGTGATTGCTCTATGTGACCTTATGGCTCATATATCATTAACATGCTTCTAGTGATTTTTCAAGTAGTCAAGAGAATTTCCTTTTTGATTTTGAGGAATATATATAAATGTATTTTTTTTAACTTTAGGTATCCATTTACCCATTAGTTAGAATATTTAAACTGATGTCTGGGGTTAGTCCATGGTACCAGGGTATAAGAATCAGAAATTCTGATTGAAAACATAATATAGTTATTAAATGACACACTGGAAAATTTTAATTTACCTAGGAATCCTACATATAGTATACCATTCTTAATCTTATCAAAGATACAAAATTATTTTATGTTTTTCTAATAGTTATTTCCATGTCTCAAACTGAGATTCACTTTCTTGCCCCTTTAGTCAACATTTCATTCATTTTTCTAGTTTAAACATGCAAAAATATGTAATAATTACAGAGGTCCTGCTGTACAAGCTACCAAGGCAGCTGCTGGTACCAAGAAATACGATCTCAGTAAATGGAAATATGCAGAACTACGTGATACCATCAATACTTCTTGTGGTAAGTGTATTGAGAAGATGAAAAATGGGAAGGCTCTGTGGCTGACAGGTAATAAAGCAATACCTAGATTGGGGTATAATTTTCTTCTTTTTTGGCATATAAATTAAGCCATTCTCTTTGTTATTCTCACCTTAAAATAAAGACCTAGTTTACTCACAAACCTAAAGGAAAGGCATACTTATTAAATTCATTTTGCTTGTCTCTTATCTAGGTCTGAGAGGAAAAGCATAGAAAAATTATGATTTAGGCTATGCTAATGACTGACTCTTCTAATGTTATTCATAATAGTTAAATACTTGTATATCAGAATCTTGACCTATGTATGCAAAGTAAAAAATGGCAATGCAGTCCTTTTTTTTTAAGCTATTTTTTCCCAGCAGAATAGGAAAATACTATATCCAGATGATTCCATATAATTGTATTCTTGTTTAAATCATAGTTGTTTGAGTTTAGGCTGCTGTGCCTAGGAACTAACATGCCGTGATTGTACAGAACTTCCTATGTTCTCTCTCTCCTCACTGAGTTTATCTGCATAATTACAAATAAAAAAATCTGTTGGATGTAAATCTAGTTTGCATATTAGCACAGTGACTTCTTACTCTTATTTTTGTGGCCTCTGACCTTCGACAAGTGTGACTTAACCTCTCTGATTGAGGTTCAACTATAAAAGACCTGTTTAGCCCAGAATTCTTGTGTGAAGCAAATGATACAGTAGCAATGCATAAGAAAATTCTCTGTAAATGTAAAAGATAATAGTACCATAAAATTCTCATCTTTATCAATAAGGTGCTTACTTTTGATTTTGTACTATTAATTTAAAAACAAAAAATGTATTATATGTATAAATATATAAGTTTATGCCACAGAATAATTATGTTAGACAATTAAATTAGGATGCTAATTCCTTCTTTGGGTGGGGGGCTCTTTCTATATAATCCACAGATATTGAACTCCTGGCAGCTTGCAGAGAAGAATTTCACAGGAGACTAAAAGTGTATCATGCGTGGAAATCCAAGAATAAGAAGAGAAATACTGAAACAGAGCAGCGTGCTCCAAAGTCTGTTACTGATTATGGTAAAAACAAATCTGTACTTTTAAATGTTCCGGAGTATCTGTATATAATGTATGTAAGACATTTTGGATAAAATATATAATACAAATTTTCTCTTACTATGCAGCTGTGATCCACTGAGGCTAATACAACCACAGTGGCTTATCTTTCATAGCATTACTTCTATTATTATGTCTTTAAGTCATATTATTAAATATTTGAATTTGTTAAGATAAATTCTGGAGATAAGAACACTCTTGTCTATACTAAAGAAGTTGCTCGTAATGTTGTAAATATGTATTTTTTCCACATATACATACATACACATATAGAATGATTACATGTGGAAATGTAAAGAATGCAGTGAAATAAGAATAATTGCTGCAAACATTATTTTACAATACTGTCAGAATATAAGAGAAGTAGTACCTTCGTTTACACCAGTTTTGCCTATATCAGGATTTGATTTTTTGGTTGAGATTCCAAAAATAAATTTTGTTACTTTGTTATGCAAAAGACAGAGTTATATACTTGAAATTGGAAAGTACAGAAGAATAGACCTAACCTAGTAAAAGTATGTACTAACTTTAACATTAATTGGGAATACTTGTGATATATGAGTTTTAATTTCAGTCTTAAAAGCAAACATTGGAATTTCATTTGTTCAATTTACTACTTTCAGACTGGCACAATTTATTAGCTTAATTGTGGTCAATGTCAAGGTGACATGTTTTTAATGTCTTTATTGCAAAAGTATATTCCCAGCACTGATAGTATAGCTTAGCAACACATGACCCTAAGCTGTCATAGAAAATGAGCTCTCCCTCACTGTCTTCCTAGCAAGTAAAAGCAATGTTTGATTAAAGTCAATTAAATGGTAGAATTTTAGTATTTCCAAATTGTTGTAAAGAATAGATTAAGTAAAAAAAAATAGATTAAGTAAAGGAAATACTATTAATAAGAGAGCTGTTACTTCTAGTGATTGCTCACGGAGTATCATCAGTCAGAATATAATGCTCTGAAAGGGCAATGAGAGATCACTCAGAACTAAGAAACAACTAGTGGAAGGCCCTCTTAATCATCGATATTCTTGTGACCACCACTCTCTTCTCCAATTTATAAATTTATCCCTGGGAATTGAAGATAATAGGATGATTGCATTAGCAGTTCACTGTATCAAGTTTCTAACCAGTTATCTTTGTTTTGTAAAAATGGCAATGGGCTATACCTTCGAGCTGTAACCTATTTAGCTGTAATGTTCTAATTATGGCCTTTAGCTGATAGGCTTTCATCATGATTTTTTTTCCCCAAAATTTATACACCTGAATGATTACACTTTTTTTAAAATAAGAAAAGTAATGTTTTAATTTATGGCACATACATTTTTAATGAATACACAAATATTTCTTGTGTGTGTGTTTTTTAGGATTTTATTTATTTATTCATGAGAGACACAGAGGCATAGAGAGAGGCAGAGACATGGGCTGAGGGAGAAGCAGGTTCCCTGCAAGGAGCCCAATGCGGGACTCGATCTCAGATTCCAGGATCACATCCTGGGCCAAAGGCAGATGCTCAACCCCTGAGCCACCCAGGCATCCCAATTCTTGTGTTTTTAAACCAAAGTTTGGTACTGTACTCATCCAGCTTTGCCCCCAAAGAGGCAAATGATACATGGTATACCTTGCTTACTTTGTTTTTATACTGTTTCCATTCATAATATACTATTTGGAAGAATAAAAGAGTAGATTAAGAAGATTTCCCAAGAACATATTTGGGAATTTTATGTGAGTAAACTCCACACGTATGTATGTATGTATGTGTAGCCTTCAAAGAATTTGATAATGGACCATTTTCAGATAAAATAATAACTTCTGCTCTGAAAAGTACTCATTGTTCTCTTTATTTTTTTTTCTCATGTAAAACACATTCTGACACAGAAGTACAGTTAAGAGAGAAGTTGAAGTGCATCGAGATGCTTAACAGTCAGTTGAGAAAATTTTGTACTGAGATAGTTTCCTAATGGGACAGCTAATAAACCTTTAAAAGGAAATACTCTTTAGTTTAATATTTAGAAAGATTAGAATTCCTTAATTTGAGAAAATTAAAATAACAACTTATAATTAACAAAAATATAACTAGATATTACTTAAGAGTAGTACGTTGACAAATCATGGTGAAGTCTTGTAACTGAGAGTGGAGAATCTCAGACCCTCCTCCTCTGTTCTCTCCTGCGTGAGCACGCTCTCATCACATTTACTACAGAAAGAGATTTCCAGAAATAATTATTGGAGCAGTGGCAAATTACTTAGTAATGATTTGCAATATTTAGTTGCTTAAAACTGACGTTGGAGAGTAGTTTTATTTCATAGTTCCTAAAATAAAAATTGCATGAATTTAAGATTTAGACAGTTTGAAGAAAAAGTAAAATATACTGAGTATATGTAAACACGGCAATGCTTTTTCTCTAAGTCATATATTCTTTTGATAAATGTAGAAGGTTTTTTTATTTCTACAGAAATTTTAATAATGCTTTGAAGGTACTAGAATGTCTATGACTGAGTCATCATGTTGGACTTTTGTTTGAATATTATGTATCCCAGAACTATAAACGAAATATAATTTTTAAATTTAGGTCCTCTTTATATGTCCATCAAGCAGAATTTCCTAAAATATAATCAAAATAGCTTTTTTCTTTTTCTTTTTCTTCCTTTCTCTCTCTCTCTCTCTCTCTCTCTCTCTCTCTTTTAAATCAGAAAGCAGCATCTGGTTGTAGATAATTCTGAGAGTATTTGGTTGTGGACAGGATATTTACTTGTTAGTCACCACCTCAATTGATGGGAAGGCTTTATAAATTACAAGAATGCTCATTTAACAGTTTTGCCATTTTTATCTTTTCTTCAACGTAAAATATTTATTCACAGATTTTGCACCATTTTTGAACAATTCACGTAAGTCAATGGGTGGTAACTTATGAGCTAACTGGACGATGGGTTAAAAATACTTTATAAAATACTAACTTCTGTTAAACATTGTTTTGCTACAATTTTTAAGTGGAATTGTAGTACATTATGTTGGTTTTCTGTACTAAGCTATTTATTTGAGATGATGCTTTCATTTGGATCAATCCAAAATATATATACAGAATAAAATTAATCTGTTTTATGAAATTACTTCTGTTTAAAAAATAACTGGCACTTTATTCTGTGAATGTACACAATTCTCATTGTAGCAAAACTTAACAAGCAGCTGATCTTTTAGAATAAAGACTAACTTCAGGTGCTGGTTTCAAACACTGTTATAGTGTAAACATTTGTATCCAGAGATCTGAGTTTTGTGTGATAATCTATTACACGGTTTTAATGGGATGCCTCCTAATAGGAGGAGATTATTCTGTTACTTGTATAGATAGCATCTTGTGATGCACATTTTTGATAATTTAAAAACTTTGAGTCATCTCAGTATGCAGTAAATTTATTCTGCAGTTGAGCAATAATGATTTGGATATAATGCCATATTTGTTTGTCAACTTGTTGGACCTGGTTTTTTTTCAAGTGCTTCTACTAATTTATAGAGCCATATTTAAAATTTATTTCACAACATAAAGATGACACAATAGGATGTGAAAGAAATAGTCATTTATTAGTTTCAAACTTTCAACATCTGTATCTTTGTGCTTTTCCAGATGAATATTTGTGAAGTTAATTCCCCTTTAGTACAATTTTAGTTCTCACGTGAGTGAAAAAAAAGCTATCAAAGACTTTCCCTTGGGCTTCTTAATTTTACCCAATATATTAAGGTACAGGAGACAGTCTTTTAAATGAAAAAAGCAGGTTAATTTTACAAGTGTCCATCAGTATAGTAGTTAAGTTCCCTGATCAAGTGGGTATCCTAAGTTACTGCTTAGGATGGAAGGAAGGGTTTTTCTTTCTTATCCTTTTAAAATTCCTTAATTTGGGGCTACTGCATTTTCTTCAAGTAGGTAATTTTTAAAACTTGAAATGGAAACACTAAACTGTAAGTAGTTTGGAGGGACTACAGGAACAAAAGAATAAAGAAGCTCATCTCTGTTAACATGCTAAAAGGTGATGCTAAAGGTGATGCGGCTTTTTAAAGTCACTAACAAAACTGGGCCTCTGTTTCATTCTTTCATGGGCATATATAGCTTTGCTAACTGCTTTTTGCTTCTCTGGTTTGCACAGAAATAAATGCAGCTGCTATAAAGCTTTTACTAGTGGTGTAAAAAGTAGCGTAAGAGTATTTTCATCCTTTCAGTATTTGGAAATTCTTACAAAAGCCATGTGGCTATTCTTGACTTACACATATTCTATAATTTTTCATTGTCATACTTAAGCATTTCAGTGAGATTCTTAATTGAGCTGCAGTAGATGGTTGGTCCTACTTTTAAAGTTGTGAGTAAAAATCATACTAAACAGACTTTCCAGAATTATGCTGCTGAAGCTATAAAGTTATTGCCCCAGAGAAATATTTTTATCTGCAGATAAAAGAAAAACCTATATGTTTATGAAATGAAAATTGAGTAAGGGGGAAAAATTGATGAGTGCAATGTCTAGTACTAGCAGAAAAGCAAGGGTTTTTCTTTTCTGTAACAAAGAGAACCAAATATTATATACTCCCCACTTATCTCAGTAGATTTTATTCCAAGAGAAATCTTATTTCAGAGTAAGTAAATAACTCTGAGGGAAAGTTCATGCTTTTACTGGTTACAGTTTTTTGTTGTCATGAAGTTGTCTAAATATTATTAGTAATATACCTGTTCTGGCCATTTTAAATTCTAAAATCAGTTGGCAAAAGAGCAAATTTTTGTCTTCCACTTCTCTGAGGAAATAGTGATTAAATTGACAGCTAGAATTCTTCACATTTGTGAAATTACCATTTAACTGTTTTATCATAAACAGTCTCATAAAAATTATTCTGTGGCCTTTGATTCTGAACTCTTTGGAGATAACATAAATCCTAACAAATAATACTAGTTTGCTTTCCTGCCATGTGAGTTTTAGGTTACTGACACAGTCATTTGTGGGAATTTCCTTGGGCTTGTTTGTTATTATTGCTGGTGTTGTGGAGTGTGTGTGTGTGTGTGTGTGTGTGTGTGTACAATGTTAAGGAACATCTTTAGGGTAAGAAAATTCTAAGATTACACTCTAAGTTTTATTCAGTTATAAGCAATTAATATTTATATTTTGATTTTAAGTTACTAATATTAGGAACCCTCTTCTTCTTTAAAAAAAAATGTGTAGTGCTTTTTAGGATTAAAGGCTGTTTTCATTATCCCCTGGGCTGCTGGTGTAACTTTCCTTGCTCTTTGTAATAGCTCAGCAGAACCCAGCGTCTCAGCTTCCTGCCAGGCAGCAGGAGATGGAAATGAACCGGCAGCAGCGCTTCTTCCGCATCCCATTCATCCGCCCTGCCGACCAGTACAAAGACCCGCAGAATAAGAAAAAAGGCTGGTGGTATGCCCATTTTGATGGACCATGGATTGCCCGGCAAATGGAACTCCATCCTGACAAGCCACCCATCCTTCTTGTGGCTGGTGTGTATGATTCACATGAAAAAAACCTTATAAAGCAAAAAAGGATTATAAACCCTTTGAATGAAACTGTCTAACATATAATGTAATAATTCATTAAATATCAGGTTTGAGGGATGGAATTTTGCAGTTAAATCACACTTCCAGTTAATTGAGGATTAATTTATTTATGATGTGAAATCGCTTGGATTAATTATGTCCTCATAGAGAGCACATAGAAACTTGCCTGTGTCCTAAGAACCTTTTCATTGGTGTTTAATTATATCAATTAATTTATAATTGTTTAAAGAAATGTAGCATTTTTTTTTATTAAGGCTGATAACTTGTTTAATCAGCTGTGGTGTTAATACTTTCTGAAAGGGTCCTTGGTGGAGGACAAATTTAAGTTGCTTCTGGTGAATTTATTAAGCAGATTTCTGTCACAGAGGAGGAAAAGAAAGGTTTAAAAGTTTTTATATCTATGAGAACTGAGAACTATTTCAGGAGTAAAGTTTATAGTAAGTCCTTCTGAAAAGAGAGATGGTTTATTCTCTGATGCCTCCCCTGTGCAGGTAAGGATGACATGGAGATGTGTGAGCTGAATCTTGAAGAGACGGGCCTGACTCGAAAGCGTGGTGCTGAGATTTTGCCAAGACAGTTTGAAGAAATTTGGGAACGCTGTGGAGGCATCCAGTACCTCCAGAATGCAATTGAGAGCAGACAGGCTAGGCCCACGTATGCAACGGCCATGCTGCAGAATCTGCTAAAGTAGATGTTGCACCTTAGCTGACAGCTGGGAACCCTTGCCGTGGTAGCAAGGAGGGTCTGTGCCCCAGAGATTTAACAGTCTTTGATCATTAGAACTGCTTCTACAAAGAGAACAGATTTTAGTAATCATGGCTTTTTGTTAATTTAAGGTAAATTATGGTAGTGAATTTGGGGCCTGAAAATTATTTTCCTGTATCCAGCTGTAACTGTTCAATTCCTTCTCATTCTAACACTTGTTAACACTTGGACAGATTCTGACATTTCTCATTCTTTGCCAACAGACTACCTTGAAGTCTATCATAATTGTTCTTTAGGAAAAGAGATTTTTTTTTTAAACTCAAAATACTAACTTTGGAAGGAGGCACAGAACCATATAACTGGAATAATGAAACCTTAGCTTAAATTTTCTTACAAAAATTAAGGCACTTAAAATAATCAAGGCACTGATCTTTTTTGATCTGAAAAACTGTATACATTACTTTTTCAGAAATTAATGGAAATTTGCATTGAAGGTGGAAATTTTAATTCCCCCCCCCCCTTTGCAGTGTCTTAATTTGAGTAAAACAATTTACCTGAACTTCTAGAATTCCAGAAAGGGCCTGAATGCATGTGATGTACTCTGTGATAAAGAAGGTACTCACAGTATCTTGCATGGATTAATTTTTCTTTTCTATCACATTGTGTCACTATGGAAAATATTTTTTTCTATTCCATGGACAAATAAAGGAAATTCTCAAAGCATTTAAATGCTTCAAAGTTTTGAGATACCTTGTTTCGCTTAGAAAAGGAAAAGGGTTTTTGGTGGCACTGTGGCTTAACTGGACTGAATTCAGATATTCTTTCAACTTCATCTCAATTGTGATTTTTGTTTCAGAATCTTGTCCAAGTTGTTTCATATGATTTAAGCTAGTGTTTTGCTGCAAACCATCTTTGTTTTTAAAAAGTTCCTAGTATCTTTTTTGGTCTTGAGATTTTGGTAATTGTAGAGCTGTTTTATAAGCTTTGTGATTCAAAAGTCCAGTACTTAATAATTCCTTATTTCATGTAACTGATAATTTAATTTTTTTTCTTTGTGTGGTGTTAGTTTTGATCAAATGTCAGCAGTTTCAAGCCTAATATTTATGACTTCATATTAGAAATTTGGAGATAAAGATACATCAAGGAGTTATGTTGGCATAATCTTAATGAGTCTTGTTTGTATTTTAGAATAAAATTAGAAAAATAAAATTATTCTTTGCACTTTTTCTCCCTGATTTTTAAATACCTTAACCTTTGAAATGGATTTCTAGTGATTTTTTTTTTCTAGAAAGAGTACCTCAGTTAGGAAAATATTTCCCAGCTGATTAGATTAGTGCTTGTGAGCCACAGTTTTCAGAGTTGCTTCTCTCATAATATGTGTCTTAGTACAGGAATATTTATTTATTATGATACTATGCAAATGATTGTCTCCTGTTAAAGAAATTAAGTGGTCCTGTCTGTGCTATTGAGAATGTGAATATGATTATCTTTTGAAGGCTGTATTACTGCAGAAAATCACCCACTCCTGGGTCATTTGGTCCCTGTGATTGGTTGACAGAAGGTCTGGTTACTGAAAATAAATGACCTATTCTCTCTTCTCATCACTCGCCTTTAATTGGTGTTTTTATTTGATAGGATAGTGAATGATAAACTTAACTAGTAGCAAGTAAAGTCCTTGAAGACAATTTAATAACCAAATTGATTTTTAGTAAGTTGTCCCATTAGTGCTGCTTTCCGAAGGAGTCTTACATATCTCCCAGATACATGTAAGCTCTAGACAGAAAACTCATCAGACAGGTTAAGATTATTATAATGAGAGAACTTAATGTTTTGAAGAATTTGTAAGACATTTATCACAGCAAACCATCTTTGTAAGTCTTTAGTAGGTAATAAAATTATAGTTTTAAGCCATTTTGTTGCTAATTATGTCACAGAGCTGTCCTAGAACTTATTATCTATTTAAAGTAATCTCCTGAGTTAATTTTGGCTACCAGGAGAATTGCCCTAATTCAGATAGACTTATGATAACCTACATACAATAGATGTGTGCGCGCACGCGCACACACACACACACACACAGAGAAGCCCCTTTGCTGGAAAAATTTGGGACCCTACCAGCCTTTAAGGAAAATAGCAGAAATGGTGTTCTAAAAGATGTTGATATAGCCACTTTACAGTATTCGCAATCACACCCATAAACATTATGTGAAAACTGTAGGAATCAAAAGTAAATTCCTACTTTAATGTCATCTTAATTAAGATTTAAAATTTTAAATTTAAACCATGCTGTATATTAAGAACTAATCTTAATGCTTGTCTTACTCAATACATGTTCCTTCCTTAGTGTATACTTTGCAAAAGTAGACATACATAAAATATTAAAAATGAGAAGGAAAAATGTTTTCACATTCCATTTAATTATAGTATAATTCCTAATTCCACTAACATATTTAAGGTATGTATTGTGAGCTGTGGGTATACTCTGAGAGCAGGAATGTTTCTCTAATACACATAGGTCAAGAGAACAATGAATCTTCTTAGTTGTAAAGTTGAGTAGATGGCACCTTCTCTCAAAGGATTATGTGAGGAAAAATGAAATAATGCACGGAGGACAAGCCCACACAAGAGATATTGTATTGTAACTCACATTCTGCTTCTTATAATGACTTTTTAATAGGTCATTCTTTCCTATAACACAGTGAACATTTTTTTAAGAAAATACAACCTTACATGGAAGATAGATGGTCTTTGTGGCAGCTTAGCTAGAAAACAGAAATTTATAGGCAAGAATAATGAAGATTAATTGTAGAACTTTATTAATTGGAGTAAAAAATTTTTTTAAAAATTTCATTCACAGGTTATTACGATGGTTCTCAGGGGATCCAGATATATAGATCTTTGGTTTCTTTACATGAAGTACCTTGAATACTTGGATAAGTAGAATAAATATTATTGAATGAATCAGCCAGTCAATAATCCAATATTAGTGGTAGGTCTGCCTCCTTTTATAGACGAGCTAAAAGAGATCAAGAGGGGTCAAATAATTTAGTTCTAGACCATAAAAGAGATTATAAATGCTTTTGTTCCAGTCATGTGGAGCAAAAAGAATCAAGCAAATGTTTTTGAGTAGCTCCCTGTTGATTTTGTCATTCCACACCTTCAGAAGATGTGACATTTTCACTATATATCATTACCAGAAATAACAAGTATTGAGAGTTTTTAGTTCTCTGAGAAGAAATAAAACTAACAAGGGAGGGGAGGATAGAAGATCTCTAAAAATGAGAACAAGGATAAGTTGAGGGGATCAAATGTTAACAATAAGGAAGAAGAGAAGCAATGGTGGAAGAGAAATCAGTCTGCCCCTGAAGACTCTACATCCCCAGGTTGAAGAACACTGATATATTTTAGGTGACAAAGCACTCCAAGATCTTAGCTGAGTTTTAGAATGAATTGAATGTAATAGAGAAGCAGAAACTATGGTTATTAATACTTGGATGAAGAGAGAACTGGTATATAAATTCTTGGCATGTAGAAATGGCAGTGCCACACTGGAGAGGGCCAGCAGTAAGGAGACATTCTGTGCATCAGCCTCATGAAGGGATAAAGCTGAAAGACTTTGAAAGGTAGAGTCTACCCAACAGGTAGACTTCCCCATCACTAATTTAATATATGAAGTAAGTAAGTTTGGTTGTCATACTTTTCAAGAAATTTTTCAAAAGATAATCAGGAAAAAAATGTGCATTACAAAAAGAATCTTTACTTTGTATCTATGCAGCATCTCCCCTTCAGACCTCAAATAGGCTTACTAATTGGCCATTTTCTTTTCACTTTTGAAAATCCATGTAATTGCAACTGATACTTAATTTTTCCTCATTTCCTTAAAAAATGTATATTTGATTCTTTCTTAAAACACTGATGTACTGGAAACAGAAATAATAAATGCTGTCTGTGTAGAATTTCCTCTTGCATCTTGTGCTTTTCATACAGTTACAGGGTGTTAGAAACAAAACAGCTGTAAACACGGCACTTGTTCCAGGTTTCAGATGGAGTAAGTTGCAGAGTCTGGGGTCCCGAGCCTTACCCAGTCACCAGGGCTGGAAACCCTGTGCAAGTTGGCTGGCGGAAGAGCCAGAGGAACTCAGGTGACCAGAACATCCTTGAGTTTTGGCCCCAAACTGTTACGGGTTTTCCGTCCAGGGAACAAGTAGGACCATGTGTGACCTGAGACTACTCACACTGACTAGATTGTAGAGAACCCAAACCTTGGCTGCCTTTCCCCAGGCCTTTACCAATCTGTTGATGAGATGATGGGATGTAAAAATTGGGGATCCAAGGAAGAGCTCTTGCTGAAATTTGGAATATAGGCAGTCTCTAGAAGCTACTTCATGCCCGCATCTGGAACCTACCATGATGCAGGTGGGTCTTCTGAGAGTGCAGGTCAACGACTCTTCTCCAGCTGGTTGGGAAAGACCAACCAAAATGTGGGTAATCCAATGAGTGAGAGGCTCGGGCTTCAAAGGGTGGCCTTTCTAACCGAGGATGGAGTGTTTACATACTTCTCTTTACCCATCAAAAACTTCATTCCCGGGACACCTGGGGGCTCAGCAAGTGGCTGAGCGTCTCCCTTCAGCCCAGGGCATGATCGTGGAGTCCCAGGATCGAGTCCCACATCGGGCTCCCTGCATGGAGCCTGCTTCTCCCTCTGCCTGTGTCTTTGCCTCTCTTTCTCTGTCTCTCATGAGTAAATAAATAAAACCTTTAAAAAAAAAAAAACTACATTCCCTACTCTTGTTAGAGCACAACTGAAATGTAGAGGATGGAGGGCATGTTATGAAGATGTGATCACGTTAGATTTTCATTTTCTCTTTTTTATTTATTTTTTTAAAATGTTTTTATTTATTTGAGAGAGAGAGAGAGAGAGCATGCAAGCAGGAGTGGGAGGAGGGGCAGAGGAACAAGCAGACTCCCTGCGGGTTGTGGAGCCTATCACAGGGCTGGATCCCAGCACCCTGAGTTCATGACCTGAGCTGAAGTCAGATGCTTAACCTACTGAGCCACCCAGATGCCCCTCATTTTCTCTCTGACACTTTTTTTTTTTTTTTTTTTTTTAGTTTTTATTTACTTGAGAGAGAGCATGAGCAGGGAGAGAAGCAGAGGGAGAGGGAGAAACAGACTCCTTTACTGAGCAGGGAGCCCGATGACATGGGCCCTGATCCCAGGACCCTGGGATCATGACCTGAGCCAAAGGCAAGCTCTTAACCAACTGAGCCACCCAGGTGCTCCTCATTTTCTGTCTTGATGGAATTGTTTTCATATGTTTTTGGTTGGCCTATCATGCTTCTTAACAAGCATGTTTTCCTCTGTGTTCCAGGGACATGGAAGTGAGTAGGTATATCTCCTGCCACCATTCTTTGCTTTGTGGCACTTGATCAATATATCACAATTTGAAGTCCTTATCCTATATCACAATTCCTTACTCTGGGATAGGATTGGGGTGGGAATAGGATGAATGCTATGTATTTCTGAGGCCAAAGGAGTGGGTTATCAAGGGTTTATAACTAGGGGGAGAAATACCACTTCCCAAAAGATTGTATCTATTATTAGGAAATATTTGTTTTTATTCTTGAAGTTTTACTGCTAAAATATTGCTATCAATGTTTAATATTTTATCTTTTGGTAGCATGAAAGTAATTTATCATAATCCATAAAGAAAATCCAGGGAATAGCTAGTAAAACACATCCATTTTATTATAAATCTATGAATATGGTGCTTATATTTTATTGAAATTAATGTTTTGCAGGAAATATTTTAATAGTGGAACATTTGAAATAGATACAGAGGAATCATTTTTCTTTAAGTAGCACATTAAAAACTGGCTAAAATAGATTACCTTGATACCAATCTACCCATGCACAAAGGAAAGTTAGTGTCGAGTATTCAATGACATTATTAAATTATAGGAAGGCATAGTTCATCTGTGATGGAAAACAGGAGTTGGTTATGTTACAAAGTACAAAGTCACTTTTTCTCCCCAATATAGGGTCTGGCCTTAATATATACAGCTTTATGTGACTGGTCACAAGAAAAGTTAGATTTCCCATGGTATGTATATGTGAACCCCAGTTCCTTTTTTTAAAAAAAAGAACAATTCAGAAATTATTGGCAATAAAATGATCTGTGCAAATACTAATTTCCAAAACTAGTGTGCCTGAAGAATTGAAGGGATGTGTGTGTGTGTGTGTGTGTGTGTGTGTGTGTTACAGACATTGAAGTGTGGAGCAAATACACCCCCACCAGTGTTTACATACTGGATACATTCATGATTCAGAGAGACCTGCGTCTCCTTGTACAAGTAGTCATCTTTTATGGACCATGTAACCCATGAAGTCAGCTTTGCTCCCTTCTATATTTCTCAACCTCCCTCAAACAATAAGTAAGCTGCACTTGTAAATGATCTGTGAGTAGTATTTTAAGGGCAGCTGGAAGCAAACCTGGTTTGCTCTCACTTTGACTATGGGTCAGGAGTAGCTGAAATATGTTTTACTGATTGTGTTTTGGGTTTTGATAATAAGCATATTTTTCTGCAGAATGTGCTAATCATCAAGTACACAATTCTCTATTTGAAACATGGTGTGTATTGGTTCTCAATGTTGACTCTATGCCTGGATTCCAATGACTGGTGAATATGCCTGCCTATATTTTCAGGACTTTAAGAGTGGATACAATTTTCCTGGAGAAAGCAAGCCATTTCTCTTGAGACAGATTAAATTACAATCTGTACATTTTTAATTTCCTTCCCCATCTTGATAGTTAAATTCTTCATATCCTCCGGTAAGTACTTCAGAATTTCTTTTCCTGATTATCTGGAAGAGAAATAGTTTTAAGACTTAAGAAATGCCACCTGAGGTCAAATCTGTATTTCACTCCAGTGTCACTTCTGCTGGTGTTAGAAAGAATATGCATGCTGTTTAGGGTGTCCTCTTGGAAAGGTTTGGAGATGCCCTCCAACATATTCCTACCTTTATAATGTAGTAGGAATATATTCCATCTCTTTTTAAACCCATTTAGATTCTCAGGCTGAACCATCTCTTGAAGCAGAAGGGACAAACAGTTCATGACCAGTCACCACATTCCCAACCGTAGCCGACGTGATTATTCTATGCTGCTTCTTTGTTTGAAATGTGGTCCTTAATTTTACCTAGTACTTTAGGATTTATTTGGTGTTTCCATCCTCCCGGACATTTTGTTAATATCAAATCTGATGTTTCATTGTCATTTTTTGGCTCTAAGACTGAATTTTTTCTGACTTTCCAATTTCCTTTACTTCAGGAAATCAAAATAGCACACGTTATTCCCAGTGTGCACCTAGATAACATGAAATTGAGTCTTTGGTGTGGTTGCCTCAGTATCCTTGATTATATATTGATGGTAATAACTTGTTTCAGGTACAAGCTTTGATGCGTTCATTTCCACCCAACTCTAGATCTCAGGTAGAGTGGGCACTGGTTGATTATCACTCACTCTTACCATCAGAGGTGGTACATTTTTTTGAAATTTTAAATTTTAGACTAAAAGTTGTTCAAGATATTTTCTCAAAAGTTATTTTTAAAAACTGTCTAATTTAACCTGGTTATAGATAGGTTATTTCCCTTTGTAAGAAAATTATTTTAGCAAAATAAGTTGGATGAATAATTTGAAAGGGATACCTAGAACACTGGAAGGAACATTTATCTGAGGATGAACCTTTAGGAATTTTTCAATCTACTCGCTGTTCACAAATCATGTTTCTCCTATAGATTTTTCTACATATTTTTGCTTTAGCTCATTATTTGAAATCAAAAGAAGATATTTTATAAGAATATGCATAAAATTATTCAGTTCCAGGAATATAAATTATTATGAAAATTTCTACCTGTTGCAATGCAGTTGCTAAATTGCACATAAGCTTTTATTAGAAAAAGTGAGTAAAATACTTGGATCATTTCTGTTATTTTATTGTTTTGTTTATACACTTCAGGTATTTTTTAAAGATTTATTTATTTATTCAGAGAGAGACAGGGGCAGAGACACAGACAGAGGGAGAAGCAGGCTCCATTCAGGAAGTCCAACGTGGGACTCAATCCCGGGTCTCCAGGATCACGCCCTAGGCTACAGGCAGCACTAAACCGCTGCGCCACCAGGGCTGGCTGACCTATACATCAGTTAATGCCAGCCTTGTCTCTATTTTCCTTGCACTAAGAAATGCATCCGTCTCTCACCCCTGCTTACAATACTAAATTAAAAAGCTAGGTGAATAAATGGAAAGTGCTCTTACTTATCT